>NC_067399.1:621357491-621972491 GCF_016432865.1 Antechinus flavipes | reverse complement strand
CTAGCTCTTGTCACTTCATGCAGCATCACTGGTACACAGAAGAATTCCCAGTTTCCTCTAAAACTAAACATTTTGTCATCATTATGACACAATAATAATCCCTTATGCTCACATACCACAATTTTAGCCATTCCCCAATAGGAAGGCAGCTGCTTAGTTTACAATTCAGGACTACTACAAAAAAAGCTGCTATAAATATTTTTGTTTATATGGATCCTTTTCTTCTTTCTTTGCTCTCTCTGGCATATAGGCTTAGGAGTGTGATAGCTAGGTCAATATTATGTACAGTATAGTGACTTTGGAGGCACAAAAGCCAAATTGCTTTCCAGAATCCAATGCTTGTATCTTATACCTGAGGAAACCAGACATGGTTTGCTCAAGGTCATATAGAAAATTAACAGTAGAGGCAAACTAGAACCAGATTTGCCATTGCTACTATGCCACATTGTCTCAAATCCAATCCTCTACATTCTCTTAGCTTCTCTATGTTCAAAAAGTTTGGGGAAATTTCTCTGGGTTTGGCTGATTTTATAGAATGAAAACTGTCATACCAACAACCAGGACATGTCATCTGTTGGGAAAAAAACAAATCAGCCTCTCAGATCCATCATTCTTTGAGGGGCTTCTTAATATCTTCAATGGCATTCAAATGTATTTATAATGAAAAGGAAATTCTATATTTCTATCATGCTAACCTTGGAGCTAAAAAGCTTCTGTCTCTGGCAGCAGCCCCATTTTGAAATTTATAAATAAACACAGCACCCAGGCATGATTGCTTTGTCTTTCAGTATTGTGACTCAAAGCATGAGATTCAAAATCCTTCAAACAAATCATTTTAATTCATTTTGATTACAAAAATAAATAATTAGCACTTGAGCAGAGGGTGATTATTATCATGAAACCAAAAACCATGCAAGATTCCATGACATATACATATGCAGGTACACATACACACATATATACAAACATGTATACAATCATCTAAGACCTGAGGAAAAACTATGGAATCTGAATGCAGATCTGTATCCTCCATAAGAATTATAGTACAAACTGCCTTCCCCGATTGAAAAGAACATTACATTTTAAACACCAGGACCCGCCATTGGAAGAAGTGAGAAATAGGTAAAGTGAAGGGGGTTTTGGACCCCTCCCATTTTCTTTTCTGTTCCCTTGCTTCCCTCCTGCTTCCTAGCTCTCTCACCCCATTACCAGGTGTTCAATACCTACATCCTATTCAAAACTCTTCACTGTAGCCATTCATCCAGTCCTCCCCTCTTCATAAAGCAATCCATGATACAAAACATTTTCATTCCCACAGTGCAGCTGCTCCCAGACGACTATTAGGGAGAAATCAACCTGATTATACTTATTCACACTAGATCATGATTACCCTTTATCCTCCTGGGATTAACCTCATACCAACTCAAATGAATCTCTTATTGATGAAATTACATACCACTTTTTAAAGGAAAAATTTCATAAGCAATAAGGGAGACATCTTTATTTCAGGGAGAGATGATTTTCCTAAAACCCCTTAAATTGCAAAATGTAAGACATTAACTATTCTACTTACATGTAAATCCAGCCCTATTAAATGCTTATTCTATACTCAGCTACCTTTCACATCCAAGGAAATTCATCATTTGTGTTTCATCTAGCCTCCTTACAAGATCATTGCTTAGGGAATACTTGAGTTCCCAAAGTCTGATTCCATCTTTCCTCATGTACAGGCTACAGACCATGATGCAGAAGAGCCAAATAATGTCGTAGACTATTCCATAATGCAGGCAGAACCTGCCAATGTGTTTGACATCAATGAAAGCACGGGTGAGATCCGACTGAAGGCCTTTGTTCACTCACTGGACATCATCCACAACATCACCAAGAACAGAGACTGCACCTGGTCTGTGCTGGTGCAGGCCAAGGACCGAGGCTCCCCATCCTTCAGTACCACAGCTGTGCTAAAGATTGATATCCTAGATGAGGTGAGCTAAATAGGCCAAAAGAAGCAAAAAAAGGCGCTTGGGGAGGAAAAGGGAAACTCATAACCATTTCATTCACAGGTGTGTGGTGGACAGGATTTTTTTTGTTGTTATTATTATTACCATGGGGGAGGGGGGTTGCACTTAATTTTTTTGCATTTAATAGCATTTTGTTTTTTCAATTGTATGAAAAGATAATTTTCAACATTTTTTGGTAAGATTTTGAGCTCCAAATTTTTCTTTCTCTCCTTTTCCTCACCTCCTAAGCAATCTAATATATACTATACATGTACAATCATATTAAATATATTTCCATATTAGTTGTATTGTGAAAACAAAATCAGAACAAAAGGAAAAACACAAAAAAGAAAAAATTTAAAAAGAGAAAATAGCATATTTTGATCTGCATTTAGATTCCATAATTTTTTCTCTGGATTTGAATGGCATTTTCCATCATGAGTCCTTGAAATTGTCTTGAATCACTGTGTTGCTGAGAAGAGCTAAGTCTATTATAGTTGATCATCACACAATTTTGCTGTGACTGTGTACAATAATTTACAGAAAATCTTGATTTAGTGGAAAGGATTCTTGTAGAGGTACAAATCTCCAGTTTTGAGATTCAGTGGGCATAAGCTTGATTGCATCCTCCATGGACCTCCTCCATATGTTCAATGAAAGAATGAGCCATATATTCCTTTGTCATTAACTTACAACATAACAAGTGATATTTATATTTTGCTCCCTATGGAAATAAAACTCACATTTCCCCTGACCCAATGCCTCTCTCTAGAGTTTGATTTTATCTGTAAAAGAGAATACAAGGTGATTTCAATGCCATGCCACATCCCATTTATCATAGAGGAATAAAATTATTTTATTACCATCATATATAAAGATAAATAACAATACATCCACATAAAGAAAGAGTGGCAAAGTGATATAGTGGATAAAGAACCAGCATTAAAGACTGGATAACTTGGATTCAAGTCCCATTTCTGCTCCATATTGGCTATGTGATCTTGAACAAGACACCTGATCTCTCATTGGTCTGATCAGTTAAGACTGCCATGGAAGAGGAATTTCATCACTTGTGACAGTTCTGTCAGTTAAATCACAGGTCCTATTCTTATTTCTACAAGTAGATATGCAGCATAGTTCTATGGAAGGAAACTGGGATTTGGAACCAGGAAGCCTAAATACAGTTCCTGATTCATTACTGGCTGTCTAATGGTAATAAAATCATTCTACTTCTCTAAATTTGAACTTCTTTATTTCTAAAATGGAAATAGTACTTGGAACTGTTTAATGTGTATATATAAATGTGTGTATATCCATCGTACCTGACTCTCTCTGACATGGTCCCCAAATTAGGTAAGTGAAACTTAGAATTTCCTGTCCAGCTTCCGTAGGTGGAAGTAATCATTGATACATTGTGCTCTGTTTTTACTCCTTGACAGACCCTGAATAGAGGTCCCATGGCTGCATTTCTGATGCAAACTAAAGATAACCCCATGAAAGCCATAGGTGTGCTGGCTGGAGTCATAGCCATTATGGTGGTCATTACCGTTTTCATCTCCACTGCCATGTTTTGGCGCAACAAGAAATCCAACAAGATTTTACCAGTCCGGCGGGTGATCCGAAAGCGACCGAGCCCGCCATCCCGTTCCATCAGGGCAGAATGGCTCAAATTCAAGAGGTCTCATACAGGAGACAAGTTTGCCGTCAAGGATGAGCTACCCAATGAGAACCATAACAACAACAGCTCGATGTTCACCCCTCCTCCTGATGCACCAGCCCCGCCCCCTCCACCTATCACCATCCCTAAGATCAGCCCCAAGGAATGGACAGTGCCCACAGTCTCAGGCTCACTGACTCCCAAGCATACCAGTAGGCTGGTGAAACAAAACTTGGAAAGACCAGTCCAATCTGCTCTCGTTTCTGAGCTCAAGCTGAAATTTGAAAAGAGGGCTGCAAATAATAAACCTTATGTCTGAGAAACCTACCATAGACACTCCCAAGGCTATCACTCCATTATCCTTGTCCCTGATGACTTAGAACCAGCTGAAAGCAATTCAGCTGCACAGTCACTCACTTTTTTGTACAAGTATTTATTGTTCATTTGCATGGATTCTCTGCCAATTTCCCTTTCCATTTAGCAGTGGAAATCATTTCTGCAGTGGCCCAGAATGTAGGTAACAATCATTAGATCATAGTCTGACCACATGCACTTACCTTCTCTCCCCTGAAACTTCAACAAATGTTCCATTGTGAACAAAGTGTTCATTTGCTAACTGGTGTTCGAGTTGCCATTGGATGGAGTTGCCTAGGTTTTCTTCTTCCTATTCTCATCCCTAGAAAAACTAAAGCTCATTTGGCCATTATTTCTGAACATCCTGACCCAAAAGAACTTAAATGTATGCACAGGACTCCTGCCAGATGTGATGAGACATCGAAAATGCGAAGCCAGCTTAGGCTGTTATCATTGAATAAACTCCAAATACTGGAAATTCCTTGATAAAACATGTTAGAGGCTGGAGAGTAGACAGATCTTTATCTGAGCTTTTCCTGGCTTCCCTCAGATCAACACCAGATAAAGGCACTGAATAGATTTTGGAGTGACAGAACCCACAAATATTTGGAATGGAACAAATTTCCAGTAGAAGATATTTTGGAAGTACTCCATGAAAGGTCTGTCTCAACCAGTCATGGGGAAAGGGGGTGTTGCAACCCAGCAAAGATGCAGGGTAGCACAAGGAGACCTATAGCAGAGTATCCTTCACATGCAGAGGAATCTAGTGGGAGCCTCTTAGCAAAAATACAGCAGCATTGACTCCTATGTCATGGTTCAGAAGCCAGTGGATCAGCAGACTAGCTGTGAGACTTCCAGCACCAAAACAGAAGGCAAATAGTGAGCCTCTGAACTCCAGCATAATATGCCATGCCCACCTAGCATGGGAAGGAAGCTGGCAGCATCAGCTCTAGCTGTGTGAAACCACTGTCTCCTGTAGAGGAAGTTTGGGACAATCTCCCCTTTGCCCTAGGAACAGTCCTCAACCTTTAAAAATGAGCAAAAAATCAAAAAGAGCTCTGGCCATAGATAGATTTTATGGAGACAGGGAAGAACAGACTTTGCCTTGATGGCAATGTTCTGAGAACATTAAAGGCAAACTATCTCCAGATGAAACCTCAAAGAGTGATATAAGTTGGTGTCCATCTCATAAGACTCTCTTGGAAGAATTCAAAAATGATCTTAAAAGAGAGGTAGAAGAAAGTGGAGAAAGGAACTGAGAGCTCTGGAAAAGGAAACACAGAAATTGTTTGAAGAAAATCACTCCTTAAAGAATAGTTTTGGCAAAATAGGAAAAAAAAACAATTCTGGAAAACAAAATTTCCAAAATGGAAAAAAAATCCAATGAACAAAACAACTAATTTTAAAGTTCAATTAGCCAAATGCAAAAGAGTTTTTAAAAAGATAACTGAAGAAAATAGTTCACTAAAAATTAGAATTGAACAAATGGAAACTAATGACTCAATACAGCATCAAGAATCAGTGAAACAAACCCCACCAAAGAATGAAAAAAAAATAGAAGAAAATGTAAAACACCTCATCCAAGGTGACAGGGAGGGTAGGAATAATGTTCAGTCTTGACCTAAGTAAAGCAAATTCAAAGAACTGTTAGGAAAGCAAAGACAAAGGGAGGTCAAAGGTGATCTAAAAATACTCATTCAACTATAGGAGGAGAAAATATGTTGTCTGTCTTTAAGGTGAAAAATTGATAGATTATGCTTTCATCTTTAGTACCTTCAGGATTTGGAATGGAAAAAAAAAAAAAAAACATAAACTGAACTTTCCCATTGGTGGAAGCAGATACTTAAGTATGTAAGCCCACTGGGGGAATAGCACATTAGTATCTGACTATGATCCAGGAACTACAAATGGTGCCCAAGTTCAAATTCATCCAATTGAACCATATACATCTGCATATACCACAATGCTATACAAACCCACAAGTATTCTAAGCTTCTCCTCTCTCCATGGAGCTCTAGTGTGGTAATCCCTTAAAGAGAAGCAAAGTATGGTAGAAATAACATTGGACTAAGCCTAAAGGGATCTGGAAGAATTAGATCCTGCTAGTATTCTGCAGAATATTCTTGATTCTGCCGTATGACTTTGGATCAATCACTTAATTGCTCTGTGTTCCAATAGTTTTAGTAAAAGTAGTCAGCCTAATTCACAGAATTGGGAGGATCAGATGAATTACTAATTAATGGGAACATGCTTTGAAAACTACAAGGCATTCTGCAAATCTAAAGTGGCAAAAATAGTCTGAGATTTAAAAGACTTATATTTAAACCCTGGGACAGTTACCAACTTTATTAACCTAAGCAAGATAGTTATCCTCTGAACCTCAATTTTCTCATCTATAAAATTGGTGTACATCTTGCTTTACCTATTTCACAGAGTTGTCATGAAGAAAGTGCTTTGTAAACCTTAAAGTATCATATAAATAGGAATGATCATTATTAGTAAGATTCATTCATTGGAACACAGTTGTTCCACAAAGTATTGAGTTTTCCTTGCCTCTCATGAGTTTGCCACAGAATCACAATGTTTGTGTGAAGTCAAGTTTTAGGAGTTTTTCCCTTAATAGAGTCACTCTCTTGCACAACAACTCTGCTGCTCAGCCAAACACTTATTTCAGTGTTAAAAAGGGAACAGCCAAGTAAGTAACAGAAATTTCAGAAATAAGAAATCAAGTGACAGAATATTCCAATAGACACCCTTTCTCCCTTGCTTTCAGATGGCTGTGTCCATAGAATCACAGAATATTAAAGACAGAATGGTTCCTTAAAACTCATCTAGTTCAATAGCTTTATTCTATTTATGAAAAAATTGAGACCTAGAAATATGAGGTGATTTATTCAGAATCCCATAAGATAGCTAATGGCAGGTCCAACACAATAAATCAGATTTCTTGAGTCTTGACTTTTCCCACAACACTTTATATAAAACTCAGCTTGGGCATATGCTTAAAATAGACATTTTAAATTTTTTTGTCTTGTGACTCCTTTTCCCTCACATTTTTTATTACCCTAAATACATAAATATATAAAATAGGTATATAAATCAAAAGTTTACTGGTAAAATATCATAATTTCATTACCCCCACATTCAGTTATAAGACCCCATGTGGAATTGCGATCTACAATTTAAAAAGCTGGGTCTTAAAGGTTTGACAGTACTTCCCTAAGAATAGGAAAGAAGGTATCATATCCTATATAGATGGGATTTCCTTTAAGCAAATCCATTCTAAAGAAAGCCAGGGATACATACCAAGAAGAAATGGGGAGAGTTTCTTGATTATTTCAGTACCAATTCCATTTCAGATGATTTTATTTATTAAAATTTGACTTACACATAACTTGTCTTTGAATAAGTGTATCTATAGAATGCGTTCCATTAATAACCTGAAGCACAGATATGCTGCCTGATCCCCAGACTCCATATAGAGTTTTTCTTCAAATAAATAGCACTGCAATTATTTAAGGTCAAGGATTATATTTAGCAATTTGAGAACAGAGGAAAGACCAGAAGAACAAATGAAATTAAGCAGAAGGAAAGGGTGACAGTCCAACAAATATTAGGGTGGGGTAGTTTCGTTTTATATGATTAATATTTGGGGACTTTTTTTCATTGAATGTTCCCATTCCTATCAAATTGTATTTCATTTTTTGTAATTATGAATAAAACCCTTTAAATCAAAGACATGGTTTTTTATCATATGTACATGATTTCTATCACTCTTCTTTCACCCATCCTTTCTGTTTCATAAGACAGTGAGGCAATAAATAAAATGCCTGAAGTTTAATAAGTAAAGAAGAAAAAAAAGGAGGTGAAGAATGGTTGAAAATTGTATATCTTCCCAGGCAGCTCGGCAGTATAGTGGTTAGACTAGTAGATCTGGAAAGATCTAAAATCAAATCTTGCTTCTGACATTTATTAGCTCTATGCCACTGGGCAAGTGTATCCACCTCAGTTTCTTCATCTTTATGGGGATAATAATGGAGCCTACTCTCCAAGGTTGTTATGAGGATGAAATGGAAAAAATATATTTTAAGTGCTTTGTAAGCCTTATGGCACTGTAGAAATTCTATCAATCATTATTATGACTTATTAACTTGTCATATATAATATCTGAGAATAGCTTTTGTTTGTATTGGTACTTTGCCTCTGCTTCAAAAAATATATCTGATTTTTAAGAATTAAAACAGCTAAGCAAGCTTATAAGAAGGAAATATTTCTATTGTGCTTACTATGTGCCAGACACTGTGCTAAGCACATTACAAATACTATCTTATTTAATCCTCACAACCCCAGAAGGTAGGTGCTATTGTCCTCATTTTACCGTTGAGAAAATTAAGGCAAAGATTAAGTGACTTGAACAAGGTCACATAACTATTAAGCATCTGAGGCTGGATTTTAATTCAGATTTTGCTGATTTCAGACATTGTGTTCTATTTATTGCATGACCTCTAAAAAGAAGGAGGAAGAGAGTATTTAACTACTATATACCAAATCCTCACAACAATTTTTGGTGCTATAATTGCCCCCATTTTAGAGTTCAGGAAACTGAAATTAAATGCCCTCCCCATGGTCAAATAGTATCTAAGACTATATTTGAACTCAGGTCTTCAAGACTAGGATCAATGCTCCATCTAGTGGCCAAAAGGTGGCAGAAACCCAAACCAAACCTCTTTCCTGAGTCTCCCAATTTGCCCAGATTGCCAGATAAGTGAGCTATGCACAAAAATCTGGAACAAGAAGGACAGAGAATTGAGGACCTTCCTTCTAACAATTATGGAGGTAAGGGGGGATTTTGAAGTGATTAGCAGAGAGCAGGTTATGTTGAGTTTCTGCCAATATCAAGTAACAGGTATGTTTTTACAAAGTATAAGCTGGTTCCCTTACTAGAGGAGAAGGTTAAAAAAGAAAAAGGCTAAAGGAATATTTTCGTGTGCTCCTTGTTTGTAGAAAACATCATTTTTCTTGAAGGAACGTGGAATGAAAGGAATACAGTGGGGGCAGGAGAAAATAGAAAAAAATTAACAAGGAAGGAGAAAGGAAGGAAAGGAAGAGGGACAGAGAATGGGAAGGAAGGAAGGAAGGAAGGAAGGAAGGAAGGAAGGAAGGAAGGAAGGAAGGAAGGAAGGAAGGAAGGAAGGAAGGAAGGAAGGAAGGAAGGAAGGAAGGAAGGAAGGAAGGAGAAAAGAAATGTCTCAAACAGAAGGTGGGATACAGGCTGAGTCTTGAAAAAACCTTCTTTGGAAGGTAGGAAGGATAGGTGAGGAGGAAGAATATTCCAGAGTAAGAAGACAATCATTAAAAAGACAAAGCGATAGGAGATGGTGTATTCTATTAAAGATGCTAAGTAGGTTAATATTGCTGGATTATATTGTACATACAGGGAAGTAAGATGTAAAAACATTGAGAAAGCAGGAAGGGGAAAGTTTTAAATGTTAAATGAGGCACCTTTTATTTGGTCCTGGAGGTAATAGGAAACCACTAGAACTTATTGAATGAGGGGTCAGACTTCCACTTTAGGAAAAAAAATCACTTTAGCAGCTGAATGGAGAATAAATTATAGTAGAAGAGACCAAGCAGGTAGAACAATTAAAAGGCTATTACAATAGTCCAGACAAGAGGTGATGAGAATCTGAATTAGGTTGGTGGCTGTGTGAGCATATTTGAGAAATGTCACAGAAGCAGAAATGATAAGATTTAACAGTGGATTGGAAATGTGGGATGAGTGAAAGTAAGAAGGAAAAAATGACACCAAGCTTGAATGTTTGGAAAGATGGGGGTGCCCTAATCAGTAATAGGAAAATGCAAAAGGATCTTGGGAAAACATTGATGAATTCTGTTTTGGATATGTCAAAACCTCCCATTATTCTAGTGTCTTTCATCTGTTGATTACCGCCAGTTGAGTCTCTCTCTCTTCTCTCTCTCTCTCTCTCTCTCTCTCTCTCTCTCTCTCTCTCTCTCTCTCTCTCTCTCTCTCTCTTTCTCTCTCTCTCTCTCTCTCTCTCTCTCTCTCTCTCTCTCTCTCTCTCTCTCTCTCTCTCTGTATGTTTTAACTTGTTTGCATGTTTTTTCCACCATTAGAATGTGGGCTCCCTGAGGGCTGAAACTATCTTTTGCCTTCTTTGTATCTCTAGTACTTAGCACAATGTTTGACAAATAGGTATTTAGCAAATGTTTATTGACTGGCTGGTTGATTGGGTGAGATGCCCATAGGACATCTAATTCAAGATATCAATTGGTGACATGACAGATGTGGCTAGATGTTAGTTCATCCCCTAAAATCTGCAAGTTCTTTTGAACAAAAGACTTAATGTGAGTCACAGAATGATATGGTATCCAAAAAAAAAAAATTTTTTTAGGCTCAAATTAGAGGCATAGTACCCAAAAGGAAGTGATAGTCATAGTACATCTGGAGTGGATGATCTCTAAAGTCCCTTCCAGATATATGATCCAATTTACCCAATGTTTGCACATTTTAACAAGGATATTCAGTTGGAACAGGATTTGTTGGCGAAATTAAGGGCATTTCATAACTTATTATATTCAGATAGCAGCAAAGTATTTGGAAAATATTTTTCTTTACTGCTTTAAGGTGACAATCCAGTGAGTGACTCCAGGTCTCCCAGTACCATGGTCATGTACACAGAAAGCTCATTAAGCTGGTATTCACTGAGTATCAACAAAGTGTTTGATAGGTCAGCTAAATGGCACCATGAATAGTGCTAGACTTAGAGATCAGAAGACTGATCTTCTTTTGTTCAAATCTGGTCTCAGACATTTGCTAGCTATGGGACCCTGGGAAAGTTATTTAACCCTGTTTGCCTCAGTTTGCTCATCTGCAAAATGAGCTAGAGAAGGAAATAGCAAATCATTCCAGTATTTTTATCAAGAAAATCCCAAATGGGGTCATGAAGAGTCATACCTGACTGAAAAAAAAACTCATGCTATATTTTTAGGTAAAGAAGCAAGATTAGGAGGATTTAGAATTGGTTGAATGACTGGGAACAAAGAACAATCACACAAGGGTCAATGTGAACTTGAAATGAGGTCTTTAGTGGAGTGCTCTAATGATCTGTCCTTGATTTTGTACAACTCAACATTGTTACAGATGAAGTCTGGGTGAAACAAATCTGTCAAATTTGCAGATAACACAGAACGTTAGAAGAATAGTTGTTGTGTTAAATGGCAAAGCTCAGACTCAAAAAGGATATAAAATGATGGGATAAAGTGAGTTAAGATTAACTGTGTAAGAGAGATTATGATAGATTGCTCTATGGAACAATAATGAAGATGAATTCCCTCTTTCCAGACAACTTCTTGGAACAATATGCTCAGTGCTGAAGGACTTAACATTTTGGCATAATACTGCACTCATTTTTTCTCTTGATGGCAACAAGGGAAGAAGGTTATGTCAAAAGAAAATAGGCTACTAAGCCATGAAGAGTTGCCCATTTGGTAGATTTTTAATAGAAGAGACAACTTCCATACTTTCTCTCTTCTCCTGCATATGTGGCTTGAGATTCTAAGAGCTCTTCTTTAAGCTTCCTATGAGGGAAAGGGATGTGATTTGTTGTCCTCCTTCACCCCCACTCTCCATCAGTAAAGGTAAATGTTCCCACATGGCAATTAGATCATATGGTTAGTCTAGATAAGCTTAGATAAGTCTAGAGACTCTTCCTCATGTCTATGATTTGTCTCTTCTAATTTGAATTCCATATACTAAACATGAATGACTAAATAATGGTCTGAGATGGGTATTTCCACTCTGGTGAATTTTAAGAGCTTGGGAGGTGTTGGGCCATTCAATAGGAGCTGACTGGAAGCAAGAAATTTTCTGTAACTATATCCTTCCCAGAGAAGATGATCACGAACAGAACCAAGTCCCTCAGTGTTCTTATTTTTCTGGCAAAACATGAACTAGTCAAGCTCTTGGGTCATGGGGCCATCATATATATAGCGACAGTGAATTTGATCCAGTACTTTCATTCACTAATGTCTGTGACTTTAATCAACATTACATTATTGAGGAGATGAGACAACAATCCCAGAAAAGTTTGTGATATTGTTTCATTATTTCTTTATCAATTGTTTTAATTTTTATTAAATATTTCACTTGAAAAAATTTAAATTCTTTGTCCTGGTCTTCTACAAAGGTGCTATCTCTGAATTTAGATAGATAATCCTACAGTTTGCAAAATATCTAAGATAGAAGCTTAAACAGCTTGAGGAACACTAATCAACCAATTATCCTCTTCAGCAAACCCAGGAATCATGACAATTCTAAAGTAAGTGGAACAACAACGATACTGTATGAGGATGTATTCTGATGGAAGTGGATTTCTTTGACAAAGAGACCTAAGTTTCAGTTGATAAATGATGGACAGAAGCAGCTACACCCAAAGAAAGAATGGGGAAATGAATGTAAACTATTTGCATTTTTTGTTTCTCTTCCCGGGTTATTTTTACCTTCTGAATCCAATTCTCCCTGTGCAACAAGAGAACTGTTCGGTTCTGCACACATATATTGTATCGAGGATATACTGCAACATACTTAACATATATAGGACTGCTTGCCATCTAGGGGAGGGGGTGGAGGGAGGGAGGGGAAAAATTGGAACAGAAGCGAGTGCAAAGGATAATGTTGTAAAAAAATTACCCTGGCATGGGTTCTGTCAATAAAAATTTATTATAAAATAAAATAAAATAAAAAATAAAAATAAAGTAAGTGGAAAATGAAATTATATCTTTGAGTGTTAACCAGGAATTTTTTACTCTTCCTTGTGATGAAATATCGTATCCTATTCTAAGCATCATTTCCCAATGTGGGATTTTAGACCTGGGACTTTTTCCCATTGAGTCATTGCTTTCCAGATTCAGGTATCATGAAAATGAAGTTTAAAAACTAATGTAATAAATTCCTTTGGACTCATGTCTATAGCACTTGATTTTGAAAAAATCAACTTTGTAATTAAAAATAGGTATCTCATGTGATAAAGATCTTGGGATTTTATCCACTACAAGCTCAATGACTCAACTAACCAACAGGCAGCCAGAAAAAGCTAGTACTTTCCTACATTGCATGGCATTGTGTCCATAAAAACAGTTTTGCTATATTCTGCCCAAATCAAGCCACATCTGAAGTACATTATTCAGTTCAGGGCATCATATTTTTAAAGAAAATTTTTGTATATATTTTGTTTTTATAATTTCTGTATTTCTTAATGTAACACTACTTCCACATATAATAAAGAACAAAAAATAGGAGGGAGGAGAAGTTCAGCAGAACTAAGTAATATGTAAAAAAGTTTCACACCTATTATCTATCTCTTCAAAGAAATGGGAGGAGAAAGCTTCTCTTATTATTTCTTTGATGTCAAAGTTGGTCACCATAATTTTGCAGGCTTCAGCTTTAATTATTTTTTTCTATTTACACTATCTATATTGTTTTTACTTGTTCTGCTTACTTTGCTTTGAATCAGTTCATGTATGTCTCCTTAATCTTTTCTGTATTCATTGTGTTTATCATTTCCTATAGGATAATAATATTCCATTATGGTCATGTACCAAAACTACTCTATACCCACTGGGCATAAATTCTATTTCTAGCTCTTTACTATTACAAAAAGTGCTATTGTAAGTTTTTTTTATGTTGATGGGATTTTTTTTTTATTACTTACTTTCTTGAGGTCTTTCATTTTGTATTTACTTTCTTAAGTCTTTCTTTTTATTGTTTACTTTCTCTGCTTGGCAAAATTTCTGGGTCCATAGGGTATGGACATTTTCCTCACTCTCTTCAAATAATTTCAGATTGCTTTTTAGAATAGTTGGACCAATTCATAGCTCCACCAATGATCCATTAGTTGAGATTATTTTTGGAAAATGCAAAGTGTAAAGCTTCCACAAGAGGGTGACTCAGGTTAGTAAGAGGGCTAGAAAACATATCATACAAGAATAAGTTGAAAGAATTAGGGATATCTTCCTAGAGAAGGGAAGACGTATAGAAAAGGTATGAGAGCTGTCTTCATTTGAAGTCCTTTCATGTATTCTTATTCTTCTTAGCCCCACATGACAGAAATAGGAGTAATGAGATAAAACATTATCTCAGAGGAAGGTTTATTCTTGAGGAAAAGGAAAAACTTGCTAACAATTTGAGCTATCCAAATGGAATGGGCTGTCTCAGAAAGAAGTGAGTTCTCCATCATTATAGGTCTTCATGCTCTTGATTGGTTAAAGGCAGCAGGGTGGGGGTAGAAGTGGGGGTATGTGTTCATGTGTAAGTTAAACCGGTTGATCTCTAAGGTCTTAGGTCCTCATTTTCTCTTGTAAGAATCTTATTTCTGAAAGACAGCCAACTCTATCATAGATCAGAATTCCTTAGGTGAATCATGATCTATAACTTGGGCCCTATGGGACGTCAATAAACTTCCATCAAAAAGAATTTAAATATGATTCTTTTCCATCACAGAGCCCAACCATAGCTAACATACTGAACCTTGCAAACACACAACTATAGAAACACATATAACAACTATAGAAACAAATATAGAAACTATAGAAACAAGCAACACCCAGAAACATGAGAGAATGTCATAATCAGACAAATCTACTCTGCAAATCTGTCCTTGGAAATACAATCTCCTTAAACCCTGAGAGAAAGTGAACACTGGCCAATTAACTACTTATATTTATGTATCCTTGGTATGATTTGCTTTGAAAAACAAACATGTTATGAGAGAGCTAAATCCAGAGGCTTACATGCTGTCTCTGGTAGCTAAGGTCTCAGAGGATATTAATACTTGGAGTTTAGTTAGTAGTAAAGTCTTGTAGAAAAGTCCAGAGAAAATAGTGGAAATTCTACTTTAGTTTATTTCTCTTACACTAAATTCATCAGCCCTAAAACAGGAGAATGAACAAAAGGACTCCCCGTCTATCAGGCTTCAAACACCACATAATAGTCAACAACCAATGAATAAGGTGGTTCAAAGTACATACTAAGAAGAATCAGATAATCTTGCACACTCGTAAAAAAATATGCCACTAATTTATACATTTGGGCTTGTACTATTAGCTCTTTAGTGACTATTTCTTCCCAAATATTTTACATACAAAAGGAAGCTTCTGTGGGATATGGCCACGTGGGAAAAACAACTAGATTTTCAATAATTGTGGTTAATTGAGTAAAATACAAAACAATACTGAAAATGAAGAATTCTATTAGTGAAGGGAAATTATTGGGAAATGACAAATATTTAAAATTGCATTAATAAAACATTTAAAATATGTTAATGGGGCAGGCTTATGGAACATGTCTTCTGGCTCCCTGAGGATGGCAGCCTCTATTCCCTTGATAAAGAACATGTGCCATCAGTGACTCATAGACAAGTCAGAGTAAGTCTCTATGGTAGGACAATACTATGTCAAAAATGATTAATAACTGAATGGATCCAGACTTCCAGGGAGAAGGGGAGAAAAATGGAGGAGAAAAGCGATCCCTCCCACCCCCTATCAATGAAAATCCAAGGGAGAGTTTACATACAAAGTTCCCACAAAGGAGTCTCTGAAAAAAGAGGAAGAAATTTCTCTTTGCTTCCTTATCTAGACTTTTTAGGAGGGAAGGCATCCTGATTCACTTGGCAATCATCTTTGACAGAGGCTCTCTGTAACTGCAGCCAAGTGACCAAGCAGGAGCTTCTGAATGTACAAGTTTTTAGCAAGGAGACAAAGCCTGTATGTATCCTGATAGAATGCATGCTTCTAGACTTGTCATTGAAAAAAGCACATTGAAATGGAACAAAATGAGAATGTTCACCTAATATATATATATATATATATATATATATATATATATATATATATATATATATATATATATATATATATACACATTACTATATTATATATTATATGTTTTATTATATATTATTATGATATCTATTAATTAATAACATGTATTATATATGTTATATATTATATATAACATATGTAAAACCATTCAAACATACACACACACACACACACACACACACACACACACACACCCTAGTTCCTCATTCAGGATTTTACAAATAAGGATACAAAACCCTAGAGAATAAAAATAAAAAAGCTAACATGGAGCTGAAATTTAAACCCAGGTCCCCCACCTCTCAGTCCAGTATTAGCTTTATTTTGTAACTCTTGCACCAAAGATTTTCACAAGATATAAAGGGCCCAGGTAGACTTTAAGGGATTTATCATTTTTCTGACTTTTTCCCCATCTTGGAGAATCTGAGAACTGCATTATTGGCACTAGCTATGGCAGAGTCATGGACTCCTCACAAACACTTGGTTCACAATATTTAAGAGTTGTGGTACAGGAGCCACCTGCCAGTGGCTGCTGGAAGTCTAACTCAGACCTGTAGAATGGATCTCTTCATGTGAGAGGAGGAGGATGATGATGATGATGATACAAGGAGACTGAGAGGCAATTGTGTTGTCTGACCTCTCTCCTCTTCCCTCTGCCTCAAATTTATTACATTCCCAGGCCACAAGCAATACCTGTGTCAGCAAAGGCTGCTTTGCAACTCCTTCAGATGTTATGATCCACAGCTATGGAGGCTCCCAGAGAACTGACCTGCCCCTTCACCTAGGCATGGTCCTTAACATTTAAGAATGAATGTTAATTGATAGATCGAAACAAATAGGATTCATGGAAATCATGAAAAGTAACATTCTTAAAGGTTCCAAAATGATTAAATAAATTATTACCTCTGGGCTATTATGGAATATGATTGTGCCATAAGAAGTAACAAATGCAAAGAATTTCAAAGAAATATAGGAAGACTACATTCAGAAATGCTAAGTAAAGAAGTAAAATCAAAAGAACAACATATACTCTTAAATATAAATATGTAATTAAAGAAATTAATAAGTTCATATTAATCACGTAGGAAGATGTTCAAAAATGGTTATAGAAATCAACAGTGATTCAACTACTACCATATTGAAGACATCATACAGATCTTTTGTCAGTCCTTTAATTAGGAGAATTAGCATCTCTCATGTGATGGTTTGCCAAATTCTTCTCAGAGTTGCTCATCTTTCTTTTGATGTCCACTTTACCCAACAACTCTTACCTGTGGCTCCAAGAAGAAGGAAAAAAAGAAAAGAGGAGAGGAAAATGAAGGGAAAGGAAGGAAAGGAGAGGGGGGAGAGGAGAAGGGAGAAAAAGGAAGGGGAAGGAGAGAAGGGGAGGAAAGGGGAGGTGAAGGGAGAGGAAGAAAAAAGGGGGAAGAAGAAGAAGGGAGGCAAAGAGAGGAAAGGGGAAGGGAGAGAAGGGGAGAAAAGAGAAAAGAAGGAAGGGGAAGGGGAGGAGAAGGGGAAGTGGGGAAGGGAGATGGAAGGAAGGGGGGAGGGAGAGGAGAGGAAGGGAAGAGGAAAGGAGAGGAGCGAAGGGAGGAGAGGGGTATCTATGTACTCTTCTGTAGACAGAGTTGATTATGTACACATGTGACTATGTGCATTGTGGAGCAGAATGTTAGAACAAGCACTATACTTGGAGTCAAAAGATCTGGATTTAAATTCTGGCTCTGTCATTTACTTACTACATGTGTAAGCATGGACAAACCTCTCTACCTCTTTGGGCTTCCAAAAAAAATATGAACTGAGGCGGTTAGATAATATGATCTCCACAGTACCTTCCAACTGAAAATCCTATACACACACACACACACACATACACACACGTTTTTAAACGTCCATAAATAATGAAGGCATTTTTCACTGTCATATTTTCTTCTTAAAAGGCAAAAAGTCAATAAATATACAAATACAAACCATTCATTTTATATAGTTTTTATTGAATTCATCATAAGGAAATGTTTCTTGAAAAAGTAAGCACAACTGTAGATATGTGCAGTCTAGGTGAATATACATTTACATAGATATCATCATTGGGTGTCTTATATATGAATGTGTTTAACTCACTAATTCACATGTGTGTAGTACAGGACTATCTCTATATGTAAATATTCTGTAAGAAAATGGCATTTCATGTGTATATGTATATTTATTCTGTGTATGTGTACAGAAATGTATATATCCGTATCCACATAAATGTAGTTTAACTTTAAGACTTTTAAGTCTATCTTTAGACCAATTTCATAAATGAAAAACAAGAATTGAATGGAATACTCATGGAATGTTCAGACTTTTGAAGGTCCTCAGATGCCACATGTTCCCCCCATATCTGAACAAGAATCCTTTCCACAACATCCCTAATAAGTAATCATCTAGCCTTTACTCAAAAACTTTCACTAAAAAGGAATCCCTTGCCTCCTAAGATAGTCCACCCACTATAAAATGGATCTAATTAGAAGAAAGTTTCTTCTTACATCAAAGCCTAAACTCATGACAAAAATAAAATTTCTTTATCTTATCCATAGTCATCATTGCTTGTCAAGAACAGGTGTACCTGAATTCCATAATTATTGCCACCATCTTCTATTTCCTTCAATCACCATTTTAATTTTTAACACTAAATTTGATGAGCATCAACAGAAACATTAGGATAAACAAGATAAAAGGTGATCATGTTAAAAAAAAAAAAACCTGTAGCTCCAAAATATTTACAACCTTGACATGTATACACTTGCTTTAACAAAATAATACCATCTTGTTTACTTGAAAGTCCCTTTTTGAACTTTTTTCTTAGGTTTTTGGTACTCTTTCTATTATTGGTTTTGTGTAATTGTAATATATATGTGGTTGTTCTGATCGTGCTTTCTTTATTCTGTATCACTTAATATGAGTATCTTCACATTTCTCATTCTTCACACTGTCAATTAAAATGGTCACTCAATAAATATGGTGTAACAAAATTCCATCATACTCATATGCCTCAATTTTTATAGCAAATCGCTAATCATTATTCCTATGGCTTTTTTCTATTTTTAAAAAATAAATGTATATATCTTTAATAACGCTATTAATAGTATTTTTGTACAAATAAGTGTTGATTTTTCCTTTCATTGGCATTCTTAGGACATATACCTATTAAGAGGTCAAAGGCATAAAAAGTTTAGTAACTTTTACAATCCATCACAATATTGCCTTCCCAAGGAATTGTAAATATTCACAATTCCCTTAGAAATGAGGGAATCACAATGCTTACAAAATGGTCAAGATTATTTATAAAATGGCATTAACAAATGGTTGCATTTCACAAGAGCACAATGAAGAAGCAACCTCCCTCCTCTCCCCCACCTCCAACATGTAACCCATCAGTGAAACTAATAGTTGGTTTCTATCACATACTTTGAAGAATTCCTTCTAATAGACTCACTACAAGGGAAGCTCTGGTGCAATGACTTACAGGTATCTCTATAGCTCTCTAAATAGGCTATGGGCCAGTGGTCCTCAAACTTTTATTCTCAATATCTTTATCCTATTAAAAATGATTGAGGATCTGTCCAACGAGTTTTTGTTTAATGTGGGTTATAGTTATAGATATTGATCACATTAAAAATAAAAACCAATTATGAATTTGTAGATTCTCTGAAAGCATTTCAGAGGTTCTTCAGGATGCTCTGGACCAGACTTTGAGAACCACTGGGCTGTGCCTTGAGGGCATTGGGTATTTCCTCACTCATTAGGGACTGGCACCTGGGTCACTTGTATCATAGACAGATCTGCTTCCCACTGGACCAATAATGAGAGAATGGTACCCACTAAAAGACCTACAGTGAATAGACCCCAACTTATGGGGGACCAAGAATTGATGAGGAAGAATCATTTAGAGTGAGAAGGAATGAATGGGTTACAGTCTGTGGGCTGGATGAGATATCAGAGCCCTTCCTTTATCAATAATGTTCTTCAGAATTTTGAGCTTATAGTTAGAAGGTGAGCCATGCTCACTTTCTACTGGTTCAGCAAAATTCCTAAGCCGAAGGGGGACCATGAAGTTCTCAGGAGTGTGGCTTTCCCTTCCCCAATTCTGGTAATTTAACTCAGAGGATCCAAGCCAACCTGCCTTGAAGTTAATCCACCTGAAAAAGGTGAATACTATTTTGACTCTCTGTCAGGGATTTGTTGGCTCTGATCCTCTCTGATCTCCCCAAGACAGAGACCCTCCTCGATACCAGTTGTCAGGTTGTTGAACATGGTCTCCCTGCTCTCAATGACGGTGCTGGGGCATCTTGATCCATTTTTCCTACGAGGACAATTGTCCAGACAGTGGCCCAAGCAACCAAGATGGGCCTCTGAGGCACAGACGTACATGCCTACAGGCACGGCCAGGGCCAAGGCACAAAGCACAACAATGATGTGGATGACTCTCTCCCTCCTGTACAGCTCGCTGATGTCGTTGCCCGTCACAAAGACAATACACTGGTCCTTGCGGGGTGGCTGGCTCTGTAGGCTGATACATGCCTCGTATTTTGTGGCTGGAAGCAGGTCGTTCACCCAGTAGGTGTTGATCCCGGGACCAATAGAGACAGTTTCTTTCTTGACAGCTTCATATATTCCAAAGTAGAGTGTGAACCAGGTCTCTGAAGCGTTGTCTGTGGCAGCGTACCACTCGAGCACGATTCCATAAAGAGTTTGCTTGGTGATCCTCACATAAATGTAGGAATGCTCTCCCGAGGAAGTCAAGGAGGAGGAGGAAGAGGGCACAGGCTGAACCTGAAGGGAGATGGGGACAGAGCTGCTGCCCATGGAGTTGCTGGCGACACAGGTGTAGTTGCCACTATCTGTTAGATGGGCTGAAGGTATCACCAATTCAGAATGAATGGAATCTTCCCCGATACGAGAAATAGACACTGGGGATTAAAAATAAACAATTAAACTTCGTTGCTGGGTGCATTGATGTTGACACAGCCCCCAAAGACAACTTATCCTTATAATTACAGGCAATTGTAGGGGGTTATGAGATATAGTGCTATTTTTTATTTTATTTTTTATTATAGCTTTTTATTTACAAGATATATGCATGGGTAATTTTTCAGCATTGAAATTTCAAAACCTTTTGTTCCAACTTTTTCCCTCCTTCCCCCCCACCCCGTCTCCCATATGGCAAGTTGATATGGTGCTATTTTTTAAACACCATGTATATGATTGGATATTGGCCAGTTGGATGGCTAGTTGGATATCACTTTTCTAAAGATTAAGAACAGCATAGGTATTACCTATACTAACTAAAGAACTGCACCTAATTCCTATAAATATTTCAAAAGCCTGAAGATATGAACGTATTTAACCAAGTTTATCCAAAGAAGGCTTAATTCCTGTATTGTAGATAGTCCATTTTCCTTCTTCCTCATCTGAATAATTAAATAATTAATCTCCTTCTAAACTCAGCTGATACTACTTTCTACTCCATGAAGCCTTTCCAGATATACCCAACTGGCTACCAAGACCTTCTCCACCCCAAAATTACCTTTCATTTATGTTGTATATATTTTATTGATACCTATATGAATATATGTTGTTTCCTTCTATGGAATGTAACTTCTTGAAAATAAGAGTATGATGGAACCAGGTCTATCCAGATTCTCCTGAGCTCCATTACTAAATTTTCAGTGTGAGCATTTACAGCTCCAAAATCATATACAAATCAGCACTTCATATATTGGCTTTTTTTTTAATTGTCTAGATTTAAGAAAATGTTGCTAATGCAGATTAAATTTTTTTCAATGTGTGCATATTTTCCCCCCAGAGAGCCCCTGGTGTTAAACACTTACTATCATATTCTGTATGGCTCTATCAATATTACTCTAGTAATATTGTACTCCTGAGCTCAGCAGGAATACTATATAAGAATCAGAGGAATGAAGTTATCACCGGATTGAAAGCGTGGAAAATGTAGGCTATTAACAACAATAATAACCGATATTTATACTGTATTTAAAATTTTAAAAATGCTTTACATTCATTATCTCATTTAAGCTTCAAAATTAAGAACTAATCTGTCAACCAGGAGATCATTATATACCTCAACAACGATACTGTTTGAGGATGTATTCTGATGGAAGTGGATCTCTTCAATAAAGAGAGCTAATTCAGTTTCAATTGATCAAGGATGGACAGAAGCAGCTACACCCAGAGAAAGAACACTGGGAAATGAATATAAATTGCTTGCATTTTTGTTTTTCTTCCCGGGTTATTTCTACCTTTTGAATCCAATTCTCCCTGTGCAACAAGAGTACTGTTCAGTTCTGCACACATATATTGTATCTAGGATATACTGTCCTATTTAACATGTATAGGACTGCTTGACATCTGGGGAGGGGGTGGAGGGAGGGAGGGGAAAAATCGGAACAGAAGTGAATGCAAGGGATAATGCTGTAAAAAATTACCCTGGCATGGGTTAAAAATAGGAAGAAAGAAAGAAAGAAAGAAAGAAAGAAAGAAAGAAAGAAAGAAAGAAAGAAAGAAAGAAAGAAAGAAAGAAAGAAAGAAAGAAAGAAAGAAAGAAAGAAAGAAAGAAGGAAGGAAGGAAGGAAGGAAGGAAGGAAGGAAGGAAGGAAGGAAGGAAGGAAGGAAGGAAGGAAAGAAGGAAGGAAGGAAGGAAAGAAGGAAGAAAGAAGAAAGAAAGAAAGAAAGAAAGAAAGAAAGAAAGAAAGAAAGAGAACTAATATGTCTCTTTTTTTCTATAGATTATAAATAAAGTTATTAATTGATCAGGATTATATAATCCTGAGATAAGGCTCTACCTGCTAACATGAGGGTACAAAGTGAGAAAAATCAAGTGTCATTATGTTTTCAATCATGCAGACCAAATGTGGAAGACTGACTGAATTCTGCAGATTTCACTTAGACCTTCTGGGTGCCATATAGCAAACAGGCTAAAGTTGTATGGTTTCTTCAGCCACTAGATGTGTTGTCATGAAAAATTACATGCATAGATCTTTCCAACCAACAACAAAGGCTAGAATGCTCTGGGAAGGAGCCCATGAAGACTAGAAAATAGCTCTGTCATTGCATGAAACCTATTGTTTTCTGTGTGTGACTTTACCTGTACTTGATATGTATGTGTCATGTAAAATCAATCTTGTGTGGTTTTATATGTATACAAAAACCTATATGGGTGTATTTAATATATTTACATGTACATCCTAATAGATATTTTTGTACATCAATTCAATAGATGACAATAAAATATAGTTTGTAACTTTACAAAAATTATATGAGAAAAAATAAGAGAGGAGAAAAGAAAGAGAAAAAATAAAAGAGGAGAAGGACAAGGAGGAAAAGAAAAAATGAGAGAGAAGGAAAAGGCACATTTATATGTAAAGTTATATGTGTATGTAATAAAATCTCATTTGATCCTCATAATAATTTTGCGAGATAGTTACTAGTGTTAACACCATTTTAGAAATGGCTCAGAGAGGTTAAGTTATTTGTCTGTGGTGATCAAAACATTTGAACTAGTATATATCTAGGCAGAATTTTAACATAAAGTTTCTTGACTCCATATCCAGCACTTTGTCCTCTATATCTAATTCAGTCTTAGCTCCCAATACACCTGTATGAGCATTTTAAATTAAATCCTCTTTCTATATCATTGAAAGTAGCTTTTGAGTGTAAAGATCAACGGTTGTATTACTGGTCTGTGAATCAGCTCAAAGCATGCAAATTTTGTATTAATTCTATTTACCTTCTGTGGAGCAGATAAGTAATGCTTCAGTGCAAGATGCTGTGGTTTGGAATTAATTGCATGACATTGGAGACACTGGCAAAGGACTGCCCGGCATGTTATATCTACATCAAAGAAGGTTCTGTGCTCCATGAGCAAAGCAAAATTGAAGTAGATCAAAAGAAACATGAGACATGCTCATGTAGAGATTCTACCCCAAATGTTCATAGACCATTTGTGCCCGACCTCTAGTGGAGAACATTCCAAACTCACATTGATCTGATCAGCCACAGCTGGACACGCTGTAACTTCCCTTTGACATATTGATGTCATTTTGATCCTCTTCAAGAACAAAAGACAACATCCAACCCACCCTGTACCGCAAGTGGTCTTTACATTTTGCTCTTCTGTTTTGGTTTTTGCTTCCCAGGAGTCAGATTCCCCATCTCCTGGCTCTTCAATCAAAGATGGAAAATCATGTCATGCTTTAACTTAAGCTGATTTTCTGCAAATGCTCTGAACAAAGTTAGGGGGAAAAGGTTTTCATTTTGCAATAGTTACAAGGCCACAAAACCAGCATTTTACATTTGATAATATTCTTCCACTCTGTAACTAGTCACAGAAGATGGAGGGAGGAAGGGGGCAGTCAGGAATAAGTTGTGTCATTATTTTTTAAACTTTCCTTTGCTTTATTACTTTAACTATCCTCCTGAGAAGACTGTCTGTCCCAATCCTACAGTGAAAAGTACTCATGGCTAATGAGACTTCTGGTTGACATGTCTTTAATATAACCTTTACTCTGTTCCATAATGGTAAATATCTTAAATAATCATTTCCTGTACCTAAATTGAAGCCTAAGCACTAATTACCTTGTCCATCAGATGGTTACCAAAAGCACTAATTATTTTGTACTTCAAGCAGTTATCACACTTGAAATTACTTCAAATATTCATAAAATTAGACAGAACCTTCCCTTGCCCCTGAGAAAAAAATATGGAATACCATAACTTACCATCAAATTCCTTCAGCTTCTTCAGTGGATAATTCCACACAATGTTTGGTAAGGGGCTTGCCTGTGCCAGGCAGCTTAGAGTGATATTTAGCCCCACTTGGACAGTAATGTTAGAATTAGGGGTTGAAGTCTTTGGCTTCATGCAGCTATTAAGCTCTACTTCATAGAAAAATTGCCCTGCCTTTGAAAGAGGACCCCGGCACATCAGATAGGAGTTCATTAGGATGACAGGGGGCCTGATGGATTTGAAAAACTGAACAAGCCCCTTTAGATGGCAATCACACATCCATGGATTATTGTGCAAAGCCAGCACCACGTTGGACATGCCTTCAGCCCTGCTGATGACTTTCCTGCTTTTCTGATACATGGGCCACTGGATGAAGACATCCTCAGACACCACCATAAGTTCATTAAAGGACAAGTCTAAATAGGTAAGATTAACCAAATACTGAAGCGCTTGCTTGGGCAGAACATCGAGCCTGTTGTGTTTGAGATCAAGGATGTTTAGAACGGGAGTTGCTCGGAACGCTGTCCATGGCACTGTACACAACCTGTTCCCTTGCAGCCTCAGCTCTCTCAAGTCTCTCAGATGCTCCAGGGCTCCCGGGTGAATCACTGTGATGTTATTAAAGTTGAGCCAAAGGAATTCCAAGGCACTGTTGTTAGAAAAGGACCCATGAGGCAGCTCAGTTAAGTGAGAGTTTTCTATCCTAAGTTTCTTGATATCTTTGGGGATGTTTCCCAGGATCTTTCTCAAAGAAGTATCCATGCACAACAGAGACCTGCAGAAAAATAATCAAGTGTTTAAACTGACTTATAATTCCTACCTGAAACATTATTTAATATCTAGTCCAAAACCCTTTCATTTAACAAATAAAAAAACTATTACCAAAGAGTAATTTACCTGAAACTACATAATTAATAGGTAGCAGAATCTTAAAACCTTCTTCCAGCACTCTTTGCATTTATACCACCTTGCTTCCTGCAACAACTGGATTGTTGATAGGCTTTGACAGATCTACCTAAATACCAAAAAGTTCTTATGTACCCAACAACTGATTTATTCAAAATATTTAGGATTAGTATTGTAAGGTTAATAAACTATCAGCTTAGCAAATTACATTTAATTCAGGTATGTAAAGTTAGCAATTGTTACTAATTACAATGTCCTTTCAGTTAATTTGGGGAGGAGATGGCTTACAGTCCAGATCACCCATTGATTGCTCTTAGAGTATCCCTCTCACTCCTCCCCATGAAACTTCCCAGTAGCACATGTCAGATATAAAGGCAGAAACCCAAAATTATGCCTGAGCCACTTACACATGCCTATGGGACTGAAGAGCAAGTGAACCACACACATTTCTTTGTCAGTGAGTAATAAACTGTCTGACTCATAATCCCTTGAGCTCTAATGTTCCTTCTCAGTACCTTCTCATGCATAATCTTATCACAATCCCCCAACTAGATATTAGAATATTCATAGGAAAAATTAATACCTAGAAGTAAAATGTTCTATTTCCTACAAAAATTCCATTCAGTGTTAACTCCATTTGGGTAAAAACATTCACAAAGAACATTGTAACATTAACTGAAATGAATGTCCATAAGACTTTAGATGTTTCTTTAAAAAAATAATTTCAAACTCTCAAACAATAGAACTCCCAAAATAAATAAATCTTACAGGTTCTCTTGGTGACCCTATCAATATTTCCATACCTGCCAAAGCTGTCATCTGAGCATATACATTCTGGGTTGCATGCAGGGTAAGCTGGGTTTCCCTCCAGAAAGATCAAGACTAAAAAGAAAAAGGGACAAATTGGGCCCATATTCCTCTGTAAGAAGACACTTTATAGGTCTTGGATGAGACATGCCCCTAGCTTCTAAGTAGAAAATCCTATTACTGGTAATCCTCTGTGATGTGGAAGTCAGGGTAACATGCAAATTAGTTTCACAGAGATACAGATTCCAAGAAGAAGCATTAGGTCATTAGCCCTAAGAAGACTGAAAATAACTTTTAATTTTTTTTCAAATTAATGATATTTTCTTTTTAGCTCTCATTTTACTTGATTTTTACAATTGATAGGGTTCCTTCCTTGCTTCTGTGACACCGATGCCCTCTGATAATTAGGTATTGCCTATCTGACTGCTCCTTCTCAGTCTCCATTCATTATCAACAGTTCATTATCACCTCCCATCCCTAAATATAGAAATCTCCTCAAATGTTTTTCTCTCTCTATTTTTGTTGATATTATATGTTCCCATGAGTTCAGTGATCACCTTTATACTGATATTTTTAAATGCCATATATCCACTCTGAATATATGAATATCCCAAATTCCAATCCTTTATCTCCAACTGCTTGCTATACATTTCCACTTGAAAACACCATTATCTAACACTTCCTAGCTGTGTGGCCCTGGGCAAGTCACTTAACCCCAATTGTCTCAGCCAAAAAAAAAAAAAAAAAAAAAAGGAAGGAAGGAAGGAAGGAAGGAAGGAAGGAAGAAAGAAAGAAAGAAACCATTATTACCTCAAATTTAATTGTCAGCTCATTCTCTTCCCTCTTAAACCCACTCCTCTCTGCCAAACTCTCCTTTTCTGTTGTAGATACTACTACCCCAGTCAACCAGATATGAAACATCAATGTTACTTTGACTCTTTGTTCCCTTTGCCCCCTATATCCAATGTTACTGCATCAGAAACTATGTAATCACTTCCTGATTGTTTGCCTTTTTTCACCTTGTTATCAATCCATCCTTCCTACAGCTGCCAAAATATACACCCTAATATACAGATCTAATCATGTTATTCTTCTGCTTTAAAACTTTCAGTGGTCCCCCTTTGCCTTCAGACTGAAGAAACAAATTCCTTAGCCTAACATCCAAGACCCGCCCCCCCATCAACAATGCAGCTGCAACCTCACCTTCTAGCCTTATTTCATATTATTCCCCTTTCTTTAAGGTTCCTCTCATATTCCACTTCCTCCATGAAGACTTCTCTGATGCCTTCTTCTGCTCATTTTCTCCTCAAATATTTTGAGAGTATTTAATTCTCTTTTGACCTATTACTCCCTACTTGGATGACTCTTTATGCACATAATCACATCCTCCATAGTAGAATATAATCTCCTTAAGAACAACAACTGTCTGTTTTAACTTTGTGTTCCAAATCCAAGCAAAGTGCTTTGCATCTGTCAAGTGTTTAATAAACATGAAGAGAACTGAATACAAAACTGGTCTTCTATTGCTTGAACCAGCTACCCCATCACGCTCCCCAAAAAAACTCAAAAATTAATAATTTTCTTTTTTGAGTTCAGTGGATAGAGCACTACACTTGGGTTTGAATCCTCTCTCAGACATAAAAGTTTTAGCACAGTTTTAAGTTATAAAAGTTTTTGTGGGGGATACTCTCTAGGTGGGTTATATGACTGGTAGCAAACCACTTAACTTCTTTCAGATGTAGTTTCTCCATTTATAAAATAGAGTTAACTCCTTATAGTTGTTGCGAGCTTCTAACAAAACAATATATGTAAAGTGCTCTTGCAAGCTTTAAAGCCTTGTTAGTAATTATTTCCCAAAGCTCCTGGTTTATTGAGTTAGATGAGTACATATTTGGCTCCATCTAAGATCTTCCTCATTCATGGCTAAATCAGGAGCTACTGGGACTTCAAACCTAACCCATGTTCCTCAAATAGTCAATGATGGGTGACTAGAAAAATACATTTCTCTTTTTTTTGTAATATCTCTGTCTCAAATGTGGACTGAAATTCTACTTTTTCCAAATGCTAGTCTTTGCCATCACTTTGAGCAGTTCCCAAATTCCCTGGACAATGGAATAATTTCGATTCTAGTTTCTGGCCCTTTATAATAGAAGCTTTCTCTTTATTGACAGAAGCTAAGCTCACTTATTTATAGAGTGCCAGATGACTATTGTACATTCTACTGAGGCCCTCTAGTGCTCTTAATGTATTTGACACCATAGCATAAACCAGAGAGACGAACCCCTTAATTCAAGATACTGCCAACCAGTGAGAGCCTAACCAGGCTGCAAACTAAGCTACTTACCTCCCCAGCTTCTTAACCAAGAGGCATAATCTGTCCCAGAGTTCCAAGGTCAGATTAGATCAATAAAAGCTATTTAGTTAGTAGATGCACCTTAGTTTGACAAATGATATCATGCTATAACATTCATAATTGGCAGGATGATAGAACCAGAGAAATGAATTGTTAAATCATATAGCTATTGAGAAGAGCCCAGCCCAGACCTCGGTTCTCCCAATTCCCAGTACAAAACTCTGTCTTTAGTTTAAGAAATAATATTTTCTTTCTGATACCCAGGAATCAAATTAATACCCTTCAAATTTCCTTAAGAAGAATTTGAGAGGTGACAGGATAGGAGTTGGAGGAAAAAGAAGACCCACATTTGAATTCTGATTGCTTGTTATATGACCTTGATCAGATCCCTCAAACTCTCCAACCCTCAGTTTCTTCATTTATAAAACTGGAGTAATAATAACACCTACTTATAACAGTTTGGAGGCAGAGAGAAGCAGTGGTACAGTAGACAGAGCACTAGGCCTGGAGCAAGGAAAATCTGAGTTCAAATCTGGCCTCAGACACTAACTAGCTGTGTGACCCTGGATAAGTCTCTTACCCCTATTTGCCTCAGTTTTCTCATCTGTAAAGTGAGCTATAGAATGAAATGGCAAACCACTTTTTCTTTTCCAAGAAAACCCCAAAGAGGGTCACAAAGAGTCAAAAATGACTAAACAACAAATTATAACAGCAATTCTGAACCTGAAGTAATAACAGCATCTTCTTCACAAGGTTAGGGTAAAAATCAAATGAGATAATATTTGTGGTGAAGACTTTGCAGACTTTCAAAACACCATATAATTGTTGGCTGTTATAGTCTGATTAGGGATTTCCAAATACACATTAGTGAAAAGTAATATTAATAGTTGTCCCTATAATGTGCCTATAAAGCTTCCAGCACAGTGCTAAACATCAGAGGAAATATAAAACATGAAGTCATTGTTCTGTCCATATAGAAATATGCACTCTAAAGGGAAGACACACTCTTAAGAATAAATGGAGAAAAACAAGTTGCTAGATCACATAGCAGTAGTCAATAGGAGTTCAGAGAAAGAGACAATAATGTGGGTTGTGATGGTCCATCTACCAAGGGGAATTAATTATCTATTTTGTACCAGGAACCATGCAAGATATTGGGAATTCAAAGACAAAAGTAACAATCCTTGTCCTCCAGGATCTTATATTTCATGAAAGTGGGACTTGAAATGACTGGGATTTTAGACAGTTACAGAGGACGAGGAAGGTCAGTCTAGGAAGAGAAACAGCCTAATCAAGAAGCATGAAGTAGGACTCTATACCTGGTGGGTATAGAGAAGTAGAGAAGAATGAGAATCCCAGCCAGGTTGATTTATGACAATAGTGCTAGAATGGGAAGAGGTCTAGATTTAGTTGCTTCCAATCTGAATTTGGCCATTTTATTACTTGTGTAACAATGGGCAAGTAATTGGCTTCCTAGGTTTAGTCCCCACTCTGTAAAATGAGGACAGCAAGTTTATTTTACCTGCTTTATCAGATGCTTGTGGGGAACTAAATGTACATAATTTGCTATTTAATTTTGTTATATAAGTTTGAAGATGTAGGGAGAAACTCAATTGTGCAGTGCCTTAAATGCCAGGCTCATTTTTTCTATTTTGCAGGAGGGCTCTAATGGTGCTGCTCCCCCTCCTCTATTCTTCTTAGATGCATTTATCTGCATAATGGTCCAGATTGCCACCAATTTTTCAAAATTTCTACCCTTCTACCCTCAGCCTAACAACCATCTCATCACTGATGGCAAGATATGCAGCAAAACAGATACATTTACTCCTCATAGCTTTCCTGAAAAATGTCAGAATTCTGGGTCTGAATTACTTCATCCCCAACCATGATAACTACTGATGATTGAGGAGGCAACGGCCCAACCTGAGATAACCAGAAAAACAAGTTCAACTCAAATGTCACCACCTTCAAAAAGCAGGTTCCTCCTAGTTGTTAATGCTTTCTCTCCTTGAATTTTATTTATCTGTTTAAGTATTGTATCTCCCTAGGAGAACAGAAACTCCTTAAAGACAGGAGCTATTTTTTATTTTGTCTCTGTATTCCCAATGCTTGGTAGCCCCAATGCTTAAAACAATATCCCATCTAGTAATCATTAGACCTAGAAGATCATGAGTAGAAAACCACTGATGCAGAGGGAGATGAGACCACAAGGCTTGACTTCCAGGAAGCCCTTGATCATAGTGAGAGTCGGCTGATCATGATGCTTCTGGTCATTTACTACTAACCTGTCTTCTGGTCGAAACTCCTGAATCTTCAGCATGTCCTGCAAGGTATTGCTATGTAAGACCAAGCTAAGAACCTGGATACAGTGAAGGGGAACTCTAGGATGAGGTGCTGACAGAGGGGATTTGGAAAGTGGCCAAGGATATTTTATGAGAAAAGAACATCACCTGTGGCTACTCCTGCCACCCAGATTTTTACCCACGATGTCTGCAGGGCAAGAAATGCTGAAGGCTGAGCTATCCTTTCCATAGCACAATAGCTGGTACCAAGGGAGCAAATGCAGTCCACAAAAGATGGATGTCTGGGCCAGAGTTGGGAACTACTGCCCTGGCCATAGAATTGCTAGAGAGACACAGCATAGGGAAGAACCACCTGGTTTCAAGTTACCAGACCATCAGGAACCAGCTGGGTAAACTTGAGTAAAATACAACTTTTCAATGTCTTTGTTTTCTTGTCAGTCAAGTAGAAATCATGACATCATAGAGTTAAAGTTGGAAGAAACCATACAAATTAGCTAGACATGTTGCCTCTATGTTGCCAGAAAGGAAAAATGAGCTCCCCAAAGGAGATAGGCTTGCCAAAGTCACATAAACAGTAAATCATAATAATAAGTAGCGAGTGAGGATTTGAATGTAGATTCTCTGACTGAATATTCAATGTACTCCACACTACACCATGTTACTTCAGATAATAGTGTCTGAGCATTACCAGAAAGATCAAAGGAGAGAACACACTTGAGAACCCTAAAATGATATAAAAATGTAATGTCAAATAATAGCACTGAGATGGACAACTCATATGGATATCCTAGATTTGCAGGTTGCTCCCCAGCTTATTTTGAGAAAGGATAGGAATGCTTATATGTATTAAGAAGCCAGAGAAAATTCACAAAGGGAAAATTCATATACTATGCTTCAAAGATCTATCTGCCTATGGAGTCTATTATAAAAATTCTCCTTAAAAATAAATGTCAATAAATGATTCTCCTAAGGGATCCCATTGTATTACCATTATTTCTGAATCTGAATGTTAAGAAGGCATGCTAACAGAAACATGCCAAGAATACTGCCTCCAAATAATTAGCATTCATGAAGATAAGGTTTACTGTATATATTACCACATTTGATCCTCACAACAATCCTATGAAATTTGTGCCATTATTATCATCCCCATTTTAGAGGTGAAGAAACTGAGGCAAATAGTGGTTAAAGGATTTACCAAGGATCACATAGTAAGTAAATGTCTGAGGCAGGGGTCAAGTTTTTTGACTATAGCTCCAATTCTCTCCACTGAATCACTTCGCTGCTTGCTGTGTGACTTGAGAAAATTCAAATCCTTTCTAAAGTGAACAGGAAAGTAATAATAAAGTCAAACACCATTGCCAACTCCTCTTGGTCCTAAATCTCCAGCCCATTACCCAAACAATTTCCCTTGACTACATACTTGCCCAAATGAAACTCTCTGAATGAAGAGTTCCTAGAATCATCCATAAAGGCTGGAGAGTTGGAGCAAAAGCTGTCATAATCTGAAAATCCCTTATCAAATAGGGAAGGTTGGATTTTAAAAGAATAACCTATATTGCCAAAAAAAACTACTAGATGAAAAACATGAACCCAGGTAAAGCTAACATCAGAAGCTAGATTATTTCTGGCAAAGCCATTACTGGGCATTAGAAAAAGAATTAATAGATGTGCTTAGAGAGATATATAAGGCTCTACAAATATTAGGAAAGATGCTGATACTGGTAGGGATTAAAGCCTTTGTATAACCCTCCTCATATATCTTTATCCCTTGAGGTTGCCTTTTGTTTGCTTATTATTAAACCAAAGGGAAGCAATATGGTAGAGTGGAAAGAGCACTGACCCTAGAGGCATAGATTCCCCTCTCTGCTTATGGGATAAGCCTGGACAAATCACTTAACTATCTCTCAATATCCTCCTCAATAAAATGAAAGGGATGGATTAGATGGGGATTCCTTTCATCCCTAGATACCGCTTGTCTCTTACCAAATCTACTGAATGTGGGTCTTTCTCAACATTGGTATTAGTGCAGGTTGTTGTTGTGCTTGTTGTTTAATCATACCCGACCTCATTTGAGATTTTTTGGCAAAGATACTGGAGCAATTCGCCATTTCCTTTTCCAGCTCATTTTATATATGAGGAAACTGAGGCAAACAGGGTTAAGTGACTTGCTCAGGGTCACCCTACTAGTGTCTGAGACAGGAATTCCTGACTCCAGGGTGGACACTCTCCACTTCACCACTTTGCTGCCCCAGCTGGTAGATGGTTCCAATTTTGTACAATGATTGTTTCTCTTGATCTTCTGTGTGATGGGGAAAAGACAAGAGGCAAGTGGTAGGAAGCTGGCTGATATAGCAGACAGACCATGGGATTGGCTTTCATCTAGTCCGGGCTCTATCACTTTGCTGTATAATCTTCAGCAATTGACTTTACAACTTCAAGCTTCATTTTCCTCAAATGAAAGTGAAAGGACTAGAAGAAAAGTTTTCTAGGATTTGCCCCCGCTCTATGTATTTTAAAAGATGAGGTAATATGGGAAAAATGGTTTCCGAAAGTCATATGAAGAAAAAGAAATCTAATTTTTAGAAGAAGGTTCAGTCAAACTAATTTCACCTACTATAAATCCATGGTCAAGAATCTTGATTATATTCCTGTAGGTATTCAACAATCCTAAGAGGATTCTTCCTTCTCTCCTACACTGAACAAAATATTCTATGTGCAATTCAGCCAGGGCAGGGTAAAAGGAAATTATTTTCTCACTAGTTCGAAAAACAAGGACTCTCTTATTGCACCCTAAAGTCGCCTTGGATTCCTTGACTAAGATGTTTCATATTGAGCTTGCAGTCCACTAAAATCCCAATTTTAGTCATTATCAAATGCCCTGAGATCTAGTCACACTTCCCACATAAGTATAAGATTGCTTTTTAAAAGGCACAGGTAAGACTTTACATTTATCCCTATTAAAAACATCTTGTTAAATTCAAATTCTAGATTGTTGAGCTTTTTTAAAATCCTGGTGCTGTCATTTGACATGCTGGTTATTCGTCCTATTGCTGGGCTATAATAAATCTGATAAATATGCTATCTAGATTTTTATCCAAGTCACTGGTAAAATATAGATATGGATAAAAATGTGGATATAGAAATAGATTAATACATAAACATATTATGCATATATATAGTGTGTATATTAGCACAGGACCAATTTTGTACAGTGATTGTTCAAAATTTACATATAGATATCTAAATATATATATATTAGCACAGGGTCAAAGACAGCTTCCAAGAGAACTCAATTAAAGAACTCTTTCCAAGTTGACATCAAATCATTAATAATCACTCTTTAGGTTCACTAAACCAGTTCCAAATCCACCTAGCTGTACTATTATCTAGGCTGTTTCTCTCAGTTTTGTCTACAAGAATAGCATGAGAATCTTTCAAGTGCCTGGATTAAAAAAATAGGTAAACCAGGATTTTGTTTTTCTTTTTTCATAGTGTGAAATGGAAAAGAAAATGAATTACTTATTAATTGAAAAAAAGGCAACTAAAAGTTTGAAGAAAGTCTAGAAAAATTCTATCTACAGCATTTTCTTAATCTACCAGTCTAATAGTCCATCCCAAGTATATCAAATTAATATGACATGATCTTTCTCAATAAAGTAAGATGGTTCTCTGTGATCTGTTTTCTTTTTCAAAGTGATCACTAAACATCTCTGATACATTCTAGATTTTGCCATGAATCAAAGATAAACTCATTAACTAGCATACAGACTCCATTCTCTTTCTTTCTTTCTTTTTTTTTTTTTTTTTTTTTTTTGATATTCAAGGCAATGTTTTTCTTTCTCTGGTCATGCAGCAACTTTCTTATTCTCCATAATCTGTCAAAAGACCCTTGCCACTAGAATAGCTAAGGAGATTTAATGTAGGATAATCCTGAGGGGTATCTTGAAAGTTCTAGGATCATCAGCTTGTAATAATTTTCAGGAACTAGTTGATTCTTTAAGTAAGACACAATCTAAATTATACCTAAAGAAGTATAGGTATAAAGATGTAGAAAGAACATTAAGAGATGAACTAAAGCCAGGAGGTCTTAGCTTGGAAGAGTCCTTTGGCAATGTGGTGCAATCTATGAACTTTTCAGAATAATGTTTTTAAATGTACATAAGACAAAATACATAAGACTACAAAGAAAATCAAACATATTGAAATATACTTATTTTTTAAAAAATTTAACAACTTCACATGACCTTAGGTAAGAATTCCTGGATCTAATCCTATCAATGTAAAAGTGAGATTGAATAGCTACCAGAGGTCTCAGAATTAGTGGCCAAGGTGGGACCAGATGTCAGATCTCCTGCCTCCCAAGCTAATACTATCTCCACAATTACATATGAAATGCTCTAATTTTTTAAAGATGCCAGGAAAAGATTTTGTTGCTTCCATTAGTGATGCCACATTCTGCATCCATATCATTATATTTGAAATTTTCAATATCAGGCACTAGGGCTAGGATCTGTGAGTTCATATGAACAATTAGTAATGTCATTGCCAGATAATTCCCTTTCATATTCTCAGTCTCAATTCTCCTGACTAAATTATTCCCATCCTCATGTCTGTTTCTCAGGCTCAACTAGAAATGTTGTGTTTAATTCTAAAAGGCAAGTAGCATTTTGCCTTTTATGCAATTCTCCTTAGCCCTAAATTCACTAATTGATCTTCTCAAAGGTAAGAGGTATCTTTGTATCCCTGTGTTTAGCACAGTGCTTTGCATATAGCTGACATTTAATAAATACTTATTGCATTGGATTAGCTCAGACAAGTTCTTTACCCCTGTCTACAACCCAACTGTTCTTAGACCACTTGGGGAAATCCTTTTCCTAAAGTCCTCTCCAAGGCTTCATCAAAAACAACACGCTCTTGCTCTCTCTCTCTCTGTCTGTCTCTCTCTCCTTCTCTCTGTCTCTCTGTCTCTATCTCTGTCTCTCTCTGTCTGTCTCTCTCTCTATCTGTCTCTCTCTCTCGGTCTTTCTCTGTCTCTCTGAGTCTCTCTGTCTCTCTATCTATCTATCTATCTCTGTCTCTCTGTCTCTATCTCTGTCTCTCCTTCTCTTTGTTTTTCTCTATCTCTCTGTCTCTATCTCTGTCTCTCTCTCTCTGTCTCTATCTCTGTCTCTCTCTTTCTGTCTCTCTCTCTATCTCTATCTCTGTCTCTCTGTCTCTCTGTCTCTCTTTCTCTCTCTTTCTCTCTGTCTCTCTCTCTCTGTGTCTGTCTCTCTCTCTCTGTGTCTGTCTCTCTCTCTCTGTGTCTGTCTGTCTGTCTCTCTCTCTCTCTCTCTCTCTCTCTCTCTCTCTCTCTCTCTCTCTCTCTTTTCCTCCCAAGAAATCAGCCTCAAACCAGCACATAGCCTCCTTTCCCACTACACTCACACCAATCAATGTGAATGCTAGGAGTTAAACAACCACTATGTTCAATCATTAAAATAAACCTCCTTTCCAAAAGCACATCAAGAGACTAACTGACCGTGTAGAACACATTAGATTGACCATCACACATGAATATTTCCTGACCTCACCCAAACCATTTGACTGGCTATTACTTTGTCATTCTTTGATAGAGATATATGACAATACTGAGGAAAGAGCGCAGAAATGAGTGCAAGAACGTCTGGGCCCCAGTCTTAGCTCTGCTTAATCCTAGCCATATTGACAAATAATAAGTCAATTAACTTCCCTGAGGAGTAAGAATGCCTGTTCTGGCTAAAAAATATTCAGGGGTGTTATGAAAATCAAAGAATTTAATGCTGATGAAGGAGCCCTTGTTTATTGAAAAGTACTATTCAAATAAAGAATCATTAACCTCAGCAGAAAGTTCAATGCCCTGCATAAAGTGGCTTTATTTGACACTTAAGAATAAAGAATGGCTTTTTTGGTTTCCCCAGATGTCTGATCATTTTTCTGGGTGTCGCTCAAAGGCTCTACCCTGGGCTTATGTCTCACACAGCACATTAGTCTGTATAACTAGGACAAGGTCACTTCTGTGTGAGGTGAGCTTATAAATTACTTTGCCATCAGTGAACCACCACTCCAAGTCACATGGAAACCACGAGCCTTGCAGCTGAGCTTGGAGGGTGGCTAACCTAACGGACATCAGGCTCACCCATGCCAGCAGATATAAAAGTTATTAGACTGAAAGTTGCAATCAGCTGTTCTCCGTGTTCAAGGCAGATGCAAGAAGAAATGGGCTTACAGTGCCACACGTGTTGGATTCAGATTAGATATCAGAGAGCATTTGTTTACACTGAAAATGCCCTTATAAACAATGGAGAGGGCCACCAAGGGAGACTGTGGAATTTTCTTTAAAAAAAGAAATTTTTATCTAAAACTTAATGTGAGTCGGTTATAAGGCCAGAGGGTAGACTTAATATCCTCCCAAGGTCCTCTCTAGACTTAATATTTTCCAAGTCAAGAGTTAGTTTCTCATGAGCTTTACCAAAACCTCTTGGGATCTGTTGGAACTTAAAAGATGATCTGCAAGGAAAAAATACTCAGTAAGTACAACAAGTGGAATTTGTGTGTGAGCACAAGAAGTAAAGGTGACACGGGAAGCAAAGGAAAATGCCACGGTGTGTAAGTGCTGCTTATTTGGATAGGACGAATAGTTGGGTGTGAGTCTGTAAACACAAGTGTATGCACAGGAGTGTTTGTATAAGCCACCAGGGAGCCCCGGAGCTTCTCCTAGCAGAAGTACTCATTGGCTGGGCCTTCTACCTTGGATGCTGCAGGCGAATCCACACTAGAGCGTGACGAGAGCAGCCTGTCTCCTTCCTCGGGGCTGTCCCTTGCCGAGTCCTCCACAGCATCTTCGCCGGGACCCAGTCTCTCAAATGTGACATAGGAACCCTGGGTCTCCTCGTTCTTCCTCAGCCGGAACTTCTGGTAACGCCTCTTTAGGGATCCACAACAGACAAGAAGAGTCAGGGGCACGGCAATGATCCCCGCTATGCTAATCACCACAATGTTGATGAGTCTCTGGGTGCCTTCAGCATCAACCACCTCATTTGTGGAGAAAATAACACACTGCTCCTTCTTGGGGACCAGGCCACGCACACAGACACAAGCTATGTACTTGGTTTTGGGCATAAGACCCTCAATGGTGATCTTGGTTTTCCCGGGGTCTACATTGACCCTCCTCATATCCTTCTCCCCAAAGATGGCATAGAGCACACTGAACACGGTGGTATTTGCAGCCTGGGGGGCTTTCCACACCAAGGTTACACTGTGGTAAGTGTCCCCCACCACTTTAACTGATCTCACCATCTGGTCTGGTTCCAGCTGACTCGATGGCAGGTCTTTGGCCCGATCAGCCTGCTCAGCCTCCAGGCTCCCCATGGGGAGGTCTCCCAGGGCATTCATGTGGAAATGTTGGAGAGCAGGATTCTTCTCATAGCTGGGGAGTGTGGGCCTGGCCACCACAGAAGACAGACCTGAGGTAGTAGAGGCGTACCTCGCCACCAGCTCATTGTACGCCGCAGCTTCTGCTCCCTCAGCCTTCCCTGGCCACCGCCTGGTCGTGGGCCCCTGGGGCTCAGCCGTGGTCTGGGCTTCAGTGATGATGAGGGAGACAAATGCTTCAGTGGCCCCCAAAAAGTTTTTGGCTTTGCAGACATACTCTCCAGAGTCATGGTAGGATACTTCAGGCAAGCCCAGAAGAGACCAGCTCACACCATCACTGGAGGCTTCTTGATGTACTGAAAAAAAAGAGGCAGAAAGAAAAACATATATAGGAGGTCCACAGAACATTAAGACATTCTGATCTTTGCTCACTCTGCAGGGGAAATAATTCAAGAGCAATCTGGATTATTGCTAGTGAGATCCATCTCTGATACCCCTCAGTGACATCACGTGTCCTGAGAAAGTGAACATGAAAAACAGAACACTCAGTACCTACCTAAGGTATAACAGAGCTGGAAGGGAGAAAGGAAAGAGCAATAGGAGTCGCTAGCCCCAGCTCTGCCCTTCACTCTCCAGGTGACCCTGACCAAGTTATTTAAGCTCTCTGAGCCTCCATTTCCTCATCAATAAATTCAGAATAATACTACCCACTCCATCTATCTTGAATAAGAGTGCAATGTGTTGTAAACTCTCAAGCTATGCAAATATAAAAAGGGTATTTTTTAATTATTGTTATTATAAAATCACCCCTTTCTTGTCATTCTCACCATTTACATTGGCTCAGATATATACTTAAACAGATGTCACCATCTCAGACCCAACATTTGGGTCATAATTCATGAAGCCCATATGGTTTCTGGCAAGCCCCTTCCCAGCTCCATAAGGGTACATCTAGCACAAGATTATATTTCCCTAATTGGCAAACTTGATCCTTATTAAAATTCATCCCCCTGAACCTGGCACTGATCACTTGCCAAAGCGAGAGGTCTGAACATGGAGTCACCTGGCAATTGTAACTTACCTGTCCCATTGAGCCGATGCCCATCAGCTCTCCTCCAGCTGAGCTCTGGACTGGGTATCCCAGTGGCCCCACAGCGCAGGAACACAGTGCTACCCAGAAGGGTCTTGACCTTGGCCACTGAAGTGTAAATCTCAGGACGCTGGCACTTCTTGAGTTCCAGTTGGCTGAAGACAACTCCAGCCAGGGTCCAAGGACTAAAACACTTCAGTCTTGGATCAATGAAGGCCATATTTGGAGTTGGGAAGTTTATTATTTGGACCATTTCATACAAGCTACAATCACACACCCAAGGGTTGTCCTGCAGACCTGAAAAGAGAAAACTAAATGAACATCCCATCTTCTTTCCGCCCTCCTGATGTGTTTACTCCTATACTCTTCATTCAACACACTTTTTAAAATAATTAAAGCTTTTGATTTATTTTAATTTTTCAACATTGTTAATTTTCAACATTCATCCTTACAAACCTTGTGTTCTAAATTTGTTCCCTCCTTTCCCCCACCCTCTCTCCTAGATGGCAAATAATCCATGGTAAACATGTACAATTCTTCTATACATATTTCCACAAATATCATGCTGCACAAGAAAAATCAGATCAAAAAGGAAAAAATGAGAAAGAAAACAAAATGCAAAAGAACAACAACAAAAAGGGTGAAAATATTATGTTGTGATCCACATTCAGTTCCCACAGTATTCTCTCTCTGGGTATAGATGGCTCTCTTTATCACAAGACCATTGGAACTGTCCTGAATCATCTCATTGTTGAAAAGAGCCATCCATCAGAATTGATCATTTCAAAATCTTGCTTCAACACACCCTTGAAAGGCGAGAACCTCAAGAAGTCATAGTCACCTTGAATTAAGCTCCAAGCATTTTAGGAGGAAGAGGAGAAGGAGGGAGAAGAAGGGGAGGAAAAGAAGTCATTGTTGTAATAATTGACATTTACACAGAATTTCTTGAGATTTGAAATACACTTTATGTATATTATCCCATTTAAACTTCACAAAACTTGCTGGGAAGTAAAAGCAATTGAGTGTAAGGGCTTTCTTGTAAAAAGATGAGACTCAAAGTCTGATTCCAAATGCAGTGTTCTAGTCACTGTATCTATGGGTTCTATAAGACATTCTTGACCCAAAGTGCACAGTTAGAGAATTCGACCTTTTAAGTGTTTCTCCATCTCTAGGATGGTACCAAACCATCCACATTCTTCCTCCCAAGAGAATATATTGTTTAGGGGCAGATAGGTGGTGCAGTAGATAGAGCACCAGCCCTAAAGTCCAGGAAGACCTGAGTTCAAATCTGGTCTCAGACACTTAACACTTCCTAGCTGTGTGACCCAAGGCAAGTCACTTAACCCCAATTGTCTCAGAGAGAGAGAGAGAGAGAGAGAGAGAGAGAGAGAGAGAGAGAGAGAATATGTTTGTTAAATGGCCATATGAGATTAGGGTTGATTCCAGCCTGTGGAATATGTGTGTATAAATATATAAAACATGTACACATGTGTATGTATAAATAACAATGTAAATTCTATATAATTATACACATAATTATATCACATGTGAATATATTATTATTGCATAGAGTATTATAAAGAGTGAAGTTTTAAGCTTTATTAGTATGTGTGTGCACAGACACACACATCATCCTATCTTCAACCCATCAACCCAAACCTTCACAGCACCAACTTTTATTCTTGGAGGAAATCAAATTAAAATTGACATTATAAGTAGACTTAAGAGGGAAAAGAATCTTAATATGGCAGCATCCTAACTAAAGAGTTCAAGTGAAAGCAAGAAGTGGGGAATGTTTTGCCTTCATGATGATAGTTGGTGTTAGAGGCTGATAGGACATAAATGAGAGATCATCTATCAATGACTAAAATAACCTCAGTTGGCTCTCTTGCCAATGGTTTCTTTGGGTCACTGCTCCTCTGCCAACCAGGGATCTCACATATCACCTTTTCACCATTGTCCAGAGATGACTCTTCATGGAACCCAGTATGGTTTTACCATGGTTTTACAAATATCATGGTCTAACCCATTGAGCTAACTAGCCCAAACACGGAAATAAGAAGTGACTGAAAAGAACCAACATTCTTCCCTAATACATTTGTGCTCAAATTGACCCAAGCAAGGAGAGAAAACTGAAGTAAAAATGGTTAAAGTAATCGACCAGGGTCACACAGGTAATAAGTGGCAAAGCTGGTCTTTAAACCCTGTGAGAGGGTATAAATTAACATTCCAGAGTGAGAACTAGTGATAAGAAAAGTCATAATGACTATAGAATCGTGGATCTAAATCAAGTCTGTTAAAAGGAGCTCCATTTTTCTTTCTGTTTGGCATTTTCTATCACAAACTCATTTCCGCAAATCCTACCCCTAAGCTACTCAAGGCTGGTCTGTGTCTTCCATTATGAAAGCTTGTTGCATTCAGCAGCATTAAAGGTGCAGCCTAGCATTTCCTAATTCTTAGGGTCATATCCACAGGTCTGACCTCTAGGTCCCAACTTCTTAAATTGTGGTTTGCAATTTCCATATGAGGTATCAGAACTGAATGTAGGAGTTGTGAAATTGTGCATTATTTCCAGTAAATGTTTGATGTATATGACCATTTTATATACCTGTATACCCAGAGAGGTGTGAAAATTTCTCAGGTAAAAAGGGATCACAAGTGGGAAAAGTTTAAGAAGTCCTGATCTAGGTCACAAGCTTGTGACCTAGCTCAATCTTTTCCACATGTTCTTTGACACTTCTTTCTTTCCTGGTTACTCCAGCCCAAACTATAATCTCCTTCCTCCAAATACCTCCAGCACAGGGGATTTAAGCTCCCTAAATTAATTTAACACTTATTAATAGGTTCTTGGGGCAGTTAGGTGGCACAGTGGCTAGAACACCAGCCTTGGAGTCAGGAGGACCTGAATTAAAATCTGGCCACTTAACACATCCTAGATGTGTGACTCTAGCAAGTCACTTAATCCCTCCTTCAGAAAGAAAGGAAGAAAGGAATTAAAAGAAAGAGAGGTGGAAGGAGGGAAGGAGGGAGGGAAGGAGGAAGGAAGGAAGGAAGGAAGGAAGGAAGGAAGGAAGGAAGGAAGGAAGGAAGGAAGGAAGGAAGGAAGGAAGGAAGGAAGGAAGGAAGGAAGGAAGAGAGAGAGGGGGAGGAAGGAAGGAAGGGAGAGAAGGGGGGAGGAAGGGAGGAAGGAAGGGAGAGAGAGGGGGGGAGGAAGGGAGGAACGAAGGGAGGAAGGAAGGAAGGAAGGGAGGGAGGGAGGGAGGAAGGAAGGAAGGAAGGAAGGAAGGAAGAAGGAAGGAAGGAAGGAAGGAAGGAAGGAAGGAAGGAAGGAAGGAAGGAAGGAAAGGAGGGAGGGAGGGAGGGAAAAGAGATAGCTTCTGTGAGACTCCATGTTCTCTAACTAGATTGAAGCCCTGTAAGATTGAATCTTTGATAGTACTATTATAGAAAGGCTATTGGTTTGAGAGTAAGAGAACCTAGGTTGAAATATGAGCCCTGCACAGGCAGTAAATATACCATTGGTGTGACCTTGGACAGGCCAGTTACTTCTGAGCCTCACTTGTCAAAATAAAGGAATCAGACTAAATCATTTCTGCAAGCCCTTCTAATTCTAAATCCCATAAGCCTGTGAATGAAAGGGATGCTTTCCAAGAGATGACGTGATGTAGTGAGAAAAACATCTCAAGTCAAAGTTCCTGTGATCTGTTAATAGCTGTATGACTCGCGACCCGTCTGGGACTAAAGTTCTTCCTCGGAAAAGTGAAGGCTTTGGTCTAAGTCAGAGGGTCTTAACCTGAGGTCTGTGAACTTAAAAAAAAGTGATGACTATATTTCAATATAGCTGTTTTGCTTTGTAATATTATGTATTTTGTTATGCATTTAACAGCATTAACTTCACCCAGCTGTCAAAAGAGTGAATGACCTACTATGAGGTAGGAAGCCTGAGACCTCGAAGACTTTTTCTTATTCTAAATTGCATGAGCAGGGATTTTGTTGTATGCTCTGCCCGCATCCCCCGAAGCACCTGGTCATTCAGTGATAGGTGCTTAATACAGTTATGCCAGCGGACTGATTAAGAAAGAGCAGCCTGAGTTTGTTCTTCTGACAGGTATTTATCAAGGGCCTACCAAGCATAGTGTGTTTCCCTATGTGTTCGTGTGTTTGAAAAGCCCCGAGAGCCTCTGAATGTTATTCTCAGGAGCTGAGCCAGACAGCTCGACTTCTCTTACCCAGGATGATCTTGGAGTTGTCGCTGGAGGAAAAAGGGCCAGCCTGCAGGTGAGACCAGCTGGTGAGGAGCTGCTGGGGGAGACGCATCAGTTGATTGCTGGAGAGGTCCAGGAAGGTGAGGTTCCTTACATAGCGGGCAGCTTCTGCAGACACAGCTGAGAGGCGGTTCCCATGCAGATCGAGCAGACACAGCTGGGGAGTATCCCCCAGAGCTCCCCAGGGGAAGGATACCAAGTGATTCCCAGGCAGGCGCAGCTCTCGGAGGCTCCGCAGGCCCCGCAGCATGATAGAGCTGACGCTGGTCAGGGAGTTATAGGGCAGCCACAGGTACTCGAGGTGAGTGAGCTGCTGGAGGGTATCCCCTGGCACTCTCCTGATTGCTGTCTTCTCTATGCGGAGTTTGGAGGTGTCCGATGGGATCATCATGGGAGGGAGGGTCATCTCAGGGTCGTTGCATATGACCACCCTGGGTCAGATATGAAAGAGAAGGTGAAAATGCCAAGATTTAGTGGTGATCCTGTGCCTTTTAGTTTCATATGCATCCTACTTTGGTATACTATTGTATCTTCCAATACTTTGTACCAAAACTCATATATTTTTCTCATAAACAGTCTATAGAAGTGTAAATAATTTCAACCATTCAATAAACTCCACAAATATTTATGAAGTACTTACCATTTGATAAATGGGTAGGATTCAAATAAATAGCATAAAAATCCTTCCCTCAAGGAGCAAATAGTCCCTCTAGAACTAACAGAATCACAAAGTCTCAGAGGTATAAAGGACATCCAAGGACATCTATCTTGTCCAAATCTCACCTGTATAGGAAGCCTTCCTCCAGCAGCCTTCAAAAAATCTTAACTTGACAATCTCCCAAGGAGAAGTTGCCACCTCCAGAGGAGACCATTCCACTTTTAAACAGCTCCAAATATTGGAAACCCTTCCTCTCATTGACCTTAGATCTGCCTCTCTGTCATATCTGATCATTGTTCTCAGTTCAGCCCCCAGGGCCAAACAGAATAAACTAAATCCTTTTTTTCCACATGGGAGCCTCCATATACTTGAAGACAACTATTATGTCACCCCTAACTTCCCTTCTTCCACACAAGCATCGCCATCTCCTTTGGCTAATCCTTTCATTGTATCCTGGTCACTTTCTTTTGAATGCTGTCCAGACCTAAAATATATTGGCACAAGGCTGATTTGAGAAAACCCTAGACAGACTTACATGAACTGATGGTGAGTGAAGTGAGCAGAATCAGGAGATCATTATGCACAGTAATAGCAAGAGTATGTGATGAGCAATTATGAAAGACTTAACTCTTCTTAGCAACGCAGTGATCCAAGACAATTCAAATAGATTTAGGATGGGAAGTGCCATCCACATCCAGAGAGAGAACTATGGAGACTGAATGTAGATAGGGAAACATACTGTTTTCATCTCTTTTTTTTTTTGTATGCTTCTTTTAAAATCTCATGATTTTTCCCTTTGGTTCTGATTTTTCTTTCCCAACATGACCGATATGAAAATATATTTTAAATGATTGCACATGTATGATCTAGATCAGATTGCTTGTTTTTTTTAAGGAGAAATGAGGGAAGGAGAAAATAATGGAACTCAAAATTTTACCAAAATAAATGCTGAAAAATATCTTTACATGTAATTGGAAAAAAAAAAACTATTGGTTTTTTTTAAAGAATTACTGTAGTTCAGGATGAGTGAGATATAAATATTTATTGAGTTCCTATTGTGTACAAAATACTGTATCAAATGGCACTGATTTTTATTTTCTTAATTAACTATGATTAAAATCTTCCACTTGGAAAAAATAATAAAATAAAATATGTTGACCCAAAGCAGTTCATGGATAGTCTGATCAAGTGCATCAAGATTTTCACCTCAATCCTTAAGAGCAAGATCTGGGTTGTATATATTGTATACACAGTAAATAAGCTTTATTAAATGAAGTTAGAAATGAATTTGTCTAAGATGTATACATGAAAAGTTGAATAATGATAAGATAACATTTAAACAGCTGCCATTATGTTAAGTGAGTAGAAGAGATGAAGTATCCTACAGGAATACCAAAGAAAGAGAAACCATTGTAGGTTACAAATCTTGAAGTTATCACTATTCTCTATGCTTTCTCCCTTGCATTCTTTCCTAAATTGCAGCCATGTCACTTTTCAACCCTACATCAACTGTATAATGCTCAAAAGTCATTATGCTCATATACATATTATAGATTTCCATGTCTTAGCTTTTGTTATAAAAACATAAAATCCAGCTAGGAGTAGACCCAGATTTTAATTTTGGCTCTGGCAATAATCTTTTCTGGGTCTTAATTCACTCCTCTATAAAAAGAAAGTGTTGAACTTAGTGATTTATGTTGACCACACTCCCTTCTCCTAGAAATACTCTTTACCTCTGGTATCCATGACACTTCTCTTTCTTGGCTCTTGTTCCATCTGCCCCACTACTCTTCCTTAATCTTCTTGGTTGGATCATCATCCTCTCATCCACTAAGTGGAGGTTTCTCCTAAGGTTCTATTTTCTCTTTACCTCTTCTCCCTTGGCCATCTCATCATCTTCAATGGGCTTAATCATCATCTCAAATGATTCCCAGATAAATATATTCAATTCTAAACTCTCAACTCCAATCTCTTATTACCAATTGCCTGTTGAACATCTCTAGCTAGACATCCCTTAGTCAAACTCAACACATCTAAAGGAATATTCTATTAGCAAGGATCTGACCATATCATTCCTCTACTCAAAAATTATCTCTAGGACATTTAAAAACTTCTGTAAGGTGTTTTTCACCTTCCTTTCCTGTTTTGCTTTAAGTACTCTCTGGAATGTGTTAGTAAATGCTTAATAACCATCTCTCAAAAGGAGGGGATAATATTTGCATCTTTTAAATTTAATCTGAATTAACATTTCCTTCATCACCTTCTTAAGTCTAGAAATTAAAAAAAAAAAAAAAACATAAGCCAAACCATGATGTGTAGTATTTGCCAATTTTTAAAATGTATTCCTTGGAAACAATTTGAGCTCACTCTAGCACACCACTCCCTTTCATGTAGTCTTAGTTTTAATCAAATTGGCCTATTAACTATTCTCCATAAATAACATTCCATCTTCCTGAGCACCTTTGTATAAAATAGTTCTTTTGAATTTAGAATGTTCTTTCTTCTCACTTCCCCCTCTCAGCCCAAATTTCCTTCAAAGCTTTTCTTGATATCTTTAGCTAATAGTTTCTCCCCTTTGAAACCATTTTATACACACACTTTGTATTTACTTATCTGTATCTAGATTGCAACTCCCTGTCATTAGAAGACTATAAACAACTTGAAGGCAAGGGCTATTCCATTTTTCTTTATTTATTGCCTTCAGCATAGTGATTTGCACATATACTAAATACATGTTGGTTGGATTGAATTGCATCAAACTAAAATCTTCCACATATAAAATTCTATAATCGTAAAATTCCATGAAGGAAATGTCTCAGTCACACTTCTCCAAAACACCAAAGTAGAATGGAAAAAACTGGGCTCCAAACCAGACTTAGTCCCAGTTCCTTCAGCTCACTCTGTGACTATGAGCAAATTATTTAGTAGCTTTTTTTAATTTATCTATAAAACAAAAATTAAAAAATATTTGACATGGCTAGCTCATTTTAAGAATTCTATGTAAATATGAATGCTCAAGAGCTGCAGCTTCTTGGATCCTCCAAGGGTTCACACTTGCTCATTGTGGCTAACCCTTTGCAGCAAATGAATTAAAGGTTTCTTGTAAGTAGCCAGCTGTGTGCTTTTCCCTGGCCTTTTCCAGTCCATGCTAGGAAGAGTCTCAACATTACAGCTACAATTCCCACCCCCCTTCCTTTAGTTCCCCTCCCTGGTAATTTCCAGGACTTTGAAAAGAGAGGATACTAGGGGTTTCCTAGTCTTTCCAATAATTTCCCTAAAGCAAATTAGTTCCAAAGGACACATTTATGTATAAGCAGTAGAAATTGCTATCATCAGAGCATAACTAGCAATTTGGGATCTTTAGGCAAACAGCACTATGTGCCCACTCAAATCAACAGGAAAACAGAGATTCCAGGATATTGGGGGGAGAAGGAGAAATAGTCTGATTCTCTCCTGCAGTCAATAAGAATACCAAAGCTTTCTTTGTGATGTTCTAACAAACATTTAATTAAAGGAAATGATTACAGTTTAGTTTCATAGTAAAAATGGGGGTATTAGCAAAATTGAAGCTGAGAAATAGAATTGTCCAAAAATGGAGCAGGCTGCCTCCTGAGTGGGCTCTCAATCACTGGAAGCATTTAAGCAGAGGCTAGCTGGCCATCTGTTCAGAAAACTACTGTACAGTAGATTACTCTATGGACTGAATGGGTGAGAGACTGGACAGATCAACTCAAATACAGCTCCTGAATCTTGACATCTATGATTTATGATATTCCCTTTATTTTCCTTGCTTGAGTCATTGATACATGTTAAAATACAATCTCAGGTCTCCAGACTAGGTGGAATGTTCCTCTCAGAATATTTCTTCCTGATTGCTTCATCTGTTCTCTCCATAGACTGTATTTATTGGAGTCTTCTGGAAATATAGAGATTTTTTCCATGGTACCCAAGATAGGAGTACCTTCATAAGCTAAGGATGCCCAAGGTGGGGAGAGAAGAGATGGAAAGACTGTTCCCCTAACAAAGGGGGGAAAAAAGATCCTCTTGCTTTGCTGTGTTCTAATCAGAGTCCCATTTTTGCTTAGGTCCAGGATTCTCATATCCTTGATCACCCAGATGGGAGTGGGAGGGAACAAGCATTTATCAAGCACCTTCTATATGCCAGGCACTGTGCTAAGTGCTTCACAAATAATATCTCAGTTGATCACCATGAAATATGATTATTACCTTTAAAAAGGTGTTAGGGTCCCCCACAAGAAATCAAAGATTATAGGATTTAGAGCTACAAGGGAACTGGAAACTTAAGAGTCTAACCCCTTTGTTTTATGAATGAGGAGAAAGAGAACCAGCGTGATTAAGTCACTTGCCCAAGGTCACAATAGAACTAAAAGGAGCCAAATCTTGAACCTATCTGTATGCAAATCCACTTGGTAAAAGGAACACAACCAAGAACTGAGGGACCCCTCTAATCCATCTCTTCCCAGACATAGAGTCCCTATTCTGAGAACTGAAGGCAAGTTAGGGATTGGAGCAGCGCCTGAGCATTCCACTTACCTGTTTTTGGTGCCGTCGCTGAGGCTATGCAGGCTACAGGTACACTGGGAAGGACAGGAGCCAAGCGCCTGGGGAAGCTCCCTGAGAGCCAAACACCAGAGCACTCCCATGGCCACCCACATGGCTCCAGACTCCCAGACTCAGGCTGGAACAGAGGGGCCTTTTTCCCCTAACGAATCTTCCCCCACGTCGCTCCCATCCCTTGAACTCACAGTTCTTTCAGGCCAGCTCTTGCAGCTTCCCTTCCCCCTCCCTCCTCGCTGGCTGATACCATCGGATAAAAGGATAGGCTGTGGATTAAGGAGAGGAACTGGAGCTATTTTCATGTGGGTGCTTATTGCTTCCTGGAATATCCCAACTATGAGGAGGGGGGTTCCTCCTCCCAGCAAACTATTTCAAACAGAGATCCCCAAAGAAATTTGAAGGAGGCAAGTAGAAAGTGATGAGGACCATTGGCTTCAGGGTTCCCCAAGAAGGAAAACATGACATCATAGAACTTAAAGCTGGAAGGAGCTTTTAAGATCACCTAGTTCAATCTTATCATTTTGCAAAATAATCATTTCAGAGTTTAGAAAGGAGAAATGACTTGTCCATAAAAATGCATAGTGCTGTCGAAGGCTGGAAACTTGCACAAGTGCATAGAGATGGTGGGTCAAATTCAGACAACTGCTACTAGTCCAGTTTGGCTAGAACAGAGATGAAAAGGAGTACTCATAAATAAGATGGGAAGCAGGTTGGAGCCACGTGGTAGGTCAGATCAAACAGATTCCATTTTATCTTGGCGGTAATAGAGAAACACTTAAAGATTTTGAATAAGAAAGTGGCATTCCTTCACTTAATTCAATGCAAAAAAAAAAAAAACAATTATTAAGTATCTAGTAGGTATAGTCTTCTGCTATGAACTAAGGATTTAAAATTTTGAAGAGATATAACCATGTTTTCCTACCAAATCTCAAATAAAATTCTCCTAAGTGGTTGAGAGAATGTTGACACAGCATTATAGTGAATGGTGGAATTAGCATAAGAGTTTTGAACAGAAAAGACATAAAATAGAATAGAGTAGAATAGGACAAGCAGAAAGGCAAAGACAGACTGGCCAACAGACAGATAAATGGTCCCAGCTCCCTTTAGAACACATGTAGAGGAAGCCAGCTCTTCAGTATGTCCTTGATGTCCATATTGTCTCCCTAAAAACTTTGGGAAAGTGTCCATTGCATGAAGTCAGGATCTCTCCTTTAGTTGAAAGAATAAAGAAAATCTCTCCTCTCCAAAGCTCTCTCACCAACTCTGTCCCTCATATACAGGGAGACTTCAGTATTCTTTCCATCACTCAAAAGAATTTCATGCAAAATGAGAAATCCAAGTTACAAACACATTCTCTGTCCTGAAGAAGTTATAATCTGTACATCAAGAAACATTTCATAAGCACTTAATGTGTGCAAAGCACTATATGAGGTACAGAGGATACAAAGATGACACATACATACAATTTTAGCCTGCAAGCAGCTCACTCTCTAGTAGACAGAAAGCAAGGAAGGGAACTCAGCCCAGTATTTACCGCTCTACCCGTCTCTTCATCAATCTAACTGTAGGTATCACCTCCTGTTTTAACAGTTGTAAGTACTACCTCCTGTTTTAGAGATGAAAGCCATTAAAAGAGTGACAAGTTGACTATATTGTAATGAGTTGTCCTCCATATTTAACTGTGAGCTCCCTGAAAGTAGGAACTGGATTGTTTGGCCTTTCTTAGTATCTCCAGAACTCAGCACAGTACCTGGCACATAATAGGTTCTTAATAAATGCTAGTTGACTTCTTGGTTTAACCTTCCTGGTAACATCAGTGCCACCTTTCACAAGATTCTTCATTCACTGATTGCCACAATATCTAGAACACTTAGAGAAAGTGTCTTGTGATATCTGCATTCCAACCATTCACCATGTCCTCATTGATAAAGATGGCTTCGTCTAAATAGTAAACCTCCCTGGCAGAACCATTGAGATCTACACCTAGATCTATACCTATTCAATGTGGGAAGGTGTCTTAACACAAGCCACAGCTGTACAAGGGAAAGGCACATTCCACTGAATTCACAAGTTCTCAAGACCTTTCCTCCTGATACAAGACATTGAAATGTTTTTCATACGACAAAAACGAAAATCAGAGAAACCCATTGTACAGCCTTTGACTTCTGAAACTAAATCTTTTGCTTTATGAAAAAAAAATGAAAGAAATAGACTTTGTCAGGCACTCATTAGGGTATTATCTAAGCAAGATCTGGCCACAGAGACTAAGAGATCCTCAAGTGTTTAGGGATCAGAAATATTAGTGGAAACCAAAAAAAAAAAAAAAAAAATGGATCTTCCTCTCCCAAGCCATGAAAGTTTCTATTTTGTCAATCCAGGAACACCCAAAATGGGCCAGTGGGAACAAGAATGGTAACTCCTTCCATTGTCCCCATCCCACATTAATCCTGGATAGTCTCACCACAAAGAACTATGAAGGAAGGAAGGGCTGCCCACTGAGGGTCTTAGTGGAGGGGTAAAAGAAAGAATGTGGGGAGGGGCAGAAAGGGGCATAGGAGAGGGTTGGAAAAAAGAGTGAGTTCCTTTTGGACCAGTAATACCACTATTAGTATCCCAAAAAGAACATTAAAAAAAGGTAAAAGAACTTACATGTACAAAAATATTTAGAGCAGTTCTTTTTGTGGCAGCAAAGAATTGGAAATTGTGAAGATGTCCATCAATTGGGGAATGGCTGAACAAGTTGTGGTAGAGGAATGTGATAGAATACAATTGTGCTGTAAGAAATGATGAGCAAGCTGTGTGACTCTGGGCAAGTCACTTATCCCAATTGCCTTAGGAAAGAAGAAAGAAACAAAGAAACAGAAAGGGGGGGCGGGACGGGAGGCTGGGAGGGAGGGAGGAAGGAAGGAAGGAAGGAAGAAAAAGAAAGAAAGAAAGAAAGAAAGAAATGAGGAGTAGTTGGATTTCAGAAAGCCTGGAAAGATTTACATGAACCAATGCTAAGTGAAGGGAGCAGAACATTGTACATAGTAAGAGCAACATTGTATAATGCTCAACTTTGATACTTAGCTCATCTGAGCAGTACAATAACCCAAGACAGTTCCAAAGATTTGTGAATGGAAATTGCTATCCATATCCATTAGAAAGAACTATGGAGTCTGAATGAAGATTGTAGCGTACTATTTTCACTTTATTTGTTGTTTTTTTCTTTTCTTTTCTTTTGGTTTTTCCTTTTTGTTCTTATTCGTCTTTCACAACATTCATCAATGTGGAATTATGTTTAAAAGGATTTTATATGTATAACCTCTATCAGATTACTTGCTGTCATGGGGAGAGGAGAAGAAAGGGAAAAAAGTTGGAATTCAAAATCTTACAAAAATGAATACTGAAAACTATCTTTATATGTAATTGGAAAAAATAAAGTATTGTTTAGTAGGGAGGTGGAGTAAGAAAGGGAACAAAAGAGTAATGAAGAAAAGAGAGTCAAGAGTGAGAGCTGGACCATCTACAAACACAGAACTCAAGGCTAGACAGAAAATGGCAAAGAAATCTGCAAATTGTATTTTCTGTAAAGTGAAATGGGAGCTAAAAGTAAAATTAGAAGGAAGGCCAGAATAGGTCTGAAAACCAAAACCACTTTGGTGAATTCATTCAAAATCTGTACTTGGAAATAGCTTTATTTTAGAGTTTAATCTCAATATGAAATAACTTTATTGATAAAGATTCTTTTATTTTTTGTTCACTATTCTCATATTCCTTCTCTTCAGTTTTATAGTTGTCATAATATAATTCATTTTAAATTTTATATCATGGTTGTATTTTTCATCTTTTTTTTTTCTTTTCAGCCTTACATGCCTCTTTCTATGTTAATCTTTTGTATATCTTTTTTCAGAATGGAGATTGTTTATTTTTTTGAGTCCAGGTCTATGTATCTCACCCAGGAGGTAAATGTGGTAACCAAATGGCCTGATTCCCACTCCTGATCTGTTTTCATCCTATAAGAGCTCTCCTTGACTTAGGCAGCTTGCATTTGCAAGGCCTCAACCTACTGGTTCCACAATAACCTATCACCTTTAGCACTTCTGCCTCTTGGAGACCCTAAAGAGATCCCTCATTCTCAGCCATTCTAGGAACAGAAACAAAATGTGCTATCATCTCTGGACTCTATCTTATAAGCATAGAGCAATATGAGTATCTTTTTTGTTTACACTTCAATCTTCTTATTTGGATTTCAATGGTAATTAATAAATCCTAGAACAATACCTGTTTTCTTTCTTTAAGTGCTGTAATATTTTTAAACTTTTTTATGATTCCAAAAATGGGTTTGGAGGAGGAGTGTTTTATTTTTTAAGACATTACAAACTGCAAACAATGCCCCCCAGAAAAACCTTGCTGTACCAGGCCCAAGACTGCAGAGACAGACCAATAAAGTACCAACTTTCCAAAGATCAATAAGATAATCTCTCTAGAGACTGATCAAAATGATGTGGCCATTCTAAGGACACAAAAATACCTCCTCTTTAGGAACTGGTCAACAAGAAACAGTTCTCAAATAACCAGCTCCTAATGCTGGGCTACAAACTATATCACTATATATATATATACATACACACAAATATATCCAGATTAGTATATCTGGGAAGTCACTTCAATTCTCTTGATATCAATCTCCTCATCAGTCAAATCAGGTATCTGGCCTATGTCAGGAGTTTTTAATCTAGAGTATGAAAACTTGGTTTTGGGATTGTTGTTTTTCCCAATATTTTGATAACTGCATTTCAAGTAATTGATTTCATTTACAAGTCTACATATTTTGTGTATCTAAAAATATCATTTTGAGAATGGATCCATTGTTGTGTTTGTCCTCCATTCTCAAAGAGAACCATGACTTCAGGAAAGTTGTGTCATGATTTGCAAGTGAATTTGATTTAAGTGAGGGAGGTCTGTGCAAAGTCACCAGTCTCACTTTCTACTTTGCAGCCATCCAGGTCTAGTGGCAAGATATTGATCAGGACCACTAAAGGCCAGGGTCTCCTCATGCATCTGGATCCATAGATTTTCCTAGATTGCCAAAACAAGTTCAGAATCCAGAGAAGAGGGAGATCAGTGAGAACTGGAGTGATGTGGAATCTCCCTGGAAAAATGGGACCTAAAAAATGGGTTTCCAAATGCCCAGTCCAAGGCTCATGCCATACTATCTCCCCACCTCTCTTTTAAGGCTCATCTTTTTTCCTTCTACGTAGTACAATTATCAAAGTACTTACTGTACTCCATAAATCTTGAAGGACTCAATGTTTCAGTAATATGATACAGAAATGATCCAAGATTATTTCCAGAGTTTATTCCCTTTTTGGGATCACTGCACATAATGCTATCTGAGCAACAGAATAATCACATTGCCCAAGCATCCAAACTCTGAGCATACCCATCATATTTCCTGGGCTTCAATCTTCCCCATCTGTGGAACAGGGATAATAATTCCCACTTTACCTTGATCCTCACAGGATTATTACAAGAATTAAATGAGATACAGTTTGAAAAATCAATTTTAAATATAACCCAGCCTGAAAAGAAAATATGTAAATATATAAATGATTATGACTACAAGTAATGAAACATTTCTAGGCACAAAAATTACATTATGATGCCCCTATTTCATGAACAACAACATGAAATAGGGGGATGAAAACTGGTCTTCTGTTCTTCATATCATTGTCATTGTCCTTCTTAATGTATTAGGAATAGTATACACTGTGTTATGATGATTCAATAAGATATATGTGTATGTATAGTTATTTCATGAACTTAGAACACAATATAACCTTGTATCAGATATAGGAGTCAAAGTCCATTACTACTAGCTACAGATGTTACCTAATTTATATGATGCTTCAGACTTTTATGTGCAGGAAGTGATAATAGGAGTTACTCCCATGTCATGACCAAAAGCAACATGGCACAGTGGATAATGTCCTGGGCATGGAGTCAAAAAGACCATGGGTCAAATCCTATCATCAATCCTTACTAACTAGGCAACTCCAGGAAAGTCACTTAATTTCTATGTTCGTCAATACTCTGTGATCTATATACCTATATGGAAAGACCTATATAGATATGTTGCAATATGCAATCAAAAATCAAATTCCCACGCTGGGATTCCTGCCATTCTAATGCAGTGACCAGAGCTATAATTGGATGGGTTTCGATGGTGGAAGCCTACTTGTTTTGAAAGAGGACAGAAAGTAGAAGAAGTATCACGTGCGTTCTTTCATCCCAGAGATCAAAACCAGCTGCAGTGAGTGGATTGAAAAAAGGCAATTTAGCCTTGAAAAGCTTTCTAACAACCAGAGCTAACCAAGTGAATGGGGAGATCTTGAAAAGTGACCAGTGATCCCTCCTCAGAGGTCTTCCAAAAGAAGCTGGACAAGCATTTGACCAATTCTGTTATAGTGAGATTCTTTTTGTGTATCAGATTGTGTATTAGATGGCCACCGAGGTTCCTTTCAGTTCTCCAGTTCTGTGATTGTGGAATGACACAACCACAAAGTTCCCATTCTGATAAAAGTCCAAAGCATCATATAAATTGGATAACATCTGTAGCTAGGATATGGGTTATGGAGCTGAAGGTCTAGAGACAGAAATCTGTGGAGAGCAAAAGCAGGATAAAAACCTGCATTCTCTAGGGCTTGGAGTCAGACTGCAAGGATCTAGTAAAAGACAATAACAGCAAAGAATTCTCTCAATTTGCTGCAATGTCACGCAGAAACATGCATGTTTTAAGAACAGCCAAAATTTTTTTAGCTTCCTCTGGATTGGATCCTAAATAGTTTTTTTATTGACAATCCTCTCATTTGTTTCTTGGCAACATCTGCCTCTAAGCATCAGACATGACCCTGACTTTCCACTGATGTTATCTCTATAAAAGTCAAGTGAATTCCCAGGACTGAAGAAATAACTCTAGTTTAAAGCCCTTTTTTTTCTCCTCCCTTTCCAGTGAAAGATAGATTCATTTTATTCTGGCTGCACAACTCAGTCCTGATTCTTTATTAATGTGACCCTTGGACCCCTCTTCTTAATCCTCTGCCCAATAGGGATAAAATGAATCAGAGTTTTTCTCTCTATCCCCATAAATGGCATATTATCAATTCAGTGAGTGTTTCCCTTCTGTTCCTTCTGCTAAAGAGATGTTTTATTCAGTGGACGTGTGGGTATTCCTCAGTTTGTCTCAGAGGATGACAGTATCTACAGGGCATAGAAGAAAAATAATAAAATCTAGGACTTTCTGTAGCAGCTTTTTTGTGTCTGATTAGATATGAAGTGATTATTTGACAGGGAAGTTGGTCTAGTGTCCTGAAAAAGAGAAAGAAAACCTAAGAGGCAGTGAAAAGTTAATGAATGGATAAGGCAGACTATAAAATGGCATCCCATGCTCTGACCAATGGCTTTGGAGAATTTGAAGCATATGCCTTCTCCACTCCCCTCGTGGGAGAGGGTAAATAATAGAAGGATATGATGGTGGTGCAAAATCAGGAGCAGTAGGAAAAAATAAGAGGACTTGGAGTAGGTCATCTCTAAGGTTTGACTGGTAGATTATGGTCTGAATGCAGATAAGAAAGCTTAATTAAGCTGAATCGAATTCAGGTGTCCTCAGTGGCTATCTTGAATAGTCTGCTGCTAAATCTGTTTTTTTGTTAACTGTTGATCCATTTTTGTTCTAATATTAATTCTAAATTACCAGATTGAGACTCAACCCAAAACAAGGGGAATCTCAAGGACCATCTAGTCCAACCCATACTTGAATAAAAATCCTCTCTTTAACATTTCCGATACCTCTTTAGCCTAGATCTTGAATGATGTTTCTTCCCTATATGATCACTTTCTACTGATCCAGAAGCATGAAAAAACATGCCAATTTCTCAAAATTTGTCGGCATCGTTATTTAAATTACTCCAGAATGCTTTCCCAGATCCAGTAGAGAAAAATAGGTCTATTTCTCTTGATTTACCAAATTCAGGAGGAAGGAAAAAACTTTTACAATCTTAGATATGTTTGAGTAGGTGATTTGGAAGCATCTGAATATCAGGGATGACCTCATTTGTTCTACTTTAACCTAGACAAATACAGGATAAGATGAATGTCACTCCCCTAAAGTCTTCAGTGGCTTACTGTTACCTATAAAGTACAAAATCTTCAGCATAGCATTTAAATCCTTCTATGATATAGTTCTCATTTATCTTTCCCCTTTTATTCCATGTTATTCTCTTTCACACACTCTCGGTTTTAATCCAACTCACTATTTCTCTGTATATGACATTCTACCTTGAGTTTCTGTGACTTGGCACAAATCTGTCTGTCTAGATGCACTCCCTCCTTATTGCCTTCTTAGAATCCCACCTTCCTACAAAGTACAGCTCAGTGCTAAGTCTGCTGGCAACCTTTCCCTATCAGCCTTGTTAATGTTCACTCCCTCTTAAAATTATTTTATGGAATTTATATTTACTTGTATGTTTTGTCTTCTAAATTAGGTCCACTTGCTGCAGTGAAGACTCTAGGTGAATTCCTACATTTCACTACAAAAGACTCAGAATGACTGTTTAACTCAAGTGTATGCAGTAGGGAAAGAGGAAAGAAGGAAATCTATTCCCAGCAACATGTATTTCAAGAGTATGTTCTACAGCTAACCAAGTTTTCAGGACAACTAGGTAAGATGTGACAATTATCCAATTGGCCAGATTGAAGTGATGGGACAGCAGGTCCAGAGATGTCTTCACAGCTTTCCCTTTTTGTTGGGAAAATTCCTGACTTTGGCACTTGAGAGGTGGATCTCATTATTGTGGCTTGTGGGAAACAAGTTATTACCTGTTTTCCCCATTTCCAAGTCTATCTTAGAGATCTTTTAAGCCCAAGAGTTGGTTGAGGAGTGAACCATATATAGAACTGGACTGTTTCCCAGTTACCCACAGTAGTGTAATAAAGGTGATAGGATCTTATCTATGATCCTAAGTGCTGTTTGAGCTCACACACATCTATGAAGTTTAGAGAAAGGACTCCTTCAGAATTGAGATCGAATCCTATCTTCTGAAGAAATCATACCGAGTTTCCTCTTTTCTCTTTTAGATTACCTTCGATCTCTCTGTATGTATCTCATATGAATACATTTATTTGCACACTGATTCCCCCTGTGATTGTTAACTATTGAGAGCTGGAACTGGATGGCTGTCAGCAACTCTCAGCTGTCACAATTGCCCCTAAGTCTGGCAGGTTCCAAGATCAGATGTGTGGAGGTATGTGTGGATAGGGGTAGGAAAATATGTGAATACACTGCTCCAAGATAGATTAAATCTGTGCAGTATATTTTTGCAGATGTTCCTGTTATATGGGTAGATCTGCTCAGCTGGCAGAAACATGGTCAAAGGCAGCAAAGAGTGAACAAGTTCAGAACATGGCCCCCAACAAACTTCCCTTCTGGGTGGAGGCTCCATGCAAGATTAAAAATGGAAAACCAGAAAATCATAAACCACAGCTCCACAATGAAAGACTTCCTATAATACAAATAGCAAGAAATCTCAAGTCTTTTATAATCAATATTCTTCCCCTCTCTCCAGGGTTGGTTATGTTATACATAATAGGCCCTTCATAAAAGACTGCTTAATTGAAAGAGGGTAGAGATCAATCTCATTTTCTTTGAGGGATCTAAAATATTAAGTGTTTTGTCCATAGTCACAGAAGAAGATTCAATTTTTCACATGAGATCTTATTTTTATGTGCTAGAAATTCAGAAAGTCACATCATTTTATTTTTGTTTTGGTATTTAAAAATTTTTTTTAAATTTAATATTTAAAAAGTCATAAAAGAAGATGAGAACTAACCTTACTTAGCTGGGATCCTAGGACTATACTTTTCTGTCTCCCTAAAATGAACTCTGCCTCTGAGGACCACTAGGAAGAAACAAGTATTCCCAGCCAACCATACTACATACTCTTCCTCCGCATCCAAGCTATATTATGACCATTAGCATCTCTTGAAATTTCTTGGTGCTCATGCCATATCTATTACCAGTCTCCACTATTCATGGCCCTGAACATTTTATCTTTGGGATAATCTTTGCTCTAATAATTTGCTTTGTGACCAATAAATTATAGTTACCTTAGGCAATACAAATGCTATTTCATAAACATTAATGTTATCTTTTTCAGTGGGTTACAATCTAGGGCAGGATCTTTCTTTGTGACCTTGGAGTTATTTCTAATACAATCATCCTTCCAAACAGCCCCAGTTGTAAAGGAAATAGAGTATCTCTCATATCTTGGCCCCAATTCCCCCACCCTTACGTCCTATCTCTAAGGTAAACTAGAATTGTATTTTCCTATCCCTATTTATTTTGGTGGCTTTGTGGCATCCTTATTATCCAAAGAGGGTACTATGGACTCTAGTTCCACTATTGGGTCCACAACCATCTCGGATTCTGGCTCTTCCTCTTCTCTTGCTGATGTTGGCCACATCTTTGGATTAATCCCTAATCTTCTCCTTGTTAAGAGAATTTCATTGGCATCTGTGTCAGAGGGCAAAACCCCAAAGGTTTTGTAGTTAAAGAAGGAGATGACTCCTATAAAAGAGAGAGAGAGAGAAAAGTCAGTGCAAGGTTCAAGTGGTGGGTTGCATTCAATATTAGTTATAGGTGAAGTAAAGGGACTTCACAGGACCTCTGGACTGCTTTGTTGCCATGATTTTTTTTTCATTTCTGAGAATTATGTGCCCAATTTGCAGGATCTAAAGATGAAATACTGATAAACTCTGTTGAACTCTGCTGAAATTCTGTTTCCTCTTATATAAAATGGTCATTTGGAATCTATACCTGTTTTTTGTAAAGGATCATTTATTAACATGATACAAAGGACTTGAGAATCACAGAATTTTTTTCTCCCTGCACAGGGGAGACCCAGAGCAAGACTATCCCTCAGGACAGGGGATATAGGGTTAAGCATCTAGTGCATCCCTTTCATCTGAACAAGGAGGAAACTGAGGGCCAGAAAGTCACCAAGGTGCCCGTGCTAAGGCCAGGATGCTTTGCCTCTAAGGCAGTGACCTCCCAGACTGCCACTGCGTGCTAACCCTCCCCAGAAGGGTTTCCCTTTGCTTTCCCTTTGCCCCTTCGCTTCAGCTTTAACTCACCAGCCACTATGTAGAAGAAGCTACCCCACCAATTGAAGTGGAAGATCCACAGGTAAGATGACCCCATCTTGTAGGTAGTATACTTTTTGACTTGCATCAGAAAAAGCACAAGGCAGAAAAACAGACTGGTTCCTGGAAGGAGAGCACAAGGATTATCCTTTGGAGCTACTGTCTGGCCATCTCTCACCCCTTCTTCCTGTCCTCCCACCCCCAGCCCAATGTCTGTGCCCCGTGCTTTGGGGTTGGCTATGTGGAGAAACCCAAGGGGACCAGAAGGCATGGCAATGGCAATGGACTTGGAGATGACCAGGTCTGGGAGCCAAGGCCAGTTCTCTGCAATATACTGGCTGTGCAACCTTGGATAAGTCATCTGTTCTTTTTAGACTTCCCTTCCCCAGCTCCGACCTGAGGGCAGCAGCATCTGCTCTCCTTGTCTCATGGTTTGTCTCTTTTAAAGAGATTTGTGGAGTTAAAACATTTTACAGATGGAAGGGATTCTTATAATGGGGCAGGGCAAATCTCTGGCATCATAGAATTTATGGATTGTCAGTGCAGGGAGGGACCAGAGAAATTATCTAGATCAACATTCAAAACTGAGGTCAGGAGGAGCTAAGGGACTTGCCTGGGTTATTTACAGCAAAGTTGCAACTACAACATAGCCCAGTGCTTCTTCTTTTACATTTATTATCTCCAGGAAACTTTCCTGCCTGCACTATGACCAGAAATGGCTACCTGGAGTCTGAGATTTCACCATTAAAATTTCATTTTTTTTGGAAGGAACATTGTCCTCCCCAGAATCCTATTTTGCCATTCCAGTGCCTTCCGCTCTGAGCCAGGCCTAAATAATTTGTGAATGAGGTTGTTAGGGGGGCCTGGGACCTAGAAAAGGCAGTTGTGGAAAAGAGGGGCACAGAAAAAAGGGCCAAAATTCACTGAGGACTTCACAGTTTCACCAGAGGCTTAGCCCGCTGGCATGGGTCTGTACCTGAAATCAAAGAGAGGATGGCTACCTCTCGATCCAAATGAGCAGTGGGCTCTTTCCCATGCCGGCAGGAGTTGAGGACCCAGCCGAGGAGAATGAAGGCAGAGAGGGCAGAGAGGAGGAAAAAGATCCTGGAGATCTGGAGGTAGTCTACAGAGTGAAGCAGAAAGCAAAAAGCCAGGCTGGGAACTGGGGATAGAAGGCAGGAGACAGCCCTCTAACTCCTACCCCAAGGATGTGTGGGGGCCAGGAAGAGAAGGGCTAAGGAAGACAAGGGCAGGACTAGCTGGACTCCCAGCCAGAATAAATGGCCACTACAAGATGTGAACTCAGGAACATCACCAAAGTTCTCCCGCGTTCTCCCAAATGCTCATTAATGCCTAAAATTGCAGTAATGGAGAATGGTGCCTTCCTTTCACTCACAATGAGAGAAAACTGTAAAAGCATGCATACTTCTGGAAGGGGAAGCAGTCTGATAACAGGCTCACATTAAAGCATGTGAGGGTGGCTATAAAATAAGGAGACGGGCATTTCAGGGAGCCTGACAGAGTAAAACTGGTCCTCCACAAGAATTGACGTTGGCTGGCACTAGCTGGCCACAACATGCTCCAATTAGGCTGCCATGGTTTAAATATTTGGGGAATTAACTCTATTTGGTAATCACCTTCAGATCCAAAAACTTTTTGATATGACACTCCTAGAGTCACTAATATTCTAAGCATGAATTTAATTTTTAGATGTCCCTAAATAAGGAAGCACCAACTTTGGTGATGAAGGTAATCAAACTGGGTAATTTCATTTCTAAATTGTTTCAGACATACTCCTACTGTGAGCTGGAAGCATTATCATAGTGAGAAAGTCAACCTCTAGACTATCATTTTTTGTGGGTCATAGAATTTAATTCAAAACATGTAGATTCTAGAGATAAATGAATGAAAAACAATGCAATCTTTGCCCTGTTATCATACAATCTAATTGGGGGAAGGGAAAGGTTAGAGTAGTAAAAACAAGTAAGAGTTGGGACAGATCAGGAGTCCTCTGGGACAATCAGAGGACATGTCTTAGAAGAAATGTATCAGGACCGGAATTTGCCTTGTGTGAAGCATAACTACTAGATGCAATTGGGAATAAGATGCAAATAACACTGGTCAGAATGCACAAGTGCCTAAGTAAGAAATATAGTATCTCTTTTGTCACTTAAGGAGGGACAGATCACAATTAGCAAGGGGATCAGGGAAGGTTTTATGGAGGAAACAGCATCTAAGTTTGACCAAGTCAAGATGGCAGAATAGGAAGCAACAAACAGTATAGTCTAGATTCCCCCACAACTGGTTCAATAAAAATCTAAGAAGAATGCCATGTCAAGGCATTGGGAAATAAAAGGAAAAACCAGAGTGGATCATCCATGGGAGTCCTCAAACTAAGGCTTGCAGGCCAGATGCAGCAGCTGAGGATGTTTATCCCCCTCACCCAGATCTGTGAAGTTTCTTTATTTAAAGGCCCACAAAACAAAGTTTTTGTTTTTACTATAGTCTGGCCCTCCAACAGTGTGAGGGACAGTGAACTGGCCCCCTATTTTAAAAGTTTGAGGACCCCGGAAATAGTCTCAGTTCATAAATTCCATCTACAGATAAGTGGCCAGGACAGAAACTGTCCTGTAACAGAATTTGAGGGACAGAGGCAGGTTAAGACTCAGTTTCCAGAGCCCTAAGTTAGGTCAGCAGAGTCTCAATCAAGGGCCCAGGCCAACAGCAAGGTTAGGAAATTGGGAGGGAGAGGAGGGAAGGGGGAATGGAGATCTCCCAAAGGGGCTTCTAGAAAAGACTCAGCAATTCCCTAACATGGGAGCAGGGAGCAGAAAAAAGCAGGTTTTGCATCTGGTCCCTTAACAAGGAATGCAGAGGAGAAATCACCTAGAGGGCCTAGGATTTCAGGCTCAGCCTACAAAGCTCCCAACAATCCCAACAGAGTTGTCTGGAGCACATTGCTGAAATAATCAGTATACAAGAAAAGAAAAAGAGTTGCTGTGATTCCAAGGAATTCCCAAGATATAAACCCCGAAGAGGAAAGGATAGAAGGGAGGAAAAAAATAGGTGTTTGAGCATTGAAAAACTAAAATTTAATTTTGAAAAGTGACATCTGAATTAGGCCTTAACAGAAGGAAGATCTAAGGATGTATGCAGAGATACATGAAGGTGGAAGAAGCTAGGGAATGGTGAGGAGCCAGTTCATCTATAAGAGAGTAGATGAAATAGAAGAATGTAATTAGGATGAGCCCTTGGAAAGAAAACAACTTGCAAAGGACACTGAATGTTAGACTTGAAAGGTAGTTGGGTAATCAAAACATTAAAGAGGTAATTTTGGCAAGACTATGAAGGCTAGATTAGAAACAAAAGAGAGGAAGCAGGAGAACCACTCTGGAGATTATTACAATGTGATAAGGATCTAAAAAAGGAGGGAGGGAGTGAAAGTGGGAGAGGAAAGAGAAATGTAAGAAGAATTATGAAAGTAGAATTGATTCCTTTTAGCAATAAAAATAGAGAAATGGGGGTGAGGAGTGGGGAGTATCTATCACTTTGAACCTGATCCCTGGAAACAATGGGGATCCCATCAATAGAACTAGAGTAGGGGAAAGAAAGAATGGATTTTAAAAGAGAAATTAGCTTAGTTTGGGATATAATGAGTTTAAGATCATGGGGTTAGAGCTGAAAAAAATTTTAGAGACCATTAAGACCAATTCCCTCTTTTATATATAAGTACATGAAGGGTAAGTGCCTTGCCAGGATCAAATAGCTCATGAGGCTCTGAGGCAGGATTTAAACAGGTCATCCTGACTCCACACCCAGAAATCTAAACCATTGGATCATCTTGTTGTCTGAAAATTCAGTGGTATGCCTATGTGAAGATGAAGCACAAGGGATGAAGCTCAAGGCTACTCTTAGATGGTGGTGAAATAGGTCATAACATTCTAAACTCTCCAGATTTCCCTCACAAACAAGACAAAATTGCACCTCAGGGCAAATAGAGTGGCAAAAACAAGTTAGAATTGGATAAAAACAGAAGTCCTTCTGGGACAATCAGATAGCATCTCTTAGAAGAAAGGTATCAGGACCAGAGGTTGACTCATGTGAACTATAAACACCTCCAGGTGAATTCCTCTGAACCAGCAAGCTGTAAGCCCTGGGCTTAGATAGGATGAACAATAGCCTCCATCCCAGCCTCAAGAACTTTCACCTCCCCACTATATATACACATATATATACAGATACATTATATACAAATAATATATAGGTAAACAATCCAAGAAAAGCAAGATTTATGTAAAAAAAAAAAAAAAGTCAACCAACTAAAAAAGGAGATCCAGAATCTTAAGTAAAAAAATTAGAATTGGACAAGAAGAACATGTGAAGTTGTGAGACTAAGAAAGAATAAAAACAAAATGTAAAAGTACAAAAAAAAATGTTTAATAGAAGAAAATGTGAAACATTTCATAAGAAAAACAGATTTGTAGACATATCAAGAAGAGAAAAAAAAAAGAATAATTTGACTGCCTGAAAGCTACTACTTAAAAAAAAGAATCTTGAAATAATAGTATAAGAAATAATTAAAGAAAATTGTTGGGGACAGCTAGATGCAATAGATAGAGCACCAACCCAGAAGTCAGGAGGATCTGAGTTCAAATCCAGCTTCAGACAGTTAACACTTATGAGCTATGTGACCTCAGGCAAGTTACTTAACCCCATTTACCTCACTGCCCCCCCCCAAAAAAAAGTCCTAAAGTGTTAGAACAAGAGTGGGAAAGTGGAAACAGAAAAAATCCACCAGGCACTGTGAGAAAAACTTAAAGGAATATCATAGTTAAACTTCAATCCTTAGATCAAGAAAGAAAGGAAAAAAATTCTAATATGACAGAATCATACACGACCTAGCAGTGGCTACATTAAAAGACTAGGTCTTGGAACATTATATATTGAAGAGCAAAAGAATTAAGATTTCAAACCCAGTAAAGTTAAGCATGAACCTAAGAAAAAAAAATTTTTAAGGAAATTCAATGAACTGCCAGATTTTCAGGATTACATGGCAAAAAGACTTGAACTTAATAGAATATTTGAAATATAAAATCCAAGAGAAATATAAGGCATACATCAAAGATTAATTTCAAAGGACTCAATAAGGACAAACTGTTTTATACATGAAAATATAAGCCAATATAAGATTGCCATTAGCAAGTGAGTAGTTCAAAAGAAAGATTGGGACAGAACTGAATATGATATAATTCTAAAAAGCAAAACCATGTAGGAAAAGGTAAAAAGAATAATTAATTAGGTTATATGAATGAGATATAAAAGCAAGAACTGACACAGAAGAATTGGATGGGGGAAGGGGAATGGTAGTTCTAGAATACTATTCACATCAGGAATATGTTAAAGAAGGAACAATACGTGTATGTGTGTGTGTGTGTGTGTGTGTGTGTGTGTATACATATATATGTATGTATGTATGTGTGTATGTATGTATAAAAGTCTTCTAAATTTATTAAGAAATAAGAGGGGAAAATAAAATAAGAAGGGTACAGAAGGGATTGTAGATTAATGAGAATGAGATAAAGAGGTGGGAAAGCATTAGAGGAGAAAGATGAGGGAGGGATTCTTGGGGTAAAATTGGGGGTGGGGCTAAGTAATGGCTAGGCAAAATATCTAGTAGGAGTAAAGCAGAGAAGTCATCAGAAATAGAAAATAAGAGATATAAAACAACAATGATTAGTAGAATTTGTTACAGAAAAAAGTGGGGGTAATAATCATTGGTCTCAGACAAAGTTAAAGTTAAAATAAGTTTAATCAAAAGAGAAGTTCATTTTCACATATGCCAATGACAAATATAATCAGAGGATTTTCAACTTTGAAAGTATTCCTTACACAAGTAAGAATATAGTGTGACACATCCCTGCTGTAAAAAACTGAAAACAAATGGAGTGTCCATCAGTTAGACAATAGATGAATAAACTGTGATCTGTGAACATAAAGGAATATTAGTGTCTTATAAAAAATAACACATATGAGGAATTGAAAGAAACATAGAAAAATTGATATGAATGGATGCAAAATGAAGCAAATATAATTAAAGAACAGTCTACCAAATCACTACAATAATGTAGCTTATAATAACACTAATATAAAGTTGAAAGCCAAGTAAGTCTAAGGACCAATCTTGACCCAAAAAAAAGAATGAGGAACCACCTCCCTCCTTTTTCCAAAGAGATGGGGAACTATATATTGTCAAATATAATTCACTGTGTCCCTCAGTTTTTCTTTGCGATAAGGGAGAGCTTATTAAGGGGGTAGGTATATCCAAAATTGATTCTGTTGTAAAAATAAAAAGCATCAAAAAAGCTTATTCTTGAAAAGCATGAACTTCAACAAAGTAGTCTCATTACTTTACAACTTATAAATAGTTGATATCAGATCCTTTCCTAATAGCAGGTGAGAAGAGATCAAAACAGGAAAAAAAATTTTCCCTAATTACCTGAAAGTCAGCAAGGACTATTCTAGAGGGGCAGAAGGGACATACAGGAAAAGAGATCATAGATTTACAGCTTGGAAGGATCTTCAGAAATCATCAATTCCATCCTCCTCCTCAGGAAATTGAGACCCAGAAAGCCTAAGGACATCAGTATGTCACTAGCCATTTGAATCCAGGTCTTCCTTACACAACATCAATCACTACTCACTGCACCATGCTGCCTTCTGAGATAAATTTGGCCATTTTCACAATCTGAAGAAGAAAAATGCTGGACATTGAGGAGAAGGAACTGGAAAATGTTAGAAAGGGCAATGAGGAGGGTAAGGAAAAAAGGGCTCTGGTGTTATTGGGAATTGATCGGAGTGTTGGGTTAGGGACCAGAGAAAACTCTGGGGAAAACTCACAGGGTGGGCTGGGCACGTGGCTCCAGCAGAGGTGGTGTTCACAGAGGGTCCAGAGTCCCGCGTGGAGCTCAAGGCCATTCTTGGCCAGGAGGAACGTCACCCAAGGCATTGGGGAGATGCAGAGGAGCAGGACTAAAGTGAACGCACACAGCCCGGTACAGCATGTGCGGATATAAAGATGGGTCTGCTTCATGAAGTGCTGCTGCTGCCATGGGGACAACAAGGCAACCCAGTGGTTTTGGGCAGGTAGAACTGGCTGTGGAAGTGAACATCATTGAGAATGACTCATCCCTCAACTCAAATAAAATCAACCCCCTCACATACCCCCATCAAGACACAGCTCCTACATCCTACAGAACAGGGCCCTTCTCAGAAACCTATGGGATTCCAGGATCCCAAGGCCTCCCATGAGTGTTTGTCTCTTACAAACCCTTACCCACCCCCTTATTCCATGACAAAGGTAAAACTTGTCTCTTATGAGGGAAAAAATAATCATCAGAGCGACCCAAACTCTATCAGCCTCTGCCCAATTTCAACTTCTCCTCAAAGTCAGCGCCTTCCCCAAAGGGCCTTCTACCTTCTGGTAGGAGTGATCTCCTTTAACCTTCTGAACCCGAGGAGTGTGGAAGGTCAGGACTTTGGGTCCCATTAGCTCTTTTGTGGTTGGCTCAGGGCCTGCCATTGCATCTTCTAACTGACACGGAACCTGTCTGGGGGCAGAGCCGAGAGCATGGGTGAAAGTTCTCTCTTCTCTCTCCAGGACCATGCACACAAGGACATTACCTTAAGCTAATAGAACTCAAGTATCCAATTCTTAATTCATGCTCGCACATTTACCATCCAAAGGTTACTATCTATTACCAGTAATAGTCTATAAACCTTTATCCTCCTGATCTCCCAACCCATTTTATAAGGCACTTCCTTAATTCCAGAAATACTTCTCATTCCTTGCCTCACTTTTTTTTTTTAAGTACAAAGAGATTATTTTTAAAAATTCATAAAAAGTTCTGAATCTACCTACTTTTGCCTTCCAAATAACACAATGCTTGCAAAGCACTTAGTACAATGTCTGGCACATAGTACATAGTTAAAAAAGAGAACTCTTGTTTCCTCCCCCTTCCCCTTAGTTTCTTGGCAGAACTGACAGCCTCATGCTAACTTTGACCTCTTCTAGTGACTCCTCTGAAACTTATTCTTTCAGTTCACCAGAATCACATAAGCTCAGTCTCTCCTATTGGAAGGGATTTCAGAGGTCATGGAGTCCAACTTATAGCTTAACAAGAACTTCTCCTACAATATACCTCCCCATGCAGACCCCCACAATGAGTGGGCACTTACTACCTCAAGGCAGCCAATGCTACTTCTGGACCCCAATGATTAGAATCTATCCCTATCCTCTAATTCTCTGGTTGGTGTTCTCAGTTGCTCCTAGTGTATTTCGTGTGTGTGTGTGTGTGTGTGTGTGTGTGTGTGTGTGTATTTATTACATATATGTATATATATGGAGAAAGAGAGGGAGAGAATAAATAGAAGTAATTGGGGAGGAGATCAGTAGCATTTGGAGACATTAGGAAAGGAGATGGCACTTGGGTTTTATATATATATATTTGGTTGGTTTTTTTATTTTGTTTTGTTTTGGTTTTTTTGCTGAGGCAATTGGGGTTAAGTGACTTGCCCAGGGTCATATAGCCAGGAAGTGTTAAGTGTCTGAGGTCATATTTGAACTTGAATCTTCCTGATATCAGGGCTGGTGCTTTATCCACTGTGCCACCTAGCTGCCTCGTTTGGGTTATATCTTGAAGAAAAATGATTCTATGAAGCAGAAATTAGGAAGGAGTACATTTGCATGGGCAACTGTTAGCACAAAAGCATGAAGATGGGACATGGAGGAATAGAAAACACCTATCTGATCAAAAATATCGGAAGGAGGGTAATATAAAATGAGGCTGGAAAGATAGATTGGCACAAAGCAATACAGAGCTTTAGAAGCCCCAAAAATAGAATTTTTATTTTATCCTAGAGGCAATAGGGAGTTACTGGAGATTAGTGCTTAGAAGAGTGACAGATAATATTTGTCCTTAATGAATTTGTTTTGGTTGCTCCGTTAGGACACTGGAGTGTATGGACTATTCAGGAACATCTCTGGTGTGAGGACTTGCCGAGCCCTTTCAGGGCTGCTCATCTACCTTTAGTGTCCATCTAATTCACCCAATTCTCATTTGAGGCTCCAAGAAACTTTAACATCATCTGCAGAGAGATGATAATTAAACTCATGAAGTCTGATCAGAGCCCTAAAGAACAGCCCTTAAGACATGAGACCAACTGTTATTGGCTTTGTTATTGGCCATCCTCAAAAGCAATGAAAATTTGGAAATGCTAGCAGTGACTAAAATATCAGACTGGATTTAAACAATGATGCAAATGGACCATTGGCAAAGATTTTCAGCAACATGCCAGGTTTGTCTGAAGCAGGGTAACTTTCTATGTTTATAATGATTTTATCATTAAGAACTGTGTTAAGTGTCACTTTGATAATTCATTAATTTTGTTACCTTGGAAAAAGCATCTGACTCAGTCTGTTTCATCATCTGTAAAATGAGAAAAATGATGGCCCAGACTTCCTCACAAGATTGAGGATCAAGTAAGAAAATAAATGTGAAATCATTTGATAAGTTATAAAGTATAAAATAATAATAGCAATATTCTACTACTGTCTTACCCTAATGTCCCATTATTAACAGGAAATCACAATTCTATGAAACAAATGTGAAAAACTGGGTTTTTTTTTTTTTAGAGAAATAAACATGTATATGGAATCCTATGCAAGTGCAGAGAGTTCACAATCCAAACAGAAGCTTTCATGTTTAAGAGAGTATGACAAAGAAGAGAGGAGAAATGGCAGTCCTCTCCTAATTGGGGGTAATATGGCAGGAGCAAAAGGGCAGTAGGGGTGGAGAAAGAACTCTCTGCCAAAAGTGAGGAGAAATCATGAATAAGGAAGATGGCAAAAGCTGCATTCTTTTCCCGTGGGAACTGCTGGACTATGGCAACTGCTTATTTACCCAGGTTCCAGCTGCACCAATAGTTTTCAGTCTGGTATGGACTGATTGACATCTGTTTTGACTCCCAAAGACACATAGGGAGTCCAGCTTGGGGTGCAAATAACAAATTATGTCAGCCCAAAGGAGACTACAATCTTAACACATCAGGGCCTCTTGGATACTCTGGATCCAGTATTTCTGGAAAATATGGAAATTCAAAAAGACACATTCAGGGGACCCCTTAACACCATTAAGGCATAAGAATGCTCCTGGTCTTTTGAAGGCTATGCCTCCTGGGAGATACAACCAAGTAGAAAAGGCTATAACTCTAAGTCCAATGATGGATCGTGTGCCCACAATCTGAGAGTCGTTCTATTGGTTTAGGGAGATTCAGCGTTACCAATTAATCAATAAGCAGCAATTAGGGGCCATTCCTTTCTTTCTCCATTCCTACTCTCCAGAATTTTCTTCTCTGGCTGGCAGTCTTTGTGTCCTGGGGATGCCCTTACCCCAAAACGCTTTCCTCTCATTGCTAAATCAGTGGTCAGGATCATGATTTCATGGGGTATTCCCTCCAAACCTCTCCGGTATCTCTGCCAAGAAAACCCCAAACGGAGTCACGAAGACTGGACACCAATGAAAAATGACTGAACAACAACAGCAAAGATTCCCCTCACAGGGGAATGACTTTTAGCACTAAAACCCCCTTTTTAATCCACTTCCTTCACGAGACACGGGGAAGAAGTTTGTGTGACAGGGCTGCTTCAGATTAGAAATTGCTCCAAGCCAAGGTTTATGTCTTTGCCCCCAGGCGCGAGACCGTGTGTGGGCTGCGATGATCGCAGTACTTCGGAGGATCCGCGTCACTCTCTCGGTTGATGCCGTCTTTAATCCTCTACTCCTCGAGCCGTTGTAGCCAAAAGAGAATTCATCTTACGGCCGTGAAATTTCTGGTCGCAGATTGTAAGCGCGAGGAGTGGCGCACGTTTGGTTTTGTGTCCCTAGTTCCCAGCACGGCGCCCGATACATGGGAGAGAGAGAGAGAAACAAATGAAATGTTGATTTATTGGGTACATTTTGTTATTGTTGTTAAATCATGCTCGACTCTTCTTCGCCCCACTTGGGGTCCCTTTACCATGATAGCAAGGTTAAGTTCCTGGCCAGATGCCATACACTGACTGTCCTCGGTATTACCTTCAATGCAAAGGTCGGACTGCTGTGAGGAGGAACTAAACTTATTTATTTCCCATGAAAAGTACAAGATAAGCAAGTGAGGAGACTTCCCCTCCTCCAATTGGAGACTGAGTGAGGGGCGGGGTCTCAAGCGGTGCGCAGGCGCAGTCATCCAGGCGCATCCAATCCCGTGGCGAAGCTTGCCAGGGAGTCATCTGACCTCGGAACTCATGTGACTCTCCCAGCTCCTGGCGGGTGACTGAAAGGCAGAGCGGCTGCGGCGTCTCCCGTACTCTGTCTCTCCCAGAGGGCTCCTGCTCCGCGATGGCCGGGCCGGGGCAAGTGGGCGCCCTGCCGCCGCTGCTGCTGCTGCTTCCGCTGCTGGCTGTCCGGACGCTGGCCACGCAGTCGGAGGCCTACGTCTGGCCGTGGCCGCAGAAGATCTCCGTGTCCCCCAACGTGACTTTCGCCTTGAACCCCAGTCTCTTCCGCTTCCAGTACTCCGACTCCTCGGCAGTGCAGTTGGGCTGCTCCGTGCTCGACCAAGCCTTTATCCGCTACCTCGGCATCATCTTCGGGCCCGGGCCCTGGCTCTCCCGCCACCAACCAGGTGAGCCGGGGGACACTTGCCCCTTCCCCTCCGTCAGCGCCCCAGCCCGCTAGTCCCTCCAGCTTCAGGTATCCGATACAGGTCGTCTGTAAGTGTTTACTTATCAGATATTCGACACTGTGTGATAAACGCTGGGGACGTAAAAAAGAAACCAGAGAGCGTCCCGGGGAGCTTTCAGTCTGTTGGGTTCCGCCAAATACGCCCCACCCTGCTTACCGGCACTAGCGCGAATGCACTTGTGAGGGATAGAACTCCTACCCCAAAATGACTACTCAGAGACTTCTCGAAGTAAAAAAGCAGAAAAGTTGTTGCTTATTAATAGATTCTCATGAGAAGGAGCAATTGCACCGCGAGGAGGAGAGAAAGAGAAAGATTTAGGAAAAATAGACAGTTTTTATAGGTTTGGTTACAAAGGATTACTTCATAGGTTGGGGAGCATTAAGAAAATAGGTGCTCTCTCCCCTTAATTGAATGTTAGATATGGGTGCCAACAGACCTTCAAAATTTAGATTGCTAAGCTAACAGCATTCAACTAATAGTCTAAATATTGACACTGAATAGTGATAAATGTCATCGTTTCAGGTTAAATAAATATATCTAACGTTTAAGTAAATATTGGCTAACACACAACATACTTATGCAGTTCACAGAGACATAGAAATAATGAATAATAAAATACAGGAAAAGAATTTAAACATCGCTGGAAGTTCTTCACCTTATCTCTCCATTCCATACATACGCATCCCAGAAATCCCTTCTCTTGTAGACCTAGGGTTTAGCGTCCTCTTCTGCCTCCTTTTCCAGAACCTAACCTTCAGGATCAACCCCTATAGTTCTATTTTCTGCTTCTTCCGTCCCTTCCCTATGTCCTCTGACCAGAAAGACTGGCGCTACCCAAACTCAGCCATCCCCTCGGGAGGGTACTTTCCAGCCTACTTTGTCCCAAGTAGAAGCCAAATCATTTGACCAAAAAACTTTGGGGGACAAATGACTTTTGGGAGATCCTTAATTATTGGTCAAACTCCAAGCACTGGTGTCTTCCTTGCTCGTTGGTCCTAAGTTATGCCTGTGGTTGCCTTAGCCAAGGAGTCTTACATAATGTTAATATAAGTCAGATACGTGCCTTGCTGGAGAACTTTTAAAAGCATGGCTTTACCCTACTGAATCCCAAACTATTTTGTAATCAGCTCACTGTGAACAAGAGATCTTTTCCATACTACCATTTAGTTTTTTTTACTTCGAATTTGTAGCTCAGGTTGGCATTCGGTAGTGGAACCTCCATGGGACAACTTGCTGTAGAAAAGAGTTGACAGGTGTATCTAGGAGTTTTTAGATACTGAAGTACTTTACAAGCAAAATATTTCTCTGGGAAGGTTTTATCCAGCATGGAACCTGAGAACAGTGTTATGGCTAAGACATCAGGATACTTGCTGAACATTTACTGTGTATCCAGAAGACAGGGCCTCTCTGCTTGGAGAAACTTTAAATTTTATTGAGAAGAAAAGTTAGAAAAATGGTATTAAAATTATTACAAAGCATTTGCAATGAAACTGCAGACTAATGTGAGTTGAATTCCTAATTACTCTAAGCCAAATAATTAAATAAAGACTACTTGAAGAAAGGGAATTTTAATCTGCTTCTTGAGGAAGCAATGGACATGAAAAGGTAGAAAGTAGTTTGAGCAATGGGCCAACAAATTGACTTGGTTAGTATAGGCTACTGTATCAGATAATGATGAAATGGGGAAGGAAAAGATGAGGGAACCAAGTAAGAGAAGTAAGATGAGGGCAGGCAGTATTAGGCAGAAATTACTAATAATAATAATGGCCAGTATTTAAATGCTACTTTAAAGTTTTGCAAAGTATTTTACATATACTTTTTTTTTCTTTTGATCCTCATAATCACCCTGTTAGGGGTTCTCCCTAATTTGCAAATGAGAAAAGTGAAGTTTGGAGAGTTTAAGTATACCACTCTTTGCTAGTGCCATCTGGAACAAGATTTGAACTCAAGTCTCTCAGACTCCTACTATACACCATTATATCCATCATTTTCCCTAAGTATTATGTTTACAGAATATTATTCCAGCAGCCATCCATGACATTATTTTGAATGAAGAGGTGTTAGTTTGACAGAGAAAGTAGTAGTATAAAGAGCTGGCATCTTAACGCTTATGCTGAATAGGTAAATTTCTAGTGTCAGAACCCTACCCAGGACCTTGTTTAGGGAGGTGACATTTATGAATATAGAGGAAAAAATGCTATTTTACAAATCCTAATAATTAACTATTATTAAATTAAAGTAAATATGAACCATAAAATTTTACAGGTAACATTATTAAAATTAAACACAACTAATTTGATACTGATGAAAGGTATTAAAGGTAATGGGGTTCAAAAGAGACTTTGCAATAAGGTCAGAGAACATTAACTTATTGAGATATGAAAAATTCAAACATTAAGAACAGACTAGATCAATTTTAGATAAAATGGAATATATACAACTAACCACTTAGTCTACAAGTATTCCTCTTCTTTTTGACCTCTTAGCCCCCAGTGAAAAAATATAACATACTAGCAGATATATTTTGATAAGTTTGCCAATTAGCATAATTTATAGTTGAGAGGGGAAAACAGGCACTAGATAAATGTTTGCCTGATTTTAAGATTGAATAATATTTCTTCTAATTACAGTTTTTCCCCTTTCCATAGTTTATCATCTGGAGATGGAATAGTTTGTTAACAGTGAAATGCTACATTGTATCCTTCCTAGCCACACATGAAATAAAATGAAGTTAAAAGCTTACTTCTCTTCCTATGCTATCTATCTCATTTATTAATTACTTGTTTATCAGAAAACCATGAAAACTGATTTTAATGAGAATAATGAAGACATTGAAGCAAACAGTTCTCTAGAAAATCAAATTCATAGCAGTTCTCAAAGGGATCTTGAAAATTCTTAAATCCCTAATTTTACAAATGTACAGACTACAATCCAAAGACATGATTTTTCCCAAGGTCACAAGGAGCAGAAGCAGGAATTCACATGAGTCTGTTTGGATTCCAGGATCAGCAATTTTTCCAGTATAATATATTGCTATGACTGTTTTTACTAATTTTCCTTTTGAATATAATTCTTAAGTTAGTTTTCTTCTAGCCTTGCAAAAGCAGCTGTATATTTCTGCAAAAATTTAATCAGCCAAGAAAGAAAAAAGATTTCAATAATTTCCAAATAAAATACAAGTAGTTAATCAAAGCAATTGCATAATCATTAAGGTATTGTACTCTCAAAAAAAAAAACCATGATGACCAAGTATCACCCTAAGTAAGAAATAAATAATAGTTGTAATAGGTTAGGCAATCCTCTGAAATCATTCCACCATCTAGTTTGTCTTTGTTCTTTACTCTTCTGACTTATGAGTTTGCCACTCTTGTCAATTCCAGATGAAAGTTATTTCATGAAATGGCAGTTTCTTGCAAACAGCTATTGAGAAAAAAAGAAATACATCTTCCCCAGAAAGACATTGTAAGAGCAGCTAGGTGGCACAGTGGATAGAGCACAGCCCGCAAGTCAGATGGAGCTAAGTTCAAATCCAGCTTCAGACACTTAATACTAACTAGCTATGTGACCCTAGGTAAGTCACTTAACCCAATTGCCTCAGCAAAAAAAAAAAAAAAAAAAAAAAGCAAGAAAGAAAGACATTGTAAAGCTTTCCATATAACTAAAGAAAATTACTGTGGTAGAAATGTTAAAAATAAACTTGATGTTTATCACTTACACAAATAGTTCACTAAGAGGCTAACATGTATTCCAATTTTCTTATCAGTGGTACCCCTATTTATAACAAGAAGCCATCTATCTAGTCAGTGCTCCACCCAGCTAATTCTAGATTACAAAGGAAAAAGAAGTACCGCAAGCCCATGGCTGTTCTGTTTTTGGATGTCATCCATATCCTGCTATCCTCTTATTGATTATATTCTCCAAGTTCTTGGAGAAGTAGAGAGATTTAGAAGTCGAATCCCGAGGCTTCCTCTCCAATCATTTGTTTTCTACCTTCCATATGCTATTTTGAATTTAGCACCTTTTCATTGGTCTTTTCCCCAGGGAAAATGGGTTGTTTAGTCCCTAGTAAAAGAAAATAGTTGAGAGAAGAGGGATAATATTTTGTTTTGCTAAAGAAACATATCCATATTCCTCTGAGCCATTACCTCCAGTTATATCTTAAATTAGAGATTAAGCATTTCATGAGTGTGGTACTTGACTCATCTTCCCATTGTCCTTGTACTGCCTGATTCCTTATATGCTTTTCTGTGGCTTAATCTATTCCATTCTATATTCTGGTGCTCTACCATTTCAATGAAACTCCACCACATCCTTCTTCATTAGCCATCTATTAGCCAAAGAATTCTGGGAGCCAAAAATGGCTTGTTGTGTCAGGTCTTTACCCTTTATCTCTTAGCCACCCCAGTCTATCTTCATTTGCTTTGGGCAGTATCTTTCTTTGGTTTCTGTAAGTACCTGTCTCCCATTTATAATATGATTGGTATGGGACTAATTATCTTCCACAACACTATTTATTTAGTTGGTTCCACAAAACCATGAAAAAATAATAACAATTGCTAACATTTACCTTGTACTTTACCATTTACAAAATACCTTATTGTATTCTTTTTTGGTCCTTACAACAACTCTATAAAGGGTTATACAAGTAATTGTATTTTAAAACTGAAGAAATTAAAGCCCCCAAAAGTTGGGACTTGTCCACTGTTAGCTATAGAGCCAGGAATGAAACACAGACCCTCTGACTTCAGATTCACTGTTTTTTTCAAATTAATGACACAAGGCAGCACTGTTTACTCTTGTAGTTAAATGGGGCATGGCAAATGCAGGCAAAATCCTTTTCCTACCCTTCTGAGTAAAATCTTTTTTATCAGATATCCTGTATTTATTTATATGTGTATGTGTATATGTATGAATCTCTTCAACCCCACCCCTGCCACTAGAAATTCATATGTATGTGTGTATGTATCTTTTAAATCCCACCCCGTCACTATAAACTTCATATATGTGTATGTATGTATGTATCTTTTCTTTTTTTTTTTTCTTTTTCTTTTTTTTAATAACTTTTTATTGACAGAACCCATGCCAGGGTAATTTTTTACAGCATTATCCCTTGCACTCACTTCTGTTCCGATTTTTTCCCCTCCCTCCTTCCACCCCCTCCCCCAGATGGCAAGCAGTCCTTTACATATTAAATAGGTTACATGTATGTAGCTTTTCAACCTCACCCCTGCTACTGTAACTTCCTGAGAGCAGATCCAGTCATTTTTATTATAAGGCCCTCTGCTGCTCTTAATCTGTGAACCTCATGTGAAGAAATCCAGAAATTAGAAAAGAGAAGCTCAGCAAAAGCAGAAACAGAAGTGATGTGCCACCTTGACAACCCCTCAATAGAAAGAGGTGCTTAAAGGGTTTGGGAAAACAAATCATAAACCAAAAATGGAAGTGTGATATGGTATGTGATAGGAAATCAGTTAACCAAATTCACTATTTGCCTAGTAATAATTTCATCCTTCAAAAGATAGTGAAAGCACCAAAGAGAATTCCTACTATGAATCTGATCTCATCAAGGAAAAATTGCTTGTTGGAATGATGAAAGCAACATGGGGAAATGATCACTCAATTTTAGGATTTGTGATAGACAAGCAAGATTCTAGTTAGATTTGGAGAAAGCCAATTTCAGAGAAGTCAGAGAAAAGGAAGATAGGGATTCCCTTGGATTAAAATTTAGTAGAGAAAATAATCTCTACGTGTTATGTACAGGGATATCCCTGGGATATGTCCTGCCTCACAAATGAAATTCTGAAAATAGAAAGGAATTATTCCAATTTCAAGAAAAAAAAAACTGTCAAAATCATACAATATGAATGCACAAGAAACTCATTAACAAACTTAGATTTTTTCCAAAGATACAAGAAGATAGATAGATAGATAGATAGATAGATAGATACTAACAATAGTATCAGAAGCAAAACTTTAAAATCTATTTGGGGGGGGGGGAGGATTTATAAGATTAATCTAAGTTCAGAATTTGCATTCGACAGGCATAGAGTTAAAAGGATAGGGGTGATAAAAGTTTATTACTGCTTAGAATTTTGATTCAAATAAGACAGGGGGGAGAGAAAATTTATAACACCAAAGTAATATACAGTCAACAAATGCAATACAATAAAGACAATATAAGAAACAAACATCACATACGGCATCACCACTATGGGGTAGCATCAACACTTAAGAGTTTCTTGCCTGGGGAATCCCATTCACAAACTAGAGGCCTACTGGCCTGAGCTAGTCACAACAAAACAGATAAGACCTCTACTAGAGAAGTTTCCATCCAGACCCACATGTGAATTAACATCATCATAATTGACATTTGTTTAAGTGCTTTAAAGTCCACAAAATACTTAATGATTCTCTGGGTATATGTAAAGACTACATAGCTAACAGAATAAAAAGAATAAGTACATACATCTGATCAATGAACAATAAGCATGGTCCAAGACTTGGTGCTACCCTTTTATTGGAGGAACATGAGTTCCTTACTGAACAATATGTGCCTGGAGAGGTCTCTTAATCTCTCTGAACCTCATATTTCCTCATCTATAAAAAATGAGGGTATTAAATTAGATGACCTCCCGTGTGACTCTTGGCAAGTCACTTAACCCCAATTGCCTCAGCAAAAAAAAGATTGCCCTAAAGGTCCTTCCTATTATATATGCTATATTGGTGGAGGTGAGAGTCCCGAATTTCTTCTCTTCTTGCAGGACTGAAGCAAACGATGAAGAATTCTTTGGAAGTCTTTGTGAATGTCCCTGGATGTGACCAGTTTCCAGAAATGAATTCTGTGGAGAATTGTAAGCACATCCTTGGGTTACAGATCTTTCCTGTGAACGTGAAAGCTTGACAGCTCAGCCCTGCCCCTAAAGGATTTCCCCAACTATTGAACCAGCTAGCCATTCCCCAAGAAGTTCTCAAAGCACTAGAGGTGCCACAGCAGGGACAGGACAGGATACAGAGTATATATCCTTACAGTCTTCAAAGGTTCATGCCACATGCTTATAGCCTTAAATACCAAAGAACCAACGGGTAGTGGACTTAGATGTTACATGAGGTTTAGGCTTAGCCTTCCTATGCAGAAGAACTATAGCAGAGACTTTCAGGCTCACCCAAATGAAATTATTTTTTGTAAGTAATGGCAAAGTCTATGGAATGCCTCTGAGCCTTAGGAGTGTTTTCAGTTCCTAAATTAAGCAAAAAGATTTGATTTCCCTTTAAACAGCACCCTTCGGGTGAAGGAGAAGTTAATTGGAAGGGGGGGGGGAGGGAGAGGGTGATTGGAGATAGCATGAGAGCACATTCTCAACCCCTGTCATCTATTATAATATTAAGCCTTTTTTATATTCCATGATGAGGTTTAGTAGGAACATGTGTATCCACAAAGGAAATTAAGGAATTATTAAGCATCAGAACTTGGCAAAAATAATGGAAATTATAGTAGAGCCCACAATTACACACACATACACCTCTGCCACTTAACTCTCCCGAGGCTATCTGAAACTGTTGTGGCAGATAGGTTTCCCAAATGCCATGATTCTACCTCGCCCCAGCAAAAGTTCCCAGAAGCCAACATGCTGGTCCATAACTGCCAGCACTAGAAGCTTCACCTTGAAAAACAAAACTGGTTTTATTTTCATTTAAGACTGGGGTATAAAATTCACTGTTTTCAAGCCCTAACCCTGCAGACTTTTTTTGTTTTCATTTCAGACACCTTGACCCTCAGTGATCAACAGTTCATCCTGAAAGCTCATACTGTCTGGGGAGCTCTCAGAGGTAATGGTACAGAGGCTCACATGAGGTGGGAAGTTGAGGGATTAGATGACCTAGATTTTTCGTTGATTTGTTCTAACGGAGTTTCTCTAAACCTGACTGCTAGGTCTGGTGTTGGGAGGCTTTGAAATTAAGGCCTCTTAAAAGTAAAGCAGATGAGCCAGCTCTCCTCAGGGAATCAAATGAGATATCCACAGGTTTCCTTTCTGTTGAGATGTGTCCCTCTGTGTACAAAAATCAGACACTGTAGTAGTGGTTTCTCTTCTAGAAAAGCCTTTTATGGAAATAATTGAGGATTGTTTGGATGGAGGAAGCCTTAGTAATGGTGAGATAATGAAAACCCATTTATATGAGGTTCCAGAGCACATACAGTTCAGTAGTGCCAGCATTATTACCTCCTTTTTATGGATTAGGACACTGAAACTAGCCATGACTATGCTAGTCTGGAAGCACAGAACGAGCCTCGTAACACTGAATCCAATGCTTTCTCAGGGTCCAGGAAGAAAGGCCCTTTACAAGAATTCAAAAGAGTTCCTGCTCTTTACAAAAAGCCACCTGGGGGCTTACCTCCTACGGCTTGGAGAAACTGGGCTTTATAATGCCTCTGATGTGATTCTTCTTTAATCTCTGGGTGAGAAACAGACATCTTTTTTAGTTGATTTGAAAAGAAAAATAAATATATAGTGAAAAACAAGACTTCTAAATCTGTGGCATTAGAGAAACTAAGTGATCTTAACTCAGAGTCATTCAATGTATATGTATATTTGTTTGTCACTTTCCTGTTTAGATGCAAGATCTGACACTAGGCATTATGGGAGATAAAGAAGTGAAGAACACATATAGTTCCTAATCATTATAGTCCAGTTATATATAGTTTTATATACATATATATATCTTTATATATGTTTAGACTTTAGAGTTTATATTTATATATATATATATAAACTCTAAAGTCTGCTAAGGATTGGAAGGTTCTTAAGTTGCTGCAGACTCTCACAAGGATCCCTTTTAGCTCTAAAAATCTATCCTTTTAGTTCCCCAAAGAAGCAGTTTTTGATTGCCTTCTTTCCCTTAGCTGCCTTCTTCTTTCTTCTTTCTTCACTAAGAGCTCAGATCTGGGAACTTACAGAGATTCCAGGCAATACAAAACTTTCTAAGATGGCCAGACTTGCAGACTAAGGAAAATAACACTAGGCCTCTCACCTCTTTAGCTGGCCACCAGATCTACAGAAGGAAGAGGCCCCAAGCAAGAGCTGGGACTTGTTAGAGACCTTCCCAGTGTCCTGTCCCCCTGAACAAGCATTCAGTGACAGATGGTGTCTGACAAAGAAAAAGTAGATAAAAGGAATGGATAGATATCTCTTGTTTAACTTTTCTCAGTTATCTTACTATGGATCAACCAAATATCCCCAAAATGTATTAGAAATGCTTCTTGAATTCTTTCTCCCTGAATTTTCAAGGAAAAATGAGCATTGATCTTGCCTATCTCGCTTTCTTTGCTCACACATCATACCCTGCAACCACCGGGCATCATTTTAAGTTGGGGCAGTTTCTTCCCTCACTTCCCCCAGACCTCACCCTGCCCCTCTGGTTCTCCACAGGCCTAGAGACTTTTAGCCAGCTCATTTGGAGATCCGCAGAGGGCATGGTGAGTGTGTGTCCCAAGTGACTGAAGGAAGTTTACAATATAATGCCTTTTTTTTGTCATAAGTTCTCTCTGGATGTCAAAAGTGGTATAAGACATTCCTGGCTAGCTAGAATTTGGGAGGAAATACAAAGGTTGGGGATGTGGTTGGATTGTGATTTAAGGTTCCCTGGTTGATAGAATGAGGTTGCATAAAATAACTAGAGTTTACCTGTACCCTAGACCATAATAAGCCATAATAAGTCACTAAAGAAAATAGAAATTAAAGCATTCAAATATAAATTTTAAAACTAGAGTGCCATTTTGCATGATGGTACTTTTTGTATAACCTATATCAAGTTGCTTGCTTTCTCAAGGAAGAAAAGAATTTGGAATTGGAAATTAAAAAAAAAAAAAAATTGATAGAGCATCAGCCTTGGAGTCACAAGGACCTGAGTTCAAATCTAGCTTCAGACCCATGATACTAACTATATAACCCTGAACAAGTCACTTAAACTCCTCCTTCCTCTCCCCAAAAAAGTATAAAAATTTTGTTTACATGTAAGTGAACAAAATTTTATATAATTTTTTTTTAATAAGAGTGAAAAGCTAAAACTTAGTGAATCAGCTTTTTTGTGTGTGGCCTTTGAGTGCAGGGTGTAGCTTTGTAAGACTGTTCCAGGACATAGGTTTTGGGGCCCCATGGATATATCCCTGGAAAATTTCAGATATTAGTAATTATGAGATAGCCAATGAACATTAAGTTCCTATTATGTGCCAAGTCCTATACTAAGCACTGGAAATAGAAAGCACCATAAAGTGAATCAGTCTGTTAGAGGGACCATGGAAAGACTAGGAAGATCAGGGATGTGCTGTTATCCAAAAGGGGTTTGTATTTAGCCACCATCAACAAAGTTCTTAGACCCTGGGTCTCTTCTTAGACTTTGGGAATAGGGCATGAGTGTCATTGATTAAACTTTCATTTTTGTTCTGCTCAGTTCTATGTCAAGCAGACTGAAATTGTAGACTTTCCTCGATTCCCTCACCGAGGCTTACTGCTGGACACGTCTCGTCATTACCTCCCACTGCAGAGCATCCTGGAGACACTGGTATGAAATTATGATTCTCCACTTCAGGACCCTAAGGAGTTACTTGGGGAGTTATTATGGCAAGCTTTAACAACCCTTCCTAAGACATTCTATTTTATGATTCTTCACTAGTCCCAGAGAGGTGACCTACCTGGAAAACTCCAGAGGAAAGAAAGGACAAAATTCAGACTTCAGTGCCCATTAGGCTCCATGTTCAGTTCATTGAGGAGAAAGAGTCAAGTTTGAGATCAATCAGAACTTAAGACTCTGATCCTGACAGAAGTTTCTACTTGACTGACTGGATTTTGGTTGGCTTTTCACGTATAGAAGAAACTGTTCTCTTTGTCCATTTGGGCCAAGCTGGTTCTTTCCAAGTCTCCTTTAGATGGTGCTTATTTCAGTGTTACAAAGCCATAAAGGCATATGCTTTGACCATAAAAGAGAGGGCCCTAGAAACATGAAGTACTGGAATCAAGCAGCAAGAAGATGTATTTTCACGCTTTCCTCCAACTTTAGGGAGAGTAGAAGGGCATTATCTTGGGATGTTGGTGTGTCTTGAATCTTAATATGGAAGGAAGAGGTAAATTTATGTGTGTTCTGTCCTCCAGGATGTCATGGCATATAACAAATTCAACGTCTTCCACTGGCACATAGTTGATGACCCTTCTTTTCCATATGAGAGTATGACTTTCCCTGAGCTTAGTAGAAAGGTATGTATGTTTTTTCCTGGTCTTTCTAAAATTGTGAATGGGAAGCACCTGGCTTCTTTGCAGGGTGCTGTTAGTGGGAACAGGGACCACATAAGAGCCACCTGTAGCTTTAATTAGTGGGAAAAGGACTGTATTGCACCTTCAAGTCCTCCTCTGTGTCTTTGGACAACATTTCATTTTTCTGATTATCAGTTTCCTTATGTTTTTAATGGTACCAATAATCCCTGCTCACCTCACAGAAATGTGAGAGCCAAAAAAATAAACATTAAAAAAGATCAGGAACAATAAGGATGTGAGATATTATTTTAAATGATTTTGTCACTAACCAGTGACTCTTCTCTATTGTCCTATTTGGCATTCTTGTATTGAGTACAAAGCCTGGGGAAGACTCCATGATCCTGTCCAGTTTGTGCTGCTCAGGCAGTTACAGTGAGGATGGGCTAAGCCTATGTGCTGAATATTGGGAGTTCATCTTCCTCTACTGGTGAGAGTACAAGAAGGAACTGTTTGTGTCTTTCAGGGATCCTACAACTCTGCCACTCACATCTATACAATTGGGGATGTAAAGAGGGTCATTGAATATGCCCGAATGCGAGGCATCAGAGTCATATCAGAATTTGACACACCTGGGCACACTTTGTCTTGGGGAAAAGGTAAGAAAGAGGAGGAGGAAAATCAGGAGGAAGCCAATATCTTCTTTTCAGGTCTTCCCTTGGCAGCATCTCTTTAACATGTAACCCATAGACAAAAACATACCACACTCCAGTTTTTCTTCTTAAGAATAACAGATTTTCCTGATACTTTTTCCCACTTGGAAAATTGGAAGTGCAAAAGAATGCAGAATGGGGAAAAAATTTGAAATTTAGTTGGATTTGGGCCAATAAAAGTCTCCTGATGCTGCTAGTAAAGCCCACTTAGATTTCCTTACTTAACTGAAGCTTTGGTCCCTTTCAGAATTAAAGAAGCAAAGTCACATGAGTTCTCAAAAGAGGAGCTATGGAGGGTAGACTATATCCTAAAACTCTTTTCTAAGAACCCAATAGATTTGGACCTCTTAGGAAGGAAAAAGGAAAATGAATAACCATGTATCAAGCACCTACCATGAGCTGGGCACCATGCTTAGCACTTTACAAACATCTTATTTGGAAAGCAGCAACAGGTAAATTCAGTGCCCCATAATGTAAGTCCTAAATAAGTTCTGATTTCCTGCTTAAGGTAGAAATAAGCTATTGCAATACAGCCCCAAATCGTTGATCAGTAGAGCTATTCTCAGGCTAGACCTAGTATTAGGTCTACTTCTGTGTGATTGTGTATGTGTCTCTCTTGGATTAGGTATTCCTGGGCTGCTGACTCCTTGCTACTCAGGCAGCACTCCTTCTGGCACTTTTGGTCCAGTAAATCCCATCCTCAACAGCACCTATGAGTTCATGGCTTCATTCTTCCAGGAGATCAGCTCAGTTTTCCCAGACTTTTACCTTCACCTTGGAGGGGATGAGGTTGATTTCACATGTTGGTATGAGCCCTCAGTTCATCCCCATTTCCCTTTTGATTTAGTAAGTCAGAGTCAAGAAGCTGGAGTTCTTGGAGGGGGAAGGGGGAAGTGGTGTGTGTGTGTGTGTGTGTGTGTGTGTGTGTGTGTGTGTGTGTGTGTGTGTGTGTGTGTGTGTGTAGATGTAGACTGGGGATTGAGGGTAGAAAAGAAGGAAATGGGAGAATTGAAATGTTGGAATTCCTTGACCATTCAAAACCAAGGTCTCTAGTCCTATAGAGTCATACAAAAGAGAAGGTGGATTAATAATTTCACAGCTTTTCTTCTCTTTCCTCCTGCCTGATTATGCTCCCTGCCTAAACTATCTATTCAGCCTTATATTCTTCCCCAATCCAGTACCATCATTTTGCTCTAGTTTCCCTTTGTCTCAGTCCTCTTCTACCTTCTACAAATCTTAGAGCAAGAGAGATCAAGCAAGGTATTAATGAAGTTTCCTTCTCCTGTTCCTAATTCTTTGCTAACCAAAAAAGGGCAAAAAAGAGCTATTATTAATACAGTTGAGATGAAAGATCTAACAGAAGCCATTATATATTTCAAAACAATTTTATAGGATTTAAGAGAACCAAGAAAGGAAGACACTAGTTGGAAAGCAAAGTCAGGAAAAGTTTTGAGGAAGAGATTTCAAATGGGGCCTTGCAGGGGAAGTAGAATTTGGATGGTGGTGGGAGATAGGCATTTCAGATTCATTGAACTCTGAAAAAAAAGTAAAAGAACTTGAACATTACTGAGAAATAGCTTGAGAGTCTGAAGACCTAGGCTTGAATCTCAGATCAGCCACATAATACTCATATACTGCTGGGGAAGTCACCATCTCCCAGGATTTTATTTGCTTCATCTTTAAAAGAGGGAGTAGGGTTAGACAGTCTGAGGTCTCTTCAGTCTTTTAACAGCATCTGATCCTCCCTTGTGGAAGCCAGAGAAAGCTGGGAAGGTTGGCTGAAGTCCTATTCGAGAAGATCTTAAATGCTGTGCTGTCAAAGGTTGGCACAAAACCAGGACATAACTCTCCTATAGTCTTCACTCCAGGGCTAGCAGTTGCTTTTTGGTTCTCTTTCAGACTGGAGAAAGAAATAGCAGGAAATTAGGTGACTGTTCCCTATCTCCCCAAGGTTCTGAAGTTCTGGATATGTAAGAATGGGAGAAATTAGTCTTCTTTCTTGCAGGCGATCTAATCCAGATATTATGGCCTTCATGAAGGAAAGAGGTTTTGACCGCTTTGAGAAATTGGAATCTTTCTACATTCAAAAGTAAGGATGGGGATATGTTTCCCTGAATAGGAAATTGGAATTTGGGGGCAGGGGAGAATGGTCTGGGACCCTCCTACACCCTGTGTAGTACCGTCCTTTACTTTGAAATATAGTGTCTTCTAATGTAAATTACATTTTCTAAGCTCCCTCTACCCTCTAGCCATTGAAAATGAAAAATCCTGCTACTTTCACCGCTCCCCCATCCCTTAAGCTCTGCCTCTCACCATCTTCCCAAGCAGTTCCCTCTTCCACTCCAGTACATTATTGGCCTCACCTGAAGCAAGGAGAAAAAGTTGTGTAGCTGGGATTTCATAGGAGACTTTTTCCTCCGTTGTCCAAAAATGAAAACCCAGAATTCTGGGTATCGGGGGAACGCCAGCCATCCCCAGGATTATGGCCTGCTCTTCACCTATTGCAGCTTTCAATTGGATATGCTGATTTCTCTCTTCCTCAGGCTACTGAACATTGTGTCTTCCTATAGAAAGGGCTACATGGTGTGGCAGGAGGTGTTTGACAATAATGTGAAGGTAAGAGAAGTATTATGAAGGAAAAAGAAGGAGCAGTTTGCTGTCTTGATCCTATGAACTTTGGGCAGGTGTCGGTGGTCCTGTCATTCCAGCCCTCCTTGCCCCTTGCAGCTCCCCAGGAGCACTAGGGCCCCAGAGGCTCTGCAGAGAGCAGGCCGTGGCTTCCATTCCAGTACTACCACTACAGAGCTGATTTTCTCCAGATGCCCTGGATTTCATTTTTAATGGGTCAAAGAGAAGACTTGGAAGCCTTTCCCGTGAAGGAATCTGCCCCACTTACTTTCTCCTAGGCTTTTTGTACAGATGAGATTCCATTCGACCTAAACCTTGGATTTCAGAGAAGTGGAACAGCATATCTGCCTCCTCTTCCGTCTACTCCTTCCCAACTTGAAGGACTTTCTGTTCTTGCAGAGCCTCTCAGAGCTGCTGGGCTTTGCTTCTTGCAACTGAGACCAAGGTTTCCGATCTCTTTAGAGATCACTAAGTGATGCAGTGAATTCTGCACTTGGCTTCAGGCACACCTGAATTCAAATCCAGCCTCAGACACGGCTAGCTGTGTGACTCTGGGCAAGCCACTTACCCATTCATCTTCAATTTTCTCATTAGTGAAATTTGGGTGATAATTTTAGCACCTGCATCACAGGATTGTGGTGAGCATCAAATAAGATAACATTTAAAACACTAGACGTGAGCTACTGTTGTTATTATTGTTATTATTATTCTTACATGATGTTTAGAACAAAGGGCTGGCTAAAGTTCTCTGTTTAGCCCAGAAAGATGGCCGCCTATCTCCAGGAGCATTTGGAAACACTTGGACATTTGGGCTGCCCCATGGTAGGGGCGCACTCATTGGCTTATTCCCAGCTCTATTGTTCTGGGTACAGTTGGCCTGGCTCTTTGGCCTTTTAGTTTTGTTTCTTGGAACCCCACCACCACCACTACCACCTGCCTTCCTTCCCCACACACCCCTGCCCAAGTTTTAAAGTGAGGTTCTAAACAGGAAGAGGGACAAAAATGTGGTTCAGAGTCAAGTGCCTTCTATATTCCTGCCTCTCTCCTCCAGCCCCAGGCCAGTAGACAGGGGCTCCTCAGCACTGGCAGGATGAGAAGGAGTGCTTCACCCTGGGTCTGAGATTTGGAAACGAGAGATGCCTTACCCTCTCTGTCAGCTGGCAGAGGCCCAGGGCACCCTGGAACTCGGGCCTTTGGAGGTGCTCAAACACGACCCTCTTGGGGGTCTACAAAGAGGGGTAGAGGTAGGGACAACAAGGACATTGAATAGGTCTCTGTTCTTTTGAAGTGTTTAGCCCATGTGAGGCCATTAGTTCTGGTGAAAGTGCTGAGGCCCTTTCCCCTAGCAGCAGGTAACCTTCACTCCTAATCCGTCTTATTTCGTTTCTTGTCACCAGCTGAACCCAGACACTGTGGTGCATGTCTGGAAAGAAACGAACCCTTTCCCATACACCTTGGAGATGCAGAATGTCACCAAGGCAGGGTTCCGTGCCTTGTTGTCTGCGCCCTGGTATCTGAACCGTATCTCCTACGGGCAGGACTGGCAGGAAATCTACATGGTGGATCCCCTGGACTTTGAAGGTTCGAGGATGTGGAAGGGAGGACATAGGCCCCTCCTTCTCTTGTGGCACTCCTTGGAATTGGGACCCACAAGAGGAAATCTGAATAATGGGAGTTCAGAGGGTTTGGTCCTGAAAGGAGTTTCAGTCCTTCTTGGAGCTGCCCACAAATACATCTTTTCATGATGCCCTGATGTTTGGAACTATTAAATAACATGTCCTCCTGCTGGACTTGTCCTGAGTCCCTGGCATTGCCTTCATGACCGAGCTTATGTTCCCGCAGGCAGCCCTGAGCAGAAGTCTCTGGTGATTGGGGGCGAAGCCTGCATGTGGGGCGAATACGTGGACGAGACAAATCTGACCCCCAGACTCTGGTAAGCAGCAGGGGGGGAGTGGAACTGGTTAGAGGAAGGGAGGAAATAATGGAGTCGTAAGGGGCAGCTGGCAAACAAGGCAGGAGAGAGATGAAGCCCAGCAGAAGCCGTGGCTTCCAACTGGCCTACGCTGACCCAGAGTTATTTCTGATGCCCTCCTGATATTTTTTTCCTCCTCCCCTCATCTTCTGGCCCAATAGCCACACCAAGTGTTAGCCTCGTGATTCCTTCAGTTTGTATAATCTTTCTTGTGCTAGTCTCATCCAGGGCTGGTAGTTAAGATAGGGAGTGTACCTCATTTTTTCCATGGGTGCCAAGGGCATAAGTCATTTGCCGAGGGCCAGGCCCTGGGCACTCGCTACCCTTTGCTTTTCCCTGCCACTCCCAAAGTCTGGCGCGTCATGTCTCGTGCCCACTTAGCCTGCACTCAGCTACAGCTACCTGCTGCTGACCCCAGAGCCATGTTCCACCTCTGCTTTGTGACCCCAAGAGGGAAACATTTTAATGTGGGAGAAAGGCCGTGGGTTCTGAAAACAGAAGATCTGGGTTCAAATACCACCTCTGGCTGTCTGATCTTGGCAACTCACTTAAATCCTTTTATCTCAGTTTCCTCATCCATATATTGAGATGGCCTCAGATGACGCTCTCCATGATCCTCTAAAACCCCAGTATGCCATTTCCTCCAAGACCCTTTTCACAATTGTTGTCTTCTTCTTTGAGAGAGGGCAGGATTTGTTAGATGAAATAACCATGTCTAGGTCACAGTACGCGAGTGGTTCAGCCATAAGATTCTCATCCCCAGCACTCTCTGGGGCACATCCACTCACCCCTTTCCTGTTCCAGTCACATCCTCCCAGCCCAAACAAGAAATCTGACCAGGGGCTGGCTCTGTGTCCCCATCCAGGCCCAGGGGAGGAGCTGTGGCAGAGAGGCTTTGGAGCAGCCAGTCCACGAGGGACTTGGATTTGGCGTATGACCGACTGGTCCACTTCCGGTGTGAGCTGCTCAGGTAGGAGGGGCAGGGATTGTGCCCTAGATTGGTATTTCCAGCTTTCACCAGGGCAAATTATTGTGGGATTGGGAAGATGATATTTGTAAATTTGCCTTTTTAACCTTGGCTTCAGTCTAATGATATGGATTAGACATAGTACTCAAATTCCTCAGAGCCTTTTTGCAGTCTACGCAGTCCTTCTCATCAAACATTGTTAAGTTTGGCTGTTTCTAAGAATTTTTGCAGAAGGAAAGAGGTTCCTTAAAGCCAAGAGCTAGACCACAATAATTTGTTCTCTCCCGCATTGATTGCACACCTCGCCAGACATATGGTCATTGTAGAAAGCTCACTAGGTTAGGAGTAAGATTGGAGGGTCCAATCCAACTGCTGTGATTATGAGCACTTAACTCGTCCCTGAGCCTGTTTCCTACCAAATGAAACAAGACGATTAGACTAGATATTTTAGATCACCAAGCCACTAGAATCTGTGGCTTGAGTTTTGTACGCTCCTGCTCAAAGCTGACACTTGCAGTGCCCAGGGATGTAGGGAATGACTCAGGCTGGCCTGAGATTGTCCATGGCGTAATCCCTGATCTCGCCATCCCAAAGCCCTGGTTGTGAGCCCATGCCTTCCCATTTCCTGGGCCTCCCTAGCTGGAGCTCTGAGGATCTTTGGCTTGTTTCCATCCTCAGCCTAAGTGCTCTGACCTCTGGGCCTAGATAGGGCTCAGTCAGTCCTAAAATTACCTTGTTCTTTCTTTGCGTACATGTTGTATCCAACGGTAGAATGTGAGTTTTTTGAGGACAGGAACTGTTTCAGGTTCCCCAGGCTTTTGCCCATAGGCACATAATAAGTGATTTTCTATCAGTTCCTTCCCAACCCTAGCTCTGTCCCCTCCTTCCCATGACCTGCTTTCTCCTTTTTGTCTTCTTACAGACGAGGTATCCAAGCCCAGCCTCTCTTTGTAGGCTATTGTGAGCATGAATATTTCCATAGAATGGAGCAAAATCATCCTTGAACTCATCCTGCATGTGTTGATCACTCAGGAAACTTGGGTCATGTCAGGCTGGCTCTCTAGCTTAACCCAAGTGGTGAGCAAACCTCCATGTGCATCCCTGGGGACCCCCTGGTGGGGAGGGGGCTGGAGATTGTGCTGTGATTCAAGTCCAATAAAGAATTTTGTGACAAACTGCTTTTGTGAGCCCACAACTGTGACTGACTCACCAATCAATCATTGTAACTCCATTCAAGACAGCAGCAGTTCAACTATTTCTCCTCCAATCCTAGGAAAGCATTTAACAGTACTTGCATTTGAGCAGTTTGATGCTCAGAATAAATCTCCTGAACTTTAGCAATCCCCTATCTAGTCTTTGTACTGATTTCCTATTACTCTCCAAAGGCTAACCCCTGAGGCAAAGGAACTTCTTCCCAGGATCTTTAATAGGTCTTGGATCCAGCTCCTTTCTTGACATTCTCTTTTCTAGAACTCTGGGTAATCTCTAGGGAGAGGAAGGGACAGTGGTTAAAGGGTCCCAGGCTCCTGAAGAACCACAGGACCTCAAGTGTGTCCCTGATGCATGCTGTAGCAGACGTGCCCACAGCCCACAAGCCTAGGGCTTGCCAGACAACCCAGTAAAACAGATAACACTCCAACCAAAAGAAATCTTGGCCACCTGCCTATCAGAAGCCTCCAGTTTTACATTAAAGATTAAGCCTTTTGAAAATGCAAGTTATCTTTGATAGAGAGGTGGAGACTTAAGGTCTGAACATTTGATGAGATTCCAGTTTTGGAGTTTGTCTCTGCCAAGTTAAAATGTGAAGACTCTCGTATAAAGTCTAATCTTGAAGGCAGAGACTTACTTTTCTTGACTTTCCAGTGCAAGGCACTGGGGCACCCTATCACCCAATATATAGGGTGTCCCTATATATTGGGTGATAGAATATTAAACTCTCCTCTGTCCTAGGATGCCCAGTATAAGGCTTTTAGTGAAGACATCTAATAGGCCTGGGCTTGGGAAGAAGAGGAAAGATGTAGTGTTTGGCCTCTGGAGAGAGACCAGCATAGATGAAACGGGATACCCTTGTTCAATAAGATGAACCACCTTTAGCTGCTGGCTGTGGAGTGCCTAAATGGTAGGGAGGGCAAAGAAAGTGATTCCTCCCTTGGTGACTGGGGGGCAGCATCTGGCCAGGGATACCATTCTGTCCTCCCTGTTCCCCTTTGCAAAGTGGTAGTTGGTGCTGCCCCTCTGGCTGCCCAAGATGCCATCAACTCTCCAGACACCTTAAAGGCTATGATTTCTGGGGAGAGACCCCAACTGCAGGGTCAGTTTGGCTGTTCAAGCCAGGTAGAATACTCCAGATGGACAGGTAACTCCCAAGACTAAGAAGGCTTTAAGAGCTTTCCCAGGCTCCCCTGTCCCTCTTCCACACACTCACTTGTCTCCAACCTTTGCTTGGAGGGATGGGACTAACTGCCTTGTATTTGAAGGACTTCCCATGGAAGGAGATTAGGGAATGCTTGGGTCAGAATCCTTGCCTTGCTCCTCTGAGATCTGGGGAAAGGCACTTTCCAGGCCAAGTTTGTAGAGACCGTCTCCCGGCCGGGGATGTTCATAGACTGGCCCCCTCATTGGAATTCTCTCTCTGCCTCCTGGCTTCCTGCAGGGCGTGGCTTCTCACCTGCCAGTCCCTGCCATCCCTTGGTGCTAGTGCCTTCTCCCCGAGGTTCTCTCCTTGGTGCAGTCATTTACCTGCTGTCTCCCGCATTAGACTCACGGCAGAGGCTGCTTTTTCCTTTATGATGGCAGGGCTTAGCAGTGTGCCTGGCACAGGTGGTGCTTAGTTAATGCTGCTTCACTGGCAGGCCTGAGCACAAAGGGGCAGGAAAGCTAGAAATGGATCGCACCCCTTGGGCCTGACGGCAGAAAAGCCCCCTTCCAATCCCCAGCCCAACGGGGCTGACTGCAGGCAGGGGAGAGGGACTATCTCCACAGGGATTGCTCTTGATTCCCAGAGATGCCCGTATGTCGGGGGCGGGCATCGGGATCAGTGCCATAGATCTGCCCATTTAATCTGAGTGCCGTTATATTTAGCTGCCTTCTGAAGGGCAGCCAGGAGGGGGCAGTGCTGCTCCAGACATCCCACAGCCCCATTATGGGGGCGAGGGGACAGGCAGCTTAGACTGTTCTTTCTTGCCTTAGAGGGAACGTGAAAATGACGGGATGGGTGCCGGATATTTGGGAGTCGCCAGATTTCAGAAGTGCAAATGGCAAGACCCTGACAAGCAAGCTTCCGACCTTTGCTTAAAAGCCAAGGAGAATGCACAAGCCTCGGGGTCCCACCCTAACCCCAAAGATCCGGGGCTCTCCTACTCCCCCGCTCCTTATACTCGGCTATCCCATCCCCACCCCTGCGCATGTAACCATCGGGTCTACTCTGGGAAGGGAGGAAGCCCCATGAGCACAAGGATCTCCCCGCAGTCTCTGAGCCGCTCCCCTTCAGGGCCAGGGGTTAGAGATCTAGAGAGGGAAGGTCCAGGAGGAGAGAGGCTGCGGCTGGGTGGGCAAGGGCAGGGGGCCTCCTGAAGCGCTCAGTATCGAGTAGCTTCCACGTGAGAGGATCCTGAGTATCCTCAGTAGTGAGGAAAGCAGAGAAAATGCCGGATGCCGGGAGCCATCACTTCTAAATCCAATTTCCTTTTCATGTACCCAAAGGGTATTGTACATTCTGTGTTAATGACTACAATATTTTTTTTTTAATTTCAAAAACCCTCACTGATTCCTATCTGGCTCTCACATCATTCCTGGCAAATTGTACGCTATGGCAAATGAAAAATAAACAGTCTGGAAAGAGTTTGATCAAAGCACCGATGCATACAAGCAGCCGAGCATACAGAAATGCTCGGGTCCCTTATCTAGAGGAGACACTTTTAATAAATGTTAATAAAGAAACTAAGACACCTACAAGGAGTGGGGGAGAGGGATAGAGGGGGGATGGAGGCAGTGAGAATGCTAGGCGGTTCGGAGAGAGGATCCCTGAGCTCAGACTTAGGCTCTAATCCTGGCTCTGCCCCTTACTAAGACTTAAGTGAAGATAAGATAAGGCCCCTTAGTGTCTTTGCTCTCGTGTAAATGCTCCAGCCCATCAGAAGTAGCTCTACAAGGAAGTAGAATAAGAAACAACCAAAATTGCCCTACCTGCCTTTACACTACCTGAATTCCCTCCACTAATTCCTTATTTTGAGAGGGGGAGTTTGGGAGGGTTGGAGGATTTGGGGGGTAGGTAGGGGGAGGAAGGAGTCTCTAAAAAGTTCTTTATTAGAGCATAAATTACTCTTGATCAGATAAAAGAGGAAGGAACTAAAACCAAGGCTGTGCTGGAGCCAGCTTGGACAAGCCTGAGAGAGCCACCTAATTGAAGATTTTTTTCAGTATAAGCATTTACATCTCAGAAACTGGCAATCACTACAAATCAGAGCTTTATTGATTGCTTTGTTGATTGTCTAAAATGAAAGAAGTGATGGAGAAAAATACTAGTAATGCATATTAAGCATAAAAGTGACATTTAATTGTTTTTTTTTTAGAGAACTAGTTGTTAAACATTTACCAATACACCCTTCCCTTCAGCTATTACCAGCTAAACGTGCTGGGTCAGTAAAAGTATCTTTGATCTGAATTTAGAAACAAAGGTCCTAGATTAAAATTCTAGTCCTGCCGTACTTTCCAGTTGTGTCACCTTGGAAGGAAAAAAGCTAGCAAGCATTTAAGTATCTACTATGTGCCGGACACTGAGCTAAGCACTTTACAAAAATTATCTCATTTGTTCTTCACTATGATGCTAGAAAATAGGTATTATTATTATTCCTACTTTACAGGTAAAGAAACTGAGGCAAACGGGTTGTGATTTGCCAAGGACAAGGACCATTTAGCTTACTCTACGAAACCTCCCTAGGTTTGTTTCCTCTGTATAAAAGGGGTGGAGGTGATCTCTAAGGTCTCTCCTAGTTCTGTCTATAAATCTGTGTAAAATTACTTCTTTTTTCATTTTAATGCATTATACTGATATTAATATCCTCACCCTTCCCAAACACCCACACACCCACACCCACACAAAGAGACAAGGAATGCTCCATGAATACCAGGAATTAATGGTCAACAATTTCCTAGCTTCACAACCTTTTTGATGTCTTCCTGCCATCCTGGGAGAAAATCCTCCACATACCTGAGTGACAAAACCAGTATAGTGCACTTAATTTGGGGAGAGATAAGGAGGTGGAAGTCACTGAGATCACAGTTGACATGTTTACTAAGATGCTCCTGAAAAGCAAACTAAAGACATACAAATGGCCCAAGCAGAAATCCATTATCAGCAGCTCTAATTATCCATCGTTTTAAAGGCTCCACCATTGCCATTGTTGTGGCCTTGAGGAATTTATCTGATTACTGAAACTATCTCAGAAAGATACATAGGAATGGGAGGACTGGAGATTGAGCTGTGAAGTTGGTGGCTGGAATTCTCCACCCCCACCCCACCCCTCTTCTTTTTCTCCCTTGACAGGACTAACTCCCAGCTGATTAAACACAGACCTATTATAATTCAAGGGCCTTTCCACTATGGTTTTCTTTAATTTCTCTTGACTATTGCTTGTTTATACATAGCTATTAGTCTTCCCCATTAGACTGTGATCTCCTTGAGAGCAGGAACTCTTTTGGTCTTTCTTTGTATCCCGTAAGATACTTGGCACAAAATGATCAACTATGAAAGTCATGGTTCTCAGTTCAGTGATTCAAAAGAATCCCAATAGACTTTGGACAAAAAATGTCGTCTGACTGAGAAAGAGCTAAGGAGACTGAATATAAATCAACACATACTATATTCACTTCTTTTTTCTGTTTGTTTTTTTTTTTAATCTCTCCCATGGTTTTTCCTGTTTGCTCTGATTTTTCTCCCCCAACATAATTCGTAAAACAGTATGTATTAAAAATAAATAAACTTTTTAAAAAGGAGATACTTAGCACAAATCCTGGCACATAGTAGGTGCTTAATAAATTAAACTACTCCTCTCCCAGAGTTCAAATCCAATCTCCAAGCCCTTAGCAAGTTACATAATCCTACTTGTCTCAGTTTTCTTCTCTGTAAATGGGCTGGAGAAGGAAATGGCAAATCCCTCTAATAATATCTGCTAAGAAAACTCTAGGACATGGCTGAAATTGGAACAACTGAATAGCAACAACAAACCACTTAGTTTAGAGAACAGTTCTAGGCCTCCATTCTAATTAGCATTAAAAACAGAATGAAAAGTAAACAACCCAACTAGAAAAAATGAAGCAATATTTACATTCTCTTGAAATCACTTTTTCATATTATTTTGTTTAATTGAGGGGTTCTTTTTGGGGAAAAGGTTATTGTTGGGATTTAGGATTATTTATATTTTTGTGTTCTTGTTCATATATATTCATATAAATGAATACTTAGATGTCAATAAAAGTTGGGAAGAAAATGTATTTGTAAAAATGTCTTAAAAGTAAAAATGAAATTGCAAGATCATTCCCACCCCAGAATCTGGCAGAATGTGATCCAAAATAGATTTTCCCAGGGGTCTTCTCCCTTCCACATTTTGTTCTGTGGGTCCTTGAAAATGATAACTCTATAATGATCTTTTGTGAACTGAACTAATTTGCCTATTCAGAAAAGAAACAAAATGCAAGGCTATGCTGAGACAGAAAGAGATACGATAAAAGACAATCTTTCTGTGGGAAAGTAGAAGTGCCAATAACAGCCAGGGATTAAAAATATGTAGACAGGACTGAAGGCAAGAGCTGGAGGAGACTTGGAGAGTGCCAGGACAACACATGGGCTCCTTCTGAGGGCCTAGACAAGTGGGAATGGAGAGGAGGGGAGGGATGGGAGACTCTCTAGATAGAGTCAATAGTAGATGATCATTTTGGAAAGAGCATTCAAGATGGCCACCAAGAATCTAAATTTAAATTCTAGCTCTACCATTTACCTCCAACATGATGTTAGGCAAGTCATTATCCACTCCGATCTCCGGTTCCTCATCTGTAAAGGAGGTTGGACTAAATAGCCCCTAAGGTCCCTCCAGCTATAAGTCTAGAAGACCAGAATAGAATATGATGGAGATTAGGAACCTGGGAGGATAATGGCACCATCCACAGGGACATGTTTAGAGGCTCCAGGAATCAGAGCAAAGTGTCATTCTCAAGTAGGCCAGAAGGGGTACATCAAGTCCCAGAGAAGGGATTCTGAGCTTAGTAAATCATGGAGACAATGCAGGGCTAGGCCCAAATATTTCATCTAGGAACAGTTACGTAAATCTGGATACTGTCTACTAAACACCAATTTATTTCCTTGTGTACATTACACTTTCTCCGTTTTTTAGAGCCCCATCCAAATATATATACAGTGGATAGGTGGGTGTATGTACACATATGTCCCCTTGTGAATAACATCCTTTCCCCCTCAAAAAAATTGTATATGTGTGGAACTCTAAGCAAGAAAGGAAATAGGAAATGGCAGAAAAAAGAGAACCTGCAATAAGCCAATGGGTACAGCAGATCTCAGAGCTCAGAGAGCCAAGCAGATTTGGGGAACAAAAGATTAGTGGGCTAAATACCTTGAGCTAGAGTTTAATTAAAGTTGGACTGGATGATTCCTAAGGTCTCTCCTATTTCTAAACTTATGATAGTATGATAGCCTCCAAGCCAAGGACTAGTATTTAGAAAGCTGTACTGTAATGTAGGGGTCTTATCCTTCAAAAAGTGATGGATTTCTTTAAAAAAAAAAAAAAAAAAGTGGTAGTGGGAGAAAGGAACTACCAGAAAAGGCCTTCATTAATCCAATGGCATCTCCCTTTCCCTATCTCCAGACTACACCCTAAATTTAGCTACAGTGAAACCTATAAGCTCATAACAAGCAAATATGAAAGAATCAGAGCTGATTAACTGATGGATTACTACTCAGGTCTTTCACCTTCAGAAACAGAAAGCTCTGTGGTCGCATGGAGGAATTTGAGGAAGGGGCCCATAGTTTTCTGACCAATACAGTTTTGGGACCCCAGGCCCAGACAAAAGTTACTGTGCTACCTTTATTTTCTTTTTGGATTCCATAAATCACCCACTTGCTCTTTTTCTTCACCTCTCATCACTAACCACTGTCTCCAAAGAGTTTTCTTCCCCTGATCAAAATGAGATATTTGTAAAGCACAATATCAAGCATATAGGTAGGTGTTTAATAAAAACTTATTCCTTTTCCGTATTCCCTAATCCTATCACTATGTCTAGAAGGTAAACATTTTCAGCAAACTAATACCCTTAGTAGTTCATTGGAGTTATTGAAGTATATACTAGTAGAAGCTAGTAGGAGAGGAAGATCAGTGTATTAAAAAAAAAGATTGTCTTAAGTTATGGAGGTGGATTGAAGTTCCTAAAATGGGCTGATAATGTTTGTTATGTATCATGAAGAGTACGTGTGTTCTTTTGACATATTTAGGATCTGAATCATGGAATCTCCCATTTGGATGAGATCTTGAAGGTCATGAAACCAACATGCCCTTAAACTAGAATCTTCTGGAGGATATTCTCTATATGCCCTTCATTTGAAGACCTCTAATATTCACTTTGACAGAAATCAAGATCAAATACTGGAGATAGAATCCCAGCAGTGTTCATCTTAATATATAGGAAGTATATATATATATATATATATGAAAGAGAAAATGTACTCTATTTTCATTGAAATAAGAAGGAATGAAACCATTGAGCCTTTCAATTATCATCTTCTCTAAAATAGGAAAGGATTTTCAGGGTTCCTCCCTGAAGGAGGTTCTTAGAGGAACTGAACTTTTACAATTAGGTTTAGGATTTCCTTCAAAGTTTCGCATAAGGATCACACATAACAAGATAATTCCAAGGACCACATATTTCTACTAGACATGGTGGACTAGAAGTAAGTAAGGCAGAATACATACAAAACAACTGCAGGCAGTTTGTGAGAGAAGACACCAACAGTGAGAGGATCAAAAAGGGCTTCCTTTAAAAAGTAGTACTTGGGGAGTGAGCTACAGAGGGACTCTGTGAGGAAGAAGTAAGGAAAGAGTACATTTCAGGTCTGAGGAATGGCCAGAGAAAAAATAAGAAATAGAGTGAAATAGATAGAGTGCCATCTGTAAAGAACAATTAAGAAAGTTAGTGAGACATCCAGCCATTCTGAACAGCAATTTGGAACTAAGCTCAAAAAGTTATCAAACTGTGTATACCCTTTGATCCAGCAGTGCTTCCACTGAGCTTATCCCCCAAAGAGATACTAAAGAAGGGAAAGGGACCTGTATGTGCCAAAATGTTTGTGGCAGCCCTGTTTGTAGTGGCTAGAAGCTGGAAAATGAATGGATGCCCATCAATTGGAGAATGATTGCGTAAATTGTGGTATATGAATGTTATGGGAATATTATTGTTCTGTAAGGAATGACCAGCAGGATGAATACAGAGAGGCTTGGAGAGACTTACATGAACTGATGCTACGTGAAATGAGCAGAACCAGGAGATCAACCAGGACCTCAACAATGATACTGTTTGAAGATGTATTCTGATGGAAGTGGATCTCTTCGATAAAGAGAGCTAATTCAGTTTCATTTGATCAAGGATGGACAGAAGCAGCTACACCCAAAGAAAGAACACTGGGAAATGAATATAAACTGCTTGCATTTTTGTTTTTTTCCCGGGTTATTTCTACCTTCTGAATCCAATTCTCCCTGTGCAACAAGAGAACTGTTCGGTTCTGCATGCATATATTGTATCTAGGATATACTGTAACCTATTCAACATGTAAAGGACTGCTTGCCATCTGGGAGAGGGGGTGGAGGGAGGGAGGGGAAAAATCGGAACAGAAGTGAGTGCAAGGGATAATGCTGTAAAAAATTACCCTGGCATGGGTTCTATCAATAAAAAGTTATTTTTTTAAAAAATAGAGAGAGAATATTGTACATTCAAAAAAAAAAAGAAAGAAAGAAAGAAAGTGAGAAAAGGTATGTGAGAAAAGGAAAATATAGAATGATCCAAAAAACAGAGGTTGGGACCATGTTGTGAAGGGCTTTAGAGCCAAACAGTAGAGTTTATCCTATTTTATCCCTTTTCTCCCTAATGGGAGATTCTCTCTCACTCTGCCCCACAAATTATTCCAAACCTTCCTTCCCTATATCCTCTCTGAACTTCAGTCCTGAAGCACCAGATGTCCTTGGAGATTTCAGTCTAGATGTCCCAGAGACAGCATAAATTCAACTTGTCTAAAACTCTTCCAAATTTCCCTATTTCAAAGACATCACCATTCTTAAAGTCTCCTCGTTTTATCTTAATACTCTCCTTCACTGCAAATATCCAATCAGTTCCCACATCTTGCCATTTCTATCTTCAATATCTCTCTGATCCAACTTACTCTCTCTGCTCACATAGCCTTGACTCAGGCTCAGGCCCTTATCATCTCTCTCCTGAATAATGGCAGCAAATCGCTGCTTAGTTTCCTACCTCCAGCCTCTCATCATTCCAATGCTTCCTTCATACACCGAATGCAAGCTAGATCTGACCATATCCCTCCCCAGCTCAATTCTTGTAACTCCTTATTGTCTCTAGGGTTATATATAAACTTCTTTGTTTGACTTTTAAAGCTGTAAAGTTGACTTTACAACCAGACTTCAAACTAACTTTCTGATCTTCTTCTCCATTATTCCTCTCTCCATACTTTGATCTAGATATACTGACCTTTTCTGTCCCTTATTTAACACATACGATCTCCAGTCTCCTTGTCCTTGTGACCCCTTCATTTCTGGAATTCAGTCTCTCCTTGCCTTTACCTCATTAAATTCGTCTCTTTCTCTAAAAAGCTGTTCTAGCACCATATTCAGTAGTTAAGCTTTTTTTTGATTCCTCCAACTGCAGATGTCTTCCTCCCTATCTTATATGTTTCTATTTATTCACTATTTACTTATATGTGTATTTTTGTCTCTTCCATTAGAATGTAAGCTCTGTGAGTGTAGGCAGGTAGAAGGGAATAAATGCTTTTAAACACTACGTATCAAGCATTGTTCTAAGCACTTTATAAATATTATCTCATTTTATCCTAACAACAACCTTATGAGGGGGATTTTCCTTATTTGCAGTTGAGGAAACTGAGGCAGACAGAGTTAAGTGACATGCCCAGGATCAAATAATAAGTATCTGAGGCTGGATTTGAACTCTGATCTTCCTAACTCTAGACCCAGAATTCTATTTGAAACCCATCACTTAGCACATTGCCTGTCACATCAGTAGGCATTTAATAAATGCTTATTGATTAATCAAGCTTGTGCTTGAGGCTGGAGGAGGATAAAGATCAGGAAGCCAGGAGGACATTTATTGTCCCCTAGAGCCAAGTATAGAATTCTTGAGATTAAAGGGGTGCCAGACCAGGCCAGCCCATACCCAAAGGTGCCTTTTTTAACATCCTTACCAAGTGGTCTTCCAGTCTTTGCTTTGGGCCTCATGCCTTTTCCTTGCTTTAGGATGGCCAGGTTAAATAGATTGTCCTTTTCTCTTATGGTCTTTATCTCTCTTTTTCCTATGTCTGTGTCGGTCTCTGTCTTTCCCTGTATTTCCTCCTCTTCACCCTTATCCACCTCTGTTCATTTTTCTTTTTTGTCTTAGTCCCTAGATTTCTCTCTGTCTCTCACTTCTCAAAATGAGAATTAGATAGTAAAAGGAGGACTTTTCTGCTTGTGTTTGACAATCTCCTGCTATCCCTATCCCCCCAAAAACCCAATTTTCACAGATGGTATTACCCCCCCCCCCGACTCTTTTCATGTTTGACTGGAAATAGAAGGGAGCTGTGTCCTAGACTAGATTCCATCAATGCAAAGATGTTAAACATTTAGCAGTGAGCACCCATGAATTAGTGTATGCATGAATGTATCCATTCCTCTGCCTCCTAAATCCCAGATCCCTACAATCCTCATTATGGGAAAATATGGACCTCCAGTTCCCTCCTTAGCAATATATAGCAAAACCCCAGCTGTGGGCATCTGGGGACCTCAAGGAGGAAAGGGGAGGTGCATAAGCATCTGAACCTTCTATTTCCAAATCAGAGCTTCCAGCCTCTGATCTTGGGGGTAAAAAGAAAATCCCTGCTTTTCGAGCAAGACCTTTCCATGGGGGATTCCCTTCCTGGAGCAGTCGTTGTGTTTTTGCTTATTCTTTCTAGATTGGCTACCCTGTGGAGGAGACAGAAAAAAGGTCTTCACCTTCCAGATGAACACAGCCTAGTTGGGAAGATATAGTATGAATATGAGAGAAATAGCAGTTTTTAGCAGTAGAGCCAGCCTGAAAATCAAGAAGCTCTAGCGTGTGAGCTCTGAGTGTGTATCACGGGGAGCCACTTAATCTCTCAATGCTCTAGGCAAACCTTCTTTGGCTACAAATTGCAAAAAAAAAGTAAGTGGTCACCTGAATTGATAAAGGTAGTTCCCTCAAAGATCAGTTCTGGTTATCATTGAAATCACAGACCTAATTCCTATTTCCTATGCCTACCTACAAATATGGAGTAAATACCTCTATTAAAAGTCCTCCTATGATGTCTTTTCGTGGAATAGAGATGACCCTGGGCTCTTGAAGGCTCTCTAAGCTCTAGAAGGTCCTACAAGGCTGGAAAGGCTTTGAGTACAGGCCCATTAATGGACTGCATACACTTGTCACCTGATGACAAACAAATTCAAAAGGAGAAGGCTGGCCACCAGGTGACAAATTTTTCCCAAGATCATTTACTAAAGGCATGAAGGAATCACAATCTGGTTTAATGGAGACAACACCTTTACTAGCTCTTTTTGACTATTGAATTATTCAGTAAATGACAAGCAAATCACTAAATGCATTTTGTACAATAAGAGCTGCTAGAAGGAAGAGATCCCTATAGGAAGGAATGGTGTAGGATGACAGTATGGGGGAGGTAGATCTGAGTTGGCCCTTGAAGAATGAATAGAATTTGGAATAGAGATGGTGGAAAATGCACTGGAGTGGAGGAGGGCAACCGACATTATGAGTAATGTTATGGAGGAGGAAATGAGTAATGAGCATGATACCTGAATGGGAAGGAGGAGATTTGGGATGGAGGATGGGGGAGAGAAAGGCAAGGAAACAATTTGAGCAATCTTCCTTTGTTTTCAAAAGGCACTACCTCCGCAAAGTACCTAATCCCTCATCCTGGCACTTCATGATGAAGGTAGCAGCTCTCACAGAGTGTTTCCCACTAGACATACCCTGAATGGTATGGAATTTATGCTTTTAATTATGTCCTTATGCCCAAGTCTCTGAACTCTTCTGCCCCAAATGTTTGTGACAAATATTATATGGGGAGGAAAGAAATTGAGAATCGCTGTTATAAACAGAAATACCACTGGATCTGAATTCAAAGGATCTGGATTCAATTTCTCCCTCAGTTATTTACTAGCTAAGAGAGATTTTAGGTTAAATTCATTTGTCTAGGCTTCGTTTCTTAACTGTCAGATAAGAATTTTGGACTTAAATGACACTCCTCTCTCCCCACGGGGGTGGCTGTCAAATGAGAGGTTTGGATTAGATGTCCTCCCCTTCTAGCCCTATGATTTCTATATCTTTAGTGAAGTACTGATGATGACAGCAGGAGACCACAAAGTAAATCATTCTCTTCAAACAGAAGAGAAGGCTAAATACCTACACTCCAGCCTAGGGATCTATCATTTTAAATGTAATGATATGATTTAGGAAAAATTCCATTCCTCCCCTAGAAATGCAGGATTGTTGAAATTTTCATGAGAATCTGGAGTAATGGCAAAAATAGAATTAGGGTTAGAATTTCAGCCTTTGGACTTGGTCAATTATTGGACTCAGAAGATGTCAATCATATGGTGCTAGATAAAAAGACACAAAACTCGAGTTTGAATCTTGTTCCTTCTACTTACTGTTTGTTAGTTTGGGTAAGTAACTAAAATAACATGATCCTCACTTTATTCATCTATTAATGAACAGATGATTTCTGATGTCCAAATGATCTCTAAATGGTCCTCTGATTTCTGTTTAAAAAAAAAAAAAAAACAACTCATGCTATCTTTGTGGACAGATGGAATACTACGCCTATATGATAGTACAATTGTGTGGAATTTAAACTGATTGAATGATTGGACCAAAGGAAGTCTTTGCTGGGTCAATGTTGACTTGGAGTGCCACAGATAAGTCCCTAGCCCTATGCTGTAAATATATTTAATCAGTAATTTGGGTAGAAGACCAAGCAATAATGAGGGGCCAAACCGAATATGAAGAAATGTAATAAGGATAGAGCTAAACTACTGCTGAACCTATGCCCTGAAAAAAAAAAAAGTTCAAAGAAAGAAGAAAAAGTCTATATATCCAAAAATATTTATAGCAGCTTGTTTTGTGATGTCAAAAATATAAAAATTAAAATGATACCCACCAGTTGGAGAATGACTTAGGAAATTGTAGTATGTGAATATCATGAAATAGTTTTGTTATGTAAGGAAAAAGGAAATATTTACTTTAATCACAAAAAAACTTGTATAAATTGATACAGAATAAAATATGCAGAACCAATATATAACATCATAATTATAAAAATAAATAATTTTGAAGACTTTTACAACATGATGAAGAATGAAATGAGCAGAATCAAGAGAACAATTTATGCAATAACAACAATACTACGAAGACAATTTTGAAAGTTTGAACTATTGTAATGCTGGAGAAACTGAGCAAGATAGAGATTAGAGAGTATTTAATAATTTATTAAATGGAGAGATATGCTGGGATGAGATGGATCCATGGTTTGGTCCCAGGGCTGAATGAGACTGTCATCTCCAAGAATCCAGCCAACAATCAGAGTTCTCAATGACCTATATACATATGGCTCAGATAGAGGGAGGCAGGGGCGGAGTCAGGGTGCTGAGATCGGGAACAGGATTCTGATAGGGTGGGGTGAGCCTCCAGAAAAGGAGATGACATAATGGGGAGAGGCACCCCGAGATGGGGAAAGGCATCTTGATAAGATGGTATCTGACATTCTGATAGCTGGAGATGGGGAGAGGCATTCGGATATTCTGTACTTATCAAATATTCTGATAAAGTGGAAGAGGAGGTTTTGCAAGACAAAAAAGCAGGGAAACTGAGTCATGACTGGGTCAGGATAATTAGGGAAACTGAGAACTGTGGCATAACACTATAATCAATGCAATAACCATCAATGATTCCAAAGGACTGATATTGAAATATGCTATCACCTAAAAGGTGATAGATTCAGTTTGTAAATACATACACATATGTATGCATATTATATATATATATATAAAAATCTATGTGTATATTTATGTATAGACACAAAGCTGTGTTTACATAAATATCCTATGTATGTACACACATGTATATACTTTTTTGCATGGCCAATAAGGGAATTTGTTTTTTGTTACAGCAGTTTGCTTTTCTTTTTTCTTTTCCCAATGGAATGAGAGATAGGAGGAAGAGAAAATAAAATTGTTAATAAAAACCCTCTAATTTAAAAAGAATTTTAATCAGGATAAATGTAAAGTCCCATGCTTGAGCTCAAATAATCAATTTTCTAAATACAGGTGATGGGAGGTATGGTTAGACAACTTTATTCGGTTTTAATGGACTATAACAAGCTCAACATAACAGAAAACAATCCAAAAAGCTATTACTATCCTAGACTGGTTTGAGAAGTCAGTTGTGCAAAGTGAGAAGGGTGGTAGCCATGCTATGTTAGTTGGTAAGAAATGGAGAGGCAATGATATGATAGGAAGGATATTAATCACATAGAACATATCCCAGAAGACGTGACCAATAGATAAAGGAAGTGAAAACCATGTCATACAAGGAACAATGGAAAGCCCTGGGAATACTTAACTTAAAGAAAACTTGAAGAAAGGTGTTTAAATATTTGAAGGATACAGCTTGTTCTACTTGGCCCTTGGAGACAAAACTAGGAATAAGTTAAAATTGTAGAAATAAATGTAATTGTAACTGCCTCAAAGTGGAATGACATCCTTCTGGGGATAGTGGGTGTCTTCTCTTCAAACGTTCTCTAGAGAAGCAACGTGACCTAGGTTGTTGACATGCTGTAAAAGACATTCTTGTTCAAGTGTGGCTTTGGAGATCTTTTCTAGTCTGAGTTTTCATGATCCTGAGAAAATTAGCTGAGAGTTGGAAGTGTCCCTCAGACAGGAAACAGGAACTCAGTTAGCAGTCAAAAGAAAGCAAGAGTTTGAAATAGGAAAAGAGGAGAATTTGCTTCTGGCTGGGGATGGGAAGTGATTCCCTACAGAAAAGCTAAAAACAAATTGGAAAATATAGAAGCAAATCAGAGCAAAAGAAAGACTTTTTACCAACCACAGAAATATCCAGGAGGGATCAAAGATATAACAACTCTATGGTCATTACCCTGACTGACTGAAAGCTAATGTCAAATAGCTCTGGGATCAGAAAGGGGAGAAGCAAAGGGAATATCCTATCCTATGTGCTTTTTTCATTACCTCATTTGACAATAAAATGACCTAATCAGGATAGATGACCATATGGCCTATTGGCAATCTTGCTGGCTTGGAATCAGATTTGACTTTAGGCATGTCACTGTAGGTGACCTCATTTGTAAAATAGGGGGGGGGGGGAAGGAATTGATTCAGGGCTGAGCTTTCAATAATTTCTCCTAGTATAGTAGTTTAATTTTTTCGGTTTGTTTTGCTTTTTTTTTTTTTTAATCTTAGTTTCTCGGCACCATTTTTCTTTTGAACTTTTTAAAAGTTTCTGAATTTGGCCCCAGGAAAGCAGATTTTTCTACTTATTGGTCCTGACAAGTTAGAAAAGGAATGTTTTGATAACCATGCTATCTCTGAAGCCTGAAAAAGCCCAAGGAACTGGGGGAAAAAATATGTTTAATTGTATATATGTACATTTTTACATTACTAGTTTTACAAATTAGAATACACATCTCATATTTTTTCTGAGATTGAGGTACAGTTGAGGATAATGAGACTCAGCAAAGTTAAGATTTCACTATGAAGAGAAGAGAAAATCTGGCAGATCTTTCCAAAACATCAAGACTAGAAGTTTCCCATGATGTGAAGTCTGGAGTTCTGAGAGAAGAAAGGAGAACCACAAAAGATGAAGCACTTTCCTGTCTGTATGCTCATTTAGTCACAGGAGATATCCCAGGAAAGTTGAATTTAGCAAGGAGAATTTAAGGAGTTGGCAGAAATTAGCTAGGTATTTCCTTGATCCTGCAGACCTCCATTCCTCCCAGATTCTTCCCAATGAAACTATCTTTTCCCTTCTCAAATCTTCCTGCAACATTTTTCTTGCATTTCTTTTTTGTTCCCACCACTATCACTTATCACACACAGATAAGCATAGCTATTGCTCATCTATGAATACAAATTCTCCCTCCCCTCCCACCAGCAGATTGTAAACTCCTCTAGGACAAAGATTGTATCTTTCTGTCTTTGGTACTGGACACAGTACAGTAGCCTCTAGGTATTTAATAAAATATTGGGTTGAAATTAGGTCTTTGCTTTGCCTCTTTTGAAAAGGCTGTGGCCACAGGTGCCAGGTTTTGAGTCCAAAGTCCAATTACAAGACTGAATTAAAAAAAAAAAAAAAGACAGTTGAATTTTGATGGTGTCCATGAAAGCATGGAGTTCACCCTTTTCTCTCCGACCATGTTTTAGGGTCTCTTGGCAGACAATCTGAAGTCACAAGATATCTCTTCTCAAATCTCTGTCTCTGTATCTCTGTGTGTCTGTCTCTGTCTCTCTGTATGTGTGTGTCTCTCTGTTTCTGTCTTTCCTGCTGTCTCTGTCTGTGTCTCTGTCTCACTGCAGAAGTGGGGACTGAACGTTGGAGAGCTTCAAAGCTGATCCCCTCCCCCCTCACCACTCCATTTGCCAGCGTCTGAAGCTGTCAGAGAAAGGAGCATGTCGGGAAGAAGGCCTCAAAAATGAGGGGAAAAAGAGATGTAGGGAGGGATTAAAAATGAGTATGGAAAAGAAAGGGGCTAGGAGGGAGTGAAGGGTGCTGATGCTGAAGGGTGCGGGAAGGGCCCTGGGAGACAAGAGGTGAGAACACCCTAGGGAGGGAGGAGGTTCTCTGGAGGGTGAGGGAGAGCTCCGAAAGGTGAAAGGTTGGGAATTAAGGGAATGGGGGTGGAGAGGCTACTCGGAAGACACGGGATACCCATGAGTAAGAAGGGGATGCTCTAGAGCTATCAGGAGCTGAAGAGACGCAGGGGAGGTGAGAGGCTTGCTCAGAAGAGGTGTCGTGTTCGGATAATTCGAGGTGGACACTGAGGGTGTCCACTAGGGTGTAGCCCCCCCTTCCCCGCCTCCACTTAGCCCTGCCCACGGCCACGACGTAGAGCTCTCCCCTCTGCTCCCCTCTGCCTTCGCCCCTGCAGCAGCAGCAGCTTTCCAGGTAGTAGTGCCCCGTCCTCCACTCCGGCTCAACCCCAAGCCAGCTCCTGAGAGGATCTCCCTGGTAGGTAAGTCTGGGCTCGTCGGGGAAGGGGCGCGACCACCAGACACCCAGGGAAAGGGGGAGAGGATGGACCTGGGGAGGGAAGACAGGGTGACTGGCTACAGGTGGGTGTGGTTGTGGCCCCGCCCCAGCTCCTCCATTGGCTGGTACCCCAGTGTTCTAAGAGGGGAGGGGTCTTCGCTTGGCTGTTTGAGTCCCCGAGTCCACAAAGCGAAATGTCTCCTGCGTCAAACTGCGCCCCCACATATTCCCTCTCCCCCGCTCACTCTCCACCCCTCCCCCAGCCCTGACATTCATTCCTGGGGCCCAGCTCCTCCCCCTCCTCGCCGGGGATGGGGACGGGGCTGGAGGGAAGGGGAGAGGGGACAGCAGGAGGGAGAGTCTTTGGGGAATAGAGGTTCTCGGGCTGGGGTCAGGGATTCGGGCCTCAGCAGTGGAAGGGGATGGTGCTGAGGGACTGATCGGGGATCTCGGACCCCGAGGGTCCCTCGGATTGGGAACTGCAGCAGGTGGCACCTGGATGCTGAAGGGGCTAGTTGGGGCAGGGGCGGGGAGAGACAATGGAGGGACTTAAGAGATGCTCCTGGGTGGGCGGATGACGGACCTTGAGAAGCTGAGGTGGCCCTCGGTCCCTTTCCCACGATGGTGAGCAAGTCCTGTGTGTGTGTGTGGCTCCCTGTGAGTGTCTACGGCTCCATTTGTGTGGTGCAGGTGTGGGGGTAGCTGTGTTCGGATGTAATTGCACAGGAGACAATTAAGACCGTTCTTAGCTCCCAGGCACCTGGATGCAAGGCGAGAGCCTTATCTCCTTATACTTGCTCCTCTTGGTAGAAGGTATCCCACTGTATTTGTGTACCAAGTGACTGGCATCTAGGAGGCGATTAATAAGGGCTTGCTGGTCGATTCAAAGTAAACAGAAGCATCCCATGGAAGACCTGGAAAAGAGCTGTAGCTGTCCACATTTATCATTCACTTCCTCCTGTCTGACTCTTGGGAGTGTCCAGGAAGATGCCCTGTCTAGCTGTCCCCTTCTAAGTTCACCCCCTGTGGGCCAGTTGGGCGAGTGGATCTAGGCTCTTTGGCCAGGCAGGAGGCCAAAGCTGTTGGCCGGCTGCCTGGTCCAGCCCAGGGACCCTGAAGCTGTAGAAAAAGGGAGGCAGGCCAAACACCAAGCCTGTTACATAACCTGGCTCATGTACTGCCTCTGGGTGTGTCTCTATGAGTGTTGGAGAGGAGACAAAGTGTTAAAAGAAATTAGAAAACGCAGAGTCAAAGAAAATGATAATGTTTGTCTAAAAGTCCATTATTATTTTTTTCCCAGACCCTTAAATGTCAAAAGTGAGATTAGAGATTCAATCAACAAAATCTGGGAGGAAGGGAAGAAACAACTTGATATAAGAACAGCAGGAATTAGAACCTCACAACTTCAGTTCAGTATAAATTACCTTTGAGGTTGTAGTCAATTAGCTGGTGCCTCTTTGTGTACATTCATTTATGTTTTCCATATAAAATCATTAGTCCTTCCCTGCCTTGGAAACATTTCAAGGTCAGACAGATCCAGAGAAACTGTTTTTTTTTTTGTTTTTTGTTTTTTGTTTTGTTTTGTTTTAGGAAAGTACTCCCATTGGGAAAAAAACATTTTCCCCAGCAATCCCCATGGCCTTCCAGCCCTGGAGGTAGCCCCCAAACATTGGCCACAGCAGGGCACAGCAGTGGCACAAGAACACAGCTATAGATCTTGACATATGAATACACATGGACAAAGTTACACACATGGCTTACCCCAGCTTGATACAGAAGAGGCTTCTATTGATTAATAATAATTAAAGCTAACATTTATATATCACTTTAAAGTTTACAAAGCATTTCATGTAGATTTCTTCATTTGATTCTCAAAGCTCTTTGAAGGGAAATATATATGTGTGTTTGTGTATACATATATATTATTATTATTATTATTATTATTCCCATTTTACAGATAGGAAGTTGACTAAATAGACAGAAATCAGAGTATTGCCAATTTGAATTTATTATTGATCCCCATAGACCAAGTCTATATAAACAAGAGGCCCTAAAGGGTTAAAAGAAATAAATGATTTGTCCCTGGTTCCAAGACACTGAGTCTAGACTGAGGGCTTGAGGAGAATTGAAAAAAGTAGAAGCTGAGCTAGTCTAGGCCTGCCTGCAAGAGGTAATTTACCTTCAGAAGGGCATGTTTAGAGTTGGTTACGCTAAGCAGGGAAGGCCCATTGCTAAAATCAAGGAGGGAAGCGAGTAAATTGTATATATTGGTTTCTCTTAGTTAAAACAGAATCTTATTACAATGGAGGAAGAAGGATAAGTATGAAGAAGCCAAATCTTGGTCAAAGCTGGTAAATCTGTCCTCACTTTCCCACAACAGGCTAGATAGGTCAGGGTCTTATCAATAAGTCAGTTTTGTGAATGGGCTCCCAGACTGCAGTTCCCAGAGCTGCCCCTTTTTCATCCCTTCCTAGCAGCTACCCCTTCTTCTTCTTCTTCTTCTTCCCTTTTTGGTCTCCCGCAGCTCCCTGCTTTGATGAAGGCCTTTGGTCCCTTCCCCCCCCCCATATTAACTCTAAACACAACTCCCCATAACTTGAGTGAGAGCTCATAGGCTCCAAGTCCCCCATTAAAATTTATATACCATTAAAATTCTGCCTAAACAATCCTTTGGCATTTAACCTGGCCAAAGGTCCTGTGATCCATCCCTTCTCCTCGGGGTAATATTCTAGAGAAGAGGAGGGGGACCCCAAGTACAGACCCTATGACTATATGGACTGCCAAATGCCCAACCCTACCACCTGGAGAGAGAGAGATACTGTGATCTCAGGAGCAACAGGCAGCATCTGTTCCCATCTGCCCAATTTACATGGGGAACCTTATTGACTGAGAAGGAAATCTTGGATTAAAACCAAGTGCTGGATCAGCCATCTGCCCAGAGCATAGAGCCCAAAGCTGGAAACAGACACACATAAAGGACCATATCAACAAAATCCCTTATAGACTAAAGTGTCTATTACGTGCAGGCACACAGGTATTTAGCTGCAAATGCCATGATTCTAGGCCAGATTTCATTCTCACACTGCTCTATCATGTCTCCTATCTGAGGAGAGTTAGTCTTTATAATTGCTTGGAAAAATTTGGTATTGCATGATTCCACTTGGAACTTATAAAATAACTTTTAGACAGCAACAATAATAATAACTGCATAGAAATACAATGATATTTCATTTGAATATCACAAAAACCCAAGAAGACAGGTACGTACTATAGATTTTTTTTTTGTCCCCAAAAACCTGTAATTTCATTAATATGGGAAACTCTTGGTGAGGAAAGCCAGTTCACCAAAGCAGACTGGCCCACTTAAAAACATGTTGTTTTTGAGAACTAGCCGGAACATGGAGTGGTTAGTGACTTGCCCAGGGTCACTTAGTCTATGTCAGAGGGGGACTTGAACCAGGTCTTTCTAAAATAAACCCTATGCCATCAGATTTCCCTTCTGCTGGTCATAGGCATCTAGGGCTACCCTGGAAGTCAGGAACATCTAGATGCAACTGTAATTCTGAATAAGTCATTTAACTGCTAAGTAACCTCAAAAACTCTCCAAAACTATAAGTTGTGGAGTGAATACTGACATATATGTGTAGAAGGATCTCTCTAAAGCAATGAAATCACAGCTACTGTCTCATAATAGTTTATAGACAATGAAATTGAAATCAGAGAAGGTAAGTTGTCTATGATCACACAGTAAAGAGCACAGGTGAAGTCTAGCCTAGATCTCTGATTCAACAACCCAGGAAGGGGCTATATGACTTTGGGGTAAGAGAAATTTTTATGAATGGAAAGAGGGAAGAGATAGAAAGCAGTGTTAACTCCCCAGTCAATCAGATCCATCTCCAGGAGCTCAGAACTCTCTGTCTACTGTTCCATCTAATATCCTCACAATAGGGCCCACGATGCAGGGTCCCTCTCCCCAACTTTAATGTTGTTGTTGTTCAGTCATGTCCAACTCTTTGTGATCCCATTTGGCATTTTCTTGCCAGATATACTAGAGGGGTCTGCCCTTTGCTTATCCAGCTCACTTTCCAGGTGCGGAAACTGAAGCAAACAGGGTTAAATGATGTGCCCAGGTAGGAAGTGTCTGAAGCTAGATTTGAACTCATGAAGATGAGTCCTCAGCACTCTATCCACTGTGCTACCCAGCTGCCTTTGTACATGTGCCATTGTTCTTGAGAAGGAAAAGTGTTAAAGGCATAATTAAGAAAATAATGGAGGGAATTGTTGTGAAGCTTAATTCAAAACCAGAAGATGTGACATGATCTCTAAATATTCCAGGTAGAGTTTGGGAGTGAGGCCTGGGTCTTTAAATGCAATAATTTAGTGAATAAGATGCTAGGCAATGTATTTCAAAACCTAGAATGCAGGGTAGGAGAAAGCACTGAAGTTATACAATAGCTGGACAGGTAAGGGGTATCTGAAAAAAGGACCTTTTTAGGTCCTATAAGAATAGGGAGAAGGCAGAGACATAAAGAGAGATGACTTGAGAAATCTTTGTTGCTCACCCTCAGATTGGCAGATACAATTTGGATGATTTTTATGACCCCTGATAAGGGGTGAGAAAGAAGAAGCAAAAGGAGGGAGGAATGGATCCTTAAAATTCTGTTTCTGGGAGGTGGAAGCAACATCAAGTATTACCAGGGTCAGCAGCAGTGTATTTCCATAGTTTAGGATGAAATATTTAATAAGTTAAAGTTTAATAAAGCTTAATTGGAGTGAATGAAAAAATAATGGCTCTAATTTCCTCAGAAGTAATTGAGTTTAGAATGATACCTTTTTCACCCTGAGGTGAGGGGACATGGACAGCCCAAAGAAACCTTAGTTTTCTGTTTTTCAGGTTTGAACAGGAGAGCGGGGTGCACAAATTGCCAAGCCTTGAATCCTGAATCTTGAACTTCATTGCCCTCTTCCCTTCTTTTTCCTCCTTTAAAGCTTTCTCTATTAATCTTATCCTGTGGAAATCTTTCATGAATTTCTGTAGCATTTAGTGATACAGCCTGGACCACATTATCTCCCACTTGATTTTATGTCCCTTTAAAATTGTTTTCTAGCTGTTTCATGCCATTAAGTCTCAAGGGCAGAATGCATCTTCTTATCTTGTAATTTCTGACTCTATGAATCTTCCTTCCTGTCTGCTCACAAGCCAAGTGGTCATTCTGATTCTGCTTGAAGACCTCCAAGTGTATGTGTTGGGGGCAGGGGACCCACTAACCCTCAAAGCAGCCCATTCATTAAACTTTTGGACAGCTCTGATTGTTAGGAAATTTTTCCTGACATAATAGCCTCAAGTTGTCTCTTGACAATTTCAATCCTTTGTTCCGGGTTCTGCCCTCTAAGGCAAGCAGAAAAAGTGTTAATCCCTTCACGACATGACAGACTTCCAAATAACTGAAGATGTCTGTATATTCTTTCTTAATTAATATTCTCTTCTCCAAGCCTAACATCCCCAAATCTTTCATCTGCTCTTTATATAACATGCGTGACAGTCCCTTAGTTACCCTGGCCCCCTTCTTTTGGACATACTTCTCTTAAAATTAAGCAAATGTAAATTAAACCAACATAATCAAAAATACAATGAATCAAAGTACTCCAAAGCCAAATGTAAATTATCTTGGACTTATTCATCATTTTACATTTAGCTCCACCCTTTTTGATGCAATGGGAGTTAGTTCTACTAGTGTCTGATTAAATTGATATTTAAGGAGGATTAATCTGAGAACAGAAGCCTGAGATAGATTGGAAGGCAAAATATGGAAATCAAGAAGTCTAGTCCAATTAGAAGATTACTGTGAAAGTTCAGGCAGGAGGTAATGTATGAAGGCATAAATTATAGTACTGACCAATGGAACAGGATGAATGTCAAAAACATAATGAAAGTAGAACTTCCAGTTTGGGGTAGAATGATGATAACATTATCAGAAACACAGAAACCAGAATAGAGAACCAGGTGGGACAGATAAACAGAACCAATCACATTTGAGACAATGACCAAGAATGTCCTGTGAAAGCATTTTTGTAAAAAATGTGAAAAGAAAGATAAGGCCCAATATGAGCTAGTTTACCATAAATTCTAACAATAAAAATGTTGTTTCATTTTGTTTTGTTTTGTTTTTTTTATTTTGTTGGGATCAAGAAAGGAGGATCAAGGAAGGAACCCTTCCTGTCAGAGAAGGGTAGAAATATGGTAATGAATAATGAAGAGAATATAGAAATACTTAATTCCAATTTTGTTTTTCTCACCAGAGATTGATCATTAGGCTCAAAAAGAATATAACAAAAATGCTTTATAGGCAATCAAAATTCAAGACAAATAAAATTATTCTAAGATCCTCTTTTTACTCTCTCTGAGCGCAAGTCACTTGGCCCACAAAAATTACCCTCCTGATAATGGGAAAAAATTGTAGATTTCATTGATGAGAATAAAACAAACTCCTGAAAATTTTCAAAGAAAGAGTTTTTTTTCCTTTAAAACTAGAGACCATGAACTTGATATTCTAATAAAATTTTAGGATGGATTACTAAAGGCACATTTTGTAATAACTCAGAAAGAAAGATGGTGATCTCTAACAGCCAAACTAGAATTATTAATAATAAGAAATTCCATAAAACCCAAGGAGCTAAAAGACAGAAAGAAATGTCTCATATGTATCAAAATATTAGTAGCAATACTTTTTGTATTAAAAACTGGAAAGAAAGTAGATGCCATTGATTGGGAAATGGGTAGATAAATAAATAATTACCAATAAAATAAATAAATGATAATACATGAACATAATGGAATATGTCCTATAAAAAACAATGAATATGAAGAAATTTAAGAAGAATGGGAAGACTTACATGAACTGATGCAGAGCAAAATAAATAGAACTAGAAAAACAATGTTCATAATTATTACGACAATGTAAATAGAGAGAAACAAGCAAAAAAAAAAAAAAAATTCCAGACACTTTGAATTCTATGCAATTACAATGACCAAGGAACCTGGCCTAGACAAGAGTTGAGAAAATACACTTCCCTTTTTTCTTTATAAAAGACAAAAGACTAGGTATGAAATGTTGCATATGCTAAGACTGATGTGTTGATTGGTTTTTCTGAACTACTTTCTTCTGTATTGTTTGTTACAAGAAATGGCTCCCTAAGTGGAATAAAGGAAGGTATATTTTTTTTTAAATGAAGGCAATGTGAAGACCAAACATAGCAGTTAAAAAAAAAATTAAACCCAGTATGATAAATGATGTGCATTATCTTTTGACAGGATTATGAAGATCAAAAGAATGCCAAGGACAGAGTATATATGGATTTTAACAAAACATTTTGCCAAATTCCTTCAATGATATCTTAGTGGAAAAGATGGAGAGATAGGGACTGTGTGATAATCAAATTTAGATGGGCATAGAACTGGTTGAAGGACAGAATCCAAAGAATGGTAGTTAATTGAACATTGTAATCTTGGAGGGATGTCTCTAGTGGAATACCCCAAAAATCTGTCCTTGTCCTGGGTATTTTAAGCATTTTTGTCAATGATTTGAATAAAAATATTCAATATTTAATAAATTTTTGAATGCCAGAAAACTGGCAAGGAGAATTAGTAAATCGAATGACAAAATTAGGATCCAAAAAACTGTAACAGACTGAAATAGTGGACTAAAAAAATCTAAGATGAAATTTAATAAAGAAAAAATGGAAAGTCCTTCCTTTAGTGGTTGTTGTTGCTGTGTTTTAAATCTACCACATAAGTACAGAATTGGGCAGAAAAAGAGGGTTGGGGCAGAGATAGGGAAGAAGGTAAATGTGGCTAGAAGGCATTTTATGTAACAAAAAAGATTTAAGCTTTCCATTGGTCTGTTAATTCAATATAAGCCAAATGTATGATATAACAGCCAAAAAAAGCATAGGCTTTTGTGAGCTTAAGCTACATTAATAAAAATAATGTTTTGAGCAAGAGAACTGGTATTTTTCCTGTATTCTGTCTTAGACCCCATCTGGAGTATTGTGTCCAGTTTAAGCTCACACATTTTAGAAAGGATATTAATAAGTGTGAGAAGAAAATACTAACAAAAATATTAACAAGATAGGGATAAGGATTAGGCCTCTGATTTTATTATTATAGGGAGCATTCAGGTGAGGGAACTTCCTCTACCAATACAACTCAATTCCTTCACTGCAACTAACAGTCTCACAGAGATCCCTCAGTTTAATAAGCAATTAATTTTCCAGGGTCCCACAACTGGGATGTGTCAGAAACAGGATCTGAACCCAAGTCTTCCTGATCAGCTCCCATATTGTTCCAAAACCTAACCAAATAAATAATGAGCCAAATGTATAAAGTAATCTCTGTGCAGGAGAGAACATAATTTTAAAGAAATTAAAGAATCACTTTTTGAGAAGTATTTCTGAATAAAGTCTACTCTACTTTAAAAATTCCCTAAGTGGAATAAAGGAAGGTATATTTTTTTAAAATGAAGGCAATGTGAAGACCACCAGCAGCCATGTAAAAATCTCCAGTGAAGGAGAACCTTCTACTACTACCCAAGGCAGACCATTACATTTCAGGGCTACTTTAACTATTAGGAAGTTGTTCTGGGTCATATCTAACTTAGGCCAGTGGTTCAGGTACAGGAAAAGAAGTTTCCTTTATCAAGGATATGAAGCATTAGTTCAAATAGCCACAATTGCCTCTGTCCCCAGCTGTGTCATATGAGTTCAAAGGCTGAAACCATCTTGAAGATGATTTCATTGTCTGCAAGAGGCAGCCATTGCTCCATTGACAGAAGGTGTTTTCTGATATCCGATATCTACCTTTCTGCTACTTCCATCCATGGCACCTTCTAGGGCCAAGTAAACAGACCAAATCTCTCTTCATATGAGAGGTCTTCAAATACTTACAAACTGTGATTTTATCTCCTCTTCTCAAGGGTAAATATCATCATTTCCTAGAATCAGTCCTTCTGTATATAGCAAGACCCTCTAATCCCTTCAACATTCTGCTTGCTTATAACAATCTCCTAATATGTGGTCCTCAGAACTAGAGCTTAGTGGATCGTAGCCTCTGGATGTGATCTGACCAGAAGAGAGAACAATTCACCACTTCCCTCATTTTATCCACTACATTTTTTTAAAATGTAATCTAAGATTACATTAGCTTTACATTAGGGGCTCTTATGTTACTCTATGGCTTCATATGGATCTTAGAGTCAACTGAAACCCCTGGACATTTTTCACATGAACTATTTTCTAGATACTCCAATTCTGTACTTATGCAGCTTTTTTTTTAAATCCAAATATAAGACTTCACATTTGTCCCTATTAGATTTCATTTTACTCATTTTAGCTCATTGTTCTAGACTGTCAAGTTATATTTGGATCCTGATTTTGTCATCCAATGTGTTAGCTATCTCTTTCTACTTAATGTCATATGGAATTTTGATAAGCATTCCCCTGAAATGAAAAATACCACAGATGGTACTATTACCCAAAAAAGGCAACTGAGAAGACATCAGCAACTACGAACCCATATGCTGGCTTTCTCATCTCTAAAAAGTCTTTATGAGAATTATCCTTATGCATATGGAAGATTTTCTTGATGAAAATATTAGAACGGAACAGAGTGGCTTTCACATATGATGTTCCAAAGCAGATCACATCTTTGCAGCTACACAATTGATTGAGAGGTGTAGAGAACACAGGATATAACTATTTTTTGACTACCAACTTGATAAAGACATAACAGCTCTCCTCTGACAAAGCATATTCTGCTTTTATGATGATATCATAAAGAAGATCTTTATAGATAGAACCCTAGAAGTCACCTTACACAATAATCTCCTCTGGTTATAAATATCAAATAGAGTATAAAACAGGAAAACAGATGCTTGCTCAAGGTGTTTGGGAGAATCATGGAGAAAAGATGAAGTCTAAATGGAAGAATGATTTCAAATAGATAGTGAGATTCTTCAGATGCTCCTTTTGGCAGATAACATGCTAATTGCATCAAACCTTAAACTACAAATAGGCCATTTTGATGGGATTTATGATGACTCAAAAGATATCAACCTACCAATCCACAATGGGATAAAAACAAGAGGATAAAGAATGAATATTATCTAGATTATGAGATGTGATTGAATGGGCAGGTCAAGATCACTGCCCCTTCCTGGGTCACTACTTTGTCATGGTGGAGAAGTTTGTGTAGGTCAATGAAACTCTGAACTGTGCCATGCAAGGTAACCTAAGATGGACAGGTCACACTGGAGAATCTGACAAAAGATGATCCACTGGAAAAAGAAATGTCAAACCACTCCATTATCATTGTTAATTAAACCTATGGATTATTATTAAAATTAGTATTAAAATTAGCCTGATCTGCTATAGTCTCTGGGGTCACAAAGAGTCAGACATAATTAAACAAGTGAACAAGAACAAGAAAGAACATATGCTTTGTGTGGCACCATAGAAAAACATTGAAGAAAAAAAAAAAAAGGTGCATTTTATCCCAGTTGGGAAATTACAGAACTTCAAAATAGGGAGGAATCTCACAGGCTATTTAGTCAATCCATAATTAAATAAGTTTTCTCTCCTATGTACCAAGCAAATAATAATTCAGGTTTTCTTTGAATATTTATAGTAAAGAGAACCCACTACCTCCTGAGGAAGCTTGTTTCATTTTTAGATAGTTCTAGTTATTGAGATGTTTTGTCTTTTACTAAGATTAAATTGCCTCTTGCCAACTTTCAGCCATTTCTCCTAGTTTTGTCTTCTTTAACCAAACAGAGTAAGTCATCCCTGTTCTATGCTATAACCTATCAAATACTTGAAGACAACTATTATGTTCCCTTTCTGTTCAGTCTTTTCTTCTCAATATCTCCAGTTGCTTTATTTGATTCTTGTATGACATGATCTCAAAGTCTTTCAACATGGGTTGTTGCTCTTTTCAAGATACTCTATAGTTTTTCAATATCTGCCCTAAACAATGACACCTCAAATAAAACACAACACTCCGAGCAAAGTCTAACAAAGACAAAGCTTATTGGTTCTATGATCTTCCGTCTTTAAGAGGATACCTCTTCTAAAACAACCTAAGATTAAATAACTTTATCAATTGCTATGTCACACAAAGTTGACTCATATTAAACTCTTATTCTGTTCACTAAAACCTCCAGATCTTTTTTGGACAAATTGCTACTTCACTTGGATTTGCCAAGTTGGATTTTTTTTTAACCTCACATGTAAGATTTTATATTTATTCCTTATTTTATTGGGTTGGCAGCTAGGTGAAACAGTTGGGAAGATCTGGATTCAAATTCAGCCTCAAACACTTATTACTAATATGGTGTTGGGCTAATTTCTATATTTAATAAGCCATTCTTTACCTTTGTCCCAAGCCATTGATAAAAAAATGTTAAAAATCAGAGGACCAAGCACAGATCTCTGGAACTCCACACTTGAGAGCCTTTTCTGGATAATTAATTGTTAATAATCAAATTGTTAATGACTGTTTTTTAGATAAAGCCATTCAAGCAACTCTGAATCTCCCTAATCATGCTATCATTGAACTCTCTCCATATTTTATATAAGAATAATATGAAAGATTTTGTAAATTTTCCAAAATCTAAGTAAATTTTCCAAAAATTTTCCAAATTTCCAGTAAAATTTTCCAAAATCTAAGTAAATTATATCTGATCTACCAGTTTAGTAAACCAATTTTTTTAAAAAAAGGAATAAAATTCTATGATATGTACTTAATGAAGTCTTTCTGACATTTTATGATCATTGCTAAATGTTTATTAATTATCACTTTGACCATTTAGTTTAACATTTTCTTAGAAATTCCTTTTTAAAAAATCAGTACATTTCTCCTCTTCTATTTTCTACTAAAAGATCTATTTTTAAAATGTATTTCACAAATTTTATTTTGACAAGTCAATTGCTCACTAATAAATATACCCATAGTATGTTACATTAAACTTAGTGTTGGTCCAGAGCAGACCAGCCACTACAAGTCCTCATTTGCCAGCTTCAGCTGTAGGATCAATGGTTTCAAAGTTGAACAGAGTAGGAATGCAATTAATTTATCAAATAACTGGAAGCCAGTGAGCCAACCATTGTGACAAAGATCTATCAAGCCACAGCTTTATAAGAGTCATCATCAAGAAGATAATATGGCTCTGTTGGATTAGAGTTGGCAGCTTTGATTTGGCTCAAGTATCAACCAAAGGAAGACAATATTGCTGTAATCATTGTGGGAGAAATAAGTCTGTAGCTCAGACCTCACAGAATTAGAATGCTTGGGTTCAAGTCCTTCCTATAAGTCAATAATCTTCTCTAGGAAATTCTTGGATTCTGAAAGTTGTAGACCAAGTAGGTAAATCTACATTGGTAGAGGCAATTCCTTCATTGAAAGTTCCCGGGCCAATAAACTCAAAATCCTGGGATGTGTGTATGTATATGTGTCTGTTTTTAAATCACTGTATGTTTTTCAGTTTTTTTTCATTTTGTCAGTTCAAATAAGTTTTCCCATGATTCTCTGAATTTATCATATTTGTCATTCTTTATGTTATTACTCTTATTATAGTGCTCTGAGATATGTCAAAATAAATAGGTTGCTAGACTTAGAATCAAAAAGACCCAAATTCAAATCCCAGCTTTCACATTTATAACCTTTATGATATTAACCATGTCACTTGATCTCTTTTATTCTCATCTATAAAATAGGGTTATATATATGTAGCCTACTTCACAGAACTTTTATGAAATTCAAATGAAATAATGCATCTAAAATGCTTTGCAAATCTTAACTTTTGATATAAATGTTTATATAAATTTTCTTATAACTGTAAGTTATCATAATAATATTCCATTGCATTCATATACCACAGTTTAATTCACCTATTCTTAAATAATGAACCACAAAATCTGTTTCTAATGTTTTTACTATGAAAAATAGTGCTGCTATGAGTGCTTTGGTACATGTAAAATTTTTCTGTCATTACCTTCTTTGTGATATAAACCCAGTACCAGAGTTTCTGGATCAAAGGACAGGGATTGTTTAGTAATTTTTCTCACAAAATTCCAAATGGTTTGTGAGAACAGTTGGACCAATTCACAGCTCTACTAACAGTGTATTAGTATGCCTTCCTCCCCACGGTTTCTCCCACATTTACAATTTTCATATTTTTACCATATTTCCAACTTGATAGGTGTGAAGTAATATTTCAAAATTATTTTAATTTTCATTTCTCCTATATTGGTGATTTAGAGCAATTTTCAAAGGAATGTTTTCATTTCTCACTTTATTGTTTTTGTTTTGTTTTGTTTTTACAAACTGCTCATATCCTTTGATTAGTTATCTACTGAGAAAATTCTTAAGGTTTGTATCAATTACCTATAGATTTTGTATACAAAGATGTTTGATACAAAGATTTTTTTTTCCCCAAGTCAATCTTTTCTTTCTTTTCTAGTTATATTGATTTTATTCATGTGAAAACTTTTTGACATTACATAACTGAAATTGTGTCTCTGTTTTTCATAATCTCTTTTATCCCTTGTGTGGTTATGAGATTTTCCCTTAAAAGAGTTTTGAAAGATAGGGTTTTCCATTCTGTTTATGGCCTTTTATATTTATATCTTTATTTGTTTCTTGAATCATGATACATGGAATAAAGTGTTAATATAAAGCTATCTTCTACCAAACTGCCATCTAGTTTTCCTAATAATTCTTCCCCACTATTTTATGTTACTGCTTTTATGAAAAACTAGGCTGTTGTACTCATGTATTCCAATTTACTGCCTTTCTAGTCTTTTTAATTCTTTTTTTGTGCCTACTTTATTTCATTATTTCCCCTAGAGTTGTTGAAAATTTTTCCTTCTCATATGAATATTGCTTTTATTTCATTGGTCTATACTGTAGCCTGTTGAGTTTGATTGAAATAGTGTAGATCTGAATATTAGGTAGTATCATCATATTTATTATTAAATTAGCATGAGCAAGCCATAAACATTGAAGGTCTTTTTTTTTCTGTAAACAGTGGTTAAAAACTACATTTATATAAGACCCATATGCCTTGGTAAATTAACTCGAAGAGATATTTTGCATTCACATTATAGTTTTTTCAAAAGAATGTATCTTTTTCTCCCAACTTTTGTTCTGATTGGTTTTGTGGTGTTCTGATACTTTGCTAAAGCTAAATCCCTATTAGTTTCTATTTTGATGATGTAGGATCTTCTAAATAAATCAATCTATCATATAAAAATAGGAATAAAAATGTCTCCACTTTGCCAATGCTTATTCCCTTAATTTTTTTCACTTATCTTTTACTATAGTTAGCATTAGTAGGACTATGTCAAATAATAGTTGAGAGAGATCATTCTTCTTTCACCCATGAATTTACTTCCAACTTCCAGCAATTCTGCATTACAAATAATGCTTATTCTTGGTTTTAGATAAGTATTTTTCATTATATTAAGGAAATACTTTTACATTCCTATTTTAACAGAAATAAGACGTATTTTTTGGAATATTTTTATCCATCTATTAACATAATCATGTGGTTGTTTAAGCTATTTTTATGTTTAATTATGTGAAACAATTTTCTAATAGTGAACTATTTCTGCATCCCTAGGATAAATCAAATTTGAACATGCTGAATATTTTTTATATATTTCTAAATTCTCTTAAAATGTTATTTGTTTGCATCAAAATCCATTAATAATGTTGATTTATAATTGTCTTTCTCTTTTTTGTCTCTCCATGGTTTGGTTATCAGGAACATATTTGTCTCATATAAAGAGTTTGGTAAAGTACCTTCTCTCTTTATATTTGAATCTATATGATCTTTTAAAGTTTCCTGACAGTTACTTGGCAGTCTTATCTACCAGTTTGTTCAGTACTCAAGGATATACATCATTTGGGTTTAACAAATCTACTCATTAAGGGCCTCTCTGAGTTATTTCTTATTATCTTCTAAGTTATCTTAGATATCATTCCTTTATTAGGCCATTTTTGTACTGCCCTTTCCGATCCAGAGATCATTTCCTTGGCAGAAAAAACAGAAGGAAAATAATAAATAAGTATTATCACTAGTGATTCATTGTCACTATCCTGGTCACTCCAAGGATTAGTCCTATCCCTATTTTGAAAATTTTATTTTCCCTAAAAATAGCTTTTAAAATCTTCAAATCTTTTAAAATTTTTATTCATCCTTCTTTAACAGTCTGACTTCATTCTGAGCAATGGCATTTTTAATACCAATTTTATAATAACCTGACATAGGATCATCATCCACTACCTATCTTTGTTTACATTTTCTCTACATCCACATAATTTTCTCCTTGCCACAAAAGCCTACTTTTAAACTCAAATATTCTCCTGATAATATTACATACTTGCAAAGCATTGAACACCTTAATCTCCAGAAAATCAATATTACATATAACCCAAACATTAATGGAAACATGTAAGGTGAATAGGATACAGGATATTACCAATAATAACTTTCACAAGGGAGGCAGCACAGGAGACACAATCAATGGTATATGTGAGTAGAAAAGGCAAGCTGGTCATGTTTCCAGGACAAGAGATAATAAATAGACAGCACAAATATTTCACTGGTATTTACAAAAAGTTGAAATCCTAGAAGTCCTCTCACATTTTTGGTAGATCCTTGATTAAATTTATGGAAAGAAATAAAGAAGGATTGAATATAATGAGATGGTATGTAAAAGCTATAGTCTGTACTGGTGGAAAAAATGCTTACATCCATGGGATCAGATATGTATTGGAATATCAAAGCATATACATCATTACAATATATCCTCAAGACAGTGAACAAGATGATGAGGAGACCCATTAGGGTCAGTTGAAGAAATGGAGGAGAGGAGTTTTTGCAGTGTCATAAAGACTTGCCTTGCTATAGTAGATGGATTAGACTTATTCCACTTGATTTCTGGAGAACAGAACTAGGATTAATAGGAGGTATGATGAAGAAAACAGATTTTTATTTCAACATAAGCAAAACTCTTCTCAAGGTCAGCTACCACACTGATAGTAAATTATTTAACTTGAAAAAGCTAAAATCTAAGACTAAAGTGAAGGGAAAGTTGGAGCATGATTTTTTTATTTACAGATGACTATATACTCAATGTAGCCTCTGAGGCTGAGATGAAATGTAGAATGAATCTATTTTCTGCTGTTTGTGCTAATTTTGACCAAGCAATTAACAGCAAGAAAAAGCTTTTCCACTAGCCATCACCACGCCAACCATATGTGGAACCATTGGTTACAGCAAACGGAGAAATCCTGAGTGCTTTGGACAAGTTCACTTTTCTTGTCAGCATACTTTCCAGGAATGTCCACATTCCAGTCCTTTTATAGTTGAGGTTGATGAACACATAGATGAGGATGACTGCTAGAGCTCGCTCACTGTTTGGGACGCTCCAAAAGGAAATGTTAGAGAGAAATATTAGGCTGCCTACCAAACTGAATATCTACAAAGTTTTTGTGATGAGTATGTCTGTGAAACCTGAACAGTTTACCAGCATCATGCCAGGAAACTGAATCATTTCCATTCGGATTGTCTTAGAAAGATTCTGAAAATCGCCTGGCTGGATAAGATACCAGACACTGAGATCATTTCTCAAACTAAACTGCATTCAAACTCTAATGCAAAGAGCATAACTCTGATGAGCTGGAAATCAAAGAAAGCATTCACATGGAGGTTAGAAGAAGCAGTATAAGAACACTCTCAAGATCTCTCTAAAGAACTTTAGAATGAATTATGCGGCATGGGAGACACTGACAAAGAGAAGTTCTATGTTCTATGAGCAAAGCACAATTAAAGTAGCTCAAAAGAAATGTGAGAGGTGCACATTTAGAAATATCTTCAATTCAAATGTTCACATGGACAATTTGTGCCCAATCTGTGGTAGTGTTTTCTGAGCTCATCTTGGTCTGATTAACCATAATCGGGCACAGTGTACCTTGACTCTAATATAATGATATCATTTTGGTCCTCTTCAAGGATAATAACCATGAGTTGTATTATATAATTTGCAGTCCCTTCCAACACTAAAATTCTATGATTTCAAGAGATTTTAGTTTATAAATAAATTAAACATGTCAATCATATTAAACAAAAAATGTTTTTATATGTAACTGGGGAAAATAAATTTTTTTTTTTTAAAAATAGCCTTGACAGAGATTCTCTCCATCTGAGCTATGATCTCTCATTTTCTTGGGGATGAGAATCATGTCCTATTCTAAGTTGGGATATTATTGTTCAGCTTTCACCTAATTAATAAACACATTTGCAATGATTCACCAAAAATCTAAAATATAGAGTCAGAAGATCTTAAAGTCAATACAGCATGAAGGTTATTAGTAACATACTCAAAGCATAAACAAATACAGAGGTGACAAAAATCTAGATTTGTTGTGCAAGGAACTCTAAATAGAAATCACAATGTTTAATCTCAAATCAAGTACTTAATAAGCACCTACTATAGGCATTGTCCTAGAATCTGGGGATGTAAATACATTGTCTACCCTAAAGAGTCTTGCATAATAGGGGCAACATGATGGCACAGTGGATAGAGCACCATCTCTGAAGACAGGAGAACTTGAGTTCAAATTCGGCTGTGTGACCCTGGGCAAGTCACTTAACCCCAATTGTCTCACCAAAAAAAAAAATCTTGCATAATAATGAGAAAATCTCAAGTACACATATAAGTACATGCAGAATAAAGAGAAAGAGAAAAATGAAAAATAGTTAAATATGAAAGATTATTAAGAAGGAGAGCACTAGCAATTGAGGGAAATGAGAAAAGACTTCATCTAGATGGTGGTGCTTATGCTGCATTTTCAAAGAATAGAAAGATTCTGTAAGACAGGAGTGAAGAAGAAACCCATTCAGACATGTGAGGAAGATAATACAAAGGTATGGAGATGAGAAATAGAAGGTTATATATAAGAAACAGATAAAAAGACTAGTTTGGCTATATCTCATTGTAGGAAGGGGAGTAAAGTACAGTAATGCTGGGAGGAAACACTGGAGCAAGGTCAGGAAGGTTTTAAAAAACTAAACATCAGAGTTCATATCTTATTTGAGAGGCAATAGAAAAACATTAGAATTTAGTGAATAGATCAGATCTATGCTAAAGGAAATCACATTGGTAGCAGTGCAGAGAGAAATTTTGGCAAAGAGACCAGTTAAGAAACCATTTCAACAATCTAGGCAGAATATGATAGAACTGAACTAAGAGGGTAGCTAAGTGAGTAAAGAGAAAGAGTTGAATGCAAGAAAAGCAAGATTTGACAAGTAAACGCATATATGCAATGAGGAAAAATGAGGAGTCAAACATAATGCCAAAATTATGGACTTAGCATTTCTGCCTTTGACAGAAATATGGAAGTTTGGAAGGGGATAGACTTAGTGGGATGAGATCTATTTTGGTCAGGTTAAGTTCAAGATATCTCCAGGACATTCAGAGAAATGTCCAAAATTGGTGATATAGAATGAGGATTCAGGGAAACTGGGACTTGATATATAGACTCATGAATCCTCAGCATAGAGGAAGCTAGAGAGAGAGAAGTATTGGGCACCTAGGATAGAACCTAAATAAGAGAGATATGGATGATAAATCAACAAAGGATACTGAGAAATGGTTAGACAGGTTGGGGGAAACCAAAAGAGACTTGTATCATGAAAGCTTAGAGAAGAGAGAATATCCAAAAGTATATGTTGAATGCTATCGTTGTTGTTCATCCTTCATTTTGGAAGAGGATCAATCGCAGATGATGTCTTGATGTTTTGACTCGAAAGTAAATTGTATTTAAGTGAGGTAGAGCTGTACAGTCATCAGATGCACTACTTCCTCCAGAAGCATCAGAGTCCAATGAAAAGACGGAATTCAAGATAACTGGAGATGGCCCCCTTTGTTGAATGTATCAGAAAAGTAAAGGATAAGAACTGGAAAAAAAATCACATTTCACAATCATTGGTAGCATTAGGAAAAGCAGTTTTAATTGAGTGATGAGGTTAGAAGCTAGATTGTAAAGGGTTGAGAAATAAGTGAGAAGAGAGGAAGTAGAAACAGCTAATGTACACACCACTTTTTAGGAGTTTGATTGAGAAAGAGAAATAATATATAGGAAGAAAGTTTAAGGAACTAATAGGATCTAGTGAAAGTATTTTAAGGATGAGGAAGATTTGGGTATTTGGAGGCATGTTTAACAGCAAACAGGTGCTGAATCAATCCACTGCACCAAGAGAGGGGTTAACAGAATTTACTGTTAAATTGCTTGTTCAACTGACTCCAATCTTCTCTAGTTTTAAAAATTATCCAATCTTAAGGCAGAAGCCACTTCCACTGCCCAGCAATGGGACAAGAAGGAGCCCAGGAAGGTTATTGAAGACAGAGCTGAGTAGCTTTTTCCTAAGATCACCCTTTTGGTGCTGTCCAGGAACAATCTCAAGAAAAGGGAGATCACTTAACCAAAGAGAATCAACTTTCCTTCTTTCTTAGCGAGTCCTGCTTTTCCTAGCCACCAGCTGACCAGAGCATCATGTTCCTTCATGGAATTCAAGATGAAGCCGCTCTGAGTTTGGGTTCTGTTGATCACTTCTGCTGATTCCAGTCATCACTTCTGCAGCCTGAAATAATTGAGAGCCAAGAGCTGACCAGGGTAAAGAGGAAAGACATTCAATTAGGCTATCTGCCAATAAACATTTGTTGAATTTAGTTCAATCTATTGGGAAATTCAAGTCAGTGAATTGGATAGGTTATTGGAGGCAATGAAGAAAGGAGCATTTGATGGATATGTGTGGGAAAGCAAAAGGACACTAGGTGGATTTGCAGAGACAGATATACGTGATCACATAGATGCAGAGACACAGAGACACACTTGGAACAATCCTAGCTTGGCCCTCAATTCTCAGATTTCAGAAAATGAAAGGTATCTAGTTTCATTTGTAAATGTGAAAAAAAGACTTTTTAACTAATGTGTAAATAAGTGAATCCTGGATTCTCTGACACTCAGTTGTTTAATCACTTCACTAATGAGAAACCTCTCCTTATTGAGTTCTGCCTACACCCTGTTGATCCTTAATGTTAACTTCAAATTTGCCTCACCAGCAGCAGGAGATGCTTATCACTCTAAGCATCTATTCCTCCTAAGCAGGCAGCTCACATTTAAGGTTGACAGAATACTTTTCTCCCTTCAATCCTGTGAGGCAGAAAGTATATAATCATTATTATTTTCATTTTACAGATAGTTTAACTGAGGCTTAGAGCTTGTTATGGATTTGTCCTATATTATTCAACTAGTTCCAGAGATGAGATGCAAGCCCAGATTCTTTTTTTTTTTTACTCCAAGTGGGGTTTATTCATAAGAAGGAAACAACTTGGCATAATGGGTTGAGTATCTGATTTTAATCAAGAATTGTTGTTGTTGAGTAGTTTCAGTCATGTCTGACTCTTCCTGACCCCATTTGGGGTTCTCTAGGCAAGACATTGCAGTGATTTGCCATTTCCTTTTTAACAAACTGATCAATGAATTCTATGCCAGGTTAGAGTAAGTTCAAGGGCATCATGAGGTGTTCTGGAGAGTTTTACAGATGAGGAAACTGAAGTTAAAAGAGTTAAGTGACTTGCCAGGGTCACAGAGCTAATTAGTGTCTGAGGCCAGATTTTGACTCGTCTCTTCTTGACTACAGGCTTAGCACTCAATCCACTGTACCTTTATCAGGAATGCTTAGATTCAAATCCCCTATCTGAGATATGTCAGCTATATAAACTTGGGCAAGTCACAGCTTCTATGTGCCTCAAAGTATAAACAGAATTTAACTACAAAATCATAGGCAGGTTGCTATCTGGATAAGAGAAAGTATTTCCACTCCAGAAGTTCCCTATGCTACTAAAAATATAGATTGTTGAATGTTCTTGAATTCCTGATGAAAGTACAATTTTACAAAAATGTTTCTATAGAATTACAAGTAATTGAAACCATATAAAAATCTACCCACATCACCATGGATGGTTTTATTTCTTACCAAACCTAGTCTAGATAGCTACATTAAATCATCAGGTCCCTCTCAAAAGCCTTTTTAATTTCCTGATTCAAAAGCTTCTCAAAGGAAGGTAGCTACCAAATTATCTAAGGCAATTATCCAGAATACCTCATAATACCACCGAATTTACCCTAATCTGGCATCCTGCATAGAATTCAATGATTAGCTTTTGAAACCTGCCTCAAACTGCAAGTTTTTGACTGAAGTTTGGCACTCCAGCTACATATCTTTAGTAAATTAGTAATTTACCAACTCATCATCCCCTCTGTCAGGGGAGACAATAGAAACATATCAAGAGAAAAAATGATTCATGTTCCTATGGAGCTTTAAGCCCTACAAAAGTACTTTAAGCCCTACAAAAGTACCTTCCTCATAATATGAATTCCCATTCCTATTGTACTGATGAGGAAACTGAGGCTCAGAGAGGTGAAATGTGTTGCCATGATGACACAACTTGGAAGAAGCAGAAGCAGGATTCAAACAAGTCTCCTGAAGATTCCAGGACTATATCTAGGACTGACATATGACCTCTCAACAGTCATGAATCATGAATCCCACTATTACACACATACAAAAAGGCATAGTCCCAGTGACGTGGTCTTACCCAAAAAGAACCATGTGGTCACCTGGTTTCATGCAAAGTCACACCCTCAAGGTTAGTGGTAAAAGAGACAGGGAGGTCAATGATACATTTTCACCTTAAGGGGATATTTTGGTTCCAGTGAACATTACACAGCCTCTCAAGTGAATGTCAGATATATAGTTATAACAAGAACAGCACAACACTGATAGACAAACATGGTTCCTTACACACAATCTAAATTGAGGCTGTTCAAATTAAGATCCAGGAAAGATGGACAACTGAGAGCGATGAGACAATCCCATGGAGATTAGCTCTGAAAGTCAGAAAGACAAAAAAAAAAAAAAAAGCTATGTATAGGGAACAAATTTAGTAAAAATTCCCTTCTGTGCTCCCCTTTCTGTCTCTTCAGATGAAAAAGATATTCAAAGCAACAGAGTCAGAGTCATAAAGAAATGGATTTAAATCCCATTTTAGCTCTATTTAAATGTTTGATACTCAAAAAATCAATTAACATCTCTAAGTCTTAGTTTCCATATCTGTAGAATGGTAGTAATGATATGAAATACATCATAGAATTATGTGAAGATCAAATAAGATAACATATAAAATGATTTGTAAACTTTTTAAAAAACAATATATAAATGTGAACTATTTTTATAACATTATATCCACCTAAGCAATTTATATGATTAACAATGAAATCTACATATCTCTTTATGGAACAGTAATCCAGTGGACAGAGCTCTGAATTTGAAGGGCCTAAGCTCTAAGCCTGCATCATTTATTATCTAAATTGCCTCCTGTAAGTTATATAACCTCCCAGGGACTCATTCTACTGATATGTAAAATGAAGGAGTAGGAAAAGATGAGATAGGAACAACTGAGGTCCACTTCATGTCTAAATCTAGGGTTCTGTGGTCCTTCCTGCACCCATCTTAGCAGCTGAGGACTTTGATTTTTTTTTTTCTGTTTTTGAAGGAAGAAGGTGAAAGAGAATAGATGTGAGGGGGTAGATGAAGAATTGGAATAAAGTGGTGAATGGGCACAAAGGAGTAAAGATGTGGTGGGCTTAGAAGAGAGAACTTTGCAAAAAGACAGGGCAGTCTACCCCTACTCATGAAATCCAAGATGCATTACACATATCTTAAGAAAGTAGACCACAGGTTTAAGGATTTAGAGCTAAGGGAGACCTCAGATGTTGACTGATCCCAACCCTCTCATTTTACAGATAAAGAAACTAAGCCTTGGGAGCTTGTGTGACTTGCCCATAGTTAACCAGGTATTAAGCATCAATGACAGCATTAAATCCAGGTCCTTTGGCCCTACGCTGCTATCCTGCCCAACTCTATCCCATAATTTACTATATCCCATTTTTTCTTCTTTAGGGAGCCTTGACTCCATAGGATCCTACTTTCCAGCATTATCTATGGGGGCTTTCTACAATGTATCTCAATTTATCCTGTGATCTATCTGGGCCAACTCTTCTCCCATGAATGATGTAATTTTTTTCAAGCATTTTGCCTTACTGTTCCACTGAATCTTCTTTTTACACCCCAGATGTGATTATTGGGACAACCTTCAACTTTCCCAGGAAATTCCTTAATAAGAGAGTGAGAAAAGGACTAAATAGAATGAACAACTAGTCAAGGACTCCAGAAGCTTGGGGAACAGATCTCTCCTGGTGTATTCTTTCCTTAAAGTATCACAGAGCAGGTATCTGGAGCTCCCAATTTTATGGACAATGGGTACACACAACCTAATCTCTTCTAGATTCAGACTAATTTCTCTCGTCTCTGGATGTGGAGGTCAGAGCTAATTCTCAAATTAGAAGGTCCTAAGAGAGTCATGCAGTCTATAAGCCTAGTTACCTTAGGATCTGACATCTCATCTTCCTCAGTCCTTTCTTCTTCCCCTCAAAGAGACTGACAGAATACCAAGGGCTCAGTATAGCCTATTGCTAGGATTAGAAACACAGCTCACAAACCCATGATCTACTGATGGGGTTCAGGATAGCCTCTCTTTATATAAATAACAATGTATATAATGTTAATGACATGCATTCTCTCATGTGAACATATGAGGTATAGAGGTACAGAATTATAGAATATGAAGCTTGCAGTAACCTAGTCTAAATAGTGTCCTAAAGCAATCCTCACTACCACATATATTGCAAATGGTCATACAATTTCTTCTTGAAGACTAATGAGGAAAGAATATTCCCAGTCTTTTGAGGCAGACCATTCACATCGTGATCTCTCTAATTCAGGGGTTCTCAAACTACGGCCCACGGGCCAGATGCGGCAGCTGAGGACGTTTATCCCCCTCACCCAGGGCTAGGAAGTTTCTTTATTTAAAGGCCCACAAAACAAAGTTTTTGTTTTACTATAGTCCGGCCCTCCAGCAGTCTGAGGGACAGTGAACTGGCCCCCTATTTAAAAAGTTTGAGGACCCTTACAATTGTTAGTTTTCCTGACACCAAATATAAATTTACTTCTTTGCAACTTCCACTTTTTGCTCCTGGTTCTCTCCTCTTGGGCTAAAAGAATGAGTTTAATCAAACCTCCACAAAACAGCCTTAAAATACTTTTAGTCTGGCTGTCATGAGAATTCCCTAGTTTAAACATAACCAGTTCCTTTAATCAGCTTTTATATGACATCAAGGCCTTTCATCTATATGGAATGTGAATTCTAATATCTGTTCATACGCCTATGAGTGAGTCTCTGAACATAGTACTATGCTTATATCTGCTTATAGGTATCTGTTTATGTGTGATATATGTGGGTTTTTTTTCAGTAAATCAGTAAGCAAGCATTTATTAAACGCTTACTACATGCCAGACATTGGAATGAGTACAAAGAAAGGTTTGTGTGTAGCCACCAAAGATCATTTGACATTCCTGCTTCCCTTTAGAAGTTAAGATCCTTACTGCCTTCTCCATAGCAACAGTTAAATCCAGTTTATTCTTTCACCTTTTTTCCTTTGCCTCAATTTCTCACTTGGAGTTCTGTCTGCCCTAATCAGCAGATCCTGGCAGATGCCAGAATTTCTATCTATTCCTGTCAATGGGGCTGTTAACACAAGGGATACTTTATAAATTCAGGTGCATCTGTATGGGAATGGAGTTAGCTGCGTGAATGCACGTCCTCAAGTGGAGGTGCTTGGGGGTGAAGTGGAATGTAGGGGTGTCTGTGTGTGTGTTCGGGATGACAGTGGAAATCCTGGCGTTGGTTTCTCAAAAAACCCCAAAGCTATTAGACATTACAAAATCCCTGACTCTTCCAACCCCATTTCTGAAGAAAGTCCTCACATTTCTCCCTCCCCTAGTTTCTCTACAATGCAGGAGAGAGAAAGGAATAGTCTGTGAGAGGAAAGGTAACCTAGGGAACCCTCAAACACCGCCCCCTTCCCACCTTCAGCCTCCAAAATCCCTAATCCCAAGGGCAGCCTTTCCCCTCCCCGGTTCTCGACACTTCCTATTACCTCCGCCTAATGGGTTCAGACGCAGAGAAGTGTAGGCAGACGGTGTGGAGCCAGTTCTGAAATTTCCCTGCACATGTATGTGTATTTCCTCTTCTCCCCAGAGAACGGAGAGATTTGAAGGGTCGAGAAGGTTAGCTTTTTTAGATCCATATCTGATTGTGTATGAGGGGCATCCGAAAGGAACACTGCCCGGCCCACCCAGTCCTCTACCCGTCTCCTTGTTGTCCGATGTGGTCACATCGGGTGTATTATTCTCCGTCGCGGGCATTTCCGCTCTAAGATGCTGCCCTTTTCCCTCCTGACCCTGACCCTTGTCCCGGGGTAGACGCCCCCAGGAAACCGCCTCTTCTTATTGATTTGTTCAGATTTCCTAGGTTCCATGCACTCTGACCCACCCACCTTCTCACCTTGGGCTAAAATGCACTCTACTAGTTTCGAGATCTTATAATCTGGAAGTTCCTGGCAAATGCACAAGTGAACGGAAACCCACAGGTGAATACGAATGCTAGGAGATGGATGTCCAAAGCAACACGAGCACATAGAAAGCAAAAAGCAAGTGTCCGTGTGTATGTTGTGCACCGCCTCGCAGTGCTGCATCTGACTCGGTGGGACCGTCCCCGGAGACGTCTCTGTGTAATAAATGTGCAAGTCGCCTAAATCAGAAAACAGGCAAACAGGGACTGCCTTATCGCCACCTGCTGTGTCCCCTCTCCCCCTACTCGCCCCCGAGCAGCACAGGCACACCCACGTACACGCTCAGACAGACACTCAAACACACTTGCAAGCTCACGCTCCCCCAGCTTCTCCCCCGCCCCGCGCTTCTGTTGCCATAGCAAGCGTGCGCCCAGGCTGCTCCCCTCCCTACACCTCCTCTTCCCCACCTCCCCACCCGCCTCCCCCGCCCGCCCTGGACCTGGCCCCTGCTAGCTTCCCTTCTGATTGGACGACGCTCCCTCATTATGCTAATCGCTTGCGTAGGGTCCGGGGCCAGCAGGTTGACGTCATCAGGCACTGTGGCAGCGGCAGCTGCTGAGGGAGGGGGGGGTGGGGGGAGGAGGGAGGAGGGAGGAGGCGGGGAGGACTAAGAGCGAGCGAGAGAGAGAGAAGAGGGAGGAGAGGGGGGCTCGGAGAGAGCACGGGAAGGGAGCTGGGGGAGAGGAAAGGAGCCAGAGAGAGAGAAAGCGAACACAGCGGGACCCGCCCCCCTTTTCCTCTTGCCCCCCCCGCCCCCCGTAGCGAGGGCAGCAGGACCCGGTGGGCGGGCGTGTGGCCCCCGGGCAGCTGGGGGGGTGGGGGGCGGGGTCGGGGAGGGGGGAGGGGGGACATGGCCGCGGTGCCCAACGGAGTATCGGCGCCGCCAGCCGGCCCCGGCCCCGGCTTCAGCACCACGGACAGCGGCGGCGGCGGAGGTGGTGGTGGTGGTGGTGGCGGCGGCGGCGGGGGCTCGGGCAGGATGACCGGGCTCAGCCCTGGGCACGGCCCCGGCCCCGTGATCCCCATGAAGGACCACGACGCCATCAAGCTGTTTGTGGGGCAGATTCCCCGGAACCTGGACGAGAAGGATCTCAAGCCCCTGTTTGAGGAGTTCGGCAAAATCTACGAGCTGACGGTGCTGAAGGACAGGTTCACGGGTGTGCACAAAGGTGGGCTGCCGAAACGGACCCCCACTCATTCTGGAGCCCCTCACATCAGACCTCCAACCTACCCCAACTCCAGATCCCTCGCTACCCTGCCTACCCTCCACTCCAGATGCCGGACATCCACCACCCCAAAACCCCTGAACTTCCCATTCCGGTCCTCGAATCACACCCACTCCAGAACCTGTCCCCCACACTCTGGACATCCCTACACGTGATCCCTCACCCCATTGCCATTACTAACATCCTAGAAACCCCATTCCCCTTTTTCTTCAGGCCTTGGAGCCCTCGAGGCTCTCCAGATCTTGCCTGCACCCTCCACTTTGGATTCCAAAACCCCACAAAAGCTCTGCTGATACCCTTTTATTGGGTTCCCTAAATCCAGAAGCTCATACTCAACCCCACGTTCCTTATTCTATAACCCTTTGGATCTTGCCAGTCTCTAACCCCAGCCTTTTCTCATCTCAGGTCCTAATATCCTCTGCATCTCAATTACTTAGTATCATAACGCTTCCTTCTGAATCCCTCAAACCCTGTTTTGATATCTAAGTACAAATCATTCCCCCTAGTACCTTTGAACTTCAATTTGAGACAGTTTCTTTGATTCTCAGACCCCCAACTCCAATTCCTTCAATCTAGGCCCTAAACTTCCTTTTTCAAACAAAATAGATGATGACAATTTCCAAAACCCAAGGCTCCCACTTTCAGATTTATGGGGCCTAACCTAACCCAGTGCCCTTTTTTTTTTAGTCTAAGTTCCAATCCCCTTTTAGGACCCATACATACTTCTGACTGAACCCCCAAAAGCCCTTTGCCCAATATCCTCAGACTCCAGTTTGGAACACTGATCTGTCAACTCCACCCCCTACTGCCTTCTTATTCCCAACTCTATCAACTGTCCCTAGCTTCCCTTAAGCCTACTTCACTCCCTCATATTTCCTTTTATCTTCTAATCCAGTCCTTGAATGCCTCCCCCTTATCCTCCCTTCTCTATTCCCCTTGTGCTTTCTTTCCTGCACCCCCTTGCTCCTCCCTCTGCACCTTCTAAATCCTCTTTATCTCTCCCAGATTCTCCCTCTCCCCTCCCCCACTTCCTTCAGAAGGCTGTATTTGGGGCTGGAAAAAGTGGAAGGAGTTAGCCTGAGTGGTTTTGATTGAGAAAGGGGGTGAGTTTATAAGAGGAATCCCATCGTCTGTGTCTTCAGTCACCTGCCCAAATGCCTGTCACACCTCATGCCATTTCCTCCCCCACCCCGCAACTCCTTTCCTGACCCATCCTCAGACTCCTGGGAACTCAGCTGGAATGGGTTGGAGAGGGGCGCTGGGGCTGTCTTGCTGGCCACACCCCTTCATCTGGGTGGGGTATGTGGGAGGGAGGGAGGTGGCTTGTTTACATGCAGGGAAAAAGTCTGCCCAGGAAAGTGAGAGGAAACAAGTACGAGAAGCCAGCGCAGCACTGAAACAGAAGAGTGAGGGGCTGGAACCTGGGAGGCATGTTGTTGGCATCTGCAGCCTTTGAGTTCTGTAGTTACTGTGGGAGGGAACCCATAACACTTCTTAATCATTTTCTTCAGACAACATGTTAAAGTGGTAATGTTTTATGAGTTATTTTCCTCTGAAAAGCCCAAGAGAAAAGAGGCCCAAGGTGATAGTTGAGCCAAGAGCAAAGGAATCTTTGATTGATATAGAAGTCCTATGTCAGAGCCCCCTACTCTACACCCTCCCCCTGCTCCATTTAGACATCTTCTCTTGGGAGGAGAGCTTCCCTTAGTGGGAAGACTCCTGAGAAGTAGCAGTGATTTCAGGAAAGGGCATCTCTCACTTTCCTTTCTTCCCAAGAATGCAACTTTCTTCCCCTTTCTGTGCTGCCCTAGGTTCCAAAGAAAAAATAATAATACTGTGCAATAGGACAAGCCCCTCCTCATCCAAGCCAAATTCCTTCTAAAAGCCACCATATAGCTATATGACCCTCTGCCTATCTTCCTGTCCATCCATCTCTTCTTTCTTCTCTCTCACTCTCCCTCCTTTCCCCCATTCATCCATACTTATCAGTTTTCATTTATCAATCCGTTTAATTCTTTCTGCCTATCCATTCCTATTTCCTTCTATCCATCTATTTCTCAGTCTAAGTATCTTCCATTTGGCTATCTTTCTATCCATTTTTCAATATGTCCAATTATCTTTCTATCTAGCAGTACTTCCAGCTTGTGTTTCTGGCTGACTCACTATATATCTAATCTATTGGTCTGCTTCCTTAACTGACTGTCTGGCTATCTGTCTTATGAATCCACCTGTCCATCTCTGTCTCTCTTTGTCTCTCTGTCTCTTTCTCTCTCTCTCTCTCTCTCTCTCTCTCTCTCTCTCTCTCTCTCTCTCTCTCTCACACACACACACACACACACACACACACACACACACACACACACACACACCCTTCTTTTCCAAAAGGGAACTTAATGTCTAAAACTCGTAATGAAACTTAAATTCAAGAGCTTGCTTCAATCAAAATATGCTTTCAACCATCCATAGGAAAGACCCTTTGCTTTTAAAATGTTGAAGGGGCCATTGAACCTTTTCTGATATCTGAGCTCATGATCATGGAGGCAGCTAATACACATTTGATTAGGACTAGGGATTCAAATAGTATTGGACCTAAAGTTCATTGGTCAAACTGAGTAATGCAGGAGAGCTTTGTCTGGGAAGATCTTGTCTGAGAGACTCATTCACTCTTGAAATCCTCATCTTTCAAGAACCAAAATCCTTACTAATTTTCACTTACTTCCTGAAGTAAAATGGTTATATAAGGAAGGTATCATGGTATAGCAAAAGAAAAGAAGCCTAGGAATGAGGATATTTGGACTCTGGTATTGGTTTGACCACTCCTTAGCCATATCATTTTGAGTCTGTAACTTCTCTCTGAGTCTCAGTTTTCTCACCTATAAAATGGAAATCATAATCTATTGCCTATCTTTCTCAGGAAAACTAAACTCATTAAAGGTGAATTGGGCCATTTTTCATATTTGATATGAAAATCATTTTGAAGAATGGCAAAGGACTATGTGAATGTCAGTTATTACTCTTATTAAGAGTTGTGCAGTCTCAGGCATATCTTTTTTTTCTTTCTGGACCTCATTTTCTTCATCTGGAAACTGAAAGTTTTCGACTAGATGACTTCTAAGGCTCCCAAAGTTTGAAGATTCTTTTAATTAGTTAACAATTCACTCACTCAACAAACAATACCTACTTCCAGTAAATACCTTTACTTCCAATAAAGGACATAGCCAAATACCGACAAAGACACAAAATTTAAATAAGATAAGGTCTCTGCTCTCACAAAGTTTATAATTCTTTAATACAAATGATTACATAGTAAAATATTATATAACTAGTGCATTAGAGAGGTATAAAACAAAAAAGCCAAACAGTGAAAGTCATTCCTAATCCAGAGAGATCACAGCAGTCTTCATGGAGGAGGCAGCTTCGAATTAGATCTTAAAATATGGGTAAGAACCATTAGGAGAAGACAGGAAAAAAGCATATTTCATTCACTTGAAACATCATGAGTAAAACTTGGTGGGCTTGAAAGCACACAGTATGTTCAGTAGCCAGAGAGGGGTCCAATTTGTCTAGAGCACTAAATTGATGTAGGGAAGTAATTTAATAATGAAATGACTAGAAGATAAGGTGGTGCTGACTGTGAAAGATTTTGAATGTCAGGCAGATTATGAACTTTACCCAAAAGGCAATGGGGAGCCACTGAAAATTTTTGAATAGAAAACAACATGACCGAATAGATTTATCATTTAAAAATATTACTCTGGCAGCTATATGAAGGATAGATTATGTAGTAGAGGGAAGAAGACATGTGAGAAATCTGTTGTTAACAGGTTTGCATGAATGGTAAAAAGGGCCTCTTCTACATAATGACAGTGGGAGGAAGAAGAAAGGATGAATATTTCAAGAGTAGAATTGACAGACTTTGGTAACTGAATAGATATGAGACATGAGACAATGGAAGAATTGAAAACCACATGCTTTGAGCTTAGGAAATGGGGTAAATGACACAGGCAGAAATTTTAAAAACCAGAAGGAAAAATCAGATTTTAGGGGGGAAAACATAAAGTTTTAGACATTTTGAATTAGAGGTGCTGGTGAACATCTGTGTGGAAATGCCTATTAAGGTCTGGGGTTCAGAACTAGAATTTCCAATATCAGAGTCCTTTGTACAGGAAGAGAAGAAGGCCATGGGTAGACCCTTGGAGAATAAGCACATCAAGGGATCCCTGTGACATTACACTCTATCTTGAATAGAAGAAGTAATATTTTGATCTGAAATGGTAAATCGTATTTCTGAAAATCAGAACAAACAATGTCATTTAATATCATCCAATCTGCAATATCCAATTTGAGAGTTTCCATTTTCTTCCCCATGATTGAAAAAAGCCAGACATACTAATGATTTTCCCCTCAATCCTTGGCTGAATGAAATAAATAAGCACAAGAATGTCTAAAGATTGTTAAACAAACATCAAGTTAGATTGTTGCTGGTGGTTCATATGTATTTGGCTTGCTTATTAGTTCTGTTCAGAACTGCCCTTATCTCTCACCTCCCACCACTGAGTTCATTCTGTTTGAAGTTGACCTGATTGCACTTATTTAGAGTCATTAATACTTAATCATCCAGCAGTTTTAATTGTGCCAATATTAAAAATGCATCCATGTCAATTTCATTCATTAAATATTTAGCTTTTCCTAAAAGGAAGTTGTTTGCTGTTGTTAATATCACTTTAAAAGGGTCAACATGTGACTCCATAGATCATGGAAAAAGGAAAATGGAGCCCCCATACTTCAAGTGTCAAGGATGACAGGATCATGCTATTTTTGAGACATCATTGAGAAAATGATGTGACTAAGTTGAACCTGGGAAGAAAAAGAACCTTTGAGGTAACTTCCTAATTCATTTTTTAAATATTGAGTTCCCTTACTTGAGTGGCCATTCTTCAGGATAAAATGTAGTAAAGCAGATCCAAGAAAGCCAGACCTCACCTGAGAATGCCTGATTGCTATCCTTCCATCTACCTTTCTCAGAGCTTGCCACAGGATATCTAGCAGATCTCCAATCTCCAACCTAGACTCCATTTTTCATTGTCAGAAAGATTCTGTCCTATCATGGAAGTAGGAAAAACGCAGTGAAAGGAGGAAAACTTAACCTTATCACCTCTGGCTGCTGCAACTTGATCCCAGAATGAAAATTTTGACATGTAGTCTCTGGAACAGATCTGGTTAACAGAGCAGAGGCAGTGAAGAAAGTGAGTGAAAACATTTAAAAACAGAACAAAGAGAGGTAGATGTGAATGGAGGGCAAGGAGAGAGAATATCAGCACCTGCTCTTTTCACTTCAATGTGAGCAAAACAGAGAGGGAAATGATGGAAATTCTCTAATATCTGTAAACACATAACATCAAAGATGAACACTTACACACACTCACATATGGTGCCTATTACAGTGTCAAGCATATAGTAGTCATTTACTAAATGCTTGTTGACTGACTGAAAGACATATATGAAATCACAGACACAAATGTCTTCATATGCAGTCATATAGAGTACAATTGTGCATACACAGCTGAAGAAATATACAATTGAACTTTCTCTTACACATTTTCAAATATGGGAAAGTGTGTGGGGGGTGATAAATAAGCATTTATATAATATTAGTCTGCTATCCGCCAACCACTATACTGAGCACTTTTTACAAGTACTAAGACTCCAAGCCCAACCTTTTAACCACTGTCCCATCTAGCTACCCTTAACCTAAAATGGTTTCATAATAAACCTTATTTTTCTTATCCAAAAAAAAATCATTTTATAATACCTAGTCTTAAAATATTAAAGCTGAAAGGACTTTAAAGATCATCTAATTTAGCCCTCTCCTGAGTTAAGGAAACTGAAGTCCAGAGATTGGAAGAGACTAGAGAACCTGTGGATGATAGAGAGGTTTTCTTTGACAAAGAAGTTAATAGCAAGGTCCAAGAAATGTTGACAATTCAGTCACCTTTTATTCTATAATCCTATGATCTCTTCTCCCTAGTCCAAGTGGACCTCTTTCCATTTATCTGACAAAGTCACTTACAGACAAAAATGTAAGCACATTCACATTATCATGAGTAGTTACATACATGTATATCCATCACAAACACTGCAAAAATTAGGAAAGAAGTGAAATATCCTCAGGAGAAGAATAAAAAAATAGACTTAGTCATCCATTCCTTGAGAATGGCAGATTCTCTCCCCCTACTTCTTAACTCATTCACTCCATTCTTTATTTTTTGCTGAGGCAATTGGAGTTAAATGACTTGCCTAGGGTTACACAGTTAGGAAGTATTAAGTGTCTGGGGCCAGACTTGAACTCATGTCCTCCTGACTTCAGAAGTAGTACTCTATCCACTATGCTACCTAGTTACCTCACTCTATTCTTTATTGTTTCCTCAATTCTACTAAAACTGCTTTCCTTAAGATCACTACTATACTTTATCACTAAATCAAATGGATCTTTTTGTCCTCATTGTCCTTCCCTTCTCTGAAATATTTGGCATTGTAAACTACCCTCTTCTTTTTGACACCTCTCCTCTTTCTGATTTTTGTATATTAAATTATAATGATTCTCTTTCAACTTCTCTGATTACTTCCTCATTTTCTTTTTGATAGCTCCATATCCTTCTTTCATCCCTTAAGTATGGTATTCTCCAAGGTTTTGTCCAGGAACTTTCATTTCTCTTTATATTTTGACCATTGCTGATCTACTGCTAGCTACTTTAATTGTCATCTCTATGCTCTTGACATTTAAATCTGTAACTTCAACCCCAGTCTCTCAGAGCTCTGATCCTGAATTTAAGCTTACTTATAGAGGTATGGTATGTGGAAGTAATGGAATATTATCATTCTATAAAGAAATAATGAACAGGATTATTTTAGAAAGGCTTGGAAAGATTTACATGAACTGATGCTGAATGAAGCAAGCAGAACTAGGGAAACATTATAACACAGCAAAAGCAAAATTGTAAGATGATCAACTATGATAGACTTGGCTTTTTTCAGCAATTCAGTGATCCAAAGCAATCCCAATAAACTTTGGTTGGAAAAATGCCATTTACATCCACAGAGAGAACTATCAAAGCATACTATTTTCACTTTTTTTTCTGGTTTTTCTGGTTTTTCCTTCTTGCTCCAATTTTTTTCTCCCAACATGATTCATATAGAAATATGTAAAAATGAATGTATGCGTATAACTTTAAAAAAAGAAAAGAACTCCCCCCCAAAAAAAAGCCTATTTATTGGATATCTCTACTTGGATGTCCCACTGACACCTCAAACTCAACATGTCTAAAACTAAATTCATCATTCCCATTTTTAAAAATTGCCTTCCCCCATCTTTTCTATTTGTGTTGGTGGTGATACCATTTTCCTAATCTCTCAAGCTTCAAAGTTATAACTTTGGATTTTTCTTTGATCCTTCAAAGAATCACATAATTTGAGATGAGAGGAATGTCAGTATCCATCCAATTCGACCTATACTAAAAAGGAATCTTCACTATGGCATATATAACAAGTATGTATCCTCTTTTTTAAAAAATCTTATTTTTTCAATTATATGTAAAAGCTATTTTAAAATTCATTTTTTAAAATGTTGAGTTCCAAATTCTCTCCCTTCCTCCCTATTGAGAAGACAAGAAATTTGGCATAGGTTATATATTATACAAGTTATAATAAAATATATTTTCATATTAGTCATGTTATAAAAGAAAACAGATTTTTAAAAGAATGGATTTTTTAAAAAATATTTCATATATATTGAACTACTTGCCATCTAGGGGAAAGGATGGGGGGAAGGTGGGGAAAATTGGAACACAAAGTTTTGTAAGGATCAGTGATGAAAAATTATTCATGCATATATTTTGGAAATAAAAAGCTTTAATAAAAAATGTTTCAATCTGCATTCATATTTCATCAGTTCTTTCTCTGGAGATGAATAACATTTTTCATAATCAGTTCTTCAGAATTGTCTTGGATTATTGTATTGCAGAGAATATCTAAGTCATTTAAAATCAATCATCATACAATATTGCTGTTACTCTGTATACTATTCTCCTGGTTCTGCTGCTTCACTTTGCATCAATTTATCTAAGCCCTTCAGGTTTTTCTAAGAGCTCATCATTTCTTATTTACAGTTGTATTTTATTGCAATCACATAATCACAACTTATTCATCCATTCCTTATTTGATTGGCATCCCTTCAGTTTCTAATTCTTTGCCACCATGAAAAAAGTTGCTATAAATACTTTTGCACACATAAAATCCTTTTCCTTTTAAAATCTCTTTAGGATATAGACCTACTAGTGGTTTTGCTGGCTCAAAGATATGCATGGTTTTAGCGCTTTTGGGCATAGTTCCAAATTGCTCTCCAGAATGGTTGGATCAATTCACAACTCCATTAACAATATTTTAGTGTCCTAATTTTCCCACATCACCTCCAACATTTATCATTTTTCTTTTCTGCTATATTAGCCCATTTGATAAGTATAATGTGGTACTTCTGAGTTGTTTTAATTTATATTTCTCTAATCAATAGTAATTTAGAACATTTTTTCATATGATTATAGATAGCTTTAATTTCTTCATATGAAAACTTTTGACCATCTATCAGTTTGGGAATGATTTATATTCTTATAACGTTGACTCCATTTTCTATATATTTAAGAGTCAAGAACTTTATCAGTGAAACTTGTAAATTTTTTTTCATAATTATGATTATTGTATATTTCTCTTCAACCTATTTCTTCTCATTTATCCTTCTCTCTCTCCTTTTATCCTACCCTTCCTCAGAAGTGTTTTGCTTCTGACCATTTCCCTCCCAATCTACCCTCTCTTTTATTAGCTCTGCCTTCCTTCTATTTCCTCTTCTATTTCCATATAGGGTAAGATAGATTTTTATTCCCAATTGAATATGTATATTATTTCCTCTTTGAGAGTAAGAATCAAGCCTTGTCTGCCACAACCCTTCTTTTTTCACTTTACTATGAAAGCTATTTCATGCTTTTTTATGAGACAATCTACCCCATTTTACCTCTTCCTTTCCTCTTATTTCATTGCATCCCTCTTTCTCATCCCTTAATTTTGTTTTTTGTAGATATCATTACATCATAGCCAACTCATACCTCTGTCCTCTGTCTATGAAAGTTCTTAGAAATTATGGGTATCATCTACCACTACACACCTGTCAGATTGGCTAGAATGACAGGGAAAGATAATGGGGAATGTTGGAGGGGATGTGGGAAAACAGGGACACTAATACATTGTTGGTGGAATTGTGAACACATCCAGCCATTCTGGAGAGCAATTTGGAACTATGCTCAAAAAGTTATCAAACTGTGCATACCCTTTGATCCAGCAGTGTTTCTTTCTTTTTTTTTTTAATTTAATTTTATTTAATAATAACTTTGTATTGACAGAATCCATGCCAGGATAATTTTTACACAGCATTATCCCTTGCAATCACTTATGTTTCATTTTTTTCCCTCCCTCCCTCCTCCCCCCCCCAAGATGGCAAGCAGTCCTATATATGTTAAATATGTTGCAGTATATCCTAGATACAATACACATTTGCAGAACCAAACAGTTCTCCCGCTGCACAGGGAGAATTGGATTCAGAAGGTAAAAATAACTCAGGAAGAAAATCAAAAATCAAATAGTTCACATTCATTTCCCAGTATTCCTTCTTTGGGTGTAGCTGTTTCTGTCCATCATTTATCCAATGAAACTCAGTTAAGTCTCTTTGTCAGAGAAATCCACTTCCATCAGAATACATCCACTGATCCAGCAGTGTTTCTACTGGGCTTATACTCCAAAGAGATACTAAAGAAAGGAAAGGGACCTGTATGTGCCAAAATGTTTGTGGCAGCCCTGTTTGTAGTGGCTAGAAGCTGGAAAATGAAAGGATGTCCATCAATTGGAGAGTGGTTGGGTAAATTGTGTTATATGAATGGTATGGAATATTATTGTTCTGTAAGGAACGACCAGCAGGATGAATACAGAGAGGACTGGCGAGACTGACATGAACTGATGCTGAGTGAGATGAGCAGAACCAGGAGATCATTATACACTTCGACAATGATACTGTTTGAGGATGTATTCTGATGGAAGTGGACCTCTTTGATAAAGAGAGCCTTAATTGATCAAAGATGGGCAGAAGCAGCTACACCCAGAGAAAGAACACTGGAAATGAATATAAACTGCTTGCATTTATGTTTTTCCTCCCGGGTTATTTATACCTTCTGAATTCAATTCTCCCTGTGCAGCAAGAAAACTGTTCGGTTCTGCACACATATATTGTATCTAGGATATACTGCAACCCATTCAACATGTAAAGGACTCTTGCCATCTGGGGGAGGGGTGGAGGGAGGGAGGGGAAAAATCGGAACAGAAATGAATGCAAGGGATAATGCTGTAAAAAATTACCCTGGCATGCGTTCTATCAATAAAAAATTATTAAAAAAAATAAAAAATAAAAGAAATTATGGGTATCATCTTCCCATATAAGAATGCAAACACTTTGACCTTATCAAATCTCTTATAATTTCTCTTTTCCTCTGTACTTTTTATATGCTTCTCTTGTTTTGTATTTGAAAGTCATATTTTCTATTCAGCTATGGTCTTTTCCTTAGAAATGCTTGAATGTTTTCTATTTCATTAAATAACTGTTTTTTCCCTGTGTAAAATTTTGCTGGGTAGGTGACTCTTGATTGTAATCCTAGCTCCTTTGTCCTCTGGAATAGCTTATTCCAAGTCCTCCAATCCTTTAATGGAGAAACTGGTAAATCTTGTGAGGTCCTGACTGTAGCTCCACAATATTTGAATTGTTTCTTTATAACTGCTTACAATATTTTTTGACCTGGAAGTTATGGAATTGGGTTAAAATATTTCTGAGACATTTCATTTGAGGTTTTCTTTCAGATGATTGGTGGATTCTTTTAATTTCCATTTTATCTTCTGGTTCTAGGATATCAGTGAGGTTTTCATGATTATTTCTTTTTTTTTTAAATAGCTTTTTATTTACAAGATATATGCATAGGTAACTTCTCAGCATTGACAGTTGCAAATCCTTTTGTTCTAATTTTTTTCCTCCTTCCCCCCCCCTTCTCCCAGATGGCAGGTTGACCAATACATGTTAAATATGTTAAAGTATAAGTTAAATACAATATAAGTATACATGTCCAAACAGTTATTTTGCTGTTTAAAAAGAGTCAGACTTTGAAATAGAGTACAATTAGCCTGTGAAGGAAATCAAAAATGCAAGCAGACAAAAATCAAGGAATTGGAAATTCTATGTAGTGGTTCATAGTATTTCCCAGAGTTCTTTTCCTGGGTGTAATTGGTTCAGTTCATTACTGCTCTATTGGAACTAATTCGGTTCATCTCATTGTTGAAGAAGGCCACATCCATCAGAACTAATCATCATATAGTATTGTTGTTGAAGTATATAATGATCTTCTGGTCCTGCTCATTTCACTCAGCATCAATTCATGTAAGTCTCTCCAGATCTTTCTGAAATCATCCTGCTGGTCATTTCTTACAGAACATTAACATTCCATAATATTCATATACCACAATTTATTCAGCCATTCTCCAATTGATGGGCATCCACTCAGTTTCTAGTTCATGATTATTTCTTAAAATGTGATGTCTAGGATCTTTTAAAAATCATGGTTTTCAAATAGTTCAGTAATTCTTTTTTCCCCCTGAGTCATGGGTCTCACAGCTAGGAAGTGTTGAGTATTGGGGATCAGATTTGAACTCGGGTTCTCCTGACTTCAGGGCTGGTGCTCTATCCACTGAGCCACCTAGCTGCCCCAGTTCTGTAATTCTTAAATAATTTCTCCTTGATCTATTTCCAGGTCAATTGTTTTTTTCTATTTTTTCATTCTTTCAATTTTGTTTCATTGTTTCTTAGTGTCCCATGGAAACATTACCTTCTGCTTGCCCAATTCTAATTTTTAAGAAATTATTTTCTTCAATTAGCTTTTGTATTTTTTTTTCCTATTTGGCCAATTCTACTTTTTAAGGACTTGTCTTAATCAGTGAATTTTTGTTCCTCTTTTACTTTTTGGCTTTTTCTGTTTTCAATATTTTTTGTATCTGCTTTACTAAGTCATTGGCTCTTTTTTATAATTTTCTTACATTACTCTCACTTGTTTTCCCAATTTTTTCTCTACCTCTCTGATTTTTAAAAAGTTTTCTGGGCTCTTCTAGGAATTTGGGGGAAAGGGTTTTGAGACCAATTTACATTTTTCTTTGAGGCTTTGGGTGTTTTTGCTTTGAGTTTGTTGTCTTATTCTGAATTTATATTTTGATCTTCCATGTAACTTTCTATTATCTAGCCATTTATTTTTGTGGTTTTCACATTTCCCCAGGCCATTGTTTTTACTTTATGTTAAATCTGGATTCTGCTCCTGAGGTGGAAGGGATGTCAGGTTTTTCATGCTGCTGTTTTCAGAGTTAGCTTGGGAGCATCTATTAATTTTCAGTTCTTCTAAGGTTGTTTGCTTTAAGAAAAAGTGTGGTCACTGCTCTCCTGGACTGTGCTCTGGTTTATAAATGACTACTCTGGAACTATGACTAGGGTCACTATTCTCCTATGTCTGCACATCCTAGTGTGCTATTATTACTACTTGATTAACATTCATTATGCACCATTATAATTATGTATCACTCTTCTATTCACAAACCATCATTGACTTCCTATTATCTACAGAATAAAATATGAAGTTTTAACTCTTGGCATTCAAGGCTTTCCATAATATGAGTTCAATCTGCCTATCCAGTGCTTTACTATTCTCTTTAACATATTTTGTGTTCTAGTCAAAATTGATTACTCTTCTTCCCCAATCTTTATTCTTTCCCCTCATCTCTTTAGCCTTTTTCATGCTGTTTAACATACTTAGAACTGATCCCAACTCAATTTCCATCTATACAAGTCCTTGCAACTCAGCTGTCACCTCCTCCATGAAGTTTACCCATAATTATTTGTAGATTTGCCTCCCCCAGATCCATTAGATTGCATACTAAGGGCAGAACACATATCAAATCTATCTCTAGAGTCTAGCAAAATATTTTGTGTATGATGTTTATACATGTATAATCCATATCAGATTGGTTACCATCTCAGAGAGAGGAGAAGGAATTAAAAGAGGGAAAGAATTTGGAACCCAAATTTAAAATTAAATAATGTTGAAAATATTTATACATGTAATTAGAAGAAAAATAAAATACTATTTTTAAAATCTCTGTGTATGATAGGTTCTTATATGCAGTCAGTCAACAAACATTTATAAAACACTTATTATATGCCAACACTAAAGATTCAAAGAAAGACAAAATAAATTCAAATGATGATATAAATAGTTCTGCATTAGGAAGTTTAATCAAGAGAGGCAACCTGAAATGAAGAATAAAGTGCTGATCTTAGCATCAAGAAGACCTACATTCAAGTTCCACTTCTGAAATACACTGCCTATATGACTAAACAAATCTCTTAAACTCTCAGTGCTCCAAAAAAAAAAAAAAAAAAAAAAAAACTAAGTTAAAGAGAAGGTACCAGTCTATGTTGGTAGAGAAGTTCATCAAGCCTTCTGTACTCCAAATAAATAAAAAGTCTGATCAATTTTTAGGTGCCTTCTGAATGTAGAGTGAACTGGGAAAATGCTTAAATCCTTTCGACAGATATGAGATGATTGAGTCCCTTATTACCAGTAGTCTTTTGGACATTGTGAATTGAATATCTTAAAATCATCTCAAAGTCAGAATGTGTAAAATAGAACTCATTATCTTTTTTTAAATTTATTTTCAGTTTATTTTTTATATTCAGTTTATTTCAGTTTTATTTTTTCTTTTTCCCATCACCTCAATGAAAAAAGAAATAAACTCATATCAAATATGAATAGTCAGATATTCCTATATTGGTTATGTTCCAAAAATATGTATTTTATTCTACATATTGACTCCATTACATCTCTGTTAGAAGGGTGAGTTGCATACTTCATCACTAGTACTCTTGGACTATGAGAAGTCATTGTGTTTTTTATGCACTTGCTTTGTTACAAATTTTTCTTCTAGTTCTGCTCACTTCAATCTTTTCGGGTTTTTCTAAAACGCTCTTTTTAACTGTTTCTTAAGTGCAATAACATTCTTTTATGTTCATGTGCTATAATTTGTTTAGCTATTGACAAAAAAAATCTTCTTAACCACCAGGTCTTTACCATCATAAAAAGGACTATAAATATTTTTATACATATGGCTTCTTTTCCTCTTACTTTGATCTCGCTAAGAGTATAGACCTAGTAATGTTTATTCTGGATCAAGAATATGCAAAATTTAATACCTTTAGGGGCATAATTCCAAATTGCTTTCCAAAATGGCTGGACTAATTCACAGATCTGTTGATGTACTTAAATTCCCCTCCAGTTCCTCAAACATTTGGCAATTTTCATTTTTGGCCAACTTTCTAAATCTAATGAGTGTGAGGTAGAAATTTAGTGTTGCTTTGATTTACATTTATTAGTGATTTGGAGCTTTTTTTTCCCTCACATAGCTTTTGATAATTTGGATTTCTTCCCTTGAAAACTGACTTTATATCTCTTCATGATAAATCATCAATTAAGGGATATAAGTTATTCTTATAAATTTGAATCAGTTCCTTATCTATCTTAGAAATCAGAACTTTATCAGATAAAATTGCTACAAAGATTCTTTTCCTCAGTTACCTTTTTATCTTATAATCTTAACTGTTAGGTTTTTGTGGGAAAAAAATTTTTAATGTTATGTAATCAATACTGTCCATTTTATTTTCTGTGATTCTCTCTGTGTCTCATTTCATTACAAACTCTTCCCCATTCATATATTCAAAAATCAATTGTTTCTCTACTCTTCTAATTTGTTTGTGATGTGTTATTTTATATCTACTTCATAAATCCATTGAAGCTAACAAAACAAAAATTAACATGCTAATAGCTACAATGTTTGCAAGTCAACTTTTAGGATTTTCCTCAGTTATTATGATGGCAGTATATGATATAAAGTGATCTAAACCTAATTTCTGTCAGATTGTTTTAGGATTTTCCTAAAAGTTTTCGCCCAATCATGAAGCTAGAATTCATTATCTTTGTCTTCAAACCCTCCTCTATTTCCAATTTTTCTATTACTGTATGGGTACTATCATCCTACAGACTTGCAACCTCAGTCTTAACTCCTTACTCTCCTCCATTCTATATATCTAATCTGTTTTAACAATAATAAAAATAATAATCACTAGCATTTAAAGTTTATAAACTGCTTTACAAATATTATCTCATTTTATCGTTACTCCAATCCTCTGAGATAGGTTTTTGCAAACCTATTTTCCAACCTGGTTAATATTCTTAATGTACCACTATAATCATATCAATTCTCAAATCTTCAATAATTTCCTATTGCCTACTAAAGTATAAAGTCTTAACTCTGGCATTCAAGGCCTTCCATAGTTTAGTTCCAATCTACCAGTTGAGTCTTTCAAAATTCTGTATTCAGTCAAAGTAGATTATTTACCATTCCTCATCCTCATCCTGCCCTCTCTCATTTCTTTAGCTTTGTTCATATTCTCTCTCATATGCAGAGCTGATCCCGGCCCAGTTTCTACCTGTGAAGTCCCTCCTTTTCTTTAAGACCCAACTCACATGCCACCTGTTCCTTGATGCTTAGCTTGTTGCACACCACACATAAAAATGATTTTACATTTTCCAAAGACTTGCTCAGGGTCACGCAACTAGGCAGGATTTGAACAAAGGTCTTTCTGTTCCTAGATAGGGCACCCCAGTTCATTGCCTAACTGCCTCAAGTATTCTTGAGTGTTGTCAAATCTTGGTTTTTTCCACTTTCATTACATATGTTGCATGTTTCCTTCTCTCCATTCATATAACTACCTAGCCCAATATAAGCTTTTATTTCACATGTCCCTGATGCCTATTCAGATACCCTCCTAATTGGATTCCCTGCCTTAATTCTCCCATACCCAATCTATTCTTCATATCCTCCAGCTGCCCAAATGATTTTTCTAAAGCATAGGTTTAGCCATGTCATTTCCTCCTCCCATACTCACTAAGCTTCAGTGGCTCCTCTATATCCCCAGGATGGAATAAAAAATTCTTAGTTTGACATTTTAAGTCCTTCAAAGTTTTCCTATTTTGAATCTTTTTGCACTTTGCTCCCTCCCATGCCCTTGATGATCTGGCCTCCTGGAAGCTCTCCATCTCCCAACTTCATGCTTTTCACTAGTTATGTCTCATGCCAGTTCCCTTCCTTTCTCATCTCCACCTCTCAGCTTCCCTGGCCTTCTTCAAGACCCATTTCAAGTTCCATGTTCTACAGAAGACTTTTTCTTACTCCATTTCTATTTCTTCTAGTGCCTTACCTCTATATATCTTTGTATTTTTCATATATATATTTATACATGATCTTCCACATTAAGATGTGAGCTTCTTAAGAATAGATGCATTGTTTTTGCCTCTCATTTTATTCCCAGACAGGGATTGGTATAATAACTTAATAAAGGCTTGTTGATTAATTAATCCGGCAGATAAGCCTTAGAGTGGCTACTTCTGAACACTAACTTGTTTCAGGAAAAGAAAGAATAGGGACAAGAGAAGGTAAAAGGAAATTAAGAGTGAATTGAAGTGAGGTTAGGAGACAATATATTCTATCTCAGAAAAGTAATCATTCTTTTGACAGTGGCAATCTCAGACTGGAGATTTCCTCAACCATAGTTTCAAAGGTTTATCCAGCCAATCTCCACCTTCCTCTTTCTATTCTCTGTTTTTTCCATCAGCAGCCCCTTTTGCTTTCCCTAGTCTTCACTTCCCCTCACTTAATTTCCACCCTTGGGAATCAAGTCTGATAATGGAATTGGATCATCATTAGAAGAATCTCAGAAGACACAAAAATAGAACAATTATTTATTAGGGAGGCAATGATGTGTTATGGAGGATTCACGGACATGAAAATGAAGCTTTAATAGCAATAGAGTGAGTGGCCCAGAAACCAGGAGGATTTCAGCAAATTTCAAGATTTATGTATAAGTGTATTGCTGAGAGAGCAAGAATGATGATCCTTCTGGGGTCCATCATCACAGAACTTCCAGATGTCCAACTTTCCTCTTCAAAATCTCTGTGTTCAGCTCCTTGCACTACAAATATTGGAAGAAAAGGGGAGGTATGGAGAAATAGGGAAGGGCAGATTCTAAGTTGGGACTGGCTACCTGAGTAAACCCCCTACTCTAAGAAGTAAGAGACAAAGAGACTGACAGTAGGAGAGACTAATGAAGATAAGGGAGAGAGGAAAAAACTTAGTTTTAGAAATTGAGTGAGTTTAGAAATTGAGAGTGTGATCTTCAATAAAATATGTCATAAAAGAGAGACTTGGTAATCAGGAGTTGGTGTTAGGGGCACTTTTTGGGTTTTGGGTTATTTAACCCCATTTGAATATCTATGTTTGTGAAGGTGCTGGTTATACATATAATGACTATGCACATTTATAAATGTGTTATAGCAGGGTCAAGATATGAGAGGAAAGGGTGGGTTTTGAAGTGGAAGAACTGGATGCAACTGATATCCTTAGGAAGATACCTGGAGATTCAATTCAATTCAACAAGCCTTTATTAAGTGCCTTCTCTGTGTCAGGTTCTGTGATAGGTACTGGGGATACAGGAGCAAAAGTGAAAGGAAGAAGAAGAAGCACTTGAAATGATCCTTGAAAGGAGTTAAGTCTAAGAGGCAGAGGTGAAGTGAGAGAGCATTCTGAACTTAAGGGTATGGAGACAGGAAATAGAAGTAGGTCAGTTTAACGCCGAATGTTGAGTGCACAAGAAAGAGCAATGTGAGATAAATGAAGGACCAATCACTGTAATATCTTAAGTGGATATGCAGTATCAAGGAAGGCTTGCTAAAGTAGGTGGCCTTTTGTTTAAGAGACATAACATTTAGTGACAAAGTGCTTCTAACTGCTAGAGGAAACTGATTAGACAGAATGTATTCAGATGTTCTGGAGGGTCAGATCTTCTCTGTTGTGTGATAGAAGTGTTGAAAACAAATGTAACTCTACAAGCCTAAGAAGATAACAGGAACTAGGGTTTTCACAGAGGCATCTGTGGGAGGGGAGGGGGGAAGGGAAACACTCTTATGTTCCCTGACATGTCCCATCCTTTCCTCCACAGGCTGTGCCTTCCTCACATATTGCGCCCGGGACTCAGCCCTCAAAGCCCAAAGTGCACTGCATGAGCAAAAGACCCTGCCAGGGGTAAGTCATAAATAATTTTGGGATGGAAGAGGAAAGTAGAGAGTCAAAGAGGCAATTACTTGAGGGTAGAAATGTCCCCATCTTTGAAGTCTTGGGTGGAGATGATGCATGAGCCTTGAGAAAGCTCAGGACTTGTTCTGAGTCAAGATGGAGATAAAAGGCAGGGTAATGGGAAAGGATACATTGGTCTCTTCTGAGAATCTGGAGATGGTGTGTGTGCTTGGCTTTCATTCTTCAGATCAGGGGTTCTTTACCTTTTTTATATTATGAAACCTTTTTAACAATTTGGTAAAGCTATAGACCCCATCTCATAATGACAAATGCATATAATAAAATGCATAGAATTACAAGGAAAGGAAAGGAAACCAATTATGCTAAAATACTGTTATCAACAATAATTTCAAACACTTCATTCACCCCAGGTTAGGAAACTCTACATCAGAGACTTCTCAGACCTAGTAACCTAAATATTGTTTTCAGGATTTTCAGCCTGTCTATAAGATTAAAAATCAAATACTTGCTGATTTCCTGGTGATAAAACAGCAGCTGGAACAAGAAGGATGGGAGATGGAGGGAAGAGAAAAAATGAAGTAGAAAGGATGAAGGTTGACATTTGTTTATCTTGGCTTGGGTTTGGGAGTAGGAAGGAGGAGAAGAGGACCTTTAGAATCTTAGGACTTAGATCCAAAATTTTATGTTTCCCTGGAAGAATCACTGGTGGGTAGCTGTGCAGATCTGATTGGGGCCTTAGAATTTGCTCAAATGAGAGTTCCCCTGGATCTATTCCCTGCTCTTCCAACCTTGTTTGACATCCCATCACAATTTGCTCTCTTAATGAAAGTGAATGTCCCTTTGCCACAGTCTGAAGAATGATGGATGCCTTCTTTATGGAAGGCAGTGCTTGTGTATTTTATTGGTTACTGGTCCTGATTTCATCAACCATTGAACATACATTAAACAAAATACAGAGAATGACCCAGGCTTCAGGTAGCAGGGAAATAATGTTCCTCATCACCAAATTAGGCATCTCCTTTGTGGAGATCAGGAAACTGACTGATTCACACTTAAAGATAACTGAAAGAAGGAGAAGAATCATGGAATCAAGATCTAGTGCTGGAAAGTACCTTAGAGATGCTTCCAATAGAGATGGAATATTAAGAAACCAAACCTCAGAGAGTTAAAGTGACTTACCTACAGTCACACAAATAAAAAGTGGCAGAGCTATGATCATCAATCTAGAAGTAAGAGAAATCTCAGAGCCCATCCTTTTACATCTGGAGAAACTAAATTTGAATCTATGCCCTCTTGCCTCCAATCTCATATCCTTTCTATTATACTAGGGATAAGTGTAGAAAACTAATGAGTCTGGGATAAGAACATTCCCTTCAAGTAGGGGTGGTAATTGAATACTAGATTCCAGGAAGTCTGGCTCTAGCTCCATGAAACATTCATATGCCAGAGTTGCTGATGCTAAGTTCAGGAATTTATATTCCTGTCTTCTCCCTAATATGTGCCTTCTTTCTCGGATGATATTTCCTCCAGAATGAATTTTATCATTTATTTATTTGTTGTGTCCCCAGCCATGGGCTAGCCACTGATGGGGAAACCAGAAGAGAAGATGTGATCCACTTCTTCAGGGGGCTTATGATCTTGTCAGAAAAACAAAACATATATGTAATGGTTCAGCAAAAATTTGTTAAGTGTCATGTGCTATCTGTATGGAATTGAGTGAGCCACTTAACTCATGACCTCAGTTTCCTTAACAACAAAATAAAAGAGTTGGACTAGATTACCTCTAATTTTCATTGTACCTCAAAATAGATAGTGCTATGATTGTTCAGCGATTTGAACAGTAATATTGTAGGAAGTCAGAACAAAAAGAGGTCAATGTAACCTGGAGTAGGAGAAGTAAGCTTCCAAGTGGATGTAGATCTTGAAGAATGTTATAGGAACTGGATGGAAAGGAAGATAAGGAAAGGACATTTCAAGTTTATTAAGTATCATGAAGAAAAATGCAAAGAGGCTCCTGAGGATATAATGAATGGATTAGCCAAACTGAAATAAAAGGTGTATAAGAGAAGTGTAAGAAATAAGGTTTGAAAGATGTTCACATTTTAGAATGAAAAGGAACTTAGAAATCTAAATCTCTAATTTTAATAATAAAAAACCTCAGCTCTAGAGAGAAAAAATATTTTAAGTAAATTTATTTTGCCTTATCTTGTTAGGGTTTATTCCTTCCGTACTTGTGGAAGCCTCGAATGTCAGGCTAAGAGTTTGGACTTTGCTTAAAAGGAAACAGAGGTCAAAAAAGAGTCTTCATCACAGAATTGACCTGACATAGAGAAGATAGGCATTCATGTGATCTGTGAGAAGTGCAGTGATGCGCAAAACCATCCCTGGCTCTGATCCTGAGACTACCCTAGTACCATAGATTCAGAACAAGAAGGAATCTGAGGTCATATAGTCCAACCCCCTCAATTCAGAAATGAGAAAACCTTAAAAAGGTAAGGGACTTAGCCAAGACCACACAGGATTCGAACCTGATTTGTATCTATTGTTCTTTGCATTGTCATATGATTGGAACTTAAAAAGGACACTTGGTGATATCAGCATAAACTATAGCTTCTTTTCATCTATAGGGACCCCAGAACGGGAGTGGAGAAGTGTAGTTCTGGCTCGGCTACAGAGAACTTCAATGATTAATAAAGCAACAAAGAACCCATGGATTTAGGGTTAGGAAAGAATGTCCACTGAAAAGCAATCACTCCCAATGAATGAAGATATAGTCAGAGGGGAGGAGTCCAGTAGTGAGAACTAAGTTTCTTTTAAGATTCTTTACTATCACCACTATCCATTGTGTTAGGAACCTGATCTTTTGCCAAAAGCAATTTCTACCATATCCTGAAGCTCCAAGAACATGGGTCCTATACAGGAAGCAATTAATGTAGATTTGGGGGCAACTTGGCATGCAATAATGGAAAGAGCCAAGAAGTTGATGTTAAAAGACCTGATTTGAGCCTTAGCTCTGCCTCTGATTAGCTTTATGACCTTAGGAAAATCACAACCAAGGACTTACTTTCCTAATCTAGAACTTAGATGAACTCTAAAGCATTTAAGTTGTCTTCTAGTTCTAATATTCATGATTTGGGGAGGCATTAGAGGAGGGGTAAACTTGATAGATGCATCCTTATGATTCATCTTTTCAAGATCATAAGTAACATATGTCAGCACTCTCACAATCTGAGCTGAGGGACTCTCAGCTAGGGCTAAGACCTTAAAGTCAGTAGTTTCAATGTATATTTATTGTCTACTAAAGTAAGTTCAAATTCTTTAGTCTAAAGTTTGTCAAGTCACTTTCCAGTATCCACCAAGAAACTTAGATCTAGAGTCCTGAGTGCAACAGAAGCTCTTTACCTTTGTATCTCAAGAAATCTGGAACCCAGACTTTATCTCAAAAACACAAGGAAACACAGAATCTGGCTGTGTCTACCTTAAAAGACACCATCTCCCCAATAAAGCTATGCAGACCTGAAGGCCTCTGTTCTTCAGGGCCAAAATGTAGCATTGATTCCCTCTGGGTTCCACTCTACTTGGATTTATCTGGGTTTCAACCTTCTGAGCTTAACAAAGTGAAAATAAATATTTAATTATTCTCCTAAATAAAAATCGATGGCTCTGCCAGCCTGCAGAGTAAATGGTGTGGGCTATCAATCTTTCCCAAGCTTGGCCAGAGGGAAGTCATGGGAACAGGCAGAAGCTGTATTAAACCATGCCCTAGGAAATCAAAAATTAAACATGAGGAGGAAGGAAGGAGGGAAGCACCTGATCCCTGAGAAGACCCCTAGCCCAAGGTATTTCTCCAGCTATTGTCATTGCCAATCTTATGTATACACTTCAGATTTAACTTCATCTGGAAGGTGACATCATGAACTATGTATATTCATTAGCTTACAGACTTTGAACATGTTGAAGACACTTTAGGGCAATGGTGTGAAAAAATAAGTGAATCTGAGAGACATGTGTGTTGCTAGTATGAGAGAGAATGTGTACTTATAAACTTCATCAGTATATATATATATAATGTATGTGTGTGTGTGTGTGTGTGTGTGTGTGTGTGTGTGTGTGTGTTGGTGGAGAGATGATGTCCTAAATAGATGGGTAAGAGAATGGCTGAAATGTACAAATGTCTATATAGGAGTCTATGGATAGTTTGGACTTCCCATTGCTTTCTAGCAGTGCCTCCTAGGTGAAGAGGAGGGGAGCAGGCAGGCCAGTTTGATATTCAGGGATTCCTTTACCTATATCAGGGCTTACCTTCCTGAGTTCAGAGCAGTCCTTCCTCCAGAGTCAGAAACCCGTCACCCCTTTGCCTTCTCTTTCTGGCTGTTCACCTGTGGCCTGAGATAACCTTGGACAGCTCAACTAACTTAGCTAGGAGATGCCTGATTGTCAGCTTTTGCTATCTGACAGACATAGCTGCTGAGACTCAAAGCTGGGGTTTCTGGAGCATGAGGACTCACAGTTCTCAGAGATACTAGTCCAGATGGACCCTTTTGCTCTTTGTACTTTCTGTTCGTGATAGCAGTCAGTCAGTGACAAAAGATCATCAGATCAAACTCTACTCCATATCACCCAGGTCAGACTTAGGAAGCTATACAGTTTTGGGGGGCCAAGCCCTTAGCAGAAAAAGAGCAAGAAAATACTCCCAGAAAGTTTTATCCTCTACTCCCAATGACCTAAAAATCCCCCAAATTTAAACTCCTTTTTGTCACATAACCAAGATATTTTCTCCCTAACAACACATTTCTGTAATATCTTTAACACAAAAGTTTCATCTACTATAGTGCAACCAACTCAAATTAAGCATTATTACGGGGGATCTTATGAATATCATTCAGATCTGGCTTCTGCCCACCAGGAAGATGGCAGGGGAAAATGTGAATATAATCTTTGGCTGCATAGAGAAAGGCATAATGTCCAGGACTAGGGAGATGATAATCCTGTTCACTTCTAAGACACATTTTGGGGGAAAAAAAAAGCAGCCAGGAAGTTGAAATGTTTTAAGATTATATCAATAGAAGTCTTAGTAGGGATTTGAAGGGGTATTGAGCAAGGAAGAATAATGGTCATCTGCAAGTATTTGATTAGAAGAAGGATTAGATTTGTTCTACCTGCTCCCAGAAAACAGAACTAGGCACAATGGGCAAAAGTTAGAAGATGTGAATTTAGGTTTTGTGTAAGAAGAAACTGCCTAATAATTTGAACTCTCATGAAGTAGAATGGGCTGCTCCAAATTGTCATCAGTTCCCCCAAACTGGACATCATTGAGCAATGACTAGATGACTAGATAACAAGATTTTTTGTTGAAATAATTCTTTTTCAGATATAGGTTGGACTAGTCTCTGAACTCCCTTTCTACTTTATGATTCTATCTATACTGAAAACTTGCTCTGAAGAGAAGATAAAAAGGAGAAGGGAGGTTTTTAGAAAAGCTATAGTTTAGTTGAAAATAGAGAATTTAGATAGAGTTATTAGAGAACTATTTAAAGTAATATATGCCATCTCATATTCTGAGAATCATCAAAGAATAGAGAAGAAAAAAAATGGAATATAGAAAAATTTTTAGTAGACATGACACTTGACCTGAATATAGAAGGATTTTGATCAGGGGTCCTCAAACTACAGCCTGTGGGCCAGATGCGACAGCTGAGGACGATTATCCCCCTCACTCAGGGTTATGAAGTTTCTTTATTTAAAGACCCACAAAACAAAGTTTTTGTTTTTACTATAGTACGGCCCTCCAATAGTCTGAGGGACAGTGAACTGGCCTCCTATTTTAAAAATTTGAGGACCCCTGATGATGGTGAAAAGGGAGATGGAAATTTAAGAAAGGAGAAACAATAAAGGCAGAAAAGTAGTAATTGAGCATGGTGAGTTCATGAAAAAAGGAGATGACCAGCTTTCTGGGAGTACAGGATATCTGTTAGGGCCCAGCTTCTTAAACTGTGGTTTATAAACTGAATGTGAGTCACAAAATGATTTATTATCAGTAAATGTTTGATTTGTATGCCTATTTTATAAACCTATGTACATATGTATGAGGTCACATAAAAATTTCTCAGGCAAAAATATCTCAAGATTGTATCAAGAGAAGTCTTAGTGGGGGTAGGGGATTGAGGAAGGGAATATAAGGGTTGTTTGCAAGTATTTGATTGGAAGTAGGCTTAGACTTGTTCTGCCTGGCCCCAAAAAATAGGACACAAGTGAAAGAAAGTTTAAGAAGTCCTAAGTTAGAGAGTAATGGGGGAGCAGACAGGATCAGGAAGTTATAGTTAAATTGTAAAGGATCTTGAAAGTCAGTCTGAGTCAAGAATCTAATACAGAATCTATTAAAGTCCAGCTTTCTAAAGTTCAGCGTTTTCTTCCTTCATCCCTACAAACTTTTTAAATACTTCTCTCATTCTTCCCAGTCTTAGAGAATAAGGTGACTCTGCTTATTCTCAAAGCTAACCCTCTATCTTATGACTTTAATCTGATCCTCTCATCTCCTCCATGATTTTGTTCCATTAATCATTCCCTCTCTGTTTGTCATACAGCATCAAATCTTCCTCTCTATTCGCAAACATGGTCTGATCTCCACCATCCTTAAAAAAATCAAAACAAAATTCATTGACTACTTCTCCCAAGGTCTAGGATCCTATTTCTCTTCCTTTTTTTTTTTTTTTTACTACCAAACTTACAAAAAAATATTCTGTTCATGTCCTCTTCATCCAGTCACTTCTCATTCTTTCTTATTTTTATCTCCAGATAGTTCCTGGGTAGCCAAAATCAATGATTTTTTAAAATCATCTTCCTTGATCTCTCTGAAACATTCCACTCTTCTCCCTCTTTCTTTATATCCTCATTTTACTTGGCTTCTAGTGACACCATACTCTGAATTTTCTCCAATTTCCCTGATGACTCTGCTTCTGTCTCCTGCTCCTAAAAGGTGAATTTCCTCAAAAATGTCCTCAAGTTCTCTACCCTTTTTCCCTCTGGGATCTTTCTACTTCTGATCAAAACTATTTCCATGTATGCTTTCATTGATCACCTATATACAAATGAATTCTAGATATCTCAGAGGTTCAGTCACAGATTTCAAACTTCTACTTAATCATCCCTACTTGGATGCCTTTTTGGCACCTCAAACTCAGCATATCAAACTCATATTTTCCCTTCTTAGCCTATTGATCACACCACTATTCTCTTAAGTATCTTAGCTTTATCACCTTAAGGCAACATATCTAATAAGTTTCCAGGTGTTATCATTTCTACCACCCCAATATATCTCCCAAAAATTCTCTCTTGAAAAGCATACTTCAAGTCATAATGAGTCTCAGAATCATTAGACAAACTTCCTAAACAGTGCATCATCTTTTCTAAAGCATTCCTTAAAAGATAGTCATCTATTCTCTTCTTGAACACTTTCATTTTGGGGAAGCTCATCACTTTATGAAGTAACCTTTCCTTAATGTGGACAACTTTAACTATCAGAAAATGTGTGTGAATATGTGTGTGGCAGCAGTGAATTGGGGGAGGGAAGGGGGAAGAGAGCTGGGGTTATTTGTGTGTAAGAGAGAATATCTGGATTTCCCTTTTTGTTTTCCCTCTCACCTTTCTTAATCTTCTTTCCTTCTTTTCCTAATGTCTTGAATCCCTGGGAATTATCTTGTCACCATTAGCAATATCTCATTCATGGGTCTTTTGGCTAGGCAATAGAAAAACTAATTGTCTGCTTGGGGTGTCTCCTTTGATAAAGGCAGGAAAATAGAGAAAGAAGTTAGCTAAGCAAAGCTTTGAAAAACACTGATGGGGAGTTTAACCAGCTCTTAATGAAGTGAGGATGCCTGCCAGGAAGAAATCATTTAAAAAGTAAAATGAATCGAAGAGCATCTGTACTGAATGGTAGGTCATAATAATAATTCATATTTATATGGTACTTTATGGTTGCAAAGCATTGTACACACATTCTCTCATTTGATTCTCACAAAACCCTGTAAGAATAATGCAATTATTATTATCCCCATTTTACAGATGAAGTTGCCCAAGGTTACATACTGAATGAGTGTCAAAGTTCAGAGTCAAACCTAGATCTCTAATGTACTAGAACTCTCACTCCACTCCAGGATTTCCACCATACCAGGCGTGTGCTGAAACCAGTGCTTTACATTCAAGTTCACCAGGGCTTTCTGGTGAATGCTGAAAATTTAATGATAAAATGATTCCTCCCAAGTATTTTACAACTTGACTTATTATAATTTATCATATGTTATTTCAAAGCCACGTTAAGTGTTGGAGATCCCAACTGTCCATTATGTCCACCTCACCAGTGTCCATTTGTGTCCATGAAACATTTGTGGAAACCCCTGTGGGTTTACACATACTGGTCATTCTACTCTGACAATGCATATCCACAAATGAGGGGGTTGTTCCAATGGAAATGGACTTGTCTTTACTTTGATTATTAGATTTATACTTCTGCAAAGTATTTGTCTGTCTCTAGAGCTTTTTAATAATAATATAAAGAAATCTGGTATAGGTGGAAGTACAGTTAGATGAAACTGATTGAATAGCCAATCCTAAAAGAGTAATTATTGATGGATCAATGTCAACTTCAAGGAAAATTCTAATGGAGTGCCCCAGGGATCTGTCCTTTGTGCTTCACAAGATCAAGGGAATATGATCAGTACCATGGACAGCTGAATTAATATCTGACTTGGATTGAGACTTTGCTAAAGAAAAGAAATAAGCAATTATTCAGTGTCATCTATATGCCAAATGCGGTACTAAATGCTTTACAAATATATCATTTGATTGTCTCAACCAACACTATAAAGTAGATACTATTCTCCTCATTTTATATTTGAATAAATTGAAGCAGATAAAGATTAAGTGACATCCTGAATCACACAGCTGAGAGATGCTGAAATCATTTAACTCTAGTCATCCCAACTCCAGGCCTAGATTTCTAGCCAATGTGCCATCTAGCTGCCTCAAATTTTTGGATGATAGGAAATTAGGAAAGATACCAGCACATAAGATAAAAATCAGAATTCAAAGAGAAAAAAAATCTAACCAAATAAGATGATGTTTAATAGGGATAAGTGTAAAATTCTAAATTTAGGATCAAAAATTCAACTTCATAAACACACAGGATATGGGGAGGAGGAAGCCATGGCTAGGTGACATTTCCCATGAAAATGACTGGGATTTCTAGTACATTGAAAACTCATTGTGAGTTAGTAGTATGACATGACTTCCTTAGGAATTTCTACAAGAATTGATAGGCATAAAGTTGACTTATCTGATCATAAAGTGACTGGATGAATAGGACATGAACAGAATATTTTTTTCTATAAGTTTGGTAGTTTAGAAAAAGGAAGAGAAATAGGATCCTAGACCTTGGGAGAAGCAGAGTCAATGAATTTTGTTTTGATTTTTTAAGGATGGTGGAGACCAGACCATGTTTGCGAATTGAAGAGAAGGAACTAGTAGAGAGGAAGAAACAATGCTGTATGACAAACAGAAATGGAATGATTAATGGACAAAGTCATTGAGGAGATGAGAGGATCAGATTAAGGTCATAAAATAGAGGGTTAGCTTTGAGAATAAGCAGAGTCACCTTATTCTTTAAGACTGGGAAGAATGAGAGAAGTATTTAAAAAGTTTGTAGGGATGAAGGAAGAAAAGAGAGTTAATAGTTCTGATACACTCTATATTTAGTGAGCCACATTTAGAGTTATGATTTCTACATTTTAGGAAATATATGGGTAATAAATTTACACAAGAGGAAGAAAAGGATGTTGTATGGATGAGTGAGCATATTTTATGAGGTTCATTGGAATGAATTGGCAATATTTATCTAGCACAGGCAAAGAAGAAAAAGACAGGCAAGGAAAAAAAGGGCCATTATGTGAAAAAAGAATTGTCATTGTCCTGTTTGGACTCAGAGAGTAGAACTAGGTGTAATTTGTCTAAGTTGCAGAGACAGATATAGCAAATATTGGTCCAAGGAAGAGCTGTCCCAAAGTTGAATGATCTGTTATAAGTATTAGGAAGTTCCCCATTATTGGAGATTTTCAAGCAAAGGTTGGATGATTTTAAAGGTAATGCGAAAAGGGAATTTTCTCATACTGGATTAAACCAGATTGCCTCTGAAGTCTCTTCTAATTAACAGAAGGGATAATATCAGAGGATTTAGAGCTAAAAGGGAGCTTAACAGAATACCTGGTCCAACTCCCTCATTTTTAAATGAGAAAACTAAGGCTCGGAGAAGTGATTTGCCCAAAGTTACACAAATACAAGGGAGTAGACTTTATATTGAAATCTCTTGACTCCTTTCCCACCAATGTTCTTTTCACTATGTTATGATCTCACTTCCTCTTCTGGTCTGTTTTTACCCCTTTGCTTATATAAGATAAAAGATTAAGGAGCTTTACATTTTCTTGTTTTAAGGTACTCATTTTTTTCATGATATATATTATTTTGTTTACATTTTCTCATGTAATTGTGCTCCTTACACTTTAAACCAATGTTTCTCTAGATCTTTGAAAGATTCTGAGACAGCCCACCTTACATCATCTTTGCATTAGGGATAAAAAGATTGAGGAAGGTAGAAGGCCATTACAGTTTCTATGCTGCTGTTTTTGAAAGAAAGGTTGGATACTCACAGTACCCTTTCATTTGTATGGCAATTCGTGAGTTTGGGGCAGTGGAAACAGCAGTGGACTTGGAGTCAGAGGACCTTGATTCAAATCGTGACTTTTCTACCACCTATTTCTGGGACATTGGAAAGATCACTTAAGTCCTTTGAGAGTTGGTTTCCTCATCTGCAAAATAAAGATGCCAACTTGATTACCTCTAATTTCCCCTCCAACTCTAAATATGTGAACTCGTGGTCTCATTTGGTTTTAATAACTAAATACATAAATATTTAAATTTAATATAATAAATATAAATATATAAATAAAAATAAAAATAAATAAAATGCTACTTCCATGAAGTAGCATGACCTATTGTATAGAAGAACAATCTTGATTTATGGAAAATATGGGTTCAAATCCTATATGTAAAGATAACTAAGATACTGACTCTGTAGCTATAAGAAAGTCAATTACTTCCAAATCAAATAATTTTCATTGCCCCCCGAAAACTTTCTATTGCTAGAAGTTGCAGATGAGTTACTGAGCTACTTTGATGAAAGAATGGGTCCAGATCAAAAAGAAACCACCCTCTAAGTCAAAAAGGATATTTTACAGATTAGAAAAATGACTCTTTGAAAGGTTAAGAAACTTTCCCAAGAGAATACAATTCAAAAACAAAATACAATAATCACTTACTAATATACATGTGATAGATGAGACCTAAACCTCTAGGACTACATTTTTCATAGTAAACTTGACAGCACTCATCACACCTTTCCAATTCTGTGGATGACGCCAAGCTACCATGACATATAGTCAATCATTTCAATTTAACAAATATCTATTAAGTAACCTACTCTATACAGGGAAGTTTGGACAATAAACTATAAATAACAGTTGTATCCTGGTTAATTGTTTCCTATTCATTAACAACTTTGTTTGATTAATTGTTTTTTATTTATAAAAAGTCTGTCTTCCCCTGAATTAGGGATCTAAGCCAAAGCTGAGAAGAACTACTCCCATTTTTTTAAGCAATTGGCAGGTGTTACTTAATGAATCAATATGCTAGGAACACCGAACCTTTGTTTCCTCACTCATTTCATCTTTCATATATGACAAGATTCTGAACCTACTCTTAAAGAACTTATAATCAAATAGTAAGGGAAAGAATTAGGACAATTCTAAATGCAGAGGGATTCAGGTTCCTCGGGATCCTGGAGAGTTTAGTATTTCCTCAGGTCCTATTAGGGAAAAGATCCCATCTGCTTAGTCATTCCCACTGATGGAATCATGGGGAGATAAATTCTAAACCCTAGTAGCCAGAGTGGCAAATCTAACCTTATGAAAATTGATCATCTGTCCTAGCCACTCCTCAGTAAGAATCTCCCTCCAGTCTCTAAGCACATGAAAATGGATCATAGGATTTAAAATTAGAAGGGATTTGACATCTCATCTAGTACAGCCCTTTCATTTTGCAGATGAGAAAACTTAACTCCAGAGAAATGAAATGAATTGCCTATGGTCACATGGACAAGTTGCAGAATCAATATTTAACCCAGGACTCCTGACTACAAGTCAAACATGCTTTCTATTACTCCATCAACTATGAATCAGTCTTTTCTCTGTTCCTATTATATCTTCAGCTGTGTACTAGTAAGGAGCTGTGTGCTCTAGGGAAAACAAAAAGAAAATATAGTCTCTGCCCACAAAGAGCTCAAAATCTCCTTAAGGAGACAAAGCTCTTACAAATGAAATAATTAAAGAATATAAGACAGAACAAAATTCAGTGCAGATTTTTTTTAATTATGTACTTTAAGTGCTGAAGAGATTTCGGGGGGCCTGAAGTAACTATGGTCCAGGGTGGCCAAGAGAAGCTTCATGGAAGCTGTAAAATTTTTTATGGACCCTAAATAATTTATAGTATTTGTACAGATTGAGAATGATTAGCATCCTAGATGAAGAGAGTAGAATAAGCAAAGTAATGCCAGTGGGTACAAGAATACATGTATAGTACCTGAATGCAAGGAGATAGGTCTTTCAGGAGTAGAAATTCTTTCTCAGGGGGTAGATGGAGTTATGAATAGATAAATACATAGGGCAATTTGTGGGAAAATTTGTCTAATAGATGATGAGGAATCATAAAAAGTTCTTGAGAAGAGCAACTAACAGTGATAACTCAAATAAACCTCTAAAGTTATTGTGAGATGTATGATCCATCCCCTCTATTCTTCAGTCACCAAGCCAAGATTCCAAATATTGAGGTTACCTGGTAAAATCTCTAGCCTCTACATCTACAACTATTACTCCTCTACTTATAACTCAAATCTTTCCCCATTACTAGTTGAGCTAGAGCTCATAAATCCTCAGGAACACATAATAAGGGGGATTTAAGTTAAAAAGTAAAGAAAACTGAGTCCAGAATGGTTCCTGGTTTCTTTTACTTCTAGAAAAGTTCTCTTAATTATAAGAGAAGAAGCTATGGAAAATGATGAGACCATAGCATAAAGAAGGTATTACAATCTAGGCTACTAATCCCCAAACTTAGATCGACACTGTCTAGCTGGGTAGCAATACAACTTTCATTACTTCTATCACTGAGTTGTTGCTAACTAGATGGAGCTATATGAGCACTCTGTGTGCAATATTATTGGTTGCAGTTATTATCATTATTATTATCCATAATAACCAAATTGTTATCTTAAAACATTTACTTAAATGTCCTGGGACTCGATTTCTCCATTGTCAATTGAGTATGATAATGCCTGTCCAACTTTTTCACAAGGTTTTTATCTAATGAGACAAAAATGATCATGAAGATTCTTTGACAAATACAAAATAAGCTCAAAGAGTTTTTCAGCTAAACTTAATCTAGTTTTACAAATGTGAATTTAGCACTTACTATGCACAGAGCACTGTTAGTAGTTTAGATAGGAGTGATAGTATACATATTTATTTAGAGCTTATAGTCCATTGAAAAACATAATCTACTGTTAACTATAATACAAAATTATACATTTGCTATAAAGATGTAAGCAAGATGCTAAGGGAGGACCAAGAGTGAAAAGTAAGTGCCGACCAAGGAGATACAGGCAAAGCTTCCTAGAGAAAATGGAATTTGAGGTGCACTTTAAAAGAGAAGTAGGAATTTAATAGGCAATGGAGGAAGGGCATTTACAGTAGAGTATACAACATGAGCAAATTCAGGGCTGTGGGGTCTTACTGTCGAATTAGAATTTATGTTAGCTGGGAAGGAACAGAAATTGATCTTTGATGCAGGGTCCAAGAAGTTATGGAAATTTGATCCAGAACAGGAATTAAGACCAAGGGATTGTGCTGGAGAAAAGCAAGGAAGTGAAATGGGTATGGAAAACAAGGGGAAAGAAAGGAGGAAGAGTCTAGAAAAAAGGAGAGAAGGGGGTAATATCCTTGAGGACCAAAGAGTAGTCATCAAACTCTAGGGAAGATAGCAAAAAATCAGGATAATAGACACCTCAATATTCCCTATTTTTTCCCACAGATTATTTTCCATATATATATAATTGTAGAGTATCTAAAAGTGGAATTATAAGTTCCATAACAGGGCCAGTAGAAAAGATATTTTTGATCATTTTAACAAGGCTTTGTCACATGTCTTCCTATGATGTTTTAACAGAAACTACAAAAACAAATATAAAATAGTACCATTCCCCCATAAACATCTTATATTCTTTTTCCCCCGAGGCAATTGGGATTAAGTGACTTGCCCAAAGTCATACAGCTAGGAAATATTAAGTATTTGAGGCCAAATTTTAACTCAGGTCCTCCTGACTTCAGGGCTGGTACTCTATTCACTGCTCCACCTAGATGCCCCCAGCAGCTTATATTCTAATAGAAAAGACAATTTGTATGTCTGTAGTAATTTGGGGAAAGGGAAGGGAAATAGGAAAGACTTCCTATACAAGGTCAGTCAAGCTGAACTTTGAAGGAAATCAGGGATTCCAAGAGGAAGAAATGTGTTCTAGATGTGAGGAACAGTCAATACAAAAGCACAGAGGTGAGAGATAGAGTTGTGTGTGAAGATCAGCCAAAAAAAAAAAAGGCCAGTATAATTGGATTGTGAAGTGCCTATAGAACTGTTATTTGTGAGAAAACTGGAAAGGTAGGAGTCAGGTTGTGGATACCTTTGGATTAAGTTGAGAAAAACTTTGGAAGACAAATAGAAGAGTTTCTCTTTTTTCCTAAGATAATAGGAAATCATTGAAGTTGGGGGTAGGGATAAAGTGATTAGCTCTGTGCTTTAGAAAATTCACTTTAGTGGGTTGTGTTAAAGATGGATTGGAATGGGAAGAGGTTGATGGTAGGAAAATCAAATAAGCCATAGCAATAATCCAAACAAAAATCTTCTCATCTCTCTACTTATTACATCTCATAAAGCCTATGTCACCATGTGACTGAAGGCTGGAGAGTTGGTCAGGGTACTCCTCGAAGGTGAGATGCAAAGGGAAAACCCAACAGTAGAATCAAAGATTCTAGTTAGCTCTTTCAGTTCCTAGATGATGGGCAGCTTGGCCAGATGGATCTCTGATTGCCTGAGCTGCCTCTGGCCCTTAAATTCTTCAATCTGTCTTTATCCTGATATAAAAGGTAAATCACACTGTTTGTGATTAATTAATTCAGGGAATAAGGGTCCAGAGCCAGGCTGACAGTCAGTAAGGGGCCTCTAGCCAGGCTCTCCCATTCGGAGCTCTTTCTCTCTTTTGCTTTTACTTTCTCTTTTGTCTCTCTTCCCTCTCTGACAATACATCTATGTCAACATTTCTCTGAAATTCTGTCACTCTGCTTCTAGTTTTTATTCTTCTCTCTCTTCCTTTTCTTTTATTTCTCTATTTTCTGTTGCTCTCTTTCTCTTTGTGTAGCTCTATCTGCCCTGTGTCTATTTCCCTCTGTCCCTCTCTTTTCCCTTTCTCTCTTGTCTCCTTTGCTTCTATTTCTGCCTCTCATCTCTTTGTCTCTCTGGGTGTCTCTAGTTTCTGTCTGTTTCTTTTTCTTCCCAATCCTGCTCTCCTCTTCTCTCCTCTCCTCTCCTCTCTTCTCCTTCCTCCTTTTCTTCCCTAGGACAGGTGCCACAAGATATTAGCCTCAGGCTTTTACTCTGCCTGGAGGAACTCCTTCCCCGAGGCGTGAGAGTAATTAACACTACAGTCTCCACCCCTCTCACCCTGGGGCTAATTAATAATGATGGCTTGCTTCTACCCGGAGGAGAATCTTCAGTCTGAGGATATGAGGATTTATTTTGCTACAGACTTCAGTCTTCTGGGGTTACAGGACTACTCCGCCGGGGTGGCAACCTGCCCAAGGTCGCATAACAAGTTCCTGGCATCTGTGGTGTGTTGGAAAGAGTGTTAGATACTGGGGTCAAAGGACCCCAGCTCAGAATAACACCTCTGCTCTCTGTGACCTATATGACTTGTCTTATTTCCCTTTTCTGCAAAAAGAGGGGTTTCTAAAGTCCCTTCCAGCTCTGAATCTATAGCATTATTTTTCTATTAGTGAAGTGCGCGTAATTTCTACACTCCCCTGTGGTATCTTGTGTCTGGAGAGGCAAAGCCATAATTAAGACAGGTATAACAGTCCTTCCCCCTCCCCAATCCCTCCCCAGTACCCTTCCCCCAACAAATATTTAAAAAAAAATTAATACATTGACTCCTTCTGTAGAGAAGAATGTAAAGGGAGTACCTGAATTTGGGGTAAGAACAATAAAAGGAGGCTTTTGTTTAAAAAGGAAGAACTTCTGTTTGAAGGTTTTGTGTAAATAGTGTAACATATTCTTTAAAATTGTATCGATTAATATCATTTGTTTTCTGTTTTCCCCTTGCCTACCCAAAAGCCATTCCTTGTAACAATTTTTAAGAGACAAAAAGCAATTCAATAAACAGAATTCATCAACAGAATATAATATTTTATGCAATGTTCCACAGCTATCGCCTGCAACCTCTACAAAGAAAGGGGAAAAGTTTCATTTTCTCATTTCTTCTTCTGGTCCTAGCTTGATTGTCATGATTATACAACATTGTTTTAATTTTTTTGTCCATTTAAATTGTTGCAATTACTGTGTGTTTTGTTTTCATTATTCTGTGCTCTTCACTTTGCATTAGTTCATACATCTTCCCTATAATGTTATCAGACACATTAATTTCAGTGACAGATAATATCCCGTTTCTAATTTAGAAGAGAAATCTTTAAAAGTTGTCTGAAATGATAAGAGGTTAAATGATTTGTCTATAGTCACATTGTCACAAAATGGAATTTGAACCCACTTATTCCAAATCTAGCACTATGTGCCTTATATTACCAAGTTAATAGATAAGTTTGTTCTTATATTATCCATAAGAAGAATTATCTTTAGTTTAGAAAAAAATAGGACAAGGATGGTTAAAAAAAATTGAAGCCCAAGATAGATGAGATTGCAAAGGGACTTCAAATTTAGTACTTCAAATGAATTGAGGTCTACAGATTTTAATTAATTACATTCCAGGTTACTAGAAAAATTTATAAAAATGACTACAGAACCGCTGGGATAATATGGGAAAAATCATGGAGGCTTAGAGAAGTTCCTGAAGATGAGATATGGGCAAGCACTTCACTTTTCCAAAGAAGGAAAGAGTAGATTGACATCAATACCTGACAAAATTCTAAAGAGAACTAAGTGATTTATGAAGACTTAGAAAACCACTAGGATCCAGCATGGATTCATTCAGAATGAGTCATATTAAACCTTTATCCTTACCTTTTTACTAAGACTACTAGATTAGTAAATATGGAAAATGCTATAAATTGTTTTTATTTCAACAAGATTTTTTAAAATAAATTCTCTTGTTATATCCTTACAGTTCAGTCATATGGCACATATAATATGGTTAGATGGATTTGTAGCTGGTTGAATATTCCTTAAAAGATGTAATAACACAATAAACTTATTCATCAACCCTCTGGACATTAATTCAAAGCAAGGAATAAAGCAAAGCAACTCAGGACATTTATTAGGCACCAGTGGTGCTGTGTACTAGGGTAAGTCCCAGTAAAACAAATGCATACATTCATCAAAGGTGCTTGCCATTGTTGTAAAGAAGATTCAACACAAAGTTGAAGACAAATAGGGATTTCATATAAATGATGAGGTACTCTAGTTGCTCCTATTTGCAGATGTCACATTGCTGATTGTATCAAACTGAAAAAACTACAGAGCCTCTGAAATGTAATGCATAATTAGACAAATGAGGTTGGTCTGATTATCCACTCAAAAGAAACAAAATAAATGAAGAATGCATATTGCCCAAAGTATGTTATATAGTTGGTTGAACAATCTATGACCTATTTGTGTACTTGTGTGTATAAATATATATATGTGTGTATATATATATATATATAGATGTACATGTCTATAAATGTTATATGAATGTATCTCTGTAATATATATGAACATGTACTTGTATATATACATATAAACATTGAATAGTTATTGCAAGTGCACAATAAGATGAGCCCAACATTAAATTGGAAAAGACACAAAATTCTTTTAATGACCTCAAGAATCTCTCTACAACAAGCTCCATCTTTTTAATATTAGTATTCTCCCAACGATCTTTTATGATTTCAAGTATGGAATACCAACTTCTCCGAAAAACTGAAGATGCAAATCCTCCAAAGCTCAATGCATAGAAAATGGTAGGTGCAAACACAGTATTAAGGAATGATACAGAGAGGTGGTATGCAATATGTCATCAAATAATGTGTAATCAAAAATAAAACAGGCTGGTGACATAAGAGCAAAGGAGGAGGAGGAGGAAGAAGATGATGATGATGATATATCCCTTTTTCCCATATTGATGATATATATCCCTTTAAGGTAGGGGGAGGGGAAAGCTTACATAGGTTATCTCATAAATTATAGAAATACTAAATTTCTTATTAGGTATTTTTGCGATATCAAGAAAATTTGAGGAAAGCCCTGAGCACATTAGGTAAATTTATGAGAAGACATGAAGCATAAAAAGACATGGAAGAGTTGCAATCTTCATCACTGGAGGGAATCCCCATATTGATGATGTCATAGACCAATTGAAGGATTTATCCATTTAGCCACATCCAGAAAGTGTTGAATGTTATATATAGAAAGCCATCATGGTCTTGTGTCTACTGCCTTGCATAAGCATTTAATAAATAATTATCTCACTGATTAATGAACCCTAACTGAAGATAGAACCTAGCAGCATGCCCTCACTCTTTATATTTGTTCCTATGCAATTCAATATTTTTAAGTAATGATATGAATGAATGATAGCTCAAAATTTCAGGATAAATTTAGACAAAACATATTGGATGACAAAAAATAAAAATTCAAAAAGATCTTGATAGGCTAGAACTCTGTACTAAAATTCATATGAAAATTAACAAAGAGAAATGTAAGATACTACATTTATGTTTTTAAAAATAGGCAAGCTAGGGAGGGAAGTGACCTGATTTAATAATGATTCCTGTGAAAGATACCTAAAGGCTTAATTAATTACAGACTCAACGAGGACCAATAGTATGATGTTGAGGAAGAGGGAGTAAGTGAGTATTGTCTCAGACTGCATTTATAGAAATATAATGTAATATTAAATGAGTCCCATTGTGTTCTATACTCACCAGATCATATCTATAATAATATACCCAATTCTGGATGCAATATTGGTTTTTTAACATTCTAAACACATGTATGTGTATTTATAGGTACAGATACATGTAAAGATAGTTTTCAACATTCATTTTTGTAAAATTATATGTTCCAAATTTTTCTCCAGCCCTCCTTTACCCATCCTCCCAAGATAGCAAGCAATCTAAAATAAGTTAAATATGTGCAATCCTTTTAAGCATATTTCATATTTGTTATGTTGTGCAAAAAAAAATCAAACCAAAAGGGAAAAAAACCACAAGAAAGAAAACAAACAAAGGTGAAAATGCTGTGCTTCAATCCACATTCAGTCTCTATAGTTCTCTCTCTGGATACGGATGGCATTTTCCATCTCAAGTCTATTAGAATTGTCTTGAATCATCGAACTATTGAGAAGAGCCAAGTCTATCACAGTTGATCATCACATAATCTTGCTGTTGCTGTGCACAATGTTCTCTTGATTCTGCTTACTTCATTCAACATCAGTTCATGCAAGTCTTTCAAGACTTTTCTGAAATCAGCCTGCTCATCATTTCTTATAGAACCATAATATTCCACTACTTTCATATATCATAACCCTTCTAGCTATTCTGATGGGCATCTACCAAATTTCTAATCCTCCGCTCCTACAAAAAGTTGCAAAAAATATCTTTGTATTTGTCAGTCCTTTTCCCTCTCCCAAGATATAGACCCAATAGTAATACTGCTGAATCAAAGGATATGCACAATTCTATAGCCCTTTGGGCATAGTTCAAAATTGCTCTCCAAAATGATTGGGTCATTTCACAACTCCACCAACAATGAATTAGTGTCCCAGTTTTCCCACATCTCTTCCAACATCTATCACTATTGTTTGTTGGTTTGGAAAACATGTCATAAAAGGTATTGCATAAAGGAACTAGTGGTATTTAGCCTGGAGAAGAGAAAACTTAGGCAGAAACATGCCCATTAGTCTCAAATAGTTGAAGGACTGTCATTTGGACAAAAGATTAGACTTATTCTGTGTAGCTCCAGAAAGCAGAACAAAGACTGATAGGTAGACGTTACAAGGAGACAGATTTGAGCTCAACAACAACAACAAAAAAAATGTATTGCTATTGCACAAAATAGTAAATTCTCTGTTGCTTGGAAGCGTTCAAGTAGAAGTTGAATGACCACTTGTCAGAAATATTATAGAAGAGATTCCTACAACCAAATTTAGATTATTTCTAAAATCTCTTCCAACTCTAAAATGTGTCAGAGCTTCTCAATCCAACCTCATCTCCCTCTACTTCTCTATATTTACCCCACTAGCCAAGCCCATCATATCCTCATTATATTTGCTCACAGGTGCACACATGTGCACATGCACACAAACGCACATATACAATACACATACAAACCTACACCTACCACATCCTACATTCAGATCCATAATTACCAGAAACAGTCTTAATCTGGAATTGTTTGATTTTTAGGGGTCACCTGGTAAGGTAGTCAATCTTTTCCCATCCAACAGCTTTCTAATTAATTAAAGAAACGTATTCACACTTTATAAAAGGAGGTTGCTGGGTATGGCCACTTCTTAACAGTTAAACATCTCCTTCTCTGCCTTTCATTTTCTGTGATTATATTCTAGGATTTCTAAATTGGTTTCTGACCAACTCCTCTACATCAATATTGTACCTCTAATGGAATGACTTCCCCCTTTGACTTTGCCTATACAAATCTTACATACTGGTAAAATTCCACCTCTTCCATGGAGCCTTCCCTCAACTCTCTAGACCTCATTTATGTCTCCTCTCTCTGACCTACAGCATTTTGGATCTGAGCCATACAATCTAACACCTCATCATTTTCTGTCTTCTATTGTTCTCTAATTCTCTCACATGTCATGTCTTAGTTTTTATCTCTCTAATTAGACTATAAATCCTCAAGGGATCATATTTTCTCTTCTTTCATCCTTCATGATATCTATAATAAGACTCTCAGGAAAACTCAAAAAATACCTGTTGTTGATAGATAGATGGATAGCCAGAACCAAAGAGTCATTTCACAGACTTTCCAGGTGCTATCTCTCCCTCCCCCCTCCAACTCCCAAGCAACTACTTGTTCTAATATTTTCTTCTTCATTAATTCATTTCCTGCTACATTTTGGTTGTTCTATCTATTGCTTCTCTGCCACCTCCCCCAAACAATTTTCTCATTTTTAAAAAGACAACTGTTTCCCTAGTGATTGTATATTTCACTATTGAATTTTAGAAAGGACTTTGAGAGGTTCTGTTTATAGTCCACCCAGAGGTTAGATTGGCATTGGTGTTTATTTTCTTAAAATTTGCTGTAATGGAAAAATCCAGTGCACTGAACTTAGAATATCTAGGTTCAAGTTCTAGATCTGCCATTTAATAATTATGAAATTATGAAAACTTTAGCCTTCATAAAGAGCTTTATACATTTTATATTTTGTGGTTTTTTACATCACTATCACTCCCCTATTGTTCCATTCTGTCAGAATGCTTCTCTATTATTTGGTTCCTGACATGTAGGTACTAAAATAAATACTTTTTTTCTTTAATTCAAAGAAAAACAATTAAAAACAACATCAACTATATCAGCCTAGTCTGCCATGCTCAGTGTGCCACTGAGTCTCAGTCAATTGTCCATTAATAAACATTTATTGAGTGTCTGCTACATCCCAGATACTATGCTAATTGCTAGCAAAAAAACAAGTTCTGCCTTCAATAAGACAACAATCTAATGGAGAAAACAACAAGCAAACAAATACTTCCAAACAAGCCATATACTAAAAAAAAAAAAAAAAGAAAAGAAAAAAAAAGAAAAGAGAGTAGGCAGTAGTAAAAGAAGTTTGAGAGAGACTTTCTATAGAACACAAAATTTTAGTTGGAGCTTAAGAAAGCTTGTAGGTAGAGATGAGAAAAATATGTCAAGCATGGGTGATACCTAGAGACATGTCCAGAGCTGAAATATAGATATGTTTTTGGTAGAGCATTATTAATAAGGTCATTATCACTGAACTGAAGAGTACATGACAAAGAGTAAGATATTAGAAGACTGGAAATGAGGAGGCACAAGGTTATTGAAGAGCTTTAAATGCTAGAAAATTTTATCCTAGTGATAATGGGGAATAATTGGAATATTGAATAAGGGGAGGGTGACATGGTTAGACCTGAACTTTAGAAAATCACTTTGATGGCTAAATAAAAGATGGATTGAAGTAAGAAGCAACTTATAGATAGGGTGTGACAACAGCTTGTGAGAAGGGGAAAGATATAGTGAGGAGTCAAAGATGACATCTAGTTTGTGAGCTTATGTGATTGTGAAGATAGTAATACCCTCAAGAGTAAAATTTAGGCATATTTAACATATATAAGACTGTTTGCCATCCAGAGGAGGGGGTAGAGGAAGGGAAGGGAAAAACTGGAACAGAAGTGAGTGCAAGGGATAATGTTATAAAAAATTACCCATGCATATGTACTGTCAATAAAAAAGTTACAATTATTTTTTTTTAAAGAGTAAAGTTTAGGGGAAAAGATAATGAATTCAATTTTGGCCATGTTGAGTTTAAAATGTTTCCTAGTCATCCATTTCAATACGTTTGAAACATAGCTAGACATATGAAACCGGAGGTCTGCAGAGAGATTAGATCAGTTTAGAGAAAATCATTAAATCTTTTGGAGTTGATTAAATCACCAAGTGAAGTAGTATAAAAATAAAAGAGTGGAGGATCCAAGACAAAGCCCTGTATGACACCTGCAGTTAATGGATATGACCTGGATGAGACTTCAACAAAGGAGATTGAGAAGAATTGGTCTGATAGGTAGGAGAAGAACAAGGATAGAGTTGTGTCTCAAAAAACTAGAGAGAAGAGAATATCCAGAAGAAGAAAGTGATCAACACTATCAAAGGCTGCAGAGAGATCAAAAATAATGAGGACCAAGGAAAGACTATTGCATTTGGCACTTAAAGCCATTGGCAAATTTGGGAAGAAAAGAAATGGAAGTAGGGGAGCTTATTATAGATAGAATTTAGCCAGAAATAGAGATATACTATAAGAGTAAGTTGGGGAAAAGATCAGGTGAGGGCTTTTTTAGGTTAGAGGAGATAAGAGAATGTTTATAAGCAGTAGGGAAGGAATCAGTGAGATTGATTCAGTTAAGTAGGATAATCAAATGCATTGTGGTTTCAAGGATCTTAGGGAAAAGGGATTGGTTCTAAGAAGGGCTTCAAATAAATATTCTGAAACAACAGGGAACTTTGTGTGTTCTAGTAAAACCATGAGAATTCTGGGAAGAGAATTCTAAAAGGTTGCATAAATGACTGTGTTCCATGTAGAGAAACCTAGAAGTCAGTGTTAACTGCTCCTGAGAAAAAGAAAAGAACCAAGAATCCCTTCTAGCTATGATTTTTTGAGAACTTTGGTAGTCTATACCAATTGTAGTCTGTAGGTAGATTGGATTTTTGAGAACCTTTTGTTTCATTGGGAGTTCTGAATTCTAGAAACAGGAGATCTAATGACCTCCCCTTAAGGTGATAATATTGCTGGAGGGGCTCATGACCAATATGAGTCTTACCAACTGACCTAAAAGAAGCCAGAGATACATAGAGGTAGTCAGGATGAATGTCAAGCTAATCTTGGAGAGACATAAAAATGGAGAGCTGGATCTTCCAATAGGACTGGGATATATCATGGTTTCTGGGCCATAGAGCTTTATAAATATCAGCTATATCTATAACAGAAGTTTTTAAACTGATCTTGAGGGCCCTACTCTCTGTAGCTTTAAATTATACATACTTTCTTATGAAGAGCGATTCCCTTTTATGGTCAAGATCTCACAGCTCCCTTGTTTGGCAAACTCCAGTCCTCTCCAGCCCCATCCAAGAGATGAGTAACATGAAGGTACTCATCAAAGAGCTATATGCTTTTCTGGGGAGTCATATTTTATCATAAAAGGGGAGACCAAAGCAGGAAGGAGTCAATGTCCATAGTCAATCCTGTCTCTCTACCTATTAGATTCCACTCATCATCATTCCCAGATATGATTCCTCTTGAATGAGCATTCTCACCATCACAGCCATCCATTAAGAATATACCAACCCCTTAGGATTTCCCGTTGGCTGTTTCATTGCCCTAAATCACCTTCATACTAATAACAAATCTCTTAATATAATATTGAGAAGTAGTCTAATGTAGTGGATGGTTAAACAGTCCCAAAGAGAAATGAGCAAAAAAACCTGGATCCCCATGCCAACAGCAGAACTTTAAACAAATCTCTTCCCCTCACTGAGTTTTAGATTTCTCCCCAGTAAATGGAGAGCATTAGACTAGATCAACAATCACTGTTCTAAGCATTGAAGATATAAATATAAAAATGAGACACATTCTTTTTTTTATTTGTAATTTTTAAAATATCCAAACATTTATTTTTTTCTCCTTCACACCACCCCTCCCCATTATTAAAAAAATCACTCATAAAAATATGCCTACTAAAGCAAAACTCTCATATTGACCATGTGTGAAATATGTGTGTGTGAGTGTGTGTGTGTGTGTGTGTGTGTGTGTGTGTGTGTATACCTTATTCTATATCATCTCTCTCTTATGAGATGGGCAACATTTTTCATCACTGGTTCTCTGAAATCATGGTTATCATTGAGTTGATCAGAGATCTTAAGTCTTCAAAATTGTTCATTTTTTACAGTTTTGTTGTTATAAATTATTCTTCTGAGTCTTTTCATTCTTCATCAGTTATATGAGACTTCCCAATTTTGTCTAAAATCACCTTTTCCATAAATTCTTACAGCAAAATAGAATTCCATTATATACATATGCCACAATTTGTTCAGCCACTCCCCAAGTATTGCACATTCCTCCCTCTAGCTTCTCTTTGCCACTACAAAAAAAGCTATTATATATTTAAAATAATGTTTTTTAATGTATAAAATACATAGGATATCAAAGGAAGCCAATTATATTGGGGGAATGTCCTTTCTTTGCTATTTGAATGGATTTCTTAGAATATATCTATATATTTCTTGGGGGTCTGCTGAACCCAAAGTTAAGGACCCTACTAATAGGAAACAACACACACAGGGGAGTAGTGGTCAGAGAAGAGTATTTTGGCCCAGGAAATCACAGGAAGTAAGTTCAACAAAAGGATAGTTGACCAATATAACTTTTCCCACTTCATAGGATTATAGATTTAGAGCTGGAAAGAATCTTAGAAGGAAACTGAGGCACAGAAAAGATTTTTTGCTTTCCTAAGGATTATACAAGTAGCATATAGCAAAGTTGAGATTTGTTGCCAAATTTTCTGACTCCACAGAGATCTATAGTTCCTTCCAGTTTATAAATCACTTAATCCCTATTTTTCAGTTTACAACATAGAAATAAAAATACTTGCTACTCACCCCAAATGGGTAGTAATGAGGGAATGCTTTGTAAATTATTGATCCTAGTTCTGCCACTAATTTGTCTTATCTAGAAGAAACCATTTCCCTTCCTCTGCCATAGGTCCTTTAGAGACTAGGTTATCTTTAAAGTCTCCCTTCCAGTGCAACTATTACGCAATTCCAAGGCAACTAAGACTGCCTTCTAAGAGGAGTTTATTTCAGTCTATTGAAGACTATTAGCAGTAAGTTATGGACTCCTGATACTTATCTAGCTTATTGTTAATTAGTCAGCCAAAAGTGAGACTAGGGTACAATTTCCCAGAGTACCTTGCTAATCTCAACAATATCTAGACTTGTTTCTTTAACTATAACACTTCCTGTCTAGGTATGAGAACCATACATTCCATAGATCAGAATTGGTGGGCTCAAGGGTGGGGAGCAGAGAGAAGAGATCATCTGAGCACACCATTTTTAGTAACCTGAATTGACACTTCATTGGTAACCCTACATATTGTATCACCCTGAGGACAGATTGGAGATGTCCCAGATGCAATTCTATATCTGGACCAAAAACAGCAATGTCATCTATATATACACACAACTACAAATTTTCCAGTCCAATCAACAAATTGAGGGATGTGCCAGTCTTCAATGCTTAATAAACAATCTAAAGGGGAGAATCATAAATTAATGCCAGTCTTAGAGGCAACAAAAATAGTGTTTGACCCAGCCTCAAGAATCTGCTCCTTTGCCAGTTATCTTTTACATAGTCATAGGTAGAAATAGCCTAAGCAGACACTGATCACTCCAGTAGATCACCCATCTGGGAATGGAATGGGCGTCAGATTTAATAATTTCCCTTAACCTCCTAAGGTCCATACAAAAATCTGATACTTAATTGTTTGGATAGCAGTATATCATGAAATAGTTAAGAGTGATTGTAGGAAATGATTTAGAGGAAAAATAAATGAATGTATAGAGCCAGGAACAGCATTTTATAAAACATAATCACTTTAAGAAAATGCAAATATCTAGATGGGATCTACATCTATTTTGTAAATGAGTCAATTTGTCTTTCCCAGAGAGAAGCTTCTAACTCTGTCCTAGCAAAAGGTGCCTTTATCTTCAGAGACTCAAGTTCATACTACAACTTTCAGTTGATTTGCTCATAGATAAACTCATGACACTACTAAGGCTCCTTCCTGTTAGTACCTGTAATGGGCTGAAGCTTGAGTTGATGCACTGAGGTCCCAAGCATATGAGGCTAAATAGTAATTGGACCATACTCTATTAATACATGTATGCTTGGAAGAAAGAATGGCCCCCCACCCACTCTTTGTTCAAGTCCTGATGTGTTGTATCGGAAATGATGATTTTGGTAGGTGAAGGCAGAGGGGCAGAGAGGGAGGCGGAAAGAGACTGCTGGTTGGTTCCTGTCACAGCTGCTCACCTTGCTAATCCCCCTTCACCTCCAAAAAGAATAAAGAGTGAATATTTTCCCTTAACCTGAATTCCTGACTCCAGCTGATTTTAAAATACGCAGTCATCACAAGTACCAGGATCTGGAAGCTCTTAAACCAGATCTTGTTTCTCCCAAGGGAGAAGAGATCTGTGATTTCACTGCATAGAAGAACTTCCAATTGAGAAAGCTCCTTCTACCAAAATAAGACAGCACCAGCAATCATGCAGCCTTCCCCTATAAACTTAGAGAATTGCCAGAATAATAGGAGGTTGCGCGATTTGCCCAGATTCACATAGTGAATATGTGTCCAATGAAGGATATGAATCCAGGTCTTTCTGGCTTTTAAGCTGGTTCACTAACCACTATGCCATTGTACATTGCCTTGTTTCTACTAAATGGAGAAGAAATTTCCAGCACAAACTCGGTTTCTATATTTTTTTACCTGATACACAACACTGTAGCTACTATAAAAGTTTTGATCCTTTATTCAAACGCCACTTGATGGTTCCTGATCTGGGAGTCAAGACCCTTTCAAAGAGCTAGTGGAGAAAAGCGATGGAGTAAACATGATAGAATTCTCCTATCATTTCATTTTGCCTCTATTTTGTCCTATGGGTTCTGACTAAACTTTTTGCCAGCCCAATGATGTGCAGTATGGTTGTCTTACATTCCATAATATTCCCACAAACAGCTTTTTTTTTTTACCAGTTGTTTTTCCTCCAGCTAGACAAATATCTTATGAAAAAACATTAAATTGATAAAAAAAAAAGACACTGAAAAATTTGGTCATGATTTGAGTCACAGATCATTTGTGGCCACAGTATCACAGGATCGTAGTTTTAAAGCTGGTAGAAACTTAAAAAACCATCTAGTTCACTCCCTCATTTTAACTGTGGCATAAGAGATTTAAAGTGACTTGGATATAGACAATAAATCTTTCAAGCAGTATTTGAACAAAGTCTTCCTGACTCCAAATACAATGCCCTGTCCACTTGCTACGTCCTGGATATATTGGACATGTCAAGAACTCATGACAAAATATACATGGATGTGCAAGGATACACAAAACATAAAAAGAACAATGCTGTAACTAAAGGTCAGAACTTTTTTGAGAGCTTAGACAATGCCTGAATAAACAAGTTCTATTAGCCTTTTAAAATCTCACTCTTGACTGGCGAGACTTACATGAACTGATGCTAAGTGAAATGAGCAGAATCAGGAGATCATCATACACTTTGACAACGATATTGTATGAGGACATATTTTGATGGAAGTGGATTTCCTTGACAAAGAGACCTAACTGAGTTTCAATTGATAAATGACGGACAGAAGCAGCTACACCCAAAGAAAGAACACTGGGAAACGAATGTGAACTATCTGCATTTTTGTTTTTCTTCCCGGGTTATTTATACCTTCTGAATCCAATTCTCCCTGTGCAACAAGAGAACTGTTCGGTTCTGCAAACATATATTGTATCTAGGATATACTGCAACATATCTAACATATATAAAACTGCTTGCCATCTAGGGGAGGGGGTGGAGGGAGGGAGAGGAAAAATCGGAACAGAAACGAGTGCAAGGGATAATGTTGTAAAAAAAAAAATTACCCTGGCATGGATTCTGTCAATATAAAGTAATTATTAAATAAAAATTAAAAAAAAAAATCTCACTCTTCTGCCATAGGTAACCCTTACCTCATGTAGCTTTCCCCTACAAACTGCTGTTGGTCTATATCAAAGGGCGCTGTCCCTTCAGCACTGTTGCCCTGGAAGGAAGAGAAAAGACTGCCTCTTCAAATTTCTCAAGATCTCCTTTGTCTCTTGACCTAGTAGAGGAATTATTGGTCTGTTAGGTTGAATATACCACTTTTGAAGCCTTGACATGAGGTAAAACTCATTGGAAAGGAATGGAAATCCTACTGGGTTAGGGGAAGAGAGGAGAGAATTGAGAATCCACAGGATTCAGAAGGTATTCATGTTCAATTTCCATTGAAGAAGTAACAGAGGGATTAGATTCAAGATCCCTGGAGCCCATTCCATTTCCTGCTTATGATTTAATCACCTACAGCTGCAAGGTCTGTATCCCACAGGTCCTCTCCCAGGAGGCATGACAGCTGCTTCAGGTCATTCACTGCAGCTCTCACTTTCATATGTTCCTTCTGTTCCAGCTTTAAGTGGGACTCAGGAAGGCCCTTCAACTGCACTTCCTTTTCAGTAAAGACTGCTGATACATTTACCAATTATCTTCAGTGACAAATACCTGCTTTAATATCTAGTCCAACATTAGATGACCATTCTTCTTGGCTGCCTCCCTGTATTTATAAAATCTTTCAGGCCACCTGTCAAGTTCCATGTTGGTCATAATGAACACTGTCTATGGATTCCTCTTCTGCCAGTTGTAATGAGGAAAACTTCCCCAAGAAGTGTGGTTCTAATCTAGTTTGTCTTCTAACAACTGCAACAGGTATGGTATGCTCTCTCTCCCTCAATTGTCTGACCATTTTCCCCTTACTGCTCAAAATCTCTACAGGGAATAGTTCCTGAAAACAAGTATGTCAGAATGTCAAGAGGACATAAAACTTTCCTAAAACATATTTGGTTCCTTTCTTACTCCAGAATTTATGAGAGGCTTCCCCACGAGCCAAGTTCTACATTCCTGTCCAAGTCCCATTGCTACATTTCCAAAGGGACTCTTCCTTGATAAGGATAGTTTCAACTATCTCCTGTATTAATAATTCACTAACTTTTTGATCTCAAGACACCTTTATATTCTTGAAAATTATTGAAGACCCCCCAAAAAATCTTCTGTTTATATGAGCATTCTAAACATTTGCCATATTAGAAATGAAAATATAAATATTATTATCAAAATAGTTTTGATCTCACAGATCCCCTGAAAAGATCTGAGGACTCCTATATGTCCTCAGACCATAATTTGAGAGCCACTCTCCTATAGTATTATCTAGACTCACAAGTTACCTCACAAAAGTCATCTTCTGATATGGGCAGCAAGCATTTCCTCTTCTAAAGTGACTGTGAAGGATCTTGTTACTCTTCTCATCCACCACCTAGAAATGGGATTTCCTCTTTAACCATTTTCTTCATGTTAGTATGGTAATAATACTCAGAGAAGGAGAGGAGGCAAACAGAGACAGTTTTATATTCTGCCTACCTAGGGGAAAGGTTGGTCCCAGTGTCTGGAGCAAAATTAAACTTGCAGATTATAATTAAGTGGTAGCAAGTAGTATGGTTAAAATAGTGAACCAAGTAGATTATTGCATCATCCCAGCTATGGTTTTTCCATTAGGGCACAAGGGGATCAGGATTTGAGACCCTCTTTCTTTCTATTTACAAACATGTTAGAAAAATATTATTGTGCATTAGAAATATTGCTGAAAAAATTGTTACGAGTGTTAGAGGCATGGTGATTAGGTCCTGTATTCCCAGGAAGTGGACATTGAAAAACTCAGGACCAATAGGCTTCATTAGAGCAACAGTTGATAGCGTTTCTCTCCCTGTATCTCTCCAACCTTGTTAGAACCTAAGCTCCCTAAGTTCAAAAACTGTTTTTCTTTTCTTTTCTATTGTACCCAATGCATAGCACAGTAATTTATACTTTGAGGAGGGAAGGGAGAAGCTTGACTTGTAATTTCATTGGTATATTTTTAAGTATTTGGGATGGGGGGGGGGAGGTGACTGAGAAATCAGGTGATATCATGGTCTTTCAAGGCCAAACTTGAACCCAGTTCTGTCTCCAATCAGAAGCCAATAAGAGGAATTAGATATGTCTGCAATTCATCTGCTTGCTCTGAAGGAATATGTGTCTTCTGAGAGCAAGATGGGCTGGCCCTCTAGACACTTTACCCTGCTGTATTTTAAAACACCATAGCGCCTTGCATATAGTTAATATTTAATCAATGTGTTTTTTTTAATTTAAGACTCCTATGATGCCAAAGGGCAATATGGATACTATTTATGGGAGCAAAGGTGGAGCTTCATAGCTGTCTCTCAGCTAGAGATGCCCTCTCAAAGGGGGAAGCCGACTGAAAACATTCCTCCTTCCTTTTCCTCATGAGAGAAAAGTTCACTTGACAAGCACACTTTAGCCAGAACAGTCAAAGGGTCAGAGGAGTTCTTCAGGGAACTAAAGAGAGAAACTGGAAATTTTCTACCTTCTAGCAGGCGATTGCATATGCATGTTACCATTATGATTCCCCAGTAAATTAGAACCAAGAATATATGTTCATAATTAAAGGTGTTAAAGATGCAGAATATCAATGAAGATATATTCTTTTGGACTTCACACCAGGGAGGAGGGGATTTGTTTTGCTTGATGATGCATAATTGCTACAAGGTTTTGTTTTTCTCCTTTTTTTTTCCTTTGGAGGAGGAGGATAAGGAAGGAAGAAAACATAAGTGCTTGTTAACTGAAAAAAATAAATGTTCAAAAAAAAAAAAAACACGAAACAATTAAAGGCGATTCAAAACAGAATCACAAACTTTCTGAGCCACTGATTCTAAAGTAGTGAATCCATTTAGGTTTTTCTTGGCAAAGATGCTGGAGTGGTTTGCCATTTCTTTCTCCAGCTTTGGTAAAGTAAATCATTACAATAATTGTCAGATTCTCCTAGTGAAAGAGCCCCCCACAAAAAAAATGTAGATGAAATAAAAAAACAACCAGATAGATGATTACACCAACCAGCTCTTCTCACCTTCGTTGAGAATTTCCTTTCAACCAAACTTCTTCTAGAGTTGGAGGAGCTATGATGATGGGTGAGCTACCCTGTTATCCAATCCCTTACCAGATGTTGGTGGGGGGAGGTATTGCTTCTACCTCATTCTATTCTCCCATTAGCCTGTGTTAGTTGAAACTCTTCCCCTGGGGCCCTAGATAACCAAAAACTTGACTAGTGATGAGTATATTATTTACTATCATTATTATTCCACACTTAAGTATTATAACAGAGTTATGAAATACTTTATGTACATTATGTGTATTGTCTCACTAAATAAGAAGGCAAGTATTATTATCTATATTATATATAAGAATTTGATGTTCAAAAAATACAAATGATCGGCCTACCACACCTCAAATAATAATAGCTAGCATATATGTCACACTTCAATGCTTACAAAGTGCTTTACAAATAGTATTTCATTTGAGCCTCACAATAATCCAGAAAGATAGGTACTATTGTTATCTTCATTTTACAAATAAAGAAATTAAGGCAAATAAAGGTTTAGTGACTTCCACATGGTCATGCAGCAAGTAAATGTCCAAGACAAGATTCAAATTCAGGTTTTCCTCACTCCAAGTCCAGTATTCTTTTTTTTAATAGCTTTTTACTTATAAAACATATGCATGGGTAATTTTTAAACATTGACCCTTGCAGAACCTTCTGTTCCAACTTTTCCTCTCCTTCTCCCCACACCATCCCCTAAATTACAGGTAGTCCAATACATGTTAAATGTTAAAATATATGTTAAATCCAATATATGTGTACATATTTATACAGTTATCTTGCTACACAAGAAAAATGGAATCTAGAAAGAAAGGAAGAAAAAAAAACCTGAGAAGGAAAACAAAAATGCAAGCATACAATAACAGATAGAGTGGAAATGTTATGTTTTGATCCACACTCATTTCCCATAGTTCTCTTTCTGGGTGTAGCTGATTCTCTTCATTACTGAACAATTGGAACTGGTTTGAATCATCTCATTGTTGATGAGAGCCATGTCCATCACAACTGATCATTGTATAGTCTTGTTGTTGCTGTATATAATGGTCTCCAAGTTTGGCTCATTTCACTCAGCATCAGTTCATATAAGTCTCTCCAGGCCTCTTTGAAATTATCCTGATGATCATTTCTTACAGAACAATAGTATCCTATAACATTCATATTACCATAACTTATTCAGCCATTCTCCAACTGATGGGCATCCACTCAGTTTCCAGTTTCTTGCCACTACAAACAGGGCTGCCACAAACATTTTGGCACATGCAGGTCCCTTTCCCTTCTTTAAAATCTCTTTGGGATATAAGCCCAGTAGAAACACTGCTGGATCAAAGGGTATGCCCAGTTTGATAACTCTTTGAACACAATTCCAAATTGCTCTCCAGAATGGTTGGATGCATTCAAAGTTCCACCAACAATGCATTAGTGTCCCACTTTTCCCACATCCCTTCCAGCATTCATCATTATCTTTTCATGTCATCTTAGCCAATCTGAGAGATGTGTAGTGGTATCTCAGAGTTGTCTTAATTTGCATTTCTCTGATAAATAATGATTTGGAGCATCTTTTTTCATATACAAGCCCAGTGTTCTAACACTGGAGCCACTTAGCTGCCTCTGATAAAAGTCAAATTCGTCTCTAGGGACTCTGAATCCAACTGGCTGACTGACTGAGTCTTACCAACCATGATTCCTTAATTGCTTAAAACTTCTCAAAGCAGTAGCCATTTTTACAAGTATCTCTGTTCCTGATCTATTAACCATGTTATTTAATAGTCCTTCCTCTTCACATTCTACTTACATGAAGAATCCTTGGTGACATGCTTGTTGATTGCTGAGCCAGTGTCAATGAGCTTTGAAAACTGGTGGGGAACCTGGGATGTGCCAAAGGACATGGAAAGGACAAATGCTCTATTTTTTTTTTTTTTTTTGCTAAGGCAATTGGGGTTAAATGACTTGCCCAAGGTTACATAGCTAGGAAGTGTTAAGTGTCTGAGGTTAGATTAGAATTCAGGTCCTCCTAACTTCAGGGCTGGTGTTCTATCCAATGCTCAATTTAAAAAAAAAAATAATAGATCACATCATCTGCAGTCCATAAGCCAGTGAAATTGACTTCAATTCCTGGCAAAATTCTAGAAAACATTATTAAAGGGATGGCTTATAAATATCTATAAAGGAAAATGTTGATCACTAAGAATCAGCGTGACTTCATCAGGAACAAACACATCATACCAAGCTAATTTTATTTTATTTTCTGACAGAATTACAAAACTGGTAGATCAGGAGACTTCTATAAACATATACTCAGATTTGACACAGCCTTTCATGTAATCTTTGTGAATAAGTTGTAGAAAAATGTCTAGATTAATGTTCTTCAAAGTAGGAACCAAGGCCTGCTTCTAAAGGGTGTGTGATCAACTAATCAGAGAATGGGATAATGGTTCACATCTCACCCTTTCTCCCACTAGCCTATCATAATCAAAAACAATCATATCTGCCTTGATCTCTTATCTCTGTCTAACTTCAGTTCATTCTTGAAATTTACAGGATCCTGGCTCCTTCCTTTCAAGTTGACTAAACCACTCAGGCAATCATAACTAAACTGCCACCAGCCACAGTGCCAGTGGGAAAACATTCAGCCATTCCCCCTTAGCATATTCTGATCATCTTTGTCCTGCAGGTCATCTTATGATTGTAGTAGGTCCTATGTGTGAATAAAAGAGCCATGTCTTCTCTTATTTTTTTCCTTTGGGGAGGACAGATCAAGTGGTACAGGATGAACAGGTATAGGATGAGTTATGATCAATTAAATGTTCCTTTGTTCCACTTACCATTTTGGGTGTTATCTTCACCATTGAAATGTATACTTCTTGAGTTCAGAGGGCACCTAGCAAGCACTTAATAAGCGTGTTTCTTTCATTCATTTATTTATCACAGATTTCAATACATGATCTCTTCCTCCTCCCAAAAAAAAAAAAAAAAAAACTTCTTTAAAAAATTTCCTTATTACCACCAGTTTCACAAATTTGGTATTGATCAAATTGTAAATTTTACAATCATGCCAGGACATAATGCTTCTACTTCCATAGTATCACTTGTATTTACCTCTCTCTTTCCTCACATAGCCTTACCCAAATCTAGAACCTCATCACCTCTCACATGAACTACTTCAATAGCTTCCTATATGATCTCCCCAATTCACAATTGTTTCAAAACAATCTTCCCCTCTCCAATACATCCCCCACTGAGAAAGTAATTTTCTTTTTTTTATGTTAAATCCAATATATGTATACATATTTATACAATTATCTTGCTGCACAAGAAAATAAAATGCAGGTAAACAATAATAGAAAGAGTGAAAATGTTATGTTGTTGTCCACACTCAGTTCCCACGGTTCTTTCTGGGTGTAAATGGCTCTCTTCATCACTGAAAAATTGGAACTGGTTTGAATCATCATCTCATTATTGAAGGGAACAACGTCCATCAGAATTGATCATCATATAGTCTTGTTGTTGCCATATGAAATGATCTGGTTCTGTTCATTTCACTTAACATCAGTTCATATAAGTCTCTCTAGGTCTCTCTAAAATCATCCTGCTGATTGTTTCTTCCGAACAATAATATTTCATAACATTCATATACCATAATTTATTCAGACATTCTCTAACTGATGGGCATCCACTAAGTTTCCAGTTTCTTGACACTACAAAAAAGGGATGCCACAAATATTTTTGCATATTTGGGTCCTTTTCCCTTTTTTAAGATCTCTTTGGGATATAAACCCAGTAAAAACATTGCTGGGTCAAAGGGTATGAAAAGTATAATAACTTTTTTAGTATAATTCCAAATTGCTCTCCCAGAATGGTTGTATCTATTCACAGTTCCACCAACAATGCATTAGTGTCCCACTTTTCTCACATCCCCTCCAACATTCTTCATTATCTTTTCCTGTCATCTTAGCCAATCTGCAAGGTGTGTAGTGGTATCTCAGAGTTGTCTTAATTTGCATTTCTCTATCAATAGTGAATTGAAGTACCTTTTCATATGACTAGAAATAGTTTCAATTTCTTCATCTGAAAATTGTCTGTTCACATTCTTTGACAATTTATCAGTTGGAGAATGGCTTGAATTCTTATAAATTTGAGTCAGTTTTCCATAGAGAAATAAGGCCTTTATCAGAATCTTTGAATGTAAAAATGTGGGAAAGTAATTTTCTTAAAGCACAGGTATAACTATATCATGGTTATAAGCTCTGGTGGTTCCAAGATCAAATATTATATCATCTTTATCTCATTCATTTTTAATTTCCACTCACAATTGTTCCTCTAATAGTAAATGTATACAAGTTATAAATAAACAAATATCCATATACTGGGAATATGTATTCAAACTTTTTTACTGATAAATTGTATTCTCAGTTCTACATGAAGCTTTAACAAGCACACTGATGACGTTTTTTGGGGGGTCAGGACATTCCACCATTTTCAAATCTATCCAGCTGTATTATTATCTAGAGTTGTAGTCTCTAAAAATTAATGATTTTGAGATATAGTTCTTCTTGCTTTATCCCTCCCTAGTTTAGATTTTATGACTATATTTGATTCATTAAAAAGTATGACAGGATACTTTATTAACTTGTATAGCATTTGTATTGTTCTTTAAATGATTAGATTCTCTATTATAGATTTTCTCTAATTTATCAGGACCAGGAGAGGTTTTTTTCTTTGTAAGTTTCTTTATACCTAGTTCTATTTCCTTTTCTGAGGTTGTATCCTTTAAGATCTCTCATTTTGTTCTGTTAATTTAGATATTTCATACTTTTGAAGATATTCCTTTATTTCTTTTGTGTTCCCAAATATGTTGGCATATAATTGTATACAGCAGTTCTAATCATTTTTTTTTCTTCAGACTTTCTTGTGATTTTACCTTGTTTAATTTTTATTTTGTTGATTTTATTTTTTTCTCTTCTTTATAATCTAAAAGTCTATCAGTTTTTTTTTTTTAACAGCTTTAGTTTTATTTACCAGATCCACTGACCTTTTGGTTTCCAACTTATTTCTCCTCTTTGTCTTTGAGTGGAGAATCGCAAATACTGTCTCAGTTTTCAGGAAAAGGGAAGAAAACAGAGTTGTCAAATATAAGCCAGTGAGCTTGGCGTTGATTCCAAGAAAAATTCAAGAATGTGTTATTGAAGGGATGGTTAGTGAACATCTAGAAATGGAAACAGTAATCATCATGAACCAGCTTGTCTACTTCTAGAATAATAAATATCAGGCTAACATTGTGTCTTTTTTGAAAAGTTATTCAAACTGTAGGTCATGGAATGCCATAAATATGTTTAAGATAGATTTTAGCAAAATATATGTCCAAGTTTCTCATCTTATTCTTTGGAAAATATGAATAGATACGGGTTAAATAATAGTATAGTTTAATGGCTTTGGAAATAGTTAAATTCAACGTCAGCTTCAAATGAAGTTTCCAGTGGAGTATTCCTAGAGATTTGTACTTGGCTTTGTGCTGGTTGACATTTTTTTCTCAATAACTTGGACAAAGTAAAGCTTATAAAATTTGCAAATGACACAAAACTGGAAGAGATAGCTAATGAATTTGGATGACAGACACAGGATTTTAAAAGGTCTTGACAAGGCAGAATGTTGAGCTGAATCTAATAAGAATTCTAAGGCTCATTCCAGCTCTCAATCTGTGCTCCTAAAATGAAATTTAATAGGGATAAATTCTTACATTTAAGTTCAAAGCAGGCAGTGATGCATGAGGGAAAGACCACCAGTACTGGATTCAGAAAACCTTGGTTCAAATCCTCTTTTTTGACATTTACTAACTGCATGACCTTTCAAGTCACTTAATCTTCCTGGGCTTTATTTAGTTTTCTCAACTGAAAAAAAAAAGCACATTAGAATAAATTGGTCTCTAGGGATTCTTTCAACTTTGGAACTATGATCCTATGAACTTAAAAAAAAACCCTTCATAATTAGAAAAGGAGGGAGTTGTGTTTAGACAATATTTCAGCTAGAAAAGGTCTTGATTTTTTTTCTTCACACTATATTCCCAATAAGTCAATTATATAATATGGTACCATAAAATGGTAGTACAATTTGGGATGTACTAGGTTTGTGGTACAAAGACACTAGTCCTGTTATACTACATTCCATTAAACATTTGGAGTGATAGATTCAAATCTGAATACCACATTTTTGAAAGGATATTGGAAAACTGGATAACATTCATGGAAGCCAAAGAATAAATCACAAAAACAATAAGTATATGAAAAATAATGACATTAAGGAAATACCAAAAAATTTAATATGCCACTAAAGAAATCTCCAGGAGAAAAATTATGTTCCTAAAAACATACATTAATGAAATAAAAAGGAAAGGAATAATGAATTGCATTCTTTAAAATTAGAAGCCCAAACTAAACAGAGGAGGGAACTACCTTAGGATCTTGCCATATGATTACTGGTTAAAGCAGATGGGGATGGTTAGCCTAAAAAAGAAAAAAACTTGATGACCTGATCTGTCATTAAAAAATTGAAAGCTGTCAAGTGGATGAAAGATTAGACTAGAGGCTTTTAAACTGTGTTTTTAAAAAAAATATTTTGATAACTGTATTTCATTGTAATTTGATTCTTTCATATTTTATGTTATACATTTAAAAACATTATTCTGAAAAGGCTCTGTAGGATTTATTGGTCTTCTAAAGGATCCATAACATACAAAAAAGATTGAGAATTCCTGGATTCTGCTTTTTCTGCTTGGCCCCAAAGAATAGTGTGAAGAAAATGAGCAGAAGTTGCAGAGAGATAGATTTATCCTTGGTATAAGGAAAACCCTTCTAAAAATCAGAATTATCCCAAAGTGGATCAGTGAGCTTTCAAAGGACAGTGGTTCTCCATCACTGGAGACCTTTAGGGAAAGAGTGGATGACCATTTGTCAGGTATGTTGTCCCAGGGATTTTTATTCAGGTACAGGTTGGACTAAATGTCCTCTGACGTGTCTTGTAAATCTGATTTCATATATTTATATTCAAACAGGACTCTATTTTCCTTTACCTGAAAGCAGAAAGAGAGAGAAAGAAAAACATCCTGATGGGGTTGGGGGTGTGGGGGAGGAATGAAGGAGAATTTCTAAAAGCTCAACCCAGATGCTTATGCACCAAAGGCACTTTGAGCCACAGGCAGAGGCTCCCCAGAATTGCAAGAAGCTCTCCCCTCTCTGTCTTGGCTCCTCTTCCCTGTACTGATCTGTGTTCTCCTTCACTATTGCCCCAATTTAGGGAGAGAGAAGATGCATAAAAATGAGAAGGTACAATTGTGGGTGGGGGACTGTGCGGGTCCAGGAAGTAGACTTTGGAATCCTGGGAATGAGCATCTCTTAGCATTTCAGGCAGAGACAATGACAACCCACAGATTGCCTCTTCCCACTCCACACATCCCAGTACTCCTGGAACCACTCCTAGTCACACCCTGTCTCTCACCCACCCCCATGCTGTGGATGCCAAATATCTGACATAGAATTTAGAACTAAAATCAATGTCTCTATAGATAAGGAAACTGAGAGTCAGAGAGGGAGGAGTGTGATTAGCCCACAACTAGGAACTGGCAGAATGAGGGTTCTGAATGAAAATCTGTGTTTTCCTGCTGATATCTCTGATGACAATCAAAATAGTGAGTCTAGAAGGAGGGGGATGGGATACGATTCTAGCAATGTTTCTATGATCCTGGGAGAAGCGAGAGGGGAACAACATAGAAATCGTGTAGCTAGGAAGGGGATTGACACCTCCCTCCTTTCATCAAAGAGATGGGGGCTTCAAGTGTGGAATTTAAGTCCATGTCAGATATAGCTGATGTTTTCATTCGTTTTGCTAAACTGCTTTTTTTTCTTTCTAAATATTTATAATAAGGGATGGCTCACTGGGTAAGAATAGGGGAAAGATGTGATAGAAAAGCAGAAGACATCAAGAAAAATAAGATTACCAAAGCATTCACTTTGAATAAGCAGAAGGTGAGAATATAACTGAGAGAAGAAAAAAAAAACACCTTGTATTCTTCTAGATCACTTCCCTCCTCACTTAATTGCTGTCTGCCCCAGTTTCCTTCATTATAAAATGAGAGGTGATAACAGTAGCTATCTTCCAGGGATGTTATGAGGATCAAAAGAGATAATTGTAAAATATTTGACAGTGCCCAGCACATAGTAGGCACTTAATAAATGTGTTTCTTTCCTTCCAAATTGACTTCTCATCCCATCATACTAAACAGCTGCCTGACCCTGACCCTTCACTATGTCAATTCTGCCAGACTGGTCAGTAAATAGCAACTAAGCCTAGTGCCCCACCCTTCTCTCTAAACATACATGAAGAAGGCGAGCGTTAGATTTTCCCAGACAATCTGCTCTCTTCCTTGTGCTGTCAGAGTATCAATCTCATCTCCATTTCTTTTTCTCATAATAAAAGTGACGGAAACCATCTTCTTCTGCTCCAGAATGACAGCAGCTAGTTCAGTCACAAGCAACCTACTGTAACAGGATTTCCTGCTTTCTCCCTCCATGAGTTGAGTTAACTACAAGTGCATTCTGAATAATAAGTCCAATGAGCTTCACAATCCTCCTAAGGTCCACTGGTCCACTTACTGTATTAACCAACTACAGGGCCATGGAAGTTAGGAGGGAGGAAATCAGGATCCCAGGACCATATTCCCTTTAGAATAAGGCTGTACTTCTGTGCCCTAGGAAGTCATAAAATTTGGCCATGTCCTAGGTTATTTGGTTTGGTTTGGAGTATTAGGAACCTAAAAAGTAGATGCATCTTTAGCTTATTTTAAGCAGTGATGTCAGAAAACTCTGCATTTGGTAGAATTGCCAACTTGTAGAAATCTTTTTTTGAGAGCAATCTAGTAGAATACAAAAAAATTTTTTAAATAAGCACCCTTGACTGGAATGAGGGAGGGAATTTGTCAAAATTTTTTTTAAATGTTTAAAATAAATCATCATAGCCTTTGACCCAATAATTACGCTGTTAGAAATATACCCTGATAATGTTTTTTAAAGAGTTATCTGTTTAGGAATTATCATAGCAGCATTGTATGTAATTTTTAAAAATGAAAACTGTCTCCATGATCAAGAATAGGATAGCTAAATAAATTGTAGCACATGAATGTAATGAAATGCTAGAATACAATTAAGATAAACAAGACTAAGGAATACAGAAGATTTTCTGTAAAGACCGTTATATAATAATGCAAAGTGAATTACAGCAGAAGAGACAGAGACAAGACAAAAACAGAGAGAGATAGAAAGAGAAAGAGGCTGGGAGAGAGAGAAAAGCAGAGGGAGAGCGAGAGAGCAAGCAATAGTAACTGCAGGGAATCCTTTATTGACCTTTTCCCACCCCCAAAGCCAGCCTGACATTTGTGCCCATCATCCAGGCCCAAAGAATCAATAACATTTAATAACTACAGCGCCAGGGAGAGAAATCTAGTCACTTGGGAAATGTTATTCTAAAGCATCTTCCCTGAATTGTCGTTATATTCAGTATGGCAAACTAAAACTGGGGTAATGTGTCCTCTCAGGGGCTATTTAAATGGACAATACAATGGGCAGGACAGCTCTGGGCAAAACCTCAAGTTGTCTTCTCTATCTGAAAACTCAGTGGATTTGTTTGTCCATTCAGACTTCAGACAACCTTCCTTCATCAGCTCAGAAGCTCCAACAAGAGATCTGGGGTTCACAAGACAATAGGCAGGGAGCTTTGTTTCTTCCACTAGATAAGGCATTTCATAAGTTCCATTTCTCCTCTTCCCTTCATCTCTACTCAGGATTCTAGTCCTAAACTCAATGTTCATTCCTCCTTTTCAAAAAGAATATGTATAATTGAAAGGAGGCCAAGTAATGACGAGTTAGACCCCTTGAGACTTGAAACACTTTGGAGACCTTTCTCTGTGATTTACAATGTTTAAAAAAAAAAGCATAGCACATATGGAAATGAATATATCAGTTTTTTAAAATAAAAGATGCTTTATTCTATTTTGTATTAAAATTTTGATTTATGTTTTAAATTGAAATCTGAACCAATACCTTAATACTACTATATATTAATTTTAGAATATAACAAAGGATCACAAAGTTGTAAAAGCCTGTATTTAGAAAATCCAAAAATTAGAAAGATTATAAATTGAATGAAACTATAAGAAATATCAAATCAAAAAGAACAACTTCAAGAATATCAATAATCATTAAGAGAAATTTTAAAATTTTGATGATAACATAGGGGTTTTTTCCTGCAAAACAACATGAGGATGATAACCTTGAACAACAGCAATAACACTAGGTTTCCCAATAGAGAGCATAACATGAATAGGGAAAACCATATATATATGGTTCTAGGAAAAAAAAACAACTAGAAATTATATCTAGGAGCCTTCCATGATCCACCCTAAATTTCTTCAGAAAGGAACAATCTGCAGAGAAAAAAAATTTCAATTCATGAGTTTCCATAAGCAAGAGATAGTTTGCACAGATTATGAGGATCAGTTGCCAGAGTCACTAATGCAAGTGGAAACGTGAGGCAGGAAGCCTGCCTAGATATGAAAAAAATAGGTCGACAGTTGAGTAGTGACAGAATTTAAGACAGGGGGAGGGGAACAGTCCAAAAGTTACCCTAGTGTTCAAAGAAATTGGGTGTCTAATTAGGCTTCGAATAAATGAATGAAAATACATTTTTAGTGTCAGATATTATGCTACACACTGAGGACACAGATACCCAAAAAAAGACTATTCTAATAGGAAGAGACAACATATTATTATATCAAATTAACTACAGCAAAGATGAACTATCCATTTTTATGTGAACATAAGGCCATGCAGAGTGGGTTGAAATCAAAGGGCTTATACTTATATTACCTCCTAGTATTTCATATATTGTAAGGAAATAGTAGAGAGGAGGCATTCTAGGGATGGTTAATTGATCTATACAGCAATCAATTAATTGAGCTTCATTTCCAAAAGCAATGGTACTATTGATTTTGTAACTGTGCTCTCAGCAAGATTTGTACAAAGGAGATAGGAGGAGGAGTAGAATGACCCAGGTAAATGATCAGTTGATATGTGAAAAGTAAGACACAATCTAGTCACTGACTAAACTAAAGGTTAAATAAGTTTGCATTTAGTCATTCTTCAATCAAAAAGGCTTGAAGAGACCAAAGGAAGTAGTGCTGGGTAATATTAATAGATGGAAGACAGCTTTTTAGGTTCTAAGCCCCAACCTGGGTGGGGTCAGTCTCTGTCTCTAATCTTAAATCAATGTAAAATAAAGAGATTTCTTGAACATCCTAGAGATTTGCCTGGAGTACATGTGATAGACCAAATGGAGGAAGCACTTAGTGATACATACTGATGCAAATATATTTTTCCATGTCAGACACCTGTGGGTACCTTTATTCACTTTCCTAGTGATGTTTGTCACATGCAGGAGGCAGGGAGTATAGTAACAGGTGGAGTTCTAAGGGGTTGTCAGGATAATAGGTTTTCTTCCTCCCGACAGGTATACCCCAGAAAAAGGTGTTGAAGTGCGAGAACAGATGGGGGACAGCTCCACCACCACCCTCCCAATCTCACTGTCTTAGTCACTCTCCCAAAGAGACATTCTTTGTCTCCCTGGAGACGGACCCAATGTGTGAGGAAGTTACCATGGAAACTGCTGCTCCCAGAAGGGGTGGCTGTAAGCTTGTCAGAGCATCATAGAATCTTAAGCTAGAAGAGACCTGAAAGATCATCCAGTCCAACCCTACTATTTTACAGCTCAGGAAACTGAGTTCTACAGACTAGAGGTAATTTTTCCCAAGGTCTTTTCAGAAATTATTAGCTGCTTTTGCATCCTGGGGAATGCACAAATCAATTTTTACCTCCACAGATCTCTGCTGTTATATAACAAAGTACATTCCTGATTCCTTAAAATAGGTTATCACCTGTATTAAAGAAAACATTAACTGTATATTCTTTCTGTGATCCATTTCAGAGTCCCTCAAATATTTTCAAATGAGATAGGCTAAGTTAAATTAAGCCTTTGCATTCCATTTGGTTAATTTCTGAAAAGCACCCAAATTTGTGTTCAGATGCTATATTAAAATGACAAAATCAGAACTACAGAAGCTCTCAGTGTTGGAAGGGACTTGAATAGCCATCTAGTCATGAAATTGCAGATAGAGTGATGAATTTGAAATCAAGAATATTTAAGTTAAACCCTCTTTTAACATTTTCTACCTGTGTGACAAGGAGTCAATCCTTTAACTCTCATAAACCTTACTTTCCTAATCTACAAAATGGAGATACTAATATCAGCAGTGCTTGCTTCTCAGCTCAAATGAGGTAATATAGTTAAGAATGTAGTTAAGCTCAAATTTTAAAGTGCTATACAAATGTCAGTTATTATTATTACTTTAGTATGAATCTCTTCTACAACATTCTTTACAAGAGGTCATCCTTTATATGACTGTCACCTCTAGTAACAGGGAATTTGCTATCTCCTGAGACCACCCATTGCACTTTAAGCTGACTCTCATTGTTAAGGGATTTTCCCTTAAAAGAATCAGATCATGCCCTCAAAACAATACAACACTCATTTTCCCCCTGTTCCAAAGGCTCGAATATTGAAAATTGGTTGTTTTAGAAAATGGCTCCAATTAACTAGAGCAAGATGAGTTACCCATTTTTATGAGAACAGAAGGCACTGCCAAGTGGATTGAAGTCAGAAGGTTTCTACCTCCTGGTATTTCAATTCTTATCTTCACTTGAACAAATAACTCAATTTCATCTGTTCCAGTACAGAAAGGCTTTTTAAAGTTTGCATTTAAATTCAATTTCAAGAAGACAACAACATTTAGCAACTGGTAATCAATTTATTGAAATAAATGAATATAGCTCTACAATGGTGACTGTCCCTACAGAAAGAAACTTTCAGTGATTATTTTTAAATTCATAGGCTTCATCACTGTTGACCAATCTCTCCCTTTTATCATCCTTACTAGCTACACCTTTGCTCCCATCTGAGAGTTCCTTCTCCTCTCTTTCTCATCCCTGAGCCATCCATGCTATCACTGTCCCACTCACTAATGTCCTCAAAATCCAGACAGAATCTGAATATTCTAAGGCCACTGCTGGGGATGCTTTTCTTTCCCTTCCCTTCTATTTTCTCCATCATATCTTTATCTCTTGTCTGTTTCTGCCTCTTTCCATCTGTTCTCTCTGTGTGTATGTTCCTATCAGTTTTTCTGGTTTTTTTTTTCTGTCTTTGTCTCTATAGCTCTGTCTCTACCTCCTTGTCTCTATCTTTATCTCTCCATTTTTATGGTGTCTCTCTGTCTGTCTGTCTTTCTTTCTCTGTCTCTGTCTCTGTCTCTCTATGTTCCTCTATGTTTCTGTGTGTATGTGTGTCTCTATGTCTCTCTCTTTCTCTGTGTCTCTGTCTGTTTTTCTCTAGCTCTAGCTCTGGCTCTAGCTTTCTCTCTCTCTCTCTCTCTCTCTCTCTCTCTCTCTCTCTCTCTGTGTGTGTGTGTGTGTTTCTCTCTCTTTTTCTCTCTCTCTCTCTCTCTCTCTCTCTCTCTCTTTCTCTCTCTCTCTCTCTCTTTCTTTCTCTCTCTCTCTCTCCTCTCTCTCTCTCTCTTTCTCTGTGTCTCTGTCTGTTTTTCTCTAGCTCTAGCTCTGGCTCTAGCTTTCTCTCTCTCTCTTTCTCTGCCTCTCTCTGTGTGTCTCTGTGTCTGTCTATGTATGTCTCTGTCTGTCTCTCTGTCTCTGTCTCTCTATCTTTGTCTCTTCCTTTATTTCCCTCTCCTTTTCAGACTCAATTTACTTATCATTTTCTTTTTTACTTATTTTTTACTTATCTTTTTCTCCTTATACCTCTCTAGTTATAAAAGAATAGGATCAAAGAATTTCAAGTTATAAAGAACTACAGAGAACATTTGTTCCCACCTGCTGATTTTACAAATGAGGAAACTGAGACTTGGGGAGGTGAAGTGACTTACTTTCCTGCTAATAAGCAGAACTGCCATTTAAACCTAAGTTCTCTGACTCCAAACCCAGTCTCTTGTCCACTACAATATGGTTTTTCCCCATATACTGAGTTTTCATTCCCACATCCTTAGCCAGTCCTCTAATCAAACAATTAATTAGAAAAAATACATGGAAGGAATTTTATAGCTCCCCTTCCTCTTCCAAACCCTCCTTTGGGAAGGGTAAGACCTTATAAGATAAATGGGAGATATTCAGCAAAATCTTAAGATAAAAGGCAGGACAGTGACTTAAGACTATCATGGTCTTAACTAGTTTAGAAATGAGGAAAATGACCACTGCTCCCTCATTTCTTCATAATTTAGTCGTAGTTTCCCTATTTCCACCACAAAAACTAAGAATGAGCTGATTAGCACAAACAGATTCAAGATACGTTCATGACAGGTTGTAGATGAGTAAGATCTCTCTGGGATTAAGGGTGTGGGTGAGGTTGGAAGTAAAGTGCCTCCATGCCAGTTTTGATAGTTCTCTTTCTCAGACACCAGGTATATCAGTGTAGGCAACAGGTCAGAGATAATTAGTGATGATGTGAGATGATGGGTCAAGGATAAGGAGATAAGAGATGCTATTGGTCAAGTACCCATATGGCATTTGGAATTGGAGGACAGATTAACCCCTGGAGGTGTGTGTTGAGAAGGATTTTTGGGGGGAGAAGGGCACAGAATGAAGATATTCCTACATAATCAGATATTCCAGTGTATCTTCATATAAGCCAGCTGTTTATACCTATGAATTGCATGTATGTGTTTCTACGTACATGTACCATAGGTGCATTATTATGTGGTTGCCTTTGAGGATTGTGATCAGGTCTTTCTTTTTTTGTTGTTTTGTTTGGATCAGAATCATTTTTCCCTGCCACCCCCACCACTCATTTGGTTCCAAAGTAAATTGCTCATCTGTGACTGCCAGGGCATTGCCATGGTTACCCCATAGCACATGGCCTGTCACTATGGTAATAAGGAAGCTGCTTGTTGTCCTGGCAACCAGCATAATTGTAGAGCTAGAGGAAGAGGGGGTGGGCAGGGATTGGTGCAGAATCGGTGCATTTGGAGAGGGAAAAGGGGAAGGTGAACACCTGCAGAAAAACATACCCCTCTTCCCACCTCTTTCCATATGGTTGGGTGTGGCTGCAGCCTAGCAAAGAACAGAGAGGGTGATCTTTCAGCATTAAATAAAACTAGGAGTTTTACACACACACACACACACACACACACACACACACACACACACACTCCATCCCTTTGAAAGCTCTTGGTCTCCTTTCCAAACCCAACAACTTTGGTTCTTTCCTTGATGGGGGAGATAAGTTGGAATTACTTTGCTGACCTGTAAAGAAAAACATCCTACCTTCTCAGGGAAAGCCACTTGCTATCTGTTAGCTCTTCCCTTTCCCTCTATCCTTAGCTTGCTGCCCAAGGCAAAAGATACAAAATTCAATGGAATAAAATACAGAACTTTGGACACACAACCAGAAAACTTCAAGATATGAAATGCAAGCTATTTGAGGATAGAATGTATGGCTCATCTAAACTTTTTCCCAGCTCCTGGCCCTGTGCCCTGCAGAGAGTAGTACTCCCTATATAATTGTTGAATGAATGAATAAATGGACTCATGGATAAGGTACTTCCTCAGTATCCAACTGCAGCACAGCCAGTGCCGCAACTGTCGGACAGTGCTCTCAAGATCTGATTCTAGCTTCAGCAACCAAGGTGCAGCAGACCCATTAATTTAGCAGTTCTAAGCCCCGGTATATGATGCAGACAAAGTTGCTGATGCTCCAGTTCTAGCTCAATGTTCCCCTTCCCACATACTAGTCTCCATGACTAAAATGAGACAGGACTTGGAGCCCATAGACTCTGTAATAGGAAGGGATCTCAGAGATTATTTAGCCTATGCAATCAAAACATGAATCCCACCTCTATCACATCTACTTGAAGATCACCATTGATAGGCAACTATCAACTAAGGCAGTCCATTCCATTTCTGAACAGCTCTAATTATTTTTTGTAATGCTTTTCATTATATTAGAGTTGCTTCCTTATAACTGGCACTCAACTTTACTCTCTGTAGCCAAGCAAAGCAGATCTATTCTTTCTCCATGCAGCAGCCCCTCAGATATTTGAAGATAGTTCTCAAGTCCCCATATTAATCTTTCTATAGCTAAATACTTGCAGAGTCTTCAACTAATTATATTGTGGCCTGATTTCCAGACACCTCACCATTCTAAACACTTTAGTCCTTCCTAACACCATCCTCTGAACAGATTGGCAATGTCATTCTTAATATACAGACCCCAGAACTAGACTAGGTGTGGTCTGCCCAGGGCAGAATACCGCAGGCCTATTACCTCCTGTTCTTTTATCCTGTAGCCTAAGAAAACATTAGCTCTTTGGCTGCCACATGACAATGCTGACTCATTCGGAGCTTGAGAGGTGGCTTGATGTAGTAGATAAAGGGCGGACCTTATAGCCAGGAAAACCTGGGTTTAATTCCTGAATCTGACAGGTCACACACTAGCTGCGTGACTTCAGATGAGTCACTTAATCTCTGCTCCCCGGGTAATTCTCTAAGACAATAAAATACTGCAGAGTTATCGATTATCATAGGTGGGGGAAGTTTCCACACCAAGGTACCCTCTACACCATTACAGATCTGCTCTCAAAATGGGAGCTTTCAGTGGCCTGAAATTTCCAGATTACACAAAAAGATACACAAAAGGCTTCCCAGCTATATTTCCCCAGCACTGTAATCTTTTGAACCCAAGTATAGATAAACTGCAAATGACTACCCTATCTATCTCATCTCTTTATCTAATCTACCCTCAGACTGCAAATGTTCCTCTCAGATTTGTGTTATCTGGAATTTTGCTAGGAATTTAGTCAGCATATCATCTGTGCCAAGCCCCAAGTCACTGATATCACTGTTGACTAAAATAGAGGCCAGGATGGAGTCTTGAGACACTTCACTGGAAAGCTCTCTCCAAATTGATCAATTTATACATCAACCCTTTTTGATTTTGGTTCCAAATCCTTCTAGCCATCCTATAATCCAATCCATATACCCCACCTTAGCCAAATACTTTTATCCATCCTATCATCCAATCTAAACACCCCTACTTTAGCCAAGTCCTTCTATCCCTCTCATCATCCAATCCACACACCCCTACCTTAGCCAAATCCTTCTATTTATCCTATTCATAAATCCATATCCTACCACCTTAGTCATCAATATAACAACAGCTTTTAAAAATGCTTTGCTGTAAATAGCTCTACTATTGTAATAACTGTTGAAAAGTATGAAATTAATCTGAAATGGTTTCTTCTTAATGAAATCATGGGAAGCAATAATTGCTACTTAAACTTTTTAAATGCTCACAGCCCACCCCTATTATAATCCATTCTTGGGCTTTACCTAAAATTTACAGATCGGGCTCACTAGCCTATAGTTATGAAGTATTTACCCTCTTCCCCTTTATAGTTGGGACAATGTTCATTAATCTCTAGTACTGTGGTACCTCTTTTAATCTCTACAGTTCCCAAAGATCACAGCAACCACATCCCCCAGTTATATCAGGACCTTGGAATGAAATTATCAATCTTGAAGGCACCTAGGCAGTGTGATGAATAGAGCTCTGCACTTGGAGTTAAAAAGAGCTGAATTCAAATCCAGCTTCAAGTAATGAATAGCTGTAATTACCATGAGTAAGTCACCTAATCTGTCTGCCTCTAGTTGCCACACTAAACTGCAAACTGCAAAGTGCTATATAAATGGAAGTTATTATAATTATGTGGTTCATAGGGTCGCACTGATTTGCTCTCATTTCAGAAAGCCATTTCCTCACCTAAGGCTTGAAAAGACAGGTTCTTTGCCTTTCTGCTGACTTGCTCAATTAGAAGGAGTCTTTTCTATATACTTTGGTCCTTCCCAACACCCCAGGCCAAGATTTTATGTCTTCATTGGTGACAGATTCAGTAGGAGCCCACCTTCATTTGTAAATTCAGTGAAAAATCTTTCCAATTCCTCTGGATTGGCCCTTGCTGATTCACCCTTGGCTTAGGCTACTCCAGTTTCCCTTGATCCAGTGATCAATTCCCAATTGTTTGCACCATGCCTATAATATAATGGTGCTTACTAAAATGGTTAATGATTGATTAATTGACCCTCAATAAGTCACTTAACCAGTCTCAGCTTCAACTTTCTCCTCTCTCTCTCTCTCTCTCTCTCTCTCTCTCTCTCTCTATATATATATATATATATATACATATATATATGTATATATATACATATATATATGTATAGATAGATAGATAGTTTGGAAAAACTATAATACCTACCTCATATTTCATAAATGAAATAATATATGTGAAGTTTCTACATATTTAAAGGACTATGACAGTGGAATTATTATTTTCATGGCCCTATTTTCTAGAGGCAAATCCACCAGTTCCACTTTTTAGTTCTATATCACTTCTATTCTTCATTCCCTGGTGCTTAAGGAAGCTTTGGGAAATGATTAATTGATCAGAGATGTGTCCCCTCCACCCAAGCCTCTCAAAAATGTAAAAACTTTCTTCCATGATTCATGATACATTAGCTCAAAATACAAACTCTTCCCTGATCTCATTTACTTTCAAACCTATGTAGCCTCTTAAGGAATTAGGGCAACAGTTACTCTGTCCCAGGAGATGTCAGTAAAATTCACTAAAAATTTGCTCCTTCAAGCTTCAAATCGGGAAGATTTAACATAGAATTCTTGCTTTGGGGAACTAACATTTCCTTCCCTTTTCCCTCCCTTGGTCCTCATGCTTCCACATCTCTTACAAGTTACTATTTTCTCCTTCCCCTTCCCCAAATTACTCTAGCCCTGAAACTCCTCTAGTGACTGCCCACTGAACCTGCTACAGTTGTTCCAGCTACACTGCTAATAAGGCAGTGAACAGACCTTACTAGGGGTCTAGCATGGAGAGGAAAGGAAAAGATAAAAGAAGATTGTTGGATTACAGATCTGAAACTGGAAGAAATCTCAGAGTCCATCTAGTCCAGTTTTACAGATGAGAGAATTTTACAGTTGAACTAACTTGCTCAAGGTCACAAAGATATAAAACATCACAAGCAGAATTTGGGCCGTTAGTCAGTTAGTGAACAAGCAGTTTTAAGCACATACTTTACACCAGGCAGTATGCTAAACACTAGATAGAGATACAAAGAAAGACAAAAACATTATTTCTGCCCTCAAGGAACTCATATCTAATGGAGGAAACAAGGCATACATAACTACAAAATCTATACAGAGTAGATGAAAGGTAATTATTTAATTGTAATTATTTGGTAATAAAGGTAATTATTTGGTCCCCAGAGGACCAAAAACAATGTCATTTCCTTGGTACCACCCTGCCTCCCAAAAAGCATGAAAAAGAAGAAAGAGAATGATTTCAGGAAACCATTCATCATTTTAAGGACTGGGACAAGAATGGCTTGAGGTAGAGTTTCCTACAACTCGCAAAGACACATATTAAAATTGACATTAAAGTGAGAGTTAGAGTTAGGGTTCTCCTTAATGATATAAGTTTAAGATTAAGATAATGATTGTTGTTCCTCCTTCATTCTGGAAGAGGACCAATGACATCATGAGCATGATGTCTTGACTTGTTAGTGAATTGGATTTAAGTCAGAATTGATCTAGTTTGAGAAAAGTACTTCCTCCCATAGGACAAAAAAAAAAAATTTTAAGGTAAACATTGGCTAACATGTGAATGATTTGAACAACCTAATGTCCCAGACAATTCTGTATATCACCAAAATACCTGACATGGATTGAAAAAAGAAACATCCCAAAGCTCTAAAATGGGAGTTTCAAAGTAAGAATTTACAGACAAAGTAATCCAGAGGAATAAACCACACCCCAGGAATGGATTTAGAAAATCTTCCCAGAGCCGAGGAACTAAATTTGCCAAAAGTGCCCGAGGCCTACTTAGATTAAGCTGGCGCAAGGATAGAGCTCAGGCAATCCCAAAGCTTGCATCCTGTGGGATTTTCCTTTTCATTTATCTTTCTTGGATTTTTTCCTTTCTCTTAACATTCTTAGGATGGTAGAATATTGGAGTTGAAAAGGCCCTTAGAAATCAACTATTCCAGTTCCCTACCCCTAAATTGAATAACCTGAGGTAAAATGAGCTATCAACAGGCATTTATAACATGTCTGCTATATGTAGAGAAAAATTCAGAATACAAAGACAAAAATGAACCAATTCTTTCCCTTAAGGAGCTTACATTTTGCTGGTTTATGCAACATCTTCATAGATAAGTAAATACATGCAAAAAAAAAAATACAAGATGGTTGGAGGCACTAACAACTATGGACATTTTTTTTTAAGTCTTCTGAAGGAAGTATCATTTTAGCTGAGCCTTGAAAGAAATGTCAAAGTTCTAAGAGGCAGATGGGAAGATGGAGGCGTGAAGAGAGAAAGGAATATGAAGTCAACCTGGAAAGATGGATGAGAGCCAAATTGTGAAGGACTTTTTAAATGTCAAAGTTGGGAATTAGTGTTTTATCTTATAGGCAATATGGAACCACTACAATTTCTTAAGCAAAGATATCACAAAGTTAGATATCATTTTGGCATCTGTGAAGAGCATGTTTTGGAGAAGGGAAAGGCAATTGATTGCAATAGTCCAGAAGACAGTGAAGATTCGAGGATAATTCTAAGGGTTTGAACCTGAGTGATTGGAAAAATGACCACTCTGTCAACAGAAATGTAGAAGTTAGAAGAGTAGACTTAGTGGGGAGATAATAAATTTGGAACCTGCTGCGTTTGAAATGCCTATAGAATATCCAGTTTGAAACATCCAACAGGAAATAAAAGATGAGGGACTAGAGTTCAGGAAAGAGATGTAGGCTAAATGTATAAATCTGGAGTCATAGAAATGACAGTTGAACTTACTGGATGAGCTCAACAAGATACAGAGAAAGTGTGAGAGAAGAGAACCTGAAACACAAACTCAGAAGCAAACTGTTGGTGTTGTTTATCTGACAAATGGGGCAAGAGAAAGGGAGAATGAGATGGATATAGCAAATAGAGATGTGAACTTGGAATTGAGAAAACTTGAATTTGAATCCTGACTCAAATACTTCTTAGCTATATTACTCTCAATAAGTCCCTTAACCTCTCTCAACCTCAGTTTCTTCTTCTATAAAAGAGGGATATAGGAATATCACAAAGAGTTGTAAGAATCACAGGACAACTCCTTCAATCACTTCTTCAAATACGATTGAGATTCATTCCTCCACACTTAAAAAAAAATCTCTAAATAAAAAAAAATAAAATATATCTGTGGGACAATGAGTAAACTGAAGGGGAAAATGATATAATAAAAAAATCTACAATATAGGAAAAAGACCATAATAGCATCCACAGCATCTCAAGATATATCACAGAATAATCTTCAATAGATGAAAGATACCTAAAAGGAAATGAAAGAAAGTATGAATTTCAGCTCCCAAAAACTTAGGAAGAAATAATTTTAAAAATAATAATAATGAAAACAAAAGGCAATGCAGAGGGAGTAAAAACACTGGAGGCAACAAGAAAAAGCCAGGAGAGAGGAATCAAAGACTTGGAACTTTGATGATAGATACTGAAAACTAAGTGAAAATAATACTAAGGCATAACAAAATTAAAAAGGTAATTGTTAACAGCTCCGGGGGTTAAAAAACTGATCTCAAGGATGGAACCAGAAAATCAAACTTCAGAATAATTGGTAATTTAGAAGACATCAAAAAGGGACAGAATGTAGAAGCTATATTCAAAGAAATTGGGGGAGGGCAACTCCAGAATTAACCAGAACAAACAGCATACATGGTTACATAGTAATTTAAAATGATTGTTAAATTGAATTCATTCAATCTCCAAGAGTCCACAAAGGAAAGATCCCTACAGTCAGAGGTAGAGAGATTGGAGTCAGAAGGTTTCTACCTCCTAGTTTTTCCATTCTTCCCTTCTCATTTGAGCAAATAACTCTGCTCCAGAATAGAACAAATTACAAAAGCTTTTTACATTACATCTTATGTTAAAGGCAGCATTTTAGTGTAATTTTTAAGGAGCCATAATGTGGCAAGTAATAATCAATTGATTAAAATTAATTATCTGCTTCTATAATAGTCACTGTCACATCAGGCATCAAAGAGAAACCTGACTGAATTTTAAAACTCACTGAGGCTTCATGGTTACTGACTCCTCCTGTCTCTCTCCATCTCATTGTCTTACACCTTTGCTCCTGCTTTCAAGCATGAGCTGAGAACAGAAGACTGTTAAGGTGCCTTCCAATTCCTAAATCCAGATAATGGGGAAAAGTAAGAATATGGATGCACTGTTCTACAAACATTTATTATGCACCTACTGTGTACAAAAGAACTGTCAAATAGAATTAAACCAGAAAACATTAAAAGGGATAGGCAAAGATGGAAGAATAATGAGTAAAACGCTCATCTAAACATTAAACTTATAGGTTTCCCCCAAAAATGATAGTTATATTTATAGAAATTTATAGCAGTACAAAGAACTATAAGAAAAACTTCCACATGCTGGTTAATCTCATTATTAACCATTATAAAAATAAGATCAATTAAGCAAAGAAAGCAAAAGTTAGTCAAATTTGCTAAACAAGAGGACATAATTTTCCCCTAAGTTACAGAAGAACTTGAAATAAAAGTCAGTAATATGCTTGAGCAAAAAGCAGCACTTGATAGCTGAAAAAGGAAGAAATTCTGCCCATTGCATTTTCAGATAATGGAAAATAGTAAATTAAAATTATAATTAAAATTATACATAAATTACAAAAACATGGTTAAAATGTCTACAAATAAAGGAATCATTTATAGGATTAAAATGGAAATATGAAAAGTTAAGTTTTTTGAATTCTGAATTATAATTCTAAACATTTTTATTCTAAATAATGATTATCAGTGCAAAAATATTAAATTTCTTTTAAGTATATATACTTTTTATTTCATTGGTGTAGGGAGGTCCTGTTGTGAAAATACTCTCAACATACCACTACACACCTGTCAAATTGGCTAAGATGACAGGAAAAAATAATGATGAATGTTGGAGGGGATGCAGGAAAACTGGGACACTGATGCATTGTTGGTGGAACTGTGAACGAATCCAACCATTCTGGAGAGCAATCTGGAATTATGCCCAAAAAGTTATCAAATTGTGCATACCCTTTGACCCAGCAGTGTTTCTATTGGGCTTATATCCCAAAGAAATACTAAAGAAGGGAAAGGGACCTGTATGTGGCAAAATGTTTGTGGCAGCCCTGTTTGTAGTGGCTAGAAACTGGAAATTGAATGGATGCCCATCAATTGGAGAATGGCTGGGTAAATTGTGGTATATGAATGTTATGGAATATTATTGTTCTGTAAGAAATGGCCAGCAGGATGAATACAGAGAGGCTTGGAGAGACTTACATGAACTGATACTAAGTGAAATGAGCAGAACCAGGAGATCACTTTACACTTCGACATCGATATTGTATGAGGATGTATTCTGATGGAACTGGATTTCTTTGACAAAGACTCAGTTTCAATTGATAAATGATGGACAGAAGCAAGAACCCAAAGAAAGAACACTGGGAAACGAATGTGAACTATTTGCATTTTTGTTTTTCTTTCCGAGTTGTTTTTACCTTCTGAATCCAATTCTCCCTGTGCAACAAGAGAACTGTTCGGTTCTGCACACATATATTGTATCTAGGATATACTGCAACATATTTAACATATATAGGACTGCTTGCCATCTAGGGGAGGGGGTGGAGGGAGGAAGGGGAAAAATCGGAACAGAAGCAAGTGCAAGGGATAATGTTGCAAAAAAAAATTACCCTGGCATGGATTCTGTCAATATAAAGTTATTATAAAATAAAATAAAATATTAATTAAAAAATACTCTCAACAGATAGAAACTTACAATTCATCCATGAATTATACTCTTAAAAGAGTTACTTTGAGACAGTGAGAAGTTTTATCTACAAATAATACTATTGTACTATAATTTTAATAATATATTCTTAGTTTTATCTTACTATAGTTAACATTTATGAAGTAATTTGTGGCTTGTAAATTATTTTACATATATTATTTCATTGATCCTCACAAACCTGTGAAGTAAATGCTACCATTATATTCATTTTACAAGTAATGAAATAGATGAAGAGAGGTATAATGACTTGCCTAGAGTCATGAACTCATTATGTATTGGGGGGAGAAGGAGAAAGGTCATGGGGATAATACATACAGGTCTTGATGATTCCAAAGCTGATTCTCTTCCATTATGGCATGCTTATACGCCTTACATTAATAACCAAAACATCAGATCTTTGAATACTGACTTCTCAAGGCACACATGTGCTCTTATTAACATAATATAAGAAACATTATTGATATAAATAAAATAAAACCTGAACTGAAGCCACAGTCCACGTGAAAGAACAGTACAGTTGAACACGTAAAAATATCCATACCCCTAAAATTAGTTTATTGATTTAAAAAAGATTTTTTTATTATATCATTTTCCCCTTCGATTTACTCATTGTTCCACAGATATATTTTATTTTTTCTTATTTAGAGATTTCTTTTTTAAGTGTGGAGGAATGAATCTCAATGGTATTTGAATATTGATTGTAAAACATACAATAAGGTTATCATTTAAGTAAAAACAATTAGAATTATTGATTTAATTCAATGTCAATCAAAATCCCAATGGTTTACTTTATAAAATTTGATAAAATGATGCTGAAATCCAAATTTTAAAAAGCAAAAAAATAAGCAAACATATCAAAATGTGTTGACCTTACAAACGAAATTTGCCTTATCACACTTTAAAACATAATAAAAATGATAATTATCAACATCATCTGGTACTGGATAACAAAATAAACAAAATAGGCAATGGGAATCCCAAAAAGAGATTTAATTAAACAAAAGTTAAGCATTTGGGTAAATCTGTGGAAAAAGAAATAATTATCATAAGTATTAGAAAAACTGGATAGAAATTTGGTGAAAATTGATTAATTCTATATAACAGGATACAATAAAAATTGCCTGTATCCATGAATTAAGCATTTTTAAAGGTTAAAATGATATGAAATAACATTTGTCTTACCTTTAGAGGAAGATAATAAATTATTTGTTGAACAAATAAATCACTGGAGAGAAATTCAAGAAATTTGATTGTATTTTTTAATGAATTCAATCAACTAGTTTTGCAACAGAAACAATTTAGAAATGACTAAAAAAAACAAAAGTTATTAAGGCAAAAACTGTGAGGCACAAATATATCCAATATTTACTTTTTAAAATTCTGATTCATAAGGAAATTATATAAATTTACAAGAAAGTGATATAAATCTATGAAGGCAATCCCTATTTCTTAAAAGACATGAATGGGCAATTTATAAATGAAGAAATACAAATGAAAAATAACCAATAGAAATATGTTCAATCTCATTAATCATCAAAGAAATACAGATTAGTTTATCTATGGCACTATTATTGACTCCATTCTGTGTCCTCAGTAATTAAAAAAGAATTATTTGTTGAAAGAAAAAGTGGAGCTAACTCTTTTTAATGAAGGGAAACTAGAAAGAATCTACTCCAACAATTAGGGATTCTGTGACCAATATCTAAGCAATGGAACACTAGACTGATAAACATCATTTACAGAGAATCCCAAAAGCTATTAAAGCTTTAAATGACACTAAGACTTTGGGGACATTTTAAATATTAAGAATAAAAAATATGCAAAGACAATAAAAAATAATACAAATTGAAGAAAAATAACTAGAAAATTAACACATAGATTAATTTTATATAAAATAATTTATATGAATCTATATTCTATTTGGGCAATTAAACTAAGAAAAGTCAGTCAGTCAACTAGTACTTATTAAACAGCCACTGTGAGTCAAGTACTAGGCTAAGTGCTGATTAATCAAAAGACAAAAAGCGGCCCTATTCTCAAAGTGCTCACAATCTAATGAAGGGGGTCAACATGCAAACAACTATGTAAAAACAGAATGTATATAGGTTAAACAGGGGGTAACCTTAAAGAAGAAAACCTAATGATTAAAGGTCATAGGAAAAAAAACCTTTTCACATAAGATGGAACTTGAAGGGAAGATGGGGGAAAGAGGTAAGGAAAGAGAGGTAGCAAGTAGGTGATGTAGTGAATAAGGCACCTGTCCTGGAGTCAGGAGGACCTAAGTTCAAATCCAGCCTCTGATTCAAGTCACTTAGCCCACCTTGCCTAAAAAAAAAATTTAAAACACACAATAAGGTTATCATTTAAGTAAAAACAAAGAAAGAAGCAGGAGGATGAGAAAGTTCCAGGCATGAGAATAATCAGTAAAAAAGCCTAGAATCAGAAGGTGGAGTGGTACATATCAAGAACAGCAAGGAGGTCAATGCCATTGGATCACAAAGTACATAGTTGAGTGGCTGGGAAGATAATCATGCTATCCTGTACAGTATAGGAAAGTTTGGAGGAAAAAAATAATGAGTTCCATTGTAGATACGTTGTAAATACAGAAAGAATTGAGAAGTTAAAAGATTAACGGTCATGGAAGAACAATGAACATGCTTGGGTTGCAAAGCAGAGATGGAGATAAAATGGCAGACTGTGATCACAAAAAAAATTGAGTTTAAAATATCAACTTGTATCACTTATGCATGTAAAGGGTTTGCCTTGGCAAGGAAAAGGCCTACCTTTTTATATAAGACAGGATTGAAGGAAATAGTGGCAAAAAGCATCTGGGTAAAATAAGGAGGAGAAAAAAATTAAGAATTTCCATTCATAGTCTCATTTTTTTTTTTTCAGCAAAATATAAAGGATGGTTCTCAACTGAGAGGATGGGTTAAAAGGAGAGCCATGAGAAGTTTGAGAAAGATTGAAAAAGTCTGGAAAACCTACTGTAATAAGTTGAATAGTTAGTCAGTTAAGGAGGTATAACAAATATTACTTTGCAAGAGCAAGAGCCCAGTTGAGATTATGTAACTTAAATTTGTAGTAGACTTAGCACAGTTTCATGATTTTTTCTCCATCTTCATTTAGCAATGTGTAAACAGAAGAAAAAGCAGCAGATGGTGGGAATAATCTAGGGAAGAGGCTTAACAGGCAAAATCTTTAAGAGATAAAGGGGACAAGAGACTCAAAAGTAGAGGACAGTATAAAGTTGAACTTATTCTCCAAGAGATCAAGATGGAGAACAAAGGAGAATATAGCCAGCGCAGGAATAATGGCTTGGGAAAGAATTGAAGGGTTAAAAGGTTAGAGGTCATGGGGAGAACAATGAACATGTTTTGGAGTTGCAAAACAGACATGGAGGTAAAATGGCAGACTGCAATCAATTAAAGGAATTTCAGAGCTCCTGAATATAGAAGTAATGCATCTGTGTAGGGCTAGATCAACAATATAACTTTCTGTGTGTTTTTGAGATTGAGAATAGCTCATGGGAATGATTTAAGTTGAGGAACTAGAATTTTAGGGTGCTTGAGAAAATATCAAAATGTATATTGAATTCCCTTAGTATTTTAAAAGCAGAAAGAGAGAAAGAGGGAAGAGAAAACATTTGTGAACCAGACATTATTTTAGTGAAAAAGGGAGAAAGGAAAATGAACTGGAGTTTGGTTAGACAGCCACCAGAACCTCAGTTGGGTGACAAAGATGGATTGAAATAAACCTCTAAGGAAAAAAAAGCTACCAAGTGATGGTGGTAGAGAAAAATCCTAGAAATGGCAATGGGGAACAAAAAGTATTCCAACTCTTCTGCCACAACCAGTAGAAGGTTGGGGGGAAGAGGTTTTGAGTGAAGAGTATAAGCACTATTGAAAAAGGTGCCCAGGAAAGCTGTTTCAGGAATCAGGACTTAGGGAATAGAAGAAGTTAGAAGGAGTGGGAAAAGGAAAGGTTTCAGATGAAAGCTCATTCGTTACCTAAGGAGCAGGTATTCCAAAATAGAATATCAAGAGAAAAAATAGCTAAGTCAATATTGTTTTTGTTAAAGTACATTTTAGTATAGCTTCATTCAATGTTTAATTAGGTTCATAATAAACATTATATAAAGAAAAAAGTTGTTCTTCTCTAACAGTTATTTGGGTGTCCTGCTTCCTTCAGATTCTCATTTTATTTCTTAGACTGTAGACATTTAATAACTGACCTGTAGTAAAAGCATAACATCTGAAATAAGGACATATAGGAAGAAATGTAATTTCCAAGACAAGTCTCATTTTACTCCAACCACATGTGAATGTTAGATTAGTTCTAAGAGATAAATCAACAAGTTGTGTTATTTAAAAGTTGACCAGGATGTTGAAGGAGCTTGGAAACCACACTACCAATTATTGTAACTGGTGATATATAACCTGAAGAAAAGAACATGCTCATTGTTTTTTAATTATCAGAAAAGTGGGAATTGAATTAGATGTATTCTGCTTGGCTGAGAAGACTGGAACTGGGTGAATATTTTAAGGAAAGCAAATATTGGTTCACTATAAGGAAGAGCTTCTTAATAATTAAAATTTCCCAATAGTTTAGTGGATTTCCTTGAAAGATATGTGAGTTCTCCACTGTTAGAAGTATTCAAGCCAACTGGACCTCTGAGGTCCCCTCCACCTCTCGCACTCTATGGTCCCTCTGTAATGTGAAAGTTGTCCAGTTGGAGCTGTCCTGCAATGTCCCCAAATCCTCATCATTTTGTTGTCTCTTTCAGTTCTCCCAGTTCATCCATCCTCTCAGAAAGTACACAACCTGGTTCTTCTCTCTGAGGGCCAAGAACTCCTTGTACTACATGCAAACATATTAAATCTATCTCACGAGCAGACAGCTCCTGCCGCCTGTCTGTGGATTAAAGGAATGATCACAATGAAATCGTCACAGTTCAGAAACTCAATTTCATTAGTTCGCCCAAAAGCCACAAGACGCTAAAGAATTGATTTGTGCTAGACAAATTCACAGTAAACAGATTTGTAAGCCAGAAAGCCAATTTATTAATTTATAATGGGGAGAGTATCTTACCAGTGGCCAACATCTTCATGTTTATGGTTCAAGGCACCATCTTCCCTGGATCAAAGTACTGGGGAAGTAGACACATTGATCAGAACCTGGATTCAAGCCCTGGCTCTCACCTTCCTGTTCAGTCTTAAGAGAGTCATTTTATTCAATCATTCAGTCATTCAATGAGCATTAAGTGCCTGCTTTGTGCCAGGAAATGGGAAAACAGTGATAAAACACAGTCTTTGCTCTCAAGAAGTTATACGAGGGAAATCTCATATACACAAGTTAAGTCAAATAAGGAAATACAGAATATATGTGAAGTAATTTGAAAATGGGTCAAGGAATCTAAAAATGAAGAAGGGGGTTCAAAGGAAAGGGAGAAAATGACAAATGCCTCCAGTAGGAGGTGAACCATGAGAAGAGCCTTGAAGAAAGGTACAAATTTCAAGAAACAGATGTAAAAAGGAAGAATATTCTAGGCATGTGGGCAGCTGTGCAGAAATGAAAATGGGAAAGGGGATGTTGTGAAGAACTACAAGTAGCCTAATGTAGCTGAGATACAGGCTGTGGTATTTCAAAAAGAGGAACATTGTGTGAGGGAGCCAACAATGGAGTCAGGAAGATCTGAGTTCAAATAAAGCCTCAGAAATTTGCTAGTTGTATGACCCTGGACAAGTCATTTAATCCCAATTGCCTCAACCAAAAAAATAAACAAGTAAAAGGAGGAATACTGCATAATAAGCCTGAAAAGGTTATCTTTTCAGCCAGATGCCATGAAGCCAGATTATGAAGGATTTTGAATGCCAAAAAATGTCGCTAAAGAAATAGAAGCCACTGTAACTTCTAGAGAAGGGAAGTAACATGGTAGAACGTTTTGAAGCTCAGTTTTCACAATCATAAAATGAGGACAGCAGTATCTGCATTTTTACCTGGCAGAGTGGTGAAGAAAGTATTCTGTAGACTCTCTATATAAATCCATATTACCAGACTGCCTACAAGATCCTGGAGTTGGATCAAAGAAAATGTGTAGTCATCATATTCCTAATGAATGTTTTATCCAGGATATGGGTGAGGGACTAAATCTCATGTCCCTTCCTTTGGGAGGCCTCCATGCTGATTCTCAGCTCCGGCCTTTGCTACACATTCCCTTTATTGGACATTCAGCAGAGATTATCTGGTATCAGTTTATCTCGAGTGTGGGTTTTGTCTCTTTACCTATACAGGGAACTCCTGGAGGTGAGAGTTTGTGATTTCTCCTCCTGCCTCTCCAATAGCACTTGGCAGTAGGGCCATCCAAGCATACCTTGGATGCTCTGTTTAATGATGGCAGTGACTTATGTCTGCCAAAGGCAATGTCTCTCCCTGGACAGGACTGGGAAAAACACTTAGGACATAGGAAGTCCTAATTTTTCCCCCCAACCCTGACTTAGGCAAATGCCCCTGTTCCCCCACGGTCTGGGACTGGCTCTTCCTAAAGTAGGGAGAAGAAGCCAAGAGTTTCTAACATTTCTTTTGACTGAGAATCTCAATGTTTATAGCCAACTTATTTCAGGTGAGATGGCATGGACTCCATTCAACTCATAACCCTGCCCCAGCTTCAGCAGCCTTGGTGGGAAATCCTTAAAGCAACCCTTCAGTGGGCCTTCTCCTGTGGGGGTGGGACAGGACATTCACTCTAAGGAAGAAGCTTTTGGTTCACTAAGTCCTAAAGTATACAGGGTAGGAAGTTGGAGAGGGTCAGAGTTTGTCCCTACTACCCCATTCTGAAGTTGAGATAAGGAGAATATTAGATGGGATGGAATGTATATGAAGAACAAGTAGACTAGTTGAGCTGGCCTATAGGGTGTATGAAGGACATACTGTGTTATAAAGTCTGGAAATGTAGGCTGTAGCCAGATGGTTAAAAGCTTTTTAAATGCCAAAGGAATCAAAGCTTTATCTTAAAGACAACAGGAATCCACTGGGATTATTCAGGCCCAGATTTCAGCCAACCTGAAGGGTCCAGGCCAAAAAGGTCCAGGGATGCTGAAGGATCAGGAGCACTGGATTCCTCATGGGTCAGTGGCTGGGGGGCTGGGCTCTGCTAAGGGTTCTTGGGAAATAGGGCTCTTTTCCTAACTGGATGTGTTCATCTTTTGTTTTTCAGATGAATCGCCCTATCCAGGTGAAGCCTGCTGACAGTGAAGGCCGAGGAGGTAGCGCGTTGCCCTTTCCCATACCCTGGGATTGGGGGGTGGGGGTGGGAAATAGGGGAAAGAAGAACCTTCCCTCTGATCCCCAGTCCAGGATATGTGTGTCCAGTAAAGGTAGAAATAGAGGTCTGGGACTTGTTGGCTTTCACTAGGATGTCCCTGAGGTCAAGAATTGGGGTGGGGGGGGGGGAGACAGACACCTCAGAAAAGCGTAGGAGCGCCTTTTGGGGAAGCCTGAACCTCAACTTCCCCATGTGGGCAGCCCCTGATCCTGTGTGGACCTGTGTCAACCATCCTAGCTTCCCAGGGGTCTGTCCTCCACACCAATTTTATGCAGACTCTGGGAAGAGAGACAGAAGAAGGAAGATTGCTCTTCCCAGAGCAAGGGTAGGCTCTCCAGGTGCTGCTCAGAATGGCAGGAAATTAAAGTCTTCTCGTAATTCTAACATTCAACCAGGGACTCTGTAATATTTCACTAATTTTGGTTTAGATTGCCTTCCCAGGGTTATCTGATAATATTATTTTCAGGTCCTTCATTTGCAACTTGGGGAGAGAGGGAAGAAAAGCAGGAAGAGAATATACATTCTCTGGGTCTCATTCAGGCTCTAAATCTAGATTCAATGATCCATATTGAAAGGTGGAGTGGAATAGTAGAGACCAGCAAGGTAGTACAGTGGAGAGAGTAATGGCTTTGGAGTCAAAAGTACCTGCCTCAGATACTTATTAGCTGTGTGACCTTGGACAAGGCTCTTAACCCAATTGCTACTCCCCTTAAAAAAGCAGTGTAGAATAGTAGGGAGCAGCCTTAGAGATAAGAAGACATGGATTCTTGTCCGGTCTCTGACTCATCCCAATGCTATGACCTTCAACAAGGTTATTTAATTAATTTCTCGATATCTTGGGAAACTCTTTAAGACAGGAATTCTTAAAAATTTTTTTGTCACATGAACTTCTTGGACAATCTGGTGAAACCTTTTCAGAATGTTTTTAAATAATTAAAAGAAATTTTAAATTTCAGTTAAAGATTAGTAAAAACAAAAATAAAGATCTGATCTGTTTCCCATCTCTGGAATCTATCAGGAGTCTATGGACCCCAGATGAAGAATTCTTGCTGTAAGACAATAAGATATAGATCTCTTGATGGTCTACTTTGGAAGGAATTTCCTCATTGGAAGCTCCCTTTATAAATTAAATCACCCCTCTTAAAAAAAATAGAATTCCTTTAGATGTGGAAAACAGGTGTTTGGAGGGATCCTTGAAGAAATCTGCCTTCACTGAGATAGAGGATGGTTATCTACATATTTTACTCTTAACCTATCTGATCTGAATCAACATGTATTGTTGGTCAACACTGCTTTGATAAACAATGTGGTCTTTGTACCCTCCCCCACCAACTCATTCTGTCCCTCCTCACCCTACACTAAAGTACCTCTGAAGTGGGGGTAGACTCAGCCCACCCTGAGGACCTTGAACTTTAGCACTGACCACTAAGAAAACTACCAATCATCGGACCCCACGAGCCCCTGTTAGATGCTACACTTTCTCCAGTCTGGGTGGGACCTTGAGGAATAAAGTGGAGGGTCAGAGGATAAGGGTTTAGGTAAGACCAAAGAGGGAGCATGATCAGAGGGAAGTCCTCCAATCATGAGAAAACCCATCCCCAGAGCTCTGCCCACCTCAAAAATGACTCCCAATAGTCTGCTGGTAGAAAGAATATGGAGCCTGGGGAGAAACTGTGTCCTGCATTTGTTATAAGTGGTGACCTTCTCAAGCCCTACAAAACCCTGGCCTGTACAGGCTGCATCAAGGGTCTGCTCCACTCTGATGGGCTGAGGTAATTTTCTCCCTTGGACCCCAGAATCCAGTCTGCCTGCTTTCTATTTCCACAGGCTGGAAAACCACTATCAGCCGCCAGCATTTCCTCTTAACCTTAGAATCTTCAGCCCCTTGAAACATTTCGTTTTGTTGTGAACAATAACTGGTAGGTAGATTGCTGTCAGGGCAGCCAAACGGAAGGAGAAAGGGCCATCAAAACATAAACAGTCTGGTAAGAGATTCAAAGGGAATCTCAGATGAGTTGACTCACAACCTCATTTAGATCCAAGAGCTTCAGGTTCTATCTCTACGTCCTCCTGCAAGAGCCGATGTTGTCCATCTTGCCTTACCGGCTTACATTGCCCTTTCTCCCCTCAATGGCCTTCCTCCTTTACAAATGAAGGTTTCTCATGGGACTTCCTCCCGTCATCCCCTCCACACTCCACCTTGTCTGGAAACTGCCTTGTGCTAGGGGAGTGACCAAGGGTCACCCCAGGGATTGGGCAACTTCAGGGTCGTTATGTGGGTGGATTCAAAGCCCTCAACACACTAGCAGAGGAAGTTACTTCCATCCCAGGGATAGGAAGGATGGATGGAGACTCAGAGCCAAGGAAAAAGGTCTCTTGGATTTAATTCAGCAAACCCATGCTGGGCATCCTGCCAGGCCCGAAGAAGGATGCATAATTTTGATAAGGCAGTGACTCTGCTCTCATACTGGGCTAACACTAATAGGATCAGTGTTAGGGACAGGGAACTTGGTGTTAGGGTCTTAGTGATGGAAATGGATGCTTAAGAGTTAGGGACAAGGTTCAACTGAGAATTTCAAGAAGAGTTTAGGAGCTGGGTGGAAGAAGCTTAATGAGGGAAATGCAATCTCTGTGTTAGTGATAGAAACTAGGAAGGCAGGGAGAAGGGCGTTCAGTGAGGGGCATGGTAGGTCAGCGATTGGGAGCAGGGCTCGATGTTGGACAAAGGGTTCGGTTATTCAGGCCCTGCTTTGTGGGCTGCGTGGGAAGAGGCTGGGCTGCAGGCTAGAAGGGGACCTTCATTGGCCCCAGGGTCCCTGGAAGAGTAAGAGAAGTGGGGAATTCGGACTTTGTAGCCAAGGCTAGGATTCATGAGAAGGGCTAGGTAGGTGGGACTCAGCCCTAGGGTCACCACATGGGGCTTGCCTTCAGAAGACAGGAAGCTCTTCGTGGGGATGCTGGGGAAGCAGCAGAGCGAGGAGGATGTCCGGCGGCTGTTTGAGCCTTTTGGCCAGATTGAGGAGTGTACCATCCTCCGGGGCCCTGATGGAACTAGCAAAGGTGTGGGCCCATTACTCTGTGCTGATCCCAACCTCGCCCTATAACCTCATCCTCACCCTGAAACCCCATCCTGATCCCATGGTCCCATGATCCCAACCTAATCCTATCCTGAACCTCATGACCTCTATCTGACTGTACCACTACACAGCCCCTCGGCCCCAGACTGACCCAATAGATTGGGTCTGGATCCTGTGCTCTAAGCTGACCCTATAATCCTGACCCTGACCCAACAACATCCCAATTTTCATCCTGAAAATCATCATCATGTGGTTTGATGATGAGGATCTAACCCCCAAACATTATCTGTGTCCCACAATTTAACTTAACTTCACCTTTATCTTGCTCCAGGCTGTGCTTTTGTGAAATTCGGGAGCCCCGCAGAAGCCCAGGCTGCCATCAACAGCCTGCATGGCAGCCAGACTATGCCGGTGAGGAGAAGGCCTAGGGGCCCAAGGGAGGAAGGGGATTGTCCAGAGGAGCCCCCCTCTCCACCCCCCCCACACACACGGGATCCATTTTTTGTCCCGATACAACTTTCCCATGGTCTTCCTTGGTAAACCTGCCTCCCAAATTATGGATCCCTTCTTAATTCGCTCTGCCCCAGTTTCTCCCAGAAAAGTAGACATAGTTACAAATTTGGGAAATGGAGGAGAGGCAGGGGGTCGAAGCCAGGGAGAGCGAGCCAGGGATCCTACAATCGCTCCCTGCGTCCTCCCCATCTCAGGGAGCCTCCTCCAGCCTCGTGGTGAAGTTTGCTGACACGGACAAGGAGAGGACCCTCAGGAGGATGCACCAGATGGCCGGGCAGCTGGGCATCTTTCACCCAATGACTGTACAGTTCGGCGCCTGCGGAGTGTACACACAAGCGGTAGGAGAGCCCCCCTGTCCGATCCCCCCTTCCCGCCTTTTCTCATCGCTCTCGCCGAGCAGTGCCTTTGCCTGCGGTAACTCCCGCGGGAATCGGGCACAGACTCCACGGCTACCCCGGCTCTGGGGGACTCGCGGGGCACCTCGGACCTTCTTCCGCTTTCAGCCCGAAACAACGTGACCCACCCTTTCTCTTCCCCCTTTTCTTCTCCCTCTCCTCCCTGCTATGGCGTCTTTGCACCTTCAAGATAATGCAGCAGCAGGCGGCTCTGATGGCAGCTCAAGGAACGTGCCTCAACCCCATGGCAGCCATTGCGGCCGCCCAGATGCAGCAGATGGCCGCCTTCAACGTCAGCGGGCTCATCGCCACCCCCGTGACACCCTCATCAGGTACGGGTCCCCGGCGCCCCCCCCAAGCCGGGGCAGGGGGACGGCTGGGGGCGGGGCGGCCGGGGCAGGGACGGCGATTCTCAGTCAGCGCCCCTCCGCGGGGCCCACAGCTAGCCAGGGCCCTCTCAAAGACCAGGCTGAAAGGCTAGGCTTCGAGGCTCTTGCGTCACGGCCGCTTCCTTCCCTCCCATCCTCTCATCCGGGGCTCAGGTCCCACAGGGAACCTCCTCCCTGATAGGCTCCCCCCCGGGAGGCGGGGCTAGCCCTGCTCTTTTCCCCGAAGCCTCGGCTCTTGACCTGGGCTTGGAGGGAAAAGGCGCCAGTGCTAGCGCCGGCCGCTGTCCGGGTGCAAGGCCTGACTTGGCTTCCCTATGGCCCCTAGGTACGAGCACACCGCCAGGCCTCAGCACCGGCACTGTCCCCAGCATTGCCGCTCCCATTGGGGTGAATGGATTCAGTCCCCTCACCCCCCAGACCAATGGGCAGCCAGCCTCGGACACCCTCTACACCAACGGTCTCCACCCCTACCCAGGTGGGCACCTCCCCCGCCCTCGCCACCTGCGGGCCGAAAGGTCAGGCCCCGAGGCCCCAAGCGCAGGGCCGGGGAGGAGCTTCCTCTGTCTTCCGAGGGGGAGTTCTCCCCCCTACTGCCATCCGCTCTCGGAGGAAGGCGTTTCCTCCTTCACACTCATCGTTTCTCTCTGTCTGTGTGCTCCTGTGTGTGTCCCGCCGCCGCCCTGTTTCTCTCTTCCGCCACCTCTCCGTGCGTTTCTGTCTCTCACCAGCTCAGAGCCCCAGTGTGGCAGACCCCCTCCAGCAGGCCTTCGCAGGAGTGCAGCACTATGCAGGTCTTGCTTCAGACCGCCCGTGGTCTTTTCTCTTGTTCCTCTTTCCCACCTCCTTCCTCTAGGCTGGGTTGGGGGAGTGGAAGGATAGAGGAGCCGCTGTGCTCTCCCTCTGGCCCCGCACGAGCCCCCTCCGGGGGGGTCCCCAGCTTTACCATAAATACCTAGTCCTCACCCTTTGGGAGACTCAGTTTTATGGGAGAGAGTCTCCACATAGGCAGGATTTATAGCTAGAAACCCAGAAATGACCTTACGTGCTAAGAGAAGTCCTAGGCAAAAGAGTGGGGACGAGAGCGGGTTAGGAGATGTCACCGGGGAAAGAGCTCCCAGCCCCCCAACCTTCTTTCCTCTGTTTCCAGCAGCATACCCAGCCGCCTATGCCCCTGTGAACACAGCCTTCCCCCCACAGCCCCCGATCCTGCCTCAGCAGCAGAGAGAAGGTAAGAAAGCTGGGGGAAACTGCCTGAACCAGCACCAGGGGGTCCCCTGTGGGGACAGGGGAGCTGAAGTCTTGACTTGTCCCCAAGTCTGAAATGTTGATCGGATCTTGTCAGTTTAGGCTAATGTGGCTGAATGGGGATCTTACTGGGGTTTGACAAAGCGGTGGGGGGATGAGACCGTTCTCCTAGAAGCCCGGTCCCTTTGAGTTCCGAAGTACCAAAGTCTCTCCCAGATCCCCAAACAAAGCCTTGCCTTCCTTGGACTCGAGGGTCCACAAGCGGTCTCCTCACTGATCTGCCCTTTCCCTCTGTCACCAGGTCCTGAAGGCTGTAACCTCTTCATCTATCACCTGCCCCAAGAGTTCGGGGACGCCGAGCTCATGCAGATGTTCCTGCCTTTCGGCACTGTCATCTCTGCCAAAGTCTTTGTAGACCGTGCCACGAACCAGAGCAAATGCTTTGGTGAGTTTCCTATTCCTGATCTTTGATCCTCTGGCCTGTGACTCGGGGATCCCAGCTCCGACCTCAGGAGCCCTGACACCAGTGTCCAATGCCCTCGCCTCCCTGTTACCTCTGATCCTGTACACAACACCCCTGTCCCAAGACTATATGTGACCCCTCATCCTGAGGCCATAACCTTTCTTTTTTTTAATAAAGCTTTTTTATTTTCAAAACATTTCTTAATTGACATAATTGACAATATTGACATATTGACCCTTGCATAGCCTTGTGTTTCAAATTTTCCCCTCCTTTCCCCACCCTCTCCCCTAGATGACAGGCAATCCGATATATATTAACATGTTAAAATATATGTTAAATCCAATGTGCATAAACATATTTATATAATTCTCTTGCTGCACAAGAGAAATCAGATCAAAAAAAGAAGGCAAATGAGTAAGAAAACAAAATGCAAGCGAAGAACAACAAGAGTGAGGATGTTATGTTATGATCTACATTCAATTCCCACTGAGTGGGTGTAGATGGCTCTCTCCATCACAAGATCATTAGAACTGAAGGCCATAAACTTTTAAATGAATTTTTAAAATGTGTAATCTGAGGAACTGCTTGAAATTTGAGCTGTCCTAAAATGGAAGAGACTGCCTCCAAACATGACGGTTTTCCAATGAAAACTGGACACTCCCTTATTAGGGATGTTTTAGGGAGAAATCCTATTCAGGTATGCCTGTGATAAGATAAATTCTGAGGCCAACGTTGAGGTTCTTTAGAACCACATCACAAGTAAGAGCTCAAATTAATTAGGTAAAGGTGCATTCAATTCACCTAAGAGAATCTAGAACCAGGATTGGCACACTAAAAGCTCTCAGTGATCAGAGGTCCTAAGCAAACAAGCACCTGTAAGTGAAGACAATAGTACAGGATTTCAAAATACCTATGACTGGGACAGACCATGGTTTAGGAACCTGGAATGAAGCAAGATACTAACCACCATGTTCTAAGAGGAAATCTGATAACAAGGCAAGGATGATGTATACTCTCTACGTCTTGTTATATATTAACCTGAATATGGGCAACCATGGCTCACAATAACCGGCAAGTGCTCCTGAAACCATTTAGAATGTAGAAGCTCTGTGGGTATAATTGTACTCTGATAATAGCTAAGGAAGGGTTAGAAGAACTGATACTATGGTGGTCTTGGAGAAAAATCAAGAATGGGAGAAAAGATAAGAGAAAGAGGAAAGAGCATTCAGGGAGGAACTAGACAGATCAGTGCAGGATGGAACACTGAGGAAAAATAGACTCCAGTCACCAAATTCTCACTCCTTTGAAGTCTTATTTGGTATAAGAAATGGGGGTGAGCCAGCTGACAGGGCAGTACCAGCCAAGGCACTATCTGACCTGCAGTGAGGGTGGCTTTAGACCCTTGCCCCCTGACAATCCCAATCTTCCATTCCAATCAATGAACTAGTTCAGGAAAAGGCATTACTGAACCAAGACCTTCAGGATAAGGTAAACCTGGCTCCACATGAGCTCTCACACACACACATTCTCATTCTCTCTCTCTCTCTCTCTCTCTCTCTCTCTCTCTCTCTCTCTCTCTCTCTCTCTCTCTCTCTCTTTCCTCTCTCTCTCTTTCTCTCTCTCTCTCTCCTCTCTCTCTCTCTCTCTCTCTCTCTCTCTCTTTCCCTCTCTCTCTCTTTCTCTCTCTCTCTCTCTCTCTCTCTCTCTCTCTCTCTCTCTCTCTCTCTCTCTCTCTCTCTCTCTCTCTCTTTCTCTCTCTCTGTCTCTTTCCCTCCTTCCACTCAAGAACTATTCTTTCATGAAATTTGGGCATTAGGGACCCATACTGAAGTATGATTGGAGAAAAGAAGGATGGGAGTATTATATAATTGATTTAGAAACATTTATCAGGTTTAAAAAATAAATGCTAGGCATGATAATTGTGAAAATATGTATAGAAGAATTACACATATATTGGATTACTGCCATGTGGGGAAGGAAGGAGAAAAATTTGGAACATAGAATTTTGCAGGGGTGAATGTTGAAAATAATCTATGCATAGATTTTTCAAAATAAAAAGCTTTAATAATAAAAAAAATAAAAAAGTTAATTGGAAACTAAACAAAATTGCTAAAAATTGTTTTTGAATGTAATTGGAAAAAAGAAATTAAAAAAACAAAACACCTATGAGATTGTAAGGCTGGAAGAAAGGGATATGAGATTATGAACTATGAAGTTTTGTGGAAGGGAAAAGAGTAGCTATGGGGCTGAGAGACTTACGGGAAAATGGCAGGGGCTTTCTTGTGGGATGAAGACATAGAGAGTTAAAGAGGTGGAAATGACTATCATCTGCCTCCCCACTCTTCAGGGTTCGTTAGCTTCGACAATCCAGCCAGTGCGCAGACGGCCATCCAGGCCATGAATGGCTTTCAGATTGGCATGAAGCGGCTCAAGGTTCAGCTGAAACGGCCAAAGGATGCCAACCGGCCCTACTGACCCAGCCGTGACTGACTACAGACAGGTGAGATGGGCAAGGTCAGGGGCAGGGGGCAGGTCTAAAACCACCCTCACTGCAGGTCAGATAGTGCCCTGGCTGGTGCTGCCCTGTCAGCTGGCTCACCTCCATTTCTGAACTAGAGTCCCCAGGTCTGAAATGTTGATCGGATCTTGTCAGTTTAGGCTAACGTGGGCTGAATGGGACCTTACCGGTTTTTGACAAAACCAGGAAGGGGGGGAATAGTCCTCATGGGGATGAGACCATTTTCCTAGAAGCCCTGTCCCTTTGAGTTCCTGAAATACCAAACTATCTTCTAGATCCCCAAATAACCTTGGACTAGAGTCACCATCACCCAAAGTCAGCAGAGTGCCCAGTCCTCCTCAGAAACCAATATTAGTTCCAGCCACACCAGCCGTACATTTTGACACAGCCCAATATTTAAGTAGGGCCTGGAGATTTGTAGGAAAGGGAATCCTATGATGGAGGCTCTAGTCAGTTGAGTCCCAGACAGGGAATGATAAGAAATAACATCTCAGCACTTCTCAGGAAGGTCCAGTCTACCTCTCCTGCTAGAAAAGAGCTCTGGATTTGTGTTAAATGGATACAAATATTAATAATATCCATCAGTCTAGTCTCTTCTGTACTGGGAGGTTTGATGAGTTAGGTCCAGAGATGGAAGGGCCAATTTTAAGAGCTACAGTGGGTGGGAATTTCTGGTTTAAAAAAATTTTTTTTAAGATAGAGTGAAATTCTTTAGAATGAAAAAAGGCCATCAAACCAACTCTTCTTCTCTTTATGTTTTGTTTTTCCAACCCAATCACCACCCACCAGACCAGATGGCCCCACAGTGGCTTTCTAGCTGTTATGGGAGACCCCAAAATACCCTATCCCTCCCCAAATAACCTGAAACTGTAAGTCACTTAAGCATGGTGTCATCTGTCCACTGATGACGTCATGTGGCCAGTTGTGAGGTCGTTGCATGATGTGCCTTTAAGTCCTCAATCTTGTGCTCTCAGTTCTCTACCCCACCCCCACCTCTTAGGGGTCTTTCTCTTGGGGGATTGTGGAGTGCCGTACTTAGTGCCCATGGTGGAGAGTTATTGGAGTGTTGATCTGTCTTGATTAGTTGTGACTTTGAACTTTGCTTCCTCTTCTTTTTCCTCCCCCTCTTCCTCCTCTTCAGTTCCAACCTTCCTTCTTTTCTTCCCCCTCCTCTTTCTCCATTTCTTCCTCTTTCCCATATCTTCTCTTATCCTTCCTCCTCATCTTTCTCCTTCTCTTCTTTTTTCATCTTTTCTCTTTCCTTCCCTCCTCTCCTACTTCTTTCCACTCTTTCTCCTTCTTCTTGTCTTCTTTCCAAACTTACCATTCTTTCTTGTGTTGTAATGTGACAATGTATGCCTGCATTCGATGTCCTGTGTGATAAGGATGATTTAATAGTATATTGTGGTTCTTGAAGTATTCTGATGTTGATTCCACTTGGAGCCCTTTCAACGGCATTAAGCTAAAATGTGGTTTTCCCTAAGGGACTCTGGAACAGTACCTGTATCTCCAGCTATGTAGGTCACTCTCCAAGCACCAGAAATCCACCAGAACCAGAGTGGCCCAAAGTCCTGGGTCTGTCCCAGCCAAGCTTTCCCACCATCTCTCTCCACACTTGTTTCTCATGTCTGAAGTTTCTAAGCAATGAAAGAAAATCAAAGATATATTAAGCCCCTTCATAGCCTGAGAGCCCTAACTCACAGAAGTAAAGACTCAGGCAGAAGTAAAGCAATTTGACTGAGAAAATATGAATAGAGAGTAGATTTCAGCTCATTAGAACCAGACCCTAAATGGCTCTCTTGAGCTACCTCCCTCCTAGGGAGCACCTGCAGTAGGTGCCCTAAAACTCTTTACTTAGCGAACCAGTGTATGCTGCCTTGTCCATCCAAGAAGAGGGGAAGACAGTATCTTCCATCCAAACTATTCCTCCATCAAAGAGCAAAGTTCACTGTGTCAAATAAACAAGTTCTTCTTAATCCTGGGAAGCCCAGCCTCAATGAGGTCTTGGCTGGGATCAGACCATCCTCAGCTGAATCCTTGATGGAATCCGGGTTCTCACCAGTCTTGTGTCAGCATCATCTGCATCTCATAGGAAGGTGGGTGTGACTTTAGCCGTGGGTGTGATCAAATGTCATCTTTACCTGCTCCTCCATCAGATCCTGCTTTGGCTTTCCTCCCTTAGAAATGGTTTCTACTTGAACTTCTGATTTTAGATGTCCCTCAGTTACTGGTGCCTCCAGCTGTTTTCCTCTCCCTGAATGGAACCTTGGCTACCTTGCACAGTAGCATTTATGTTGCTTCTTAAATTTAAGTATTACCCTATTACCCTACTTTATACTGTTCACCTGTTAGCTGCAAAATATTCCCTCTCTCCCAATAAGCAACCTACCCTGATGCTTTGTCCTTTACCCCAAGCCCTCTGGCGTTTGCCTGTCATTCCTTGCTGGATTGGGAGCTAGCATTGCTCCAAGCTCAAGCCACTATTTAGTAGACTTAGTATACTTTCCTTAACACCCTACCTCAGCCTGGCACAGGCCAGGATATTATTCTCCAAGACTTCGTTATTCCAAGCAATGAAACATCCAAAGGGGATCTATACTGACTTTGAAGCAAAATCTGTTCACAAAACCAAAATGCTACCTTTCAATAGCAGCTCCTATTATCCCAGGCTCTGGAGGATGCCATATTCCTGGAAATAATCATCTGCTTTTGAGAGGAAATCCAAAGGGTTCTGGGAACAGTTAGAAACTTAGTCATCTTCATTTAACAGAATGCTTCTATTAGAAAACTTGTGGAGTTCCTCAGCTTTCTCACTAAAGCAAGGGTGCTAATGGACTTTTCCATTAAAGTGGGTAAAGGTGGTCTTCCTGAAATTTCATTTAGGTTCTACTGATCACTGAAAACTACTCTACATCTCTCCTGAAAATAGCTCCCTGCTTCCTGCTGTGTTTTATTCAAAAGTTCTTTTCAGATTTTTCATGGCCTCCTACAAGGGGAAACTACCAATCATCAGCTCCCAGTAGTAGAATACTCCAGCATCTTCAGGGTACTTAGGCTGAGAATTTATTGTACTTTGAAGTGATTGACCCTCACTAACCACTCTTTAGAGGGGCTGGTTGATGCCATTTGAGACAAATTAGTCCATAGAGAATTAATTTCATATCCTATTGATGGGCATCCACCAATATATCAATTCTGTATCAAGATTCAGTTTTGCTTCCAGCTCAGTCTGCTGTAGCATTGGATCCCCCAATGATTCAGTCACCATTCATGCTGAAGAACATATGCATCAGAGGGGATGCTAGTCACAATTCATCCCAATCACATAAGTTATTAAAAACTAAGAAGGCTATTCCTGTACCATGGACTGCCTAGACATTGCTGAGCCAGTTGACTCACCAACAAACACCAAAAGTGGTGAAAAATGCTTACATCTCATCTACACAGAGTGGATCCTCTTTTGGACCCATGTTCCCTTGGGCCTATCATGCAGTCTCTCCATAAGTCCACTTTTTCCCCTTACCCTTGGGGGTAGAGCTCTTGCTCTTATAGACTCAAGCACCTCTGAGACTTTATGTGACTTACATTGCCACCTTCCTCATCCCTTTGATAGACATTCCTGGAACAATAGTAGCATATCTTCCTTCAATCCCATCTAGTTTTCAGAAAGAAAAATGATAAATTATCATAATGGTCCTGACCAATTAATCATAAACCTAAATCCTTATTGAGTAGGAAACAATGCAGAAGTCTTCACCATGTCTCTTGTTATATGTGGTCTTCCCTATTTTCTTGTTTTATTGGAGATCAAGTTATTGGAACAATACAACTCCAAACATTGGTTGGAGTTCTAATCAAATTTAACTATACTACTATAAAAATATATTTCAAGGAATGACTGAGTTGTTCCTAATCATTAGCCCCCAATTTGAAATTTCTACCCTAGTGCAAAGATTATTGAGACATCTTTAACATAGGTAAAGGAAACATATTGTTCTCTTACCAATATTGGACCATACTGTTAATGGGATCCCAAGGAACCCTCTTCCAGTACTCTAGCAATACTCTCTAACAGGTTAAAAGAACTAGAATCTCCAAAGAGTCCTAAATACATACATAATTGTTTACCTAGTCTTTAGCCTCTGCTTAGACTCCCCTATTCAGGAAAAAAAAAAAAAAAAGATCAAGGAACTGATGCTTTTGTTATAATGGTTCAAAATTGTTCTTCCCTACCTCTGATTTCTAACCTCCTGGATCAAATAGCCCATACTTGCCCTGTTCAACAAATTGGATTTTCAGGAAACCTACGACCCTGGTAAAAATCAATGAGTAGAAAATAGTCTTCTAGATAATGTCAATGTGCAATGTACTGTTTTTCCAACCATTTGGATTGTTAAATGCCCCCAGTGGCTTTTTAACATCTACAAATTTTATTTTCACGACTTGATGGAATACACAATAGTAGTTTACTTGATGATTTTCTGACTTACCCCATACTGCACACAGCACATCCAGTTAACTGATCCACAATTCCCTTGAGCACTTGTGCCAGAACTGATTATTTACTAACAAGGGGAAATGCCAATACAAAAAAAAAAGCAAAGCCGGGATTCCTGAAGCCCCTCATGGGCAGTCTAGAGTCAAAAATGGATCTATACCAGGGGGATGCTGCTATACAGTGGGAGGAAGGGAGAGGACTCTTGCTGCCATTAGGGATATATATCTATTCTAATACTTCTAAGGTATTGCTTCCTATTCACACCTAAGCATACACAAGCAGCCTTGATAGGCTTCTTGAGATATCTAAAGGCATTCCACTAGAGAACTGTGGTTGCTTTTGCCAAGTTCAAGAATAAATTAACTTTTGTCCTAATTTACATAGAATCATGCTGGCCCTTCATGGTAAACCTTAACATTTTCAAAGTCATGATTAGAGCCATTCTCTAGGAGACCAGTGGCCCCTGTCCCAGCTGCCAACCCTCCTTCCAGCTGGTATTACCTTAACACCTGAAGGAGGAAACTCTTTCCAAAAGATCTTTATACCTCTATTCACAATAGTACCCCTCCACCCAGCCAGTGACTCATTCAAAGGGGATCTGCCTATGTAACAAAAGCTTAATTATATATAAGGTGGGATCTAATCACCATGTGGATGGAACTCTGGACTTCTAGGGATCACAGGTTCAAAGTAATGTCAAGCTCCTACATGAGATCATTGTAATAGTTGCCTCTTGAGGAAATTATCAGGATTACCTTGGTCATTCCCATCATCCCTATGACTCTCTGAACAGCAGTATCTTAGACTCTGTGACTAATTTGCATTGTCTCAAGGACAAGAAACCCTATGAATAGTCATTGACAAGTTGAAAAAGTTGGACTACTTCAAATCTTGGATCAATCTTCTCTCAACCTCTAGAGCCATTCTCCTATTATTTAAAAGGTATCTTTACTCATTGCCTCAGTTTATGTCTCATAAACTTCACTTTAGTTTAAGATTCAATTCACCACCACATATTACCCTCACTCCCAAGAAAATGTGAAATAGAAAATCATACCTTGGAGCACCAACTGATATGTTACATTCACTAATCAAGATAAACAGGTTGGAATTATTGTCTTCACTCTGTTCATCAACTCACAAAACATCATTCCATATAAACGATGGTTTTTAATTCCCTACCCTACTTTTCTGCCCCTACATGTGCTTTCCTATTTCCTGATGATCTCATAGTCAATGAGTGGCTGAGAAATTTGAAAACCAAGACTGATCTACAAAGTTCCCTGCTATAATGAGAGGTCTGAGCTGTGTACTGTGGGATCCTCTGTAGATAAGAGACTAGGTCTCATTAATGTTTCAGAACCTCTGTAGGACGCTGCCTGGTTCTGAACATTAGGGCCTTTCTTAAGGGGCACGGTGACTACCATGGTCTAACAGATAAAGCTTCCATCCTCCGTCTAGATCCAGCATATTTTCATAGGTCACAAAATACAGAATCTCAGAATTGACGGGGCCCAAAGCACTCAAAAGGTAATGAACTCTTTTGAATAAAATAATTCATGAAATATCCAATGTCTACTAAAGATGAAGGGACTGTGAGCTGCCTCAGTGATAAGAGTACCCACATTAGTGAATTTTTTGAACTAGAATTGTAGCTATCTCAGAGCTGGAATGGATCTCAGAAGTCATTCATCTGAACCCCATTCTGATCAGGGATCCTTTCTACAAAATCCACAATGCCTTATAATGACAGGAAACTAACTTGTTCCTCAAATCCGTTCCAGCTTTAAGTCTTTTATTCTCCAGGATAAACAAATCCCATTCCTCCACCCAATCCTGATATGGCAAGTTTTCAAAGCTTATAACAATACTGGTTTCACTCTTCTATACATATCCTACCTTGTCAAAGTTCTTCCCAAAATGGGACACCTAGAACCACACAGTATTATAGCTGTGATAGGACAAGGACAGAGAATAGAGGAACTGTCATTTCCTCCATTCTAGGTAATACATTTCTAAATGCATCTTAAGATCACATTAGTTTTTTGGGCTGCCAAGTAACACTGTTGAATTCTAGTCCCACTAAAAGCCACATATTTTTTCACATGATTCATCACCCCAATATATTTTCCCCATCCTGTACTTGTACAATTAACTTTTGGAGCCAGTCTTGGAGAGTTTACTTTTTTCCTTATTAAATATCACTTAATTTGATAAGCATAGCATTAATGCCTTCATTCAGATCATTGAAAAATTATTTGACCAAATAGGGCCTAGTGGAGATCCAGATGCCCTCTTCAAGATGACATGTATCCATTTATCAAAATTCTTTGGTTCTAGTGATTTGACAGGTTCTAAATCCATATAAACTATACATAAAATCATCCATCTCTATCTCCATCCCAAATCTCTGCATCATCTGCAAGTATATCATGATTTTGTCAAATATCTTATTAAAATTTACCTATAGACTGTTTACATATTTCCCCAGATCTATCTTATTTATCTGTCCAAAAAGGAGATGAGATTAATTTGGCATGATTTATTCTTGATAAACCCATTTTGATCTCCCTCACAAACCATCCCTTATTCAAGGACAAAATTTTGGCAGGAAATAAAAACAAACCCAATGGCCTGTAATTTGAAGAATCCATCTTCTCCTTTTTGAAAACCGAGACAACATTCATCCATCTCCAAACTTAGGACCTCCCTCCTATTCTCTATATTTTGTCAAAAGACACCAAAAGCAGCTCAGCAATTACACCTCAGACTTGGGGTTGTAGTTCAACAAATTTAGTGACTTAAACTCATTGAGGGCAGTTTGTTATTCTTTTACTTTTTGGTTTACTTTTACACTAATTATGAACTCCAGTGCCCTGTTAAATGCCACCATTTTTGTTCCATTCTTCCAAGTCTGAAGATCATCTTCTTTAGTTGGAAAAAAAAAGAAAAGAACAATAGGCATTGAATAGTTTGCTTTCTAGCATCTGTAACCAGACATAATCAGATTGATCAAAGGTGATCAATGTCAATCTAATCTAATGCTCTTTTCTTTGTATGTGTCCTTTAATCCACCTCCAGTTTTTGACATTGTTGCCTGTCTTGTTCTTAATCCTATTTTCATTCTTGATTTCTCTGTTGCTGTACTATGGTTGACCCCCTTCTTCTCTCACAGTTCTATCATTTCTTCAAGTTATCATGATATAATTGTGATGAAAAATTCTATCAATACATCTGCTAGAGCCTATTCTTCCTAAAAGCAGAGCAGCTGATAAATTTGTGATTATCAGAGATAATGATTTGATTTTTCAAAAGTTTGGACCATACAATCTTAAAATTTATAATAGATAATGAAGGAAAAAAAACCAGGTACTATCTCATGGATGTCTTAGATTTGGGAAGTGGGGATTTCATAGAACTCAAAAGAAAGCGTAGATTGAACCTCATCTTCTAAGAATCTCAGAGTTGATGGGCCCAAAGCACTCAAAAGGTAATGAACTCTTTTGAATAAAATAATTCATGAAATATCCAATGTCTATGGGGAAAGTTGGCTTAGGAAAGATGGGATGATCTCACAATCAAAATTCTGACTATACAAATGTGATTCCAGATCAACAAGTAATGGGAACCTGTCTGAAAAGACTAAGGTGGTTGCTCAGGAAATCAATTTAATTGTTGGATTGGGTTTTTTGTTTTGTTTTGTTTTGTTTTTAAGTTTTACATAAAAGAAAAAAGGAAGGATAGATAAAGGGGTCTGAATACAAAGTGGCAAGGTCTTATAATTAACATCTGTGATACTACAGCCCAGAAAAAGAGGAAACAGAATTGACTGCTAGTGAATACTAAGAAAAACAAAAAGAGGTTTTTTTCCCCCTTAAAGTTTATTACAGGCAAAGAATTGAAGAAAGGATAGAAACCTGTTGCCTGAGGTGTATGAGATAAAAATAAAATTAGATGAAGGAAGAAGAATTGATAAGACTTGGCAACTGACTAGATGAGGACATAAAGAAAAAAAGAAGGGGGATTAAAGACGCAGGCTTTGAGGCTAAGTAACTGGGAATGTGGTGAGCTATGAATAGAAATAGGGAAGTCAGTCAGAAAAAACTGTTTAAAGGAGAAAATAATGAGGTTCATTTGGACATGGTGACTTTATTATCGAGATACTATCAAAACATTAACAAAACAAGTAGAAAAATCTAGTACACAAGTGATATAGGTGTTTGAAGCTCAGACAATGGTTAAATATGAAGTTGCTATGTAAAGTCATTTTTCAATCATGTCTGACTCTTCCTGACCCTATCTGGAGTTTTCTTGCAAAGATACTGGGGTGGTTTGCCATTTCTTTCTCCAGCTCATTTTACAGATGAGGAGACTGAGGCAAATAGGATTAAGTGATTTGCCAGGGTCACCCAGTAAGTAATTGAAGTCAGATTTGAATTTAGGAAGGTAAATCTTCCTAAATATTAGAAAGATAAATCTTACAGATCCGGCCCTCTATCCACTGCACCACCTAGTTGCCAAGTCATAAATATAGAGAAGATAACTGAAACTATAATAGTGGATGAGATTGCTAAAGGAAAGCACATCTAATGAGAGAAAAAAGCCAAAGACAGAATTTGGAGAATCATTTCGATTTAAGGAATATCAGGGAAAGTAACAATGAAACAGAGAAGGAACAGTTAGAGAGGAAGGAGGTCAACCAGGCTGGTACAGCATCAGAGAAATCAACAATGAAAATAGGATTAAGAATAAGACAGTCAGCAGTGTCAAAGACTGGGGCTAGATTGGCTCACACAAACAAAGAAAAGAGCATTGGATTAGGTTGTCAGTGGTCGTCTTTGTGAGTATCAGTGGAGATTTAGTAACAAAAGTAAGGTTACAAGAAACTGAGAACTGAGTGAATATAAAGAAATAGAGGCAATCAATATAAACTACTTTTTGTATAAAGTTAAACATGAAAGATGGGAGAGATTTGACAGTAGCTCTATAAGGTAGCAAAATCACAATAAGGGTTTTTTCGTTGGAGATTGAAAAGACTTGAGTACATTTACAGACAAAGAGTGGGAACCCATAGAGTGGAGAGATTGATGATGTTCAAAAGAAATAGCATCATGGATGGAATAAGGTCTCCAAACAGATGGGAGGACAATGAGATCATGTCCAGATAAAGGAGGTAGTCTTGGTAAGAAGAAGGCTCTCGTCTTCCTTTTAAATTAGAAAGAAAGAGGATTTTTGTGGCCTAGAAGCTGGGGGAGGGAATATTAGATGGTTTCATTTTCTTAGCAATCCAGGTAAAGTATCTATTGAGATTGAAAGAGAAAAGGAAGGGCAGGGCTTTCAGGAAGAGCTTTGGAACAGTGACTAAGGGGAATGTGATAGTGAGTCAGCAAGACATGATTATAATGATTTTGTGCGAATTCAGAAATCAGACCCCTAAGATAGCTAGAAATATATGCCTGTACTGACAGACTCACTCCACCCATTCTTCCCCCACAAAACTCAGAATCCCTGGGCGCGACCACATGCTAGTAACTGGGGGTTGTTCATTGCCAGCCCAACTTTGGATCTGGTACATGTTTTACATATTGCCATGTAAACACAAAATCTGTTTGGCTTTTCTAAGGATTTTTACTGCTAGTGCTAGTCATGGAATAGATGGGTTAAACAGAAGGGGGAAATCCAAATATGCACATTAACAAAAGTCAGTCAGTCGACAAGTTGTTTTGTTGGGTTTGTTTTTTTTTTTTTTAAGTGCTTACTATATGTCAGATTCTCTGCTAAGCACAAGGGATACAATGGAAAGGCAAAGTCCTTATCCCTGGGAAAACTCACATTCTAATAAGGGACAAAACATACAAATGTGTGTATATATATATATATATATATAATATACATATATATGCATGCATATATATGCACATACAACATACACATATATACAAACACATATACATATATATATATATATATATATGAAATATACAGTATAGGGGCAGCTAGTTTGTGCAATAGAGTATCAACCCTGAAGTCCGGAGGACCTGAGTTCAAATCTGGATTCAGACACTTAACACTTCCTAGCTATGTGACCCTGGGCAAGTCACGTAATTCCAATTGCTTCAGAAAAAAAAAAAAAGTATATATATTTTTTATACACACACACACACACACACACAGCATAGAGGGAAGGAACTAACAGGAAGAATTGAAAAGGTCTTTTGCAGAAGATGGGATTTAAGCTGAGTCTTAAAGGAGGCAAGGGAAGCCAGAAGGCAAAATAGGGACACAGAGAATTCCAGACATGAGAGGTAGCTAATGAAGAGTCAAGAGATGAAAGCTCTCCCCCTTCCCAAACAAAAAAACATCAATTTTTAAAACAAAAATTTGAGCTCAATTTCTAAAGCTTCAAAGTTAATGTGAAAGCTCAAATTCTTACAAGGTAGAGACTCTTGGGTCTTCAATGGAGTATAACATTCAACTTCCTGCTCTCCGACATCTACCTTCCGTTTCTCTCTCTTGCAGGGATTCCTGAATTTCTAATCTAGGAAAGAATTATAGTCACACCTCAGCATTCATACTCATACCTCTCTCTCCTATCTCCCTTCCTCCCTTCCTCCCACTTCTCCAGGATGTCAACCTTGAACCTAGCTAAGGCAATGAGCATCCTTCTTTTCGGTGAAAGAAAGGGAGATACAATTCCAGGGATTGGGAAAAAAACAACTAGTAAAAATTGGGCCTGAAATTAGGACTTGCTGCCCTATACCCGCCCACCCCCAGCCTTCCAACTCTTCCCTACGGCGTTTTCTAGGAGCCATGGCCTTGCCCCTCTTCCCCACTAACTTTCCTCTGACCTTTGTTCTGTTGTAGGCTGGAAGCCCTGCCCTGTACGAAGAGTGTCCCCCTTTTCCCACGTACAGTATCCAAACTTGTAACTCTCTTTCTTTGCAACATATCACGCTGGAGGAAGAGGAGGAAGCTCCTGTCCTGGCTGCACTCAAGAGAGAGAGAGAGAGAGAGGAGAGCAATTGAGAGAGAGAGAGAGAGTGTGTGTCGGCCTAATTGTGTGGTAGGGCCTTTTTTTTAACTATGAATTGATTTTTGCTTTCTTTCTTACAAACAAAACAACCAACAACAAAAACGTGAAGACCAAGAGGCAACAGAACTGAACCCATGGAACCAAGCAAGCCTTCATGGAGGCCAGTGACCCAAGAGTCCTTGGGCTTCCTTGAGCCAGCCAGAGCTGTTGGGAAGAGACAGCTTGGAGCACTTGCTGCCCAGTTGTGCTGGAGGAGGTTTTGCCAGGACCGATGGAGCAGGTATCCTCCTGCCCAGTCTTGCAGGAGGAAAAGGATCTAAACCAAAGCCAGTGAGAGGGGCTAAGGCCGATGTCTTGTGTTTTATTTTTCGATTGTTTGGGGCTTGTTTTTTTAAGTGAGTCTCTCCACATCTGGGTGGAAAGACCCGATGCTGACAAGATGTTGAACTTCTAGAAAGAGATAAGTATTAAGATTGATCTAGCCCTCATGAGCGTGGGGAAAGGGAGGGAAAGGAAGGTGGGAGAGAGGCCTGCTGGCCCTCTGGCTTACCTGTCTTCCCCTTACTGGGGAAGCAGGACTTACTTCTTTCAGTCATATCATTCCTTAGAGTTTAGGGACCAAAGGACTATTGCTTTTTAAGAAAAAATATATCTATATAAATAAATTAATTTTCAAAAACAAAACAAAAAGAGAAACAAAACAAGGTCAAGTACAGAATCTCAGAAAAGCTGCATTGAAACAATCACAGACAAGGATGGCTCTGGTGGGGAGGAAAGGTGGAACCTCCGTCACCCCCAAAGGCCTATGGGTAGCAGGAGAGCTGAAGGGGCCTGGGAAAGGGGAGGCTGAGGGAAACTTTCTGCTGAATATTTCATTCCCTGGTTACCCCCTCCCCTTTTTGCCCCTCACTTTTTACATGAAATAAAGGAGATTGGACTTGTGTGCAAGTGATAGAGGAGCCATGGTAACAGTGACTCTCCCACAAATGCAGTGTCAACCCCTCACCCCAATAACCCTCCAAAGCCCAGTAAATGGACCCTTTCTATTCCCTGAGCCCTGGACCCCAAGCCCCAGCTTCCTGACTCCTCAGGACCCTGCTTCATGACTCATATGAACACAAGCCTGGAATCCTAAACTGGGCTACCCCTTGTTTCTTCCACTTGGCATTTATAGCCAGACTGGCACCAATATCCAGATTGGCAACATGGCCTTTGCCTTCTGGGTAAGGGAGCTGACCCAGATTTGTGGTGTGCACCAGTAATAATTCCTTCTTTTATGCTTATGCTTTGAGCTTATATATCCTTCTTAGTGCTACTCCCATTATTCAGTAATTCTATAATGACTTTAACCTCACCCATAGACTATTACCCTCAATCTGGCGGGCACATTGTGAGAAAGGGAGAACTGGCTGGAGGGAGGGACAGACAACACTTTGATTCCAAATTAAGTCAACAAACATTTATTGAATATCTATTGAATATCTGCTATGGACAGAGCACTGTCCTAGGCACTGAGGGAGAGGCAAAGAGAAGATCCATTCCTGACTGTCAGAGTTAATAATATTGTGAAAGAGTTTCTAGAACCTAAAAAGAAGCACAGTTGGGAAAGCTCCCTAATCCCTAAGCAGTTTAATATCTGAAGGTTTCCACTCCTTCCCTCCCCCCACCACCCCAGGCACTTCAGGTCCAGCCCCTCTACTGCAGGGCCCAGAAATGTGACTTTTTTAAAATTAGAAATAAAAAGAATTTGCTGTATTGTTAGAAAGTACAGAATCTAGCTGGTCAAAGATGGATATCTGTCCAGGCCTAGGTGAGTCCAAGGATTGTCCAAGTGGCAACCTCAGTTTCTCAGTCATCTGCTGTTTTGACTCATGGACTATGAGGGACATAACAGTGCAGGGGATGGGGAGAATTTGGAAGGATCTCCCTTAGTTATTTCCTTATCATATGAAAGTTTCTCAATTTAACAAAGTTTATTCCTTCTCTGATTCCAGATCACTCACTAAATCCCCTCCTAAGCTAAGGTAGGGAAATAAGAATGAGGTGGCAAGGAGGATTTGACCAGGAATATCTGGCAAGCAGGTCTCAAGCTTTGCTTAGCTTAAGTAATGTTTTTGTTCTTCTACTATTGCTCTAATGAAAGACTTAACGCTAACTTACCTTTGAGATCATAGCACCCACCCTCTTTTTAGGTGGCAAAGTTAAAGCTCAGAAGGATGAAGCCCATGGTCACACAAGTAACAAGCCAGGATTCAAACCCAGCTTCTGGGCCATATGTTCTCTCCTAGGACCAAAAAATAAGCCACACTCTTAAGCTAGGCCATGAAGCATCTTGCCCAATCCTTTCTGAGGACGGCAATTCTGCCTCCCGAGTGTCTCACTTCCCTCCTTTGGCCTTAATTTACTCCTAACAGCTCTCCTCTCTGGCCCTCAGTTTGCCCACCTGTCATAGGCTTAGAATGTGTGAGAAGGGATGCATCTCTGGCAAGTAAGGTTCTATACCATGTATCTTGACGGGTAGGAAAATATAATTTTCATAATTTAGATTATTTTAAAATGGGAGCGCCAGATTACAAGAGATCCATAAAGGAAATAAATGTTTTGCCAAAATACTTTTTCATTCCTCTAAAAAAAAGGCACCTCTCCTATGCAACAGTGTCTCATAGGTGCTTCTCTATGGTGCTTTTATACAGTGAGTTGCAGTATACAGCAGGTGCCATCTGTTTGCTAATATATGGCAGTGCACTGTGTGCTTACATGCAGCAGGTATGGTATATAGCTTATATACAGCTGTGCCATCTGTCCCTTCTCTAGAGCAGTGTAGTCTGCAGCTTATGTACAGTGAGTGCCATCTGTCTGCCTGTATGCGTGGTGCTGTCTGTCCACTTACCGAAGGGGACACAGTATACAGCTTATGTACGACAGGTGCTACTGTCCGCTGACTTAGAGTGGGTGCTTTCATGGGACTATATTTAGCCCCAGTGCAGCCTCTTCCCTAGGAGGATACTCCGCTCTCCCGAGCCATCTGGCATTCTAAACACTGAGCTTTGCCTGTTAGAGCTAGTTCCCTTCCCGAAATGGAGCCCCACAAGGCAGTCTGCTTAGTCTGACAGCTGAGGTATCAGGGTGCGAGATCCTTCTGATCCCAAATGTTGACAGGGCTGGACAACTGGTAGTGTAGATGTCACGTCAAGCACAGAGAAGCCTGATTGAGAGAACAGAGGGGCCTTTGGAGGGGAAGCGTCCCCAGGATTCCCTTTCCCCATTCTCCCAAGTTACAAAAGCTAAGGATTATTTTCCCTTACCTATGGACCCTAGACTTTTTCCTCAAAAATCTTTCCCTTTTTCCACCAAAAATACATTTTTTCCTGCCAAAAAAAAAAAAAATTATCCAGCGCTCTCTTTTTTTCTCTTATCACTTTGTCTGTCTTAACTTTCTCTGTCTCTCTCCCTTACACAAACACACACACACACACACACACACACACACACACACGTACATGCACAGCCCCTCTAGTTTCTCCAAAGTGCTGGATCCCACAATCTTCACCTCAGTCCCTTCCTTCCCCCTGTTATGTTACAGGAAATGAGATTTCATCCATAACCTTGTTTGGCTTGGAATACTGAGTCTGTATAAATGCCCCATTTCTAATTGGGCCCTAAAATGGGAGAACAGGGTAAGGCACGCGTGGCCCAGAGGAGAGAGCAGGGGAACCTTCTCTTATTCAACCCAAGGACTATTTAGGGAGGATATATGGAACCTCAGAATCTCCAATTCCTTTCATAATCATTTTTAATAGATTCCCCCCCTTTTTCCACCTGCACTGTGGTCATAATTTTCCTCAGGGCAGCAGGAAATCACAACAAAATCAAAGCTGGAATAAAATTAGGTAAAGTAAAGGACAATGCACTTGCTCATACACATGGATAAACTAGAATCATTGAATCATGTCGCTTCTACCCCAAAACCTCTTCTTCAGGCTAACCATCCCCAGTTCCTTTAACCATTCCTCTATAACTTAATTTTAAATTCCTTTACCAAGATAACCCACTCAGGACAAGCTCCAGCTTGTTAATATTTCTCTTAAAATGTAACAGCTATAACTAAACACAGTATTCCAGATTTGGTCTGACCAAGCACAAGTACAGAAAGATGATCACTTCTGTTCTCAACATTAGACAATCTGAATTCAGATGTAACTTGAGATCACACTAGCTTTTTTGGCAGTCATTATTGACATATTGAATTTATAGCCCATGCATAGCCCCTGTCATGTCCCACCTGGTCCATGCAAATGAGACCAGGTGGCCAGGGATGAGTCCCTGCATGATAAATGGAAGTGAGCTTATTCTCGCTTCAGCCCTCTCTTTTGGCCTCATCTCTTATCTAAGAATGGGAAATCTGCCTGCTTAGTATTGGAATATCCCTAGGCTGGAGTAAAAGCAAAAGACATGGTCAGAGATACAACCTTGTTTGCCAGGTAAACAAAGATTGTCATTCTTGGGCAGGCATACAAAGGAGCTTTTGATAACCAGGTAAATAAACCAGACCATTAGAAAGAGTTGTGTTGATAAGATCTTGTTAAGATCCCTCTTTTTTATTCCAGGCCCATGCTTTTCAGTCTACCTAAGAGAATCATTATTTGCTCTCTTGTTAACCCATACCACCTTCAAATTTTTTTTACATGAACTGCTAGACACATCTCCCCCCACTTTAGTAAAAACAGAATTTTGCAGGACCTTGCATTTATGTCAACAAATATAATCTTAATTTGGGCCCAACATTCTAGCCTGTTGAGATCTTATTGATTCTGTCATACATTGTATAGGTTCATTTCATCTGGAAACTTGATTAAAATGCCTTCTTTGTATTCAGTCAGGTCATGGATAAAAATGTCAAACTGGACAGAAGGCATGTTCCTTTGCAAATTGATACTTATCTATTGACCAATAATTTTGGTTATAGTTGTTCAAGAAATCTACCTAAAAATGCAACTGTCCACAAATATATCTCAAAAAAACTTTGTCAAATGCCTTGCTGAAATATAGATGCACTATACTAATGGTATTTCCCTGATTATACCAGTCTAGAAACTGTTAAAAAAAAAAAAAAAAAAAAAAGGAAATTGTTAGTTTGGTATGATTTGTTCTTAGTGAATCTATGCTGACTCCTAGTGATGACTGCTTGATTGTCAAAGTGCTCATAAACCATGTACTAAACAATGCATTCTAGAATTTTGCCAGGGATTGAGGTCAACAGGGAGAATGCAGTTCACAAGCATACAAGTGTACAGACCTGCCTGCATACATATACAGAGGCACACATGTCCAGGTAACCGCTATGTAACTTTTGGAACCCCGAAGGACCACCCAAACACACATAAAAAAAAAATTATCTTCCTTATCTTTGCTCCAGTAGTTGAAGGTTTTAATCCTGTAAAAATCCCTGAGGAAAGCCGGGTGGATGGGAGAAGGTGGACCAGACTTTTAAGTTGTTATCAATCATTTATTCCTGAGTGTGAGTGAATTTACCAGATCCTTTCCAGATAGGAGGGTGGGTAACAATAGGAGGATCCTATTTGCTGAGTGAGGGAAGAAGGGGAGCCACCAAGAAATAAGGATACGGAGTCACCAACGCAAATCCAATGTCTTCACAATTTTACCAGGGTCAGTTCTGGCATATAAGTATGCACAGTGTATTCATATAAAGACAAAAACACACAAAGGTACACACACAAAATCTTGAGAAAAAGTGAGACCCATCTGCCCAGGGATCTGTATAGTCATGTGAAACCTTCCATTACTGTTGATCAATAGGAGACAGAGACCAAACACCCCTGCCCTTATCTCCCAGCTCAACCTAATCCAGTCCATCAGAGGAATCCAGCTTGGGGACAAGAAGGGTAGGACATTCCAACCTATCCCTACTCCTCTCCCTGGGAATTTCTATTCATAGCCTCAGAAAGAAAGAGATAGGTGCCCCAGGACACCAAGGTCTCTGGTACCTGCCTACAGGAATGGCATCTGGATCCCCTATCTCAAGGGGCTTTTGTAAACACCAACAAGCTTTTCCCTGGGTTTGCTGGCCAGCCTAGGGAAGGAAGGTGGGCAAAAAGGCAGGGACCAGGGTTATCTTGTATTATTGCCCAGAGCTGAGAAAAGTTGGATTTACCCTCTCTTTTACAGGAAAAATAAAATCTACAACTCCAATTTCTTTGGAAATTAAAGGATCCAAAAGGAGTGTAGAGCTGTATTATTGATGGGAGGTGGGGGGAAGGGTCCTCCTGTCCTTGCTGCTCCTTCACCACTGAGAAGAGGGAAATGAAGGAGAAGAGTTTCTTGTCCAACAACTAGGAAGTAAGCAGGATAGTACTCAAAGCTGAGATTCCATCTTTTATCTTTTATGCTGGGTCCTAGTTCATTTTGGAAATAAAATCTCAAAACTCATATTCACAGCCTGTTCTCTCTCCTTGGTCTCTACACAAATAAAAATTTTGATGTGAGTCCCGGTGAGGATGATGGAGGGCAGGGATCAAGGACGCCACTTGATAAAACTTTTTGGGTAATCAACAATAACAGAATTGCAGAGAACAGAAAAGAAGGACTGTCTCCGCCATAAGGTGAGTGGAGAGTGTACCAAGCACTATTTCTCAAACACATATGATCCACAAATCCATCCACAATTTCCAAGTGATCTGACTTGCCACTCAACATTTCTATACTATTTGTTCACTGCATAAACATATTTCACTTCTCTAGGTTTCAAATTCTTTATATTTAAAATATCAAAATTGGAAGTGATGATCTCTAAAGTCCTCTCTAGCTCTAAACCTCCAGGGAAGAGAAATTAGTTATTCCCCAAGCCTCATGCATTGTTGGACAGCTCTAGAAATTAAAAAAGGTCTTCATGATAAGGTAAATATACCCTTCCCTATAACTTTTACCCACTGGTCCTGGTACTGTCCTCTGAAGCAGGAAAAGTCTACTCCTTCCATACTATAATAGTCCTGCAAATATTTGAAGACTTTTATTATGTATCCTCATAAGACTTTTCTCCTCCAGACATATTCCTAACTTTCCACTCATTCTTTACATGGTATGGTTTCAGATCCTTCACCATTTAGATCACCTTACTTTGGACACACAATTTTATCAATCTCTCTTAAAAAGTAGTATGTTCATAACTGAATACTGTGCTCCAAATATAATCTGACTAGTAGGACAGCTCCCACAATCTGCACAAAATTTTTCTATTTATTGCAGTCTACTTCCTTAGCTGTATCACAGTTACTTCACATTAAGTTTTCAAGAGACAAAAGATGTCAGGACTTTTTTCAAAGGACCTGGTACAAAGCCAAGGCTGCTCCCATTTTGTACTTTAACAACTGTTTTTTGGTGGGGGTATTTTTTAATATTTATCCCTGTTAAATTTTATCTTGCCAGTTTGGACCTAGAATTACATCCCACTAATATTATTTTACACATATATAATCTTGACTCATGACCAAAGAAGTAAAAAGACTATAATAAAACATATTAAAAATAACTGCAGGTTGCCTATGCACCCAGAATTTCTTCTAGCCCCACATGCCCCTCATAAGAAAAGTGTTCCTAAGCAAATTTCAGATGCATACAAGTATCTGCAGTGTCCCAAATACTGCTTTAACAAATATTCCCATCTTCTAAGTATCTTTCCTGCCAAGATAATTTTGAATCTCATTCTTCATCTAGTATATTGCCTATCCTTTTATTATGCATCTAAGACAGAGTTTTTCAAACCAATCTGGTCACAGAACAGTTGTGAAATACATTTTGAGAATCCATAAGTATTGGTCCAGGGAGACACTGGGGTAAAAAGCCATTTGGGAAATTACAAAGGAAAACAGAAAACCAGGTGACACAACATGAAGATTATGGTCCACGTATCAGACACAAAAGATATGAGGAAGATGTTGGGAGATAAGTCAAATAAAGTGTAAGAAGTTACAATTTTGAATTGCGAGAGACATAAGATATGAGAAAAACATACAGTATAAGTTTTTCAACCACACAATGAGTGGGGAGATGATAAGGAGGGTGGAGTATCTTACAATGTAAAAAAGAGACCTAGAAGGTCTGTGTCTATGATAGTGGGGGTTAGAGGGAAATCCATAGTGAACATATCACACACAGTATGATAACAAGTAACTGAGGATGTGTGTGTTAGACATACTCTTAAGGAAAATTAAAGAGAGGGGATCAGATAGATATTGAAGGTTGTGATAATAGTAGATATTGAATATATAAGAGGAAATGAGTGAAGAACAGGTAGATACAATATGATGAAATAGGGCAGTGGGATGAGGCAGAGAGAGATGAAGCTAAAGGATGAGAGGGAAGGGAATGGTTATGCAGCAGGCAGAGGAGTGAACATTGAATAGTCTTCTCACACCCGGGACTCAAGATAAAGAAAGCTCAATGTCAGTAGTTCCCCAGTTTCTCCTCAAATCAAATCAATTCATGTTCTATGGAATCTGTAAGAAGGAACTTCAGAAGCCATTGAACACAATTTGTGCCTGAACAGGACTCCCTGGTATAATATACCCAATATTTGAGGACATCTAACTTGAAGACATTCAATGAAGAACACCTTCCTAAGCAGCCCATTTCCCCCATGAAAAGCTCTAATTAGAAAATTTTTCCTTCTGTCAACAACAAGTATAAGCAATCCCATCCCAGAAACAATACTTGAAATACTTTAACAGTCATCATGTTTCCCCTAAGTTTACATATGGCAGCAGAATTTCCCTAATCCTGCCTACTAGAAGTATCAAACACAGCTTCGAGCCCCATGTGACCCACAACACTCCCTTGTGTAATCTAAACCAGATTGTAATAATTGGGAAAAACTTTTAAAATAAGTAAAAATTCAATAAAACATAATTTTAATATATGGTTTCCTAAGTCAATATTTGACCTGCAGAGATCTTTATTACAGTTTAGTGAGTCCTGTTTCTTTTGAGTTTGATACCACTACTGAATACTTTGCCTTTCTTAATGCATCCTAAAATTACATCGGCTGTCTTGACTATCTTGGAGCAAACTGTTGATTCATGTTGAATTTGCTGTCTGTTAAAACCCTTCAGATAATTTTCCGACAAACTGCTAGTCTGGTCACGCTCCTAGGTAGCATAACAGACAAAGTGCTGGACATAGAGTCAGGAAGATCTGAGTTGGAACGCTAACTAGCTCTGTGACTTTGGACAAATCACTCAACTCAGATTTCACAGTCTCAGTTTGCTCATTGGTAAAATGAGGACAGTAATACTCTCAGAGTTGTCATAAGGATCAAGTGAGATGACATATGTAAAGCACTACTGACACTGGGTTTTCTTCATCTTGTTCTAAGTATGAGGACATTTCCTTACCATCACCACCGTCTCCCCACTTTTGGTCACTGGAGTTCCATTTCCATCCTCCTAATACTACAGATCACTCTTAAAGCAGGATGTAGCTGCTAATTCTGTCTCTAAGTAATTTTAGTCTGTAGTATCCTAACTATTCTTTTTTTAAACCCTTAGAAACTTGTACTTCTACAATATAGTTCTAACATGGCAATCTCTGATCCTCTCTCCCAAAGACAAGCTTGGTTACATCACCATTCAGGGTTTCAGTTTATAATGTGTTTTCTACCATATGATATGATATGCTACCATATATCTCAGCAACTAAATCTTCCATTTGTTGAGGTCATAACTATATCCTATATCCCTCTGTCCTTTACTTACAGTTTCCTGTTAAGGAAAGGCTACATGGCCTTCTTCCCCTTCTGGGGGACATTTTTACCCTGTGTCCATTTAGTCACTTGACATGGATTGTCTTTTACAAAGAAATATTGGCTCACAGATATGGCAAGAACAAATGTACAAAAATGTTCCCAGTACTTTCACAGGGTAAGTTTCCTCCTATCATATTTCAGTCTTTGGGAGAATGGAGTCAAAATTTAGCTCAGTTTCTACATAGAATTGATCCCACCAAGTCTACATCTAAAGGTGTCATCAATGTTGAATCTTTGTTTCAATTTTCATTGACATGGGTCAAGAAAGCAATTCAAAAAGTCATTTTTATACATTAGAATATCAATTTTGATCTGATGGCAACCATCAGCCTTGAGTTCCAACCCCCAGATTCCTGACTTGCTCTCCCCACTAAGTTGGAGACATCACTTCCTTGTTCCTAAAATAGAAAAGAAAAAATTGAAAGACTAAGGATGCCCTGTTTCTCAATGGCCTATAGTCTCAGAAGGGGAAGGCCATGAAACCTTTCGCTTAACAGCGCAGTCACTGTTAAGTAAAGGAGTCCCCTTGCTCCACAAGATGCAAATGCAGTGATGAGATGAGATGACTGAAGCTGAATTCAGCTTTTTAAAGGATGTTGTCAGTTCTAGCTGTGAAACCAAATTAAAAAGGTTCCACCCACCATATGGCCAACTGGAATCAGTTACAGATTGTCCAAGTGGCTTCCACAGTCTCGCCAAGGCTCTTCCTTTAACCATTTTCATGGTTCTCAGAAGCCATCTCCCCAACCTCCTCCATGTGGAAAGATACCATTTGAGCAAATTAATGGGGTCTGCACATTTGTCACTATACTACATAGAGGGTTCATGTCAAACTATTTCTAGCTTCCTCAGTCACAAATTCTGAAATTCCCTATAAAGTTCCCATTATTTCTTGTTCAGCAACCAGTTCCTCCTCTATGGTGAGAAGTCCAAAATTACCAGTAACTTTGTTGGTTCTCATTTTGAAATATGAGATTAAAGCAACCCAGAAAGTTGTTTGCTTTCTGTTTCAGGCAGAAAGGAAGCCTTACAAAATACCCAAATATTTTAAATCTCCCTTCACTACCATATCATGCCATCATGTCAATGCTGTGGTCTGTTCGTATTTTGAATTCATCTATTTCCTCTTAGTGGTCTATAATAATTGTTGACTTATCTAAATAGTATGCTTCATGCTTCCCAGACTTCCTCACAAGTACAAATAACTAACATATTTCTCTTCCTTTTAGATTATACACACACAGGCACGCAATGCAATACAGGGCATACCTGTCAAATAGCCATCAAATCACAGTACTAGCTGTGGCAAAATTTTCCTCCTTACAGATCTGTAACATCTGTTAACGCCCCTCATTTTTTTGCACATATATTTATATAGACATCCAAGATGATTAATTTTATTACTGGGTCCATTCTTTGGGTTTTTGCCTCTTACAGATTTCTAGATGCCTCTATTTTCCTTCCTCTAGCACAGTTTCTATTAAACTTGTGGGTACATACAGTTTTTCCCCTCTCTCCCATTTCATTTTAAAACTCTTTTAATTAGATTTGTAAGACTAAGAGACATCCTTACCAACCCTTGTTGGTTGCACTAAGTCTGCGTCCAAAAGTATGTCATTCCTATTTAAATGTGGTCCAAAAATCAAAATACCCTTCTCAATTATTATCTTCTAGCTAGTACCTCAGCTAAGACTTCCTGAGAATTTCTCTCTGCACACCCACTACCAACAGCTTTCATAAGCTTCAAGATAGTCTTAGACTCCCTTAAAACACATGGAATAGAACAACAGAAACCATGGAAATTTGAGAAATGCTGACATCAATCTACTAACCAAACCTGTAACTCAGTAGGAAAAACTATTTGGTGAGACTGACCCTTAACTAGTTCCTAGTAATCACTTCTACTTAAAATTTCCTGTTTAATTATCTCATCTAACTTGTGGTTGACATTAAGCTTACCTTCAATACACCCATTTTCTAAAATGGTAACATCCATTATTTTCTAGTATTCCATATTTTATATAACTTTTTAAAAATTAATGACAATATTTCTGAGATTACATCTCACTTGGGATAGAACACAACTAATTTTAAGTAAAGTGCTTTTATTACCTCACCTACATGAGTATAATTTATTTGTCCTACCTTTTCCAGTTTGAAAACTGTCCCTGATAAAATAAGAATTATGATCATTTTTGTCAAAAATAATGAGACCAAAAAGAAAAGTAGCATGACATGGAGGATCTGAGTTCAAATCCAGCCTCAGACACTTAATATTTACTATCTGCGTGATCCTGGGCAAGTCACTTAGCCCCAACTGCCTTGTCAAAAAAAAAAAAAATTGATATGACAATCTACCATGTGCCCAACTTCTGATGGGGAAGAGAAATAACTTGAAAAGCTTTTAACCTGCATCCCTCCTCATAAATGATTTCTCTTACTTTCCTCAAAACTTATATCAGGTGTGTATCTGGAGAAAGGAGGAGGAGGATCTGGATGAAACAGAGGTCAGATACAATTCCACAGGGAAGGAACTCACATCTCTCTCTGGATTATAGACACATTTGTGGACTGCACTGAATCATGAGCCGAGAGAAGATTGTCCATTGGGAGGGAAAAGGAGGGAATGAATATAACGTGACCTCTCAACATTTGGCCTGGCAACTCTCAGCAGTATGACCATTGGCTAGGGAACAGGCTCAAAAGTTCCTTCTCTCCTGCCTCTGGAGCCTCTGGAATACCACCTCTTATTCCCTTTCCCAGGAATAAACTGGCTCAAAAGAGGGAAGTGTGGGAGAAGAAAAGTATTTCAATACCCTCACTATTCATTTACTTAGTCCTCATTAACCAAAAAAATACCACTTTCTTTGGGAATGGTTGTCTGCCCTAAAGTGAACACTTGGCCAAGTGTCTATGCCAGGCAGACCACATGGACAACATCCAATCCACAGCACCTTCCATTTTATTGGTTTATTTACAAACAAGGTGAAGTCAACAGGGAAATACAAGGGGTAAGGGTGGAGGTGGGGTTAGACTGGGCTGTCCAGATGTGGAATGGATCCCAGGCTAATTTCTCCCTTGGGCTATTTCTCTCTTTTTTCCTTGCATGTCCCTTTGGGACAGGTCCTCTGGCTCCTTGGAATGGCCTCTGATGCTCCTGGGTCCCACAGTAAGAGGGGTTGGTCCTTCCTTCATGTCAGGGTAGGGAACAAGAGGTCTATGAGGGCCAGGGCCCCCTCAGTTTGTGTAAACCTGAGTTCCGATCACACGCATGATTTCCTTCTGGATTTTGGGGTCCTGAGTGTTAATGTTGGCGTCACCTACTTGACCATCCTCATATCTGTCAGAAAGGGAAGAGTGAGAATGAATCAGTATGAATATAAGCAAGGTAGGAGAGGAGTATGTGAGCATGAGGGAGTGGAACTGTGAAGGATAGAACATGTGAGGCACTCTGCCTTAGGAGTCTCTCCCCACTCTATTTCTCCTCCCAAAAGAAATGTATTATTCTCTAAGTTGATGAGAAAGGAGTCCAGGGAAATGTTGGAGTCCTCCCAGCAGGCCAGCTTTCTCTCTGTACTACCCGTTCCATGTAATGCTGACGACCCTAAGTAAGGCAGGTTCCTTCAGATCCAAATCCTTGATCATAAAAAAGATTTTCCAAGCAGCAGTTTCCTTTTATCCAAAACCCTACTCCCTCCATAAACTCCCTGGTTTACCCTCTCCAACTCACACAAAGAAGAACCGTGTACAGACATGGTCAGACACAGGGCACACCCAGATGTTCCCATGTTTCTGGAGGTCCTTGGACGTGATTACTGTGGGGAAAGGGGCCATGAATCAGACATGAAATGCCCACAGGTCATGAGCTAATCATACCCAAGAAGGCATGTAAGTAAATAAGAAGGAATAAGAAGGAAAACATGAAAGAAAAATATCCTGAAAGATAAAACATTCTCCTCCACCTAGTATAATTCCCATCATTAATATGATTCCCCAAAACTGCTCAAAGTCTTTTCCTGTGACCAAAATGAACAAGGTTTGGGGAAAACTTGGAGCAGGATACACTCACTCACCTTCACAAAGTGCTATACAATTCAGATTTCGACTCTGAAGGAAGCGGGACTGGATGGATCGGGTCTGTAAAACAGGAAGAAATTATGAACAGAGCTGGGTGACCTGCAAAGCTTTCTCTAGAAGGAAAGAACAGCACCACCAGGAATGATAGTTACACTAAATCAATCTAGGACTGAAATCACCCTTCCTCCAATAACTCCTTCTCCCTACTACTACCTTTTTAACCCATAAACAAAAACCTAGGTGGATAAGCACGTGTACATTTTACATTGCCTAAATATGCAAATGCACAATATAGCTTGTCAAGTTTAATCCATATGCCTGCTATCTTGTGTTCTTGGAAAGTATTATATGTTTCCATAATCCAATTCAATTTAGCAAGTTTTATTAAGTGCTAGGTACTAAGAATTCAAAGACAAAGCACTAATTTTTCAAGGACTAGAACTGTACTCTCCACACAACCTACTCTACCTCCAGCCTTTACATTTGATGGACAACTAACTTATCATACTGTCCACAAGATAACCACCATTTGTCCCCCATATACTTATTTCCTCAAACCTGAAATAACTGAAGTCTTTGCCTATCTATCTACAACTGTATTACTTGTAAATTATAATTTTGTCTGATCTTGAAAACTAAGTAGGCTCAGTCCTGTTAGCACATGTATGGAAGGTTGACTGGGTATATTAGATGTTGTGGGCTCCAGAATTATGGTATAATGGATAAAGCATAGGATTTGGAATCACAGAGACAGTAATTACTTCCTTATTAGCTTTGTCATCCTTAACCTTTCTAGGTCTCAGTTTCTTCATCTGTAAAATGAAGGAGTTAGAACAGATTACCTCTACAGTATTTTCTAACTCTGCCAGTATAATCCTATAATCGTATAAATACTGAACTGAAGTGAATTTGCTCACTATTCAGTCCCCCACAGCCCAAGATACCCTACTTTGGCCCCTGTAAATTTCTAGAAGATTACCTGAGGGATGGTGTTCATCCGGTTGTATCTCTGGACTAGCTCATCCTTAGAAGGCATCCTATGCTGTCCTTTTCCCATTCCTGCCACAGGCCAATAGATCAGATAAATCAACCCAAGATAAGATGAGTGAGAGAATGAAATGGAACATGAATTTCAGAGTATCAAGTGTTAGGGTTGAGTGAGATGAGGGAGCAAGCTTAAGAACAGAAGGAACAAAGATAGTCATTCTGATCACAGGATGGAAAGAAGTATCTCTGGTTACAGGATATGACAATCTCAGATTTGACCAGCAACACCCAAGAGAAGCAAGAAGTCCAGTCCCATGTAAGAGATTGTGAAATATAAATAAATACTCCATTCAGCAGGCCTTCCCCGACTTTTCCCAGCATACTGTGCCACCCAAGACTATCCTCACTGAGCATCCCAATATTTGTCTAAGAATCCCAAGTGGTCTGTATATCTGAGTATCCTCCCTATAAATGGGATCCGAATCTATGGGAAAGGGACCCAACTGTCTCTGAGTTGCCTGAAAAGTAAAACAAACAAAAACAAAAACAAAAAGAGGAAAAAAGAAAAGGGGATATGAAAAGTTTTTGCTACAGACTGTCAGGGTCCATGAAGAAGGGCAGGAATGGAAAAGGTGCTACTAAAATAGGTCATATTTATTAGGAATTACTGGAATCCTACCCTTAAACTCTTTAGTCATTCCAGCAGAATTTGCTCTCCTCTATGACTTAAACTTAGCAAGAGTCATAGCCTCAGGGAAAGGCAGAGTTGTGATATAATTTTTTGGTATATTAACAGCTGACAGAATTGTAAGGCTTATGAATTCATATATGCATATACATATATATATACACATATATATGTATGTGTATGTATACATATAAATTTTTTTCTCATTTGATCCTTGCAACAACCCTGTGAGATAGATACTACAAGTACTCCTCATTTTTCAGATGAGAAATTAAGTTATCATATAACTAACTTCAACTCCCACAGGCCAATCCTTGGCCAACTGAAAAGGCTACAAGGACAAATAAGTCTCATCTCTGTCTCTCCCACCCTTACCAAGATGCCTGACCCATCATGTAATCATAACCCAAATAGAGCCTAGTACAACAGAAATCTCAATGACTGGACTAAGATGCTGTGGATCCTGATGTAACTGTCCTGCTGGACAGATATACACTTCTACCTTCTCTCTCCTCTAACTTCAATCATCTTTCATCATCCTCTGACCTTTGTTATATTAAGACCTTAACTCCAAATCTCAAAATCCACCCTGAGCTTGGAAAACACTGTCCACGAGATGCACAATCACAAAAATCTAGTTACAATTAATACCCAAACTCTACAGGGGTAGTAAATAATGAAACAGTTATTCAAGTTCCAAATTTGATTCTACTAGAAAAAAAATAAACACAGTCTTTTAAGCCTCTGCCAACTATGACCTCAGAGTTACAAAAAACATAAAACATGGTCACTTGATCCTTATAGGGAGTCTTAGTAGTAATCTCTATGAGACAAGCCATTCCATCTTTTATCCTAAAGTACTCCACCTGTACTATCCATATAAATCAAATCTATCTATGATGTTCCTGCCAGTTTCCCCTGATCAGTCTATCAGGGGATATGATATGAATCACATGAAATATGAAAGGCCATTTTGTTTAACGTTTTGATTCTGGGACAGAAACTGTTACAAATTCCCCCCCCCCAAAAAAAATGAACATAGCTACAGATGGAAAAGCACAGACCCATGTATGTATAGAAATTCTATTTCTATTCTAACTCCATATCTAACTTTCATATTTCCCTAACTTCTGATCTGTAGCACTTGCCCTCATAACAATGACTAGATCAACAAAAGCTCTATTAACACTCTTCCTATAGTAGATGAGGAACTAAATAGGCTTTGAGCTATCTAAGAAACAGAATAAAGACTGAGAAGATGGAGGGAAGGAGGTTATGCAGTTAACAAATATTTCAATTTAGGCAAATGAACCTAGACTCTCATATAAGTCATCTGTGGCAAACATAATCAGATTTGTGCTTGTGTGCAACAGTACTGATAGGGGGAGTGGGAAACTGAAGAGCAGTGAATAATTCTTTCCTGCAACTCTCCATAAATTAACATAATCTCAATGTTATAGCTTAATACTAGGGACCAATACTAAGATCCAGAGAGCCTCGACAGAAAGCAGATGAGGTTGAACTACAGGCAGGACTAGATATAAAATATACTTCTCAGAGAGAACTATATAGAAGAGGAACTGGTCTGAGAAGGAAATGAACTAGGGGACAAAAAAAATGCAGGAAAAAGGGATCGCAAATTAGATTTATCTCCTCAACTGGACACAACTGGACTCTATATCTCTTCTTATATTTGAGACTGCCTAAATGGATAGAATCTATGCCCTAATTATTTCTCATGTGTGGAAGAGAGGGATTTTGCACTTAGTCATAATCTGAGAGAATATGGCAATAATGAAGATATACAAGAAATAAAGTAAAGGGCTATGTGAACCTGCTCTTGGGTGGCAGCAAAAAGGTGAAAGAAGCCATATAACATCACAAGAGATGAGTATTGCTGAAATCTGCCCTACCTGGCAAAAAGGCAGAGATCTACTGTTATCGATATGTCTCTAGGAACAAGGCTTCAGGAGAAAAGTTCATTCAGTTTCTCACCCACACTCTCTCAAAGTTGAGCCTGTTTGGCATTTCCCTGCCTTAGGATCAAAGGGGGTTGAAGGCAGAGTCTTTCTAAGAATGGATTCATTGGGAAGGACAGGATCTACATTTCTAAAAAATAGATAACAGATCAAGTGCCTATAGAGAGAACAGATGACAGATTGTATATCCATGGAGTAAAGTAAGCAGGATGACACCACAGACCATATGTCCATGAAAGTGAAACAGACATGTGAACAAAGCTTAAGCAGCCACAGAAGGAGACAGACTACTTACCTGAGTATCCAAAGGAAATACTGGAGATGGGGCTCAGGTAGATGCCTTTGCCATACGCTGCTCCATGCAGCTTGCAGGGAAACACTAGGGTGAGCAACATAAATTGCGCCCCTCCCCCCCCAATGACTCCAAGAGGGTATGGACCTCCTAAGATAGTTGTAGAGGAGCTGTCTTCTTGTTTGTCCTTCTGTCTTTCTCCTAACCCATTCAAAGCTTACAAGCACCTGCTTTGATCAGGAATTAATTGGGTTAACCCTTCCATGTTTTAAGGGACAAGAGTGGAACAAATGAAACCACTAAGCCAGTTCATGTTCCTACTGTGGATACAGGATGATATGAGAAAGTAAGGCCAGCGTTGGAGAAGGTGAAAAAAGAAGAAACAGATTCTCTCTAACCATGTCCCAGAGTTGTGGGAATAGAGATTTGACCAGTCAACATGAGATAATAAGCACACAGGGAAAAGTTCTATCACTTAAGAATTCTGTCACTTACTACAGAAGTTGAGCTCATCAATCCTCAAGTTTAGAGTAATATTCTTAATATATGGATTTCCCCAACAGATTCTCCTTAGAACTGAGTCTTTACCAATTATAGTCTCTATATGATCTTGATCTCCCAAATCCCTTGGATAGATATGGTAAAGCATCAAGAAAAATTAGAGTTCCAAGGCTTCAGTTTGGAAATTAGTAGGAAGAGAAAGGAGAATGTTGTAGAATTTCCCACCACTACAAAGTAAGGATGGTTGAGGAGGGGGAGAAGGGCCCTGCTCTTACCTGGAGTTTAGTGTAGGATGCATTGACTAGGCCATTGCGCAGAATAGAATGCCAATTTTCAATGTGGGACCCACTGGAAGGCAGGAATAGAGGACACAAACCGCCAGAGTTGTGAGATCCTGGAAACAGCCTCCAAGGCCTAATAATGCCATCTACCCTCTCCAACCCACAAAGAGATGGAAAGATTCATATGTACTCACTGAAAAACTCACCTATTATTATGGTTTCAATTAGCACCTCTTATGCATGATTCTAAAATTTATTTTTTAGACTCCAGCTCAGACTCATATGCCTGCTAGACATTTCCATTCTAATCTCCTATTATCATCTGACTAATAGGTGCAATAGGGTATGGGGGGAAAATGCTAGATTAAAGACCCTGAGTATGGACCTCTTATCAATTACCATCCGGGTAATCTTGACGAAGTCACTTAATTCATCTATAAAATTAAGGGGTTGAATTCAGTGACCTCAAAAGTCCTTTGCAGTTCTCAATCTATGATTTGCTATCTTGATTTCTCTACTTTTGATAATGGTACCATCATTCTCCCTGTCACCCAAGGGTTAAAATCTCTAAGTTATCTTTGACTCCATCCTTTTAGATAACCCCAAATCCTTCCCTCAGCCTTCTGCAATCTCCTTTTTATTCCCACTACTCTATCCTAATCCAGGTCCACTTTATTATTCACAATAGTTTCTTAATTGTTCTCTCAGTCTTCAGTCTCTCCCTTTTCCAAATCTATTTTGCATACTATACTAATTCTCCCTTTTAAGTTATTATTTCTATCAAAATTTTTCAGTGGTTCTTTACCATCATCAGCAAGTCCAAACTACTTAGCTTAAGGAATTTCTTCAACACTGTCTCCAATCTACTTTTTCAGTCTTATTTTCTACTACTATTCCCAAGAGAAGTCCAGCTAGACTGATTTTCTCACTCACTGACCTTGAAACAAATTTGACAAGCTTCTGCTTCTATGTTTTTACTCAAATAGTTCCAGTCTACTATGATGACTTCATTCCTTTTCTATGCCTATATAAATCCAACCAATGTTTTTAAGGCTCGGATTAAGTCCCATTCCCTATCTCAGTCTTCAGCAATCTGTTCTTTTTATAAACTCTTCTAGCACTGTTTACAGCACTCATTTAACACCAAATTCTCTAGCACTAGAACTATTTATTCTCATATATTCTCAATTAGACTAAAAACTCTTTGAGAATAAGGATCATATATTATGCCTTATATTCTCTACAAAGATAATACAGTTCTTTGCACATACAAAACACCTGATGACAGTTTGATTATCTATTTTGTGAATCACATATACAGAACATATACATATATAAACAGAACCCTGACATCCATGATCCCAGGGGACAAATGCTCCCCAGTTCCTTCCCTCCCCAATCCTCCCCAGCCCCTACTTCCTCTCCCTCACTGGAAGGCGAAGGTGCTGCCGTAGAGTTTCTTAGCCGTCCGAAACCGGGCCTCCTTAGCAGGGGGGCTGCTCAGCAGGAGGAACTGGTGAGAGGTGTGCATGAACTTCAGCTGCTGCCCGGGGTGGGGGGGATTCAGGGGAGACAGAGCAGAGATTGAGATCAGGGAGGGAGGAGTGATGGAGTCAAGAAGTAAACAAGCCAGGAGCATAGACTGATCTCCATAGGATCAATATATGTTCAAGCACCAAAATCGTCAATGTAGGACACAACAGACTGTCAACTAAGCCTGGATCTACTAGGGTCAGCAACAAAAACCAAACTTCCCTGACCTTCAACTCCCTATCCCATTCCTCAAATAACTTAGAGGGTTCCAAAGAATTTGGGGGAGGTCAGGGGACACTTACCCTGCTGAGAGGTAGCTTGACAATATGTGATCTGTTGCTGGAGATAATCCTGAGGAGAAATAGAGATGAAGGAAAGAGCATGGAACAAGCATGGAGTCTGGACCAACCTAAACATAAGAGTTAAAGGAGGTATTCTCTCTAAAATTAATAGGGAAAGGTACCCAAGCTAAAAATCATCTAGAAATTCAAGTACTGTAACCAAGTTTAATGCATGTAAATAGCAGTATTTGGAGGTGCTATTAAATCACACTGAAGCTATTTGGTAGGTCCACAACTAATTTAACTATATGGCAATACTCAAATACATTCATGTGTAAAACGAAGTTATAAACCAAGAGACTAAGAGTTATAAACCAAGGCGCTAACAATGAATGAAAGACAGACAAATGGGGCAAGGTTAAGGAAAGCACAAGAAAAAGGGATTGGATAAAAAGATAAAGTCCAAGATAAGGGAGAGCCTTTAGTCAGCCTTGGAAACCTTTTATACCTAGGACTCAGAGTGAGAAGCCCAAGGCTTTAGGAACTATTCTGCTTCATTCAGTCTAAATGTCTTCCACCTAACAGATGTTCAATGGATGTTTACTAAATAAATAATTTAGCCCAGAAAGAAGACTGAAGAACTAGATAAATTAACCTGTTCCTTTATTGGCTGAGAGAGAACAGTCTAGACTAGACCAAGAGAAAGAGAAAACTAGACAGACAAAACAGATTAAAAAAAAAAAATTTTAAGGAGGGCCAAATTGAAAAAGAAGCCAGATAAAAGCACACAGATGGTTGATATCAAGCATATCAAGAATTTCTGAAGAATAGTTTCCCGAGTTAAATGTCACTTGACTGTTTCTGATCTGTCCTCTCAAACCAGCACCAGATAAAAGTCTCTTTACGATCATGGAAGAAACTTCTGTTATACTAAATTATGCTACTTCTAAGCAGAAGAACAGGAAAAAAGGAGGGAAATTAGGAGAAAATATTAAGTCACCGTAAGCACAGCCTAGGAAAGAGTTCCTAGGCTTTGGGGATGTACAATTTTCCCCAAGCAGTTCTGAGTGATGAAACTTGAGAGCACCTTAATTTGCAGGCCCTGTTTTAAAAGGGAAGGAAGAATATCAGCCTGACTCCCCTACTTCATACCCATTATTTGGGGAAGAGGCCCATTTGAGAGAATAGACCCTCTGTGATGAGAAGGAAGGGAAAGGAGGAGATATAAACCTCTACAAATATGTGGGAATTTTAAATATATGTAGTAAAGAGTATTTATTTCTATGTGTAACAAGTACTTACAAAACCTACTATGTACATGATTAGTTTCTAGAGATATCCACTGAAAACCTGTGAGAACTTAAAGTATGTAAGTTCCTTGTAGGAGCTAAATTTTTGTAAATCAAATGGAGATAAAGGTATTGTTTCTGCAAAGTAGGGAGCTGTTCATTCTCAGAAGAAAACAAAATATTTTTGTTGAATCAGGAAGGAAAAGTAACCTTCATCCATATCCAAACCCACAGACAGAAGAAAGGAAATGGCCATTACATCCATCCCCCCCAAAAAAGGGAGTGGTCTCTGCTTTCGTACCCCCCAGGAGGGAGTGGTCACTGCATCCATACCACTGCAGGAGAGGGTGGGCCAAAGGATCCAGTTTGTCCATCTGTTTCTTGATTTCCAGATATGAACCCTACAGAAACAATATCCGCAAGATTAACTCCCAAGGAATAAAGAAATACTTTCCACCAATGAATTTCAGTTTTCTATAGGCAGGTCCCTGAGACTGACTTAAAGACAAGGAGAAATATTAAATGATAAATAAAATATATGTTATTCAAAGGCTTATTTATAAAGAAATTTTCTTGTAACCTTACATTATCCTCTCCATCTTACAAATTAAGAAAATGAGACTGAAATTAAACGACAATTTAATAACTATCAAGGCAGAACTGGAACCCAGGTTTCCTGATTCTAGATCCCATGCTTTATCCACCACACTGTATTACCAGATATGGTCGCTATTCTAAGAAAACCATTAGCCCAAATGAAAAGATAAGCTATATGTATGAAAAATAGCTAAATGCATATAAAACATACAGATGAACTTACTTTATGTAATAATGGTTACCCTGACAAGTATATAAATGAAAACTAAATTGAATCTCATTTTAAATATATGCTTCCTAATATATTCTGGATTTATTTGCAAGAAGGGGCATATGTAACATGAATAAAAATTAATCTCCAAATATCCAAGCAAGGAGTCATAGAAAAGAAGGAACAGATACGAAGCAGAGAGGTATAGAGTATATGGAGAGGAGCAACAGAAGCTTCCCTGTGCTTCCTGAAGAAACCTGTTCCCAGAGGCATGAGGAAAGAGGCTAGGCCTTATATCTACTTAAACCTCTTCCCTCTCTCCCAACCTGCAAAATACTCTTCATTCTCCCTAAATGCTCACAGGATAATTCCATCCTTCCATTCGCTATCCTGAATACTCCTAGAGTATGAAAAAATAAAGAACATATAGGACTTTGAGGCAAAGGAAATTATAAAACTTAAGACAAGTTGCAATAGAGTCAGTAAGACAAAAATCAAGGAAAGGCAAGTTGATGGCAGGAGCTAAATGAAAACAGTACAGAACAATGATGCATGTAAACAGTCAAAGGAGCAGGCATATACCTGGGTCATCTCCCGGATGGACATAACACTGTCCAGAGCTTTCTGAAGTCGCTCATAGTTCTTCTTCTGTGGAAGTCAAGGAAAAGTGAAGAGCCACCATGTGGAGGAAAAAAAGAGAACCAATTTTTGGGAAGGAAAAGTCTCAACTATATTTAAGTTCTTTAAGAGCAAGGAAAATGTTTAAATCCTCTTCTCCCCATTCCCAAAATTGAATGCCTACATATAAGATACTTCTGACATAACAGTTTCATAGATTTAGAGCTAAAAGAGATCTCAAAGATCATTTAATCTAATCCCCAGAGTTTCAGAAATGAGGAAACTAAAGCCTAGAAAATTAAGAGGCCTTGCTTAAAATTAGGTAAGTAGTAGTATGTAAAAAAGATGGATTTTAAATTTGGCTTTTTTGATCCAAATTCAAATCTAAATTTTTTCCATTACACCATACTACCTCTTCAAAAAAGTATATAAATCAAAATTATATTTCTTTGCAAGATGTTTGTAATAATATACCCACTGAGCAACTAGGTGGCACAGTGGATAGAGTCCCAGCCTGAAGTCAGGAGGACCCGAGTTCAAATATGACCTCACTTAACCCCAAGTGCTTTAGCAAAAAAAAAAAAAAACACACACACACTCATATACATATAATTTATACACTGTAATTGATTAATTTAAAGAGAAGAACCTGGAACCAGATGTTGAGAAAACATTCAGGCTGTTCACAGTAGAAGTAGCTAAGAAAGGCCTGTAGTTCAAATCAAATCACTTCCACAGTGGGATCTGGACTTCAAATCACAAGACTTCCCCCATAACAAGAAATATATGAAAGGAGCAGTCTCTTACACTTACCTATTTGCCTATTCTCTTGATAATAAAGAATCCAAACCTTCTTTCTCACTATCCCCAAATAGCTTCCCAAGTAGCTCTAGCTACTAGGCTCCCTTAGTTCCTATATCTTCAACATAAAAGGCAAAAATACCTTCTCTCAGCAGATTCTTATACCCTGATCTCCCACATTAGCTCCAATACCCTCTACAACACATATCCTTCCATCCTCCTGGACACGGAATCTCCCATCCTTCCCATCTCCATAGTTCACAATCCTTCAATCCCATTGTCCTACGTCCCCTGCCCTTCTCCTCCTCCTGTTCCCAGTCACATTTACCTTGGGATTAAAGGCGAGAGTCTTGGGGTCACTGGGATCCACAACAGAGGGATAAGGCTCAAAGATGATGCTTTTTCTTGGAGATTCTAATGCTGCCCGGCACATAGCCACCAGCAGATCCACCACCTTAGTAGAAAGGAGAACAGAGAGCCAGATAACATGAGGAAACTTTTCAATATTGAGAATCATATTCCATTCTGCTTTTCTCTACTTTTTGAAGGTTCAGTGTCTTTTGCTATTCTTTATCTGAATTTGTCCCCACCCATTCCACTCTTTCCTACCTCTGCTCCTGTGGCCACCTCCTCTGCAGCTCCAGACATAACTCCCAGTGTGTAGAAGGAGAAGACACAGAGCTCTCGAGTACAAACAGCTGGCTAAGGAAGTAATGGATGGGTAAGACAGAGAGGGAAGACTAAGTTAAAGGAGACTAAAGAATCTGGGAGTCTTTTAACCATCAGCAACAAAGCAATCAATAAGTGAGTAGTCTTATTTAAATTAATAACTCAGTCACAACTCAGAAGGAATGCTATTAAAGGGCATAAGATTTCTACTACAATGCAATTTAAGACCCAGATTCATAAAAACAAACCCCAATTTAGGTCCCATTAAAATCCTCCAATGAATAATAGCATTAGGCAGGAATAGAGAGACAATATAAAGAAAATGTGACAGCTCCAGAATGGGCTCATCCAAGTTTCTCTAGAGACTATATTCCCAATCCTAAAGTCCTTCAGCTAGGGATCCAGGAAAAGAAGTATGTTTATCAGGAGTTCTACTTTCAATATTTGTCCAAGGAGAAGGGTACAGAGAGGGGAATTATAGAGCTTATACCTTAAGCATAGACCCATTCTGGAAGACATGCTGCTCATCACACACTACACAATATTCATTCAGCGTTGGAATCCTCTGTTCTGCATACTTCATAATCTGCAAGATAAAGGGAGTAGAGCTATATCTTGCCAAGGCACTATGAGATGCCCTTCTATAGTCATAAGCCTGCACAACCCATACATTTAGTTTTGGGAAACAATCTGAAAAACATTGTTTCTCTTCTTTCCTGTTTCCTACACTACCCCTTCTCAGTACAAAGGGGCTAATATTCAGGGCAAATAAGTGCAGAGTTAATTGTCCAGAATGCTTCTGTATTCCTAGAGGCCCAGTTCATTTTCATGGGGAAAAGGTCAATTTGTTTTTCCATCTGTTAATACTAAGGACTGACAATTACCATGAACAAAGAGCTATGCTAAAAACTATTACAGGAAATAGTCTCATAACTTAGGAAGTTTATTGTCTAAACCAAAGAACCACTAGAACACAGATAAATTCCTTGTTTAAAGTGCTTCCATAAATGCTTTTTCCTTTAATATGGCTATTCTGATCAAAAACACTTTTCCCCAAAAGCAGCAAACACTAATTTCCCAATTTCTGTGAAAGATTATGGTATTATGGTATTATGGAAAGAGAAGAAATTGTTGGATAATCACTAGGTACCCAGCAGTGTAAGACACAAATTCTTGCCATCATATGTGCAATCTAGTAGGGAAAACAATATAATGCAGCAGAAAGAAGATGAAAGTTAGAGTTTAGGCTTCACTATTTAACTTGGACAAATGACTTTGCTTCTCTGAGCCTCAATTTCCTCACAAGTAAAATGGAAGTGATATATTTGCAGCTCAGTGGCAAGGCAGAAAGGGCAATGGACCTGAGATTGGAAATAAATGTTTAAATGTGACCTCTGACCCTCAATAGCTGTGTGACAAGTCCCCTTCTCTCTGCCTCAATTCCCTTATCTGTAACATGAGGATAATAATAGCATCTAGCTCACAGGATTGTTGTGAGAATAAAATGAGATGGTTGTAAAGTGCTTTTGCAAATCTTAAAGCACTATATAAATGCCACTCTATTGTTGTTGTTATTACTACCATCTATTTAATAGGATCACTGTAAAAATCAAATGGACTAACATGTAGAAAGTATTTTATTAACACTAAAACATTATGTAAATTCACTATTTACACCCACAGATCTATGATATTTCTACCATCAATAAGGAGCATAACTTCATGCATTACTAAAAGGTCTTCATGAGTTGCTATGATTTAAAAAAATTATAGGCTGATGACAAGTCTTCTAGTGATGAGAATCTCTAAATTCTGCTGGTTTTTTTTTTAATTTAATTTTATTTAATAATAACTTTGTATTGACAGAATCCATGCCAGGGTAATTTTTTACAACATTATCCCTTGCACTCGTTTCTGTTCCGATTTTTCCCCTCCCTCCTTCCACCCCCCCCCCAAGATGGCAAGCAGTCCTATATATGTTAAATATATTGCAGTATATCCTAGATATAATACATATTTATTCTGCTGGTTTTTGAAAGGCTAACAGACACCAATCCATCCTGAGGCACATTCTTGAAGCTCTTCTAGCTTGGAAGGACCTGACAAAGTTTGCATGAATAATCACTAGAACTTTAATATGGGCATATAAATGTGAGCTATTATTAAAATAAATACATAAATAACAGAAGAAAGCAGTACTTAGAATTAAGTTTGGGCAGTGTTAGGAATATTGCAGAAGAGTATGAGAGCTTTTCAAGTTGATTTCCATGATGAGGAAATAGCATCTAAACTTGAACTTGAAAAATAAGTAAAATTTTAATGGGAAGAAATTGGTAAGCAGAGAATTCCAAATAAAGGGACTAGTGTGAGCAAAAGCATGGAAGCAAGAAAATTCAAAAGGAAAAACTGGAAAAAAAGTACATGACAAGTAATTACATGGCAAGTAATGATGGGCTTTGGTAAAGGAAAGCTACTGGAGGGCAATAAGTCATATACTAAGCTTGTATTATTTTCTAATTGTTTCATGTGTGAGTTTTTTCTCACTGAGGATAAAACTCATGCCTTCTTTTTCATATCCTAAAAACCCAAGTGCAAGAGATAAGAGAGAAGGAGGTATGGTGGGATACAGGGATATATAAGACAGTTAATCAAATGATGGAGTATGCAGTTCAAATATGGTAGAAAAAATTAATCCAACAATAAGAAGTATATGAAGAGATGGGACCCAAGCTTGTTTACCTGGACAAGAAATCCATATTCCAGGGTGGGAATGTTCTTGCAATGACCACTGACCTGACAAGGAAAGAGAAGGTCCCTGTAAAACCTTTCCACAGCCTACAATACTTACTCTAATCCCACAAAACTCTCCTTAGAGCATCAGGCCCATGGCCAAGTTCAAATCTAGACAATTCTAAGAATTCCCGGTGTTTACACAAGTTTTAAATGATGGGACTCGTGCACCCAAACTTGACAGTCTAGAGCCTTTAGGTATTTGTTAATATCTCTGGTAGAAAAGGTGATATGACCATTCCCTTTGTTCCTCTTCCTGGAAGGAAAAGGTGGAAAATAGAAGCCACTGATTAAGAAGCTTTATTTCAGCCACGAAATAGTGCTAACCTATTTTATATCACCACCCCTCAAAAAAGTCTGTCCTTTCTACCTGACGGTCTGGCTCTATGGGAATCTACTAAATTGAAATTAACTAGCAAGAAAAATTTAACCTATTTTCAATCTCCATGTAAATACATCCCTCTCCCTTCAACCCTCTCAATCCTTAACCTACATCATTCAATAATTGATAGTACTTCAGCAGATATTTATGTGGGCCAAAGCCATGTAAATCTAAAGCCTTAATCCCTGGAGCTAGTCTCCCCATTTCCACCATTCCAATACCCCACCCAATTCCGCCCCAGACCATGTACCAAGGGAGAGGTCCGTGCTGGGGGAGGGAGGCCCACGTGCTGGGGGCAGGGGAGACCTGCCTGGGGGCTGGGAGGGTAGCCAAACACTTCTACTTTGGGGTTCTTCATAGTACAAGATATAGAACGGTTCATGAGGCGCCCAACACGCAGCTCTGGAACTCCCAGTTTGCCCTTCAGCATGGAGTCCTGGATAATGGGGAAACTGGGGGACCTAGAGAAAGGAAGCAAAGAGTAAAGTAATACAACAGGGACCTGCCTGAACCCCAGAAGGCAGAGAACAGGGATTCAAGTTTAAGACAAAGTTTAGCATGACAAAAATCCCAAAGCCTGAACAAGAGCTTCAGTTAAGTCTGAGACAATCATATTTATGTTTCACAAATATCTTTGACTAACCTGACTATATACATTCATATGTCTAACACTAGAAGACCAAGATCAGAAGAGACCCACTTCTAGGTCTCTGTAATGAATGTCCTGCCCTAGCTAGCCAAAGGGGACTAGGAGATTTCTGGTATGCAACACCTGTTGCATTTATTCAGTCAATACTGCCTACTATCTGCAAGGTACACAAAAGAAATATCTATACTATAGGTGCAAAATGTTTGCATCCCAAAAGGTTAAGTTCTTAATTTTATTGAGAGTAAGACTAGGGGACTATATTGAACATGATACCAAGATTTAACTATTTATTCCCTTAATAGTCATTTCATAGGCACCTGGAGAACACTTGGTTTCTGGGCATCCAGAAAGTACCAGCAACAGAAACATGTGCTTGAGAACAAGTAATGGGATACTAACTCAACTCAAAATGAGTGGTTATTATGCTCAAGAATAAAAGATAAGGGTCATGGAAGGGGATGAGATTGAATACCTATTCCCAAGGATCAAGGAGATAAGAAAGGGTAAGAGACAGGATCAGAAGAAAGAGTAATGGAGACTAGAGGTGAGAAGTAGGAGGAATAGGACATAAGGGATAGAAGGGTAATGTGTCAGATGGAGGTGAAAGAATAAGACAGAGGGAAGGAATAGAATAGTTCCTGGGAGATAGTGGATAAGTCAAATATAAGCTCCATGAGAACAAAGCTTGTTTTATTTTTTTGTCTTTGTATATCACCCAGTAGTTAGCACAGTGTATAGTATATTTTGTTTATTGATTGATAGCATCAAAAAAAAAAAAAAAAAAAAAGAAGAAGAAGAAGGGATGGAATGCATAAACCCACAAAATAAGGATCATTTAAAGATGTAGGAAAAATGAAAGTAGAATAAGAAAAAGTAAAAGGAGGACTGGAGTTTCCAGACCTATACTCACTTGGGAATAGGTGAAAAAATGCTGAGGCCTGCTCGAAATTTCTTGATGGTGCCACTTGCCTTGAACCAACTGTGCCGCTTCTCTTGCTGGGTCTTCAGGAAGTCGTTGCTGAGATGCTTCCATTGTTGGGATGTGAACATTCCAAGGATCCTCAGGTGAAAAGAAAGAGCAGTTTTCAACAGATTCAGTAGAAAAGGGATGATCAAGGACTGAATGAATACCACAAATTAATCACACCTAGATTTCCAGTTCAAGGTCAACTCTAGCAGAAGACTCATGATCTTAACACAAGTGGTACACAGAAAATATGCCTTTTACTGAGTCCTCAGAAGAAAAGAGAGGGACTCTCTCCTAGTGGCCCCAAGATTAGTGGCTTCTACTCAGTGGGATCAATTATTAGGAAGCTATACTGTTGGAGACCCCAGGGATTTTCTTACATAAGGCATCTGGAGACTGGTAGTTCATACCCTATATATTAACGAGAGTAGAAGTAAAACATAGCCCAGAAAGGATTATTTAGTGTCTATATGAATAATATGGATATAAAGAATAAAAATGGGGAAAAAAGCATGAATTTTGCTGAAAAGTTAAGAAAAGAGACGTGAACAAGTTTTGTTATATTATTCTCTTTCCCTATCTATTCTCCCTGGTCACTTTTCCAAGGGAAGCCCAACAATTGGCATATCAATCATTTGACCTGTAAGATTGTGATATATTTCAAATAACTAAGGACAAAATCAAAGAAAAAGAATCTGTGAGAACCACATAGAGTACCTTGAAATGATCCAAGATAGACTCTTTGAATAAAGGGATCAACATTCCCTACTGGGATCTCAATCAATGCAATTGAAATGTAATCAAGCCTAACTACTGCAAAATCCCAGCAATTCCCACTGGTTTCAAGAATGAAGAAATAGTCAATATCTTCTCAGCCCTGGTTATCTCTCAGAAGGAAATCTTTGGTCAAAAACCTATCTGCCCAACCATCTACACATATGTACATCTGCTCCATTCACCACCCTCTTGTCTTGTAATAACTAGAAAAGGTCAGAATTCTTACTTTTTCAACTGAAGACCCAGCCCGAACCCTTCTTTATTGGATGGCTGGAAAACCTCAATTGATGGTTCTGCAAAGAACAATATTGAAAAGTGTATCCACATTGTTCTGAGTTCCCAAGAACATATCAAGTGCCATTAAGTGGGAAGGAATGGCAAGTATAGAGTTGTGAGAAGGTTCTCAAGACACAACTAAATAAAAAGGATTTTCTCAGTCACTTAAGCAAAATTGCTTCAAAGGCCTTTAGACAATAGAGAGTGAAGGGAATACATTTAGAACAAAGATTATGAATTATTTAATCCCAAAAGACACCAGCCAAGGACTTGGGAATAAGAGAACTAAGACAAAAAAAGTAGGATGGAGGAAAAACCTAAGAGATCCTCTCTCCTGTTTTAGTTATTTCAGGATCTGAAGAAAGGAAGGAAATGCTATACACACAAAAATGTTCCCTGACCTCACCCAATCAAGTCCCAATAGCCACTTTTACCAGGTCCATCAAGGTACTGAGAGAGTGAGAACCGTAGCCTCAACACAATGGGCTCTGTCCGAAGAACCTTCCAAGCCGTGGAGACTTCCTCCTGGGGAAAAGGGTAGAAGATTGCTTGGATCATGACAACAGAAGGTAATGGCTGTGGAAGGGGTATGTATAATTACATAAACATATACTCAAATAAACTTGATATCTGCCACACATACACATGTTTAAATTCAAATGCAGGCACATGGCCATACGTACTTTATAGTCTAAGGAATGAGAGAGCTTAAAAAACATGCTATGAAGGAAACATATAGATAACATGGCCCTCCCCCTTTCCCCTACTCAGCTTGGGAATGTTTCTCAACATGCTCTGAACAAAAATCAGCATCACTTACATCAAGGAAGCTGATGTTGATGTGGAGGTCAATGTCCACATCATCAATGGTTCCATATTCTCTGCAGAAGCACATATGGCTAGAAGTAAGAATCTAGGAGTGGTGGGGGCAAGATGAAAAGGTGGGGGACAGGGAAGGTGTTGGCCTAAGAAACTAATGCAAATGGCGAGAGGGATAGAAGAGGGTGAAGATTAATCTGGGTTCTCTACCCCAAGTCACTCATTTGATGATGACTTCTTCAAGGGCAGGAGTTCTTACCCCAGGATCTACAGAATCACAAGAGATCTATGGATAGGTTTCAAGCAATTTATGAATTTGGATGGGGGAAAAAATTGCATTTTCATTTCAATATAATTGCTTTCCTTTACAGTACTACAAATTTTATGCATTTAAAAACATTCTAAGAAAGGGTTCACAGGTTTTATTAGAATACCAAAGAGGTCCATAACATCAAAAAAACAACTAAAAAAACTAAACTAAATAGTTAAGAATCTATTCTATGGGAATTATTTAAAGAAAAGAGTCCTGTCTCCCTCCAACCCCACTCAGCCCACCTGATGGACACTGAGTTCTCACTATAGATCTCTTTCACGGCTTCAATGTCAGCATCAAGCTGTGGATGTCGATATAAATCTGCTGCACAGCTTCCCTAAATGGGTGACATACAAAGAGACAATAAGGAAGAATAAACAAAAGATAACTCCAGGGACAAGAATAAGTAGCTTAACAATTTAGATCATAAAGGATAAATGTGGCATACCACGTGAGGGACTTTATCAACAGATAATGGGTAACCCAGGATACCCATACCCATAATAAAAAGTATTAATTCTTTGAGTCCAAGCGTCACACATTAAGAGTCTCTGATTTCCCCTCCCAGCCTTAGATCATGGCTTTGGTTTTAACTATATCTCTCTGGACAACCCTGGAGCAAGCTAGTGGACGGGGTGGGAATATAAAATTTATGCTGAAGAACGCAGAAAACAATTCAAACAGGCTCTGTATAAGGAAAGTCTCTACCACTCCTATGCTTTAGACTCTTATTCAGAGCAATGATAATTTTTAGGAATTGGAAGTAGGATGATCAATTAGCCCTATTGTTAGTGACTAGAAAGAGAAGTGGCTGGCAAAACACAGATTGGTTACTTATACATACAACTATACATGACTACCTCCATAGGGACTGTCTCAACTCCTCTACAGCAGGCCTGAGTTGGAGAGAGCAGGACTACATCCCCATGTTCTGAGTCTGGGATCATTAGAGTTTTTAGATGTAACTATAGTCACAACTTTCAGCCATGGGTTATCCTAAAGTAGGTCTTCACCTGTACTCCATAGAGGAATTCCTCTGACTCATTGTCCCCATCTGAATCATCATCAGTCCAGTACTGGCTTTTAATGTCCTAGAATGAAGAACAAGCATACAAAACTTGGGCGAGAGGGTACAGGAATGAGAGACCCATACAGTAGAGTCCCTCAGTTGTTTAAAAAAAAAAACTGAGCCAAGGGGAAGAAGAAGGAATAGGAACTGGAGGGCGGGGGGTTGGAGGAGAGAGAGCAACAACAGGTCTCTTTTTCTGAGGTTGATATCCAGGCTCCCTAGATTCCCAAGGACATTCCTTAGATTCTCCATTCCCCCCAACCAAATTAATTAAATCCCTTTCCTAATGCTTCTGTCTTTCCTCATCTTTCCCATTCTCTCCTCTGGCTCCCCTTAAGTTAAACCCCCAACCTAGTCTCTCTCATGTCCCACCCTACCTGCTATCTTCCCCCCACCCTCTACCTTCAGACCTGGGCGAAGGAGAGGATAAGAGAAAAGTAATAGGCCTACACAGTACCTACTCTTCCACAATATATCCCCAAAAAATTTAGCTGTAGAGATTAAACATCCATGGCAGGTGTCTATGCATCTGCATCATAAAAGCAATTCCTCACCATTGGGTCAGTGGTTCACACACATTTCCCAGTCAGCATTAGGCAATGCCCCTCCATGCCACCAACTGAGGTCAGCAAGATGGACATCCAGAAGACCATACAAGGAAGGGGAAGGAATGTTATCAGGGACTGATTGGATATCTGCCAGGTTTAATGGGCTCTTGTGTTACCGTGGTAATCAAGTTACTGTCCTAAAGAAGATAGACAACAGTTAGTTACATCATTATTCTATAGCAAGATCAACATAAGCAGGCATATATAAATATAAACATACTACAAGCTCCTTTATAAATGTTCATGTATAAGCACATTCATATGTATGCAAATCAACATGTGCACCCAAAGATATACTAATATACATGCAAACAGAACTTACCAATGGATAGAAAATCCTTTTGTAGAAGATAAAATGCTATAAAAGTGAAAAATATTATAGACTCTTTGAGTTTAAAAGGCAGGAAAAAGGTCATAAGTAGCTTCTACTAGGTCAATATCACTATCAGCTCCACAAGTCTAGATACTAAATCCTGAGACATAAAGAATCATTGTCCTTCATGACTAACTCAAGAGCAGGGGCAGGGTGGAGGGGAGAGAGGGAGGAAAATAGGAAGGACCAATGTCAACCTTATTACTCTAATCCCTCAGTCAATGTATCCTAAGATTTCCTTGCAACTTTACTGTCTCTATCCTAAAGCCTATAGTTACTTCACAACTAACTGCAAGATTGGTGTTCTCTTCCCACATAAGTATTAAACCTCTCTATAATTTAATTTACTCTGGCCCTAATCATTGGACATTCTTTGATGAACATGAAAGGGCCAGGTCAAAAAAGTATTCGAAATCTACCTAAGAAGATGCTCCTAGATCTTAAAAAAGAGAAAGGGACCTGTATGTGTCAAAATGTTTGGGGCAGTCCTCTTTATAGTGGCCAGAAACAGGAAACTGTGTAGATACCCATCAATTGGGGAATGGCTGAATAAATTGTAGCATATGAATGTTATGGAATATTATTGTTCTGTAAGAAATGACCAGCAGAATGATTTCAGAAAGGCCTGGAGAGACTTACATGAACTGATGCTGAGTGAAATGAGCAGGACCAAGAAATCATTATATACTTCAACAACAATACTATATTATGATCAATTCTGATGGACGTGTTTATTTTCAACAATGAGATGAACTAAACCAGTTCCATTTGTTCAATAACGAATAGAATCAGCTACACTCAGCGAAAGAACTCTGGGAATTGAGTGGGAACCACTACATAGCATCTCCAATCCCTGTTTTTGTCTGCTTGCATTTTTTATTTCCTTCACAGGTTAATTGTATATTATTTCAAAGTCCAATTTTTCTTGTGCAGCAAAATAACTGTATGGATATGTATACATATATTATATTTAACATATACTTTAGCATATTTAATACGTATTGGTCTACTTGTCATTTGGGGGAGAGAGTGGGGGGAAGGAGAGGAAAAATTGGAACAAAAGGTTTTGCAATTGTCAATGCTGAAAAATTACTCATGCATGTATCTTGTAAATAAAAGGTATAATAAAAAAAAAAAAGCTGCTCCTCTCAAACAACAGAGGATTCAATTGTAATTCCTATAAATACCCTTAAAAGACGTACTCCTAAGATGCCAATGTAGAGATCCTCTATGGCTCATATTACTCCCCTATGTACCCTATGGGGTACATAGGGCCCCAAGGAGTTGATGGGTCAACTAGCTTCAGTCCTGTTAAAGCTCTGTCTAGAGAAGAAGCCATCCATTTTTAAAAAATATTTAGAGGCCTCAACAGAAAAGTGATGATAGAACTTGCCTTAGTGTAGAGTAATAATGTGTTCAGTATATTTTAGGTAATAAAGGACCTTCTGAATCAACTTCAAAAGCTACCAAAAACATATGTCTTCTACCATGGAAAACAGCTCATCCCATATTTCTTCTATCTGTAGTGTAACCAGGAAATAATATATGTAAAAATACTTTTTAAACTATAAACTACAATTAAATGTAAATATAGACTATATCTAAATAATGTCTTGATGAAGTGGGCCATCTACGACATTTACAATATGAAACATTAGAAAGGCCTTCCCTGACCCAATATTTCCCAAATCATCCTTATCTGAAATGCCACCATTAGCGTTTCATTTGGCTTAAAGATTTTTTTTCTCCATATTTCTTTTTTAATATGTAAAGAATACATTAAATTACTACCTCCATTTTTGGGAGTTATATTTTATCAGGCCCAAATTTCAGGCTATAACATAGCATGGGTCTTCCAGGGAGATACTTAAAAAAAGTGTGTGTATATGTTTGTGTGTGGATACATATACATACATACACATTTAACAAGCCTTGGGTAGATCAGGATGGTGTCTAAGTCTCTAGAATATTACAAGTTAATTATAAGAATCCTGAAAATTAAAAAGAAAAAAATACACACTAAAGAACTGAGGAAATAAATAAGCAAGTATATAGTGCCTTCTTTATGCTAAGCATATTGTGTTGGCTTTTATCATTTGATCCTTACAACTACCTTACAAATACAAAAAACAAAAAACAAAAAATCCCAGAAACAATCAGGATTTTTGTTAAAGTAAAATAAAATTTATGTCCAAACAATCTATATGTTAAGTTTTATATATGATTTTTAAACTGTTTTAAACTTCAACAAAAATTGGGGGGGGGAGATGTAAAACTACTAATAGGGCAATTCCCCCCAAGAAAAAAGGAAGAACTCAGTATACCATAATGATCAAAAGGAAAGAACTTAGAACTCCTAGAAAAAGCAAAGGAAAAAAGGAGGGGGGAAAAAGAAAAGGAGGAAGGAAGGGAGGGAGAGAGGGACGAAGGGAAAAAAAGAGAGGAAGGGAGGGAAGAAAAAAGGGAGAGAGGAAGGGAGGGAGAGGTAAAGGGAGGAAGGAAGGGGGAAGAGAGGGTACTTATTAAACACTGACTATGTGAAAGAACAAAAAAATTATTCAGGTGAAGATGGGGACTGAAACCATATCAACACCAAGGTAAACCTGGAAAATAAGATATGTGGAGAGAAGTTAAGAATTCCCAAAGGGAAGGAAGCAAGTTCCACTCTTATATATATACATACACATATATATGTTTATAATCATATATGAGAATCCTAATATCTTCAGTTTTGTGCTCCAAGTCCCTTCCTAACTCAGAAAAGTACCTGCACTAAGGACATTAAGCTAACATCAATCAAAGCACAGTATACAAAATGATATATTATTTTCCTATTATTAGACTCTCTAGAATAATAGCTAACAATAGGTATTGACATTCTAAGACTTGCAAAGTACTTTATTTATGTTATCTTGTAGTAGCCATCCCTATAGGTTCAGGACCAGTTTTTGCCATCAGTACTGTTGCTTTTACTGTACATGTTCCCTTTTTCCTTTCAGAGTAAGACAACTGTACAGAATGTTTCAAGATTTCTCCAGGAAAGGGATAAATGCAATCTCAGGCTGCCTTGGGTTCCCAGGAATCAGGGGTGGTGCTCATCTGCTTATATCCATTGTACATCTTAGAAACATTCTTCCTGTTCCTGACAAGTCGAAAGAAAGACCTCCTTAGAGTGGACAAAAACTACCCCGATTTGGACTTCTCTGGATTCAATTTAATTCACAACAAGGCTTTACAATACTTAGAGACAAAGATTTAAAATGGCAGTCTCTGTCCTCAAAGAGTTTATAACTCAGAAGAAGAGACAAGTATGTACACAAAAGAGGGAAGGAGATACATGGAAATATAGAGACAAACCCCCAAAACCCCAGAGGTCGTCTGGTCCAATCCCATTATTTCGTAGTTAACTTGTCCAAGGTCACCTGAGAAGCAGGTGGCAAATCTGAGATTCGAACCCAGGCCCCTCGACTCCAAATCTCGTTATTTTTTTCTACTACACTAAATATGACAAAAGTCAGAATGAGAAAAGCACACAGAAAGGGTGACACACAGACACATGGCTCTCCAATCAGTGAAGGGGTCACAAGAAGGCCTCCCGCAGGAGAAAGAGCCCGAGTCAGGTTTTGAGCTATTTTAAAAATAGGGATGGGAAGAAGCCCCTTCTAGGGGTGGAGGCAGCGGCAAACCCATCGCCTCCAGTGACCTCCCCTTCCCGTGAGTTCCTGCACCATCTCTCTGACCCCCTCCCCAGCACCCGGGGTCTCTAGCCTCATGCCCCCACGCCCGACACGGACAGACATACAGACACAGACACACACACACTTTAGTCCCGTCTCCATCATCCTCTCCCGGTCTCCATGGCAACCCCCGGGAAGGCCCTCCCCCCTCTCCTCCCCGGCGCGCGCTCACCACTGGCTCGCTCCCGACGATTCCAGGCCTCGGCCTCGCCTCAGCTCCCGGAAGACTGATGGCCCGGGGATGCGGAGGCCCGGAGACTGGGAGCACCCCGGGAGAGGGGGCGGGAAAGCAACGGCGCCTCGGCCCGGCCCGGCTCGGCCCTCCCCGCCCCCTCCTCCTTAGCTCCGGTTCCAGGCGTGGGGGGAGGGGGGCAGAATAGAGGGCGAGGCGGGGCGAAACGGGGCGGGGCGGGGAGACCGCAGAGGCCGCGGCGGCAACGACGGCGGCCAGCGGCCGGCGGCCAAAAGAGTCCCCGCGCTCCAACTCTTCCGCTCTCCCTCCCCACGGCCTCCCTCCCTCGCTCCCTTGCTTCGTTGTTCCTGTCACAGGCGCGCCGGGCCGGGCCGGGCCGGGCCGGGCAGGGCCGCTTTGCGCATGCTCTCAGCGGCTACGCTCGGGTCACGTGGGCCCGCTTAGGGAAAGGTCAAGGCTGGCGCGAGGCCGCGCGTGGCTAGGCAGGAGCCGCGGACCTCAGCCGGGGGCTTTCGGGAGTCCTATCCGGCCGCCTGAAGTCATTCTCCTCTTGGCATTTAAGGGATTGACTTCTCGGAACCCAGCCCCGCCTGTTTTGGGTTAGGGAGATCAGAGGAAGCTTTGGGCTGACCCACGCGGTCCTACTTCGGGGGGATTGCGCGCGCGCACACACAATACCGTCCCACTAGCCTAGGTTAGTGCATCTTTGTGCAGAGCACCGCGGCAGACTTGGGGGAGGGCTGATGCACCCTTAGCTCTCTCTGACATCCCACCCCCTAGTCTTTCTAGCCATGTGAGAGCTTCCTGCCTCGTGCATCCCTCCCAATCATCCCCACCACGCACACGCAGCCATGGTGGACAAGGGGTAGCCGCGCAGCAGCAGCCTGCAGGAGAGGCCCACAGCACGGCACCCAGTTTCTACGGAGTATTAATGGCTACTTCGAACCTCCGTTTGCCATGGGCAATGAAAATCATAAATAATTAAACCGGCTTTATTTTTTTATGTGGGGCAATTTGCAGGTGGCGCAACGTTTTTCACACTACGATCCCGTGCATTAGGGTAATGCAAGTATTATCCCCACTCAACAGACAAGGAAGAGGATGAAATTATGCCTCTCCCGGGGTCATTGTCCAGAGGCCAAGTTCAAATCCAAGTTCCCCGTCCGAATCCTGAGCTCATTGCTTTATACCTCGCTGTCTCTGGGAGGTGCGAGGGAGGATCACAGGATAAGGTGTGATGGCGCGAGCACCTCTCTCCCGAAATCAGGGGATACTTCAGTGGATCTGGAACCTAATCAATGCGAGCAGAACTCAGTCCCTCCCTGCTTTCCCCTGACGTGATTCCATACATCCTTGCAGAGGATCCATTCAATATTCTGACGCTCGTTTCTTTTTTTATTTTACTTTTCGTGGGTGTCTTTGAAGTCCTTATTTGGGCTAACCATCATCTTCTCCCTGGGTCCACCTCCTTTTCTGAATTATACATTTCCTCGATGGCTTAAATATAGAGCATCATTGAAAATATGCTGCAACTTCCCATCATGCTGCCTTCAACTTTATTTCCTCTTGAGATCAATGTATTTCAAAAACTTACAGTCATACAATACTGTCAAGATGGATGTTTTTGCTGATATATTAATCCATGTAGTTTTTCCTTTACGGTATTTTCAGTGAAGAATCGTGTTATATTTTGGGTCTTGGTGAAGGCAGCACACTTTCATCTCCACATAAGAACATCTGAAGTATCTCAGAATGTATAGAGAATCCCGTTTCCATTTGTTCTGATTTAATACAAGCTGATCACGTGGGGGATGAAGAGGATGTATGTATGTATATTTGTGTATCTTATACCTCACATGGCAATAAATTGTTGTTGAAAAGAGTTACCTCTATGGTTACATTTACCAAGGAATTTTATTTTATCTTTAAATATATATATTTCTTGTTAATATCTTCAAGCATGTTTTGTTCTATCAAATCAAACATTTCACATAACTGAAAAAACATTGAGTGGGATCTTAAACTGCCTTTATCTTTTAATAAGTTATGTAACAATAAAAATTTAGTTTGCTAAAGAAACTACACTGTATACTTTTGAACTTCCAATCCCACTACAAGGCATGTATCCCAAGGGAGTCAAAAGACAGAAACAAAATTCTATTATATATCAAAATATTCAGAGTTACAAATATTTAGTAACAAAGAACTGAAAACAAAGTAGCCACTGATTGGGCAATGCCTAAACAAACAGCAAATTGCAATACTGCAATGTATTGAAACATTTTTACATAATAAGAAATAACAAATAAAAGGAATTCAGAAAAGGAGTAAGATTTATATCAAACAGTACGAGCAGAATAAAAAGAACTAGGACTGTATACATGATGACCTAGAACAATATAAATAAAAGATTACAAACTTAAATGATGAAGACTGAGCAACTGAAACAACTCTAAAAAACAGATAATCAAACATCTTCATATTTCCCTTTTCTCACAGTTGGGTGGGGCAGAGTGTGAATTTGCAAAAGCAAAATGTTGCCTAAATCGACACTATATTGGTTGCTTTTCTTTGTTACAAATGTTAAGAACTGGAATGGGAGTGGGGGAAAAATAATGATATTAAAAACCACAGTTTTAAAAGAACAAAATTTTAGATTACATTTTAAAATTATATCTGGAATACAGACTGGGAAAATCTGTTCCTTTCTGTTATTTTCATCAAGATTATAGATCACATCATGTATCTTTTATAAAGATAATAACTAGCATTTATATAGCATTTAAAGATTTGTAAAGCACTTTGCAAATATTGTATCCTTACTACAACTTTGATATATAGATGGTATTATTTTCCTCTCTTCATATAAGCAAACAGAGATAAATAGCAATTAAGAGGTTTATTCAGTCACACAGTTTCTAAGTGAGATTTGATTTAAATTCAAGATTTTTTTTTATGCCTATCCCTAGCCATCTCGGCATATTAACCAGAATAATACCCTTAGATAATAGAAACCATGAATTGTTTATTCCATTTTATGTCCATTTGCTTTCATCCTGGCAATTTTATCTGTGATTGTTGGGTGTGGAGGGACATATAAATTGAGTTTCATGCCAAATTTTCTACAGACTGTTTTTTGTTTCCACTAATTTACACTTTTATATAGGGATATTTCTTATAATCTGCCATCCTTCTCCATGTTAATTTACAAATGGTTTGACATTCTAAAACAGTGTTGCTCTTAAGTACAGTGTTTGTTGGCTTATATGCTGCCCTCATTGGGATAGAAGATTAATATTTTTGCTTTTTCCCATTTTCTATTTTTCAACATTATTGAATAATTTGGAATAGGTCAGAAGAATAAGGCTATTTCAATTATTCATAGTGTTTTTAATGTTTATCTACTTTGATATTATTTTGACCTTTGTTTTAATTAGTCTATAGCCTGACTATATAAAGATGATTCTGAAATTCCTTTCACATCAATAAAAAAACTATTTCCTGTTAAAATATAATTTAAAAAAAATTTTTTGCAATATTGTTGGTATTCCCATCTTTAACATCTCTTCTGGAAGAAAGTATTCTTGAAATTCAGGCATAAGTCTTCTGAATTATCTACCATCTTTGGCCCCTTTTGTTTCTCAAATCTGAGCCATATTTTCCAATAAAATTTTCTTCATCCTTCCCTAGGTCTCCCTTCACATTGAGGTAGATATCGCGTAGTATGTATATTGGGGTTATATCAGATTACTAGAAGATCTAGCAGAGAATGCTTTCATAATTTCTTCCTTCTTTCAGTACCTGATTGATCCCTGGGCCATATACATATATCTCCAGACACCCTCATTCCAGGCCAACAATAAATGTTGACTGACTGAAAGCTGCTACCTATCTCAGTTATAGAATCTGAACTCTATCATTATGCCTAACTAGTCTCAGGGCTATTTTCCCTAAAGGAAGAAGGGTAGTAATCCTAGGTTCTCTACCTATTCATTTTATTTAAATTTTCTAGTCCTTGATTTCTTCCCCCCTCCCCCAAGTTACATTGATGTTATTTGTCCTTTTTCCTGAAAGAGATCAAAATAATAATCATCATTTTGGGGTCAATGTACAGTGTATCATGCTGTAACTGATTAGGTTACATTGATGCTCTTTGCTTTAAGGACAGTCATTTCCCTTTTATCTCCACCTTCACGCTGGCCCCTTCATTTTTGCTCTAACTCAAGAAAAAGCTTCTAAACAACATTCATAAACAAGAACAAATCTTACTTCTCTGTTGAAAGAAGTTAGCGATATCTGAAGCTCTCAAATTGTGAATTTAGTTATTGCAATTAAACAGAGTTGATTGCCTTTTATTGTTGTTTTCATTTACATTATCATAACGTTTGTGGCATAGCATTTGTTGTCCCCCTGGTTCTTCTAGCTTCATACTCTCAGGTCATACAAGTGACATGTTTCTTTGAATTTTTCATATTCCTCATTACTTATGATACAATTATATTTCATTACATTGAGATCATCAACATTTAATCAACAAACAAAAATAAAACATCTATTATATTCCAGACCTTGTACTAGGTTCTGGAGACACAAAAACAAAAATAGAATAGTCTCTGCCTTCAAGTGGCTATGTATTTGTACATAAACCTCTAATTTTTCTAAGTGTGTAGAGTTTATAGCAGACATCTAGAATGAAAAGGAGCCTTAGAAGTCTAGTTCAATTCTTTGATCTAGAAATGAAGAATCTGAGGCCCTAAAAGGTTAATTCACTTATTAAAGTCATATTGTAATGCCAAAGAAACTGAGCAAGATAGAGGTTGGAGACCAATTCAATATTTTATTAAATGGAGAGAGATACTGGGAGCAAATGGATCTTGGTCCCAGAGCTGGACGAGACTACCATCTCAAAGAGTCCACGGGACAGCAAGCTTTTTTAATAGGATAACAAGAACAATGACATAATGGGAGAAGTACCTAGGTGGGGATAACCTAATGGTGAGGGAGGCCCTTAGGATGACACAATATAGGGAGGTTACTGATACTCTAATGACATCTAAAATGGATAAACCTTTATCCTGTCAAACATTATGAAGGAATGTTTATTGCCTAAAGATATAAAACTTTCATCTCATCAACCATTTAAGAAGGAATGATTATAGCCTGGGGTTTTGGGGCAGAGCAACTGAGGTAGACCTTTATCTCATCAAACATTAAGAGGGAAAGGTTATAACCTGAGGCAGAATAACTAAATCGGACAATTGGAGAAACTGGGTCCCCATATTAAAAGGGAACTTTGGCACAACAATATAGGTATTAAGTAAATGAGAGAAAAGTAAGAGTCAAGTACTATGACTCAAAGTTCAGTGCAATTTCCACTGAACCACACTGTCTGTGCCATGTGCTACAATTTGTCTAATTACTCAATTCAATGAAAAAGCCTTTTTTTTTTTTTTAATCATCTAGAAGACAGATACTGTCCAAGTCTCTAGGAATACAGAGATAAAATGAAAACAGTCGAGGATCTGAAATTCTCCTGCAAGAAAACAACATGTACCCAGATTAGGCAATATAAAATATATAAAGTAATTACAAAGTAATTTCAGAGTAGTAGTAGAGTAGGAGGAAGTGAAAGCAACAGTGAATATCAGGGGAAAAAATCAATAGGAGGGCCACTTTAGCCTTGAATGATTAGGAATCCCTATAAGCAATAATAAAAAGAGAATGCTTCTGTCTCTGAGGATAACCAGTACAAAGGTAGAGTGGGCAAAGAAATATCATGATCAGAAAAAGTGGCCCAAACTGGACCAAACATAGAGCATTATGATAGCAAGTAAAGTGAAATATGTCTGGAAAAACAGCGTGGAACCACATTGGGTTTTAAATATCAAGTGGCAGAGTGGCTATAGGAAGACACTGAAGCTTCTTGGGCAAGGAGATTGATCTGATCAATATATAGATGGAGGCATAAAATAATTGATATCTAGCTTTAAATATGCTAGATAGTTCTGTAAATAACTACAGATATAGAGAGCACACAGACTGTTGGAATCTTTACAAACTGTTAAGTCATTAGAGTTGAGCCTGTGAATTCACAAAGTTACAAAGTTTACTTTGTGAATCTTCCATATTTGTGAACTCCAATGAATACTGGTGTGAACACAAGCTTTGTATCAATTAGTTCTACTTAGTACCTTGTTTCTTCTGGCCCATAACATCTCCTTATAGGATTAGATCAATCATATTGAACCATGCTAAATTAGATAATTAATGTCTCTATCAACTCTAATGACTTAACAGTTTGTAAAGATACCAACAACAGACTATAAGGTTTTTTTGTTACTAAAAAAAAAAAGTTCTTATGAATATGTTAGCATAAATGAGTCTATATTTTTAGAAAAAGCATTAATAAATCAAAGGTCATGGATAGTTTATTGACTTCTCTAGCATAATTCCAAATTGTTTTCCAGAATAACTGGGTCAATTCATAATTTCAATAAGTCTATTAATGTGCGTGCTTTCCCCAATTCCTCCAGCATTAAGTAGTTACAACTTAGTTTTGCTACCTTGAAATGTCAGAGGTTAAACCTCAGAGTTGTTTTAATTTGCATTTGTTTATTAATTACTTAAAGTGACCTTTTTTGTGGTTATTGATAATTTGTAATTCTTTCAAACTATTTATCTATATCTTATGATCACTTATCAACTAAGGAATTCTTGATTTCCTAATCCAAAATTTGAAGTCAATGAGGCAAATTTCTAGTTAATTGAATCCTGGTAATGAAGTTCTGACTTAAATTATATAGGGGGAGGGAAGACCAATAGGATAATTTGGGGATTAAGAAAGGTCCTTGTGACCTCTTTGTAATATCATTACCAATATCTTAGGTATTTTGACACCTAGGGCAAATTGATTAGAGATAGGGAAAAGTGCTAAGATGTGACTACTCTTTATATGGTTGAAGTAGTTTAGAGATAGAAGTCAAAGTAGAGAAAGCTAAGGAAATAGGTCACTACTGTGAATTTATGGTGTTATAAGACTTGAAGTCATTTTAGACACCTCAGATTTAGGGCTCAAGATAAATTGTTACCAATGACTATTTCTCTAGCTATGACCCCTGGCATTAGCAAAATAGGAAAATGTGATGTCATTCCAACCATAAACTCCAAAACTTGGGCTAATTGTACTTAAGCAAACACTATAACCCTTACAGCAGGATGAGACTAAAAGGACCCTGACTTTTTACATACTCTTCCTATCCTCTTTTTAGGCCTTCTTCTTCCCAGAATTCAAATATGATAATGAAGAATGGGAGGAGTATTGGATTGGGGAGCTCCTCTCGCCATAGTCATTCTCCCCGGTAGTTTTCCATTCAGGAACAATAGAATGGAGTGAGGATGACTCAGTAAAACTTGAGGGTGGGTCAAGGAGCCTCCTTTTCACCCAGCTAAATCATTTTCAAGGACCTGGGGTTCTTTTCTCCTTAAGGGAATCTGAAATTGAGGAACTGGGAATTTCAGGTCCAAGTTTTCTTAAAATATAGTGAAATACCTAGGGAGGCAAAGTGAGACCCTGATGAACCAGAGAATCTCTACAAGGAGATAGAAGGGGAAGCAGGCTTTCTTCTGCTTATATAAAAAGATATCTGGTTTGGGGTTTTTTGTTTTTAGTTCTCAATTATCTCCCACATCCACCTACCATAGGGTCAGAAATTCTATCCTTAGGTTAAAACATCTCTAGAGTGCTTTTGTTAAGCTTTATTAAATGGATGATCAAACACATGCATCCATGAGCTCATTATCAATTAGAAGAGTCCTAAGAGGGTAGCAATAGGACTAACAATTAATTGGGGGGGAGGGGAGCGCTTAATAAGGATCCTGGGTATTAGAGATGAGTTTGGCAAGGGTGAGGGTGATAAGAAATCCTTAAGACAAACTTGATTGATATTAGATGTTTTAGTCAAAAATAGTAGTATCTTATAGCATGGTAGAATAAACATGAGGCAAGGAATCAGAAAATTTGGTTTGGCATTCAGATTCTGCCACTGACTAGCAATTAACTATGAACAAGACCCTCTTCTTATTTATGAAAGGAGGAAATAATTTCTGAGGGCTTTTCCAGCTCTAAGATCTTAGGATTCCCCAACTAGAAAGCATACATGGGATAGAATGAAGGGATACTAAGGGGCAGAGAGGAGAGAAAGGTCAGAAGGAGGCCTAATCATCACATGAATAACTATCCTGGTTCAAGAGTATTTTAATTCAATATAAACAAGTCTTTACTGAAATCCCTGAATACTCAATTCATTGGGATCACAGAAGGCATCTCAGATCACAGAACCAGAAGTTTAAAAGTTGGTATATGTGTGCTGGTTAATAGCATTAGGAATATATGTACACATATGCATATATTTTCATAAGCAAGTATGCACTAAGGTATGTTTTCCTGTTCTATGAAGGCACAAGTAGGAACATTGAGGCAGCAAATTGAGCTATCTTAAATCTAGCTACAGAGCATTTAAGAATTAGGATTAGAGGGGGCAGCTAGGTGGCACAGTGGTTAGAGCACCAGCCCTGAAGTCAAGAGGACCTGAATTCAAATGTGACCTCAGACATTTAACATTTCCTAGCTATGTGTGACCTTGGGCAAGTCATTTAACTCCAATTGCCTCAAGGATTAGGAAATTCAAGAAAAGTTCTAAATTTCTTTATCAGATCTTATAGACTACATAAGATCAATCAATGAATTAGAAAGCATTTATTAAATGCTTATATGTGTTTAATAAATGTAGCAGGTAATAGAGATACCAAGACAAATGGTAGGTTCTTTGCTCTGAGTAAGTTTACATCTGTGAGGAAGACACCATGTACATATTTGGGGGGAGCGAATCAAAATAAATACAAGGTAATATTGAAAAGGAGGGCAGTAGCAGATGGGGAAATCAGGAAAGGTTTCTTGTAGAAGGTAGAGCTTACTGGGTTAACACAAAAGCCATAGAAGCTCTTAAATTCCTGTCCTTTGGGAGGCATACGCAGCGAATATCACACAAGAAAAGAAAACAGGAGAAATATGAGATCACTAAAGTCAAGTTATTGCAAGTCTTTGAAAATCTACCCTTTCTTTGTTCTTCCACTCTCTCATAGGTAATGCCTTAAAGGTGTGTCAGTAAGACTAAAATACGTTAGCCCCAAAGACAGGGCAGGGTGGCTCTAAATACTTCCTGATTTTGTGTATCTCCTGAAGCCCAATTCTGAAACTGTCTCATGTAAGTCATTCTTTCCTAATAGCAGCCTTAGCTAAGTCTCAGCTGTTCTTGTTGCCAACAAGGCCAAGATTACAGCATAATGCCGGAGTTCTGCTTTTGATTCTAAGTTTTGTTTATTCAGTTATTGATTGCTGTCTTCGTTAAATATTATTAACACATTACATTGGATAGATTCTACTGGATTAGGGGAATGAACTATATTTGGGTTAATGCCTTTTTTCAGGATTTATTCTTTTTTACTTCTTTTGATGTATTGAAAAATTTTCCTTGTTAAGGAAAACAGCTAACTTTCTTACACTGAGAATCCATTAGAGTAATAAATTTGAAAGAACCAGCTTGTAGTATAGTGAGTGAATAATTAATAACAACAATAATAACAATAGCTAACTATTTTACATAGTTAAAATATTTTACTATATGCCAAACAATGTGGTAAATATTTTACAATTATTATTTCATTTGATATGATAATAATAATGATAAAACTGATTTTATCCTGATTAAGGAGGTTAAACTTGGGACAAAGAATTAAAAGGATTATATTAAAAGTCTGTGAAGGTATTTATATTGATGGGCTGATCACTCAAGACAATCAAGGATTCAAGATGGAGCCATTTTTTACTGATAATATTTGCAAACAAATAGACAATTAGGACAGGTCCAGTTTAGCCAAAGGGAATGAGTCATTACATTTCAATTCTTCTCTAATTGATTTTTATCAATTTGATTTTTATTAGGTTTAAACAGATATGTATGTGGTAGGGAGGGGGGAGGGGAGGGATGAATTGGTATGGGAAAATTAGCAGGGTAATACAAAGACTGCATGATTCCTTATTAATGAAGCAAAACTCAGAATATACATGTAAATCTCAGGATACATGTAATAATATCAAAAATAGATATAAATTGTATCACTTTAAGTTTTGCAGAGTGCTTTACATATATTGTTTCATTCAATCTCATTTGATCCACAAATAGTTACTACTTTCACATATATAGTTTGATTGCTACCAGCCCTTTCTGTTCCATTTGTGATCTGGGAATGAAAAGTGATAAAGAACTAGCCTTAACAGTGGTGACAGAGGATGGTATGTTGAAATCCATATTCTGACACTGAAGTCCTAAACAAGTCATTTATAATCTCTCTAAATTTGTTTCTTCGTCTGTAAAATACCTACCCAAAAATAGGGTCTTAAAGTCCTGAAAAGTGCTAAAAATATTGCCATTGTCTATCCTCTTTGTTTTTTTTCTTGGCCTTAATAGTTGCGTGGGTCATCTGGCTCCTGCACACCTGGACCTAAGATCTCAGATCTGCTTCTAATTCTACTTTTTTCAAACCTCCTAACAATGTTTATTCTTTAGTATAGAGGTAATGGCCTCTGGATTTTTCCCGCCTTCACCATCACTCTTTCCTTTCTTCCCAGATCCCAGGCAAGAATTCCCTCCTCTTTTTCAGCTTGGAGCCCTATGAGGGGGGGACAGGATGTGACAGTAGGGGGTGGGAGGACAATGATTAAGCAGGCAGATAGATGGGTATCTGAGACCCACGTGTGACTCATGTATGGACATGAAGTGTAAAATATCCCAAAATAAGGTCTGAAGATCCTTGGAAAATGTTATAAATATTGTCATTACTATCCCCTTTGTTTTCTTGATAGTTGTATGGATTTTCAAGCTCTCCTTTGGATATCAGATCAGACTCTTTCCCAAACCCCCCAGCATTTCTTAAATATAGAGACAAAGGTTTGGATTTTTCTGTTGTAGTCTTTCTTCCAAAACTATTCATAATTCTTCAATCCAGGCTGATACAGATAGAATTCTCAACGTGGAGACTACAACTAGATTTCGTGGAGTATGTGAAATACTCTTAACTGAAATTCAGCATTTCCTTAAAATATATAAAAGTGAGAAAGCGGATCTATGGGTTTCGTCAGATTGTCAAAGAGGTCCATGACACATTCACAAACAGGTTAACTAACACCTACCAGAACAAAGGTATAGCATACGAATCAATAAGATAAGAACCAAGTTGATTCTTCCAGTTGCCCTCTTCCGCCCTCTAGGATAATTACTTTTGTTTACAACCTCCAATCTCATGGAGATTGACAATTCCCCACCCCCATTCCGGTCCACTTTCCTATAGCAAAGAATGAATATCCTCAAGATTCGAGGGTTGCAATCTCACATCTCTGAGGAGGCACAGACAGATCTGCTTTGGATTATAGGGAGGGGATCGAGATTGACAGCAGAGTAAGAATATCGGGGCGAGCCTCAGGATAAGATTCGGTAATACAGAAAAATCCACCTAATGGAATAGAACGTGTCCCTACTTAAGAGTCACACGTGGATCTCAGATGCCCATCTAACTGCCTGCTTAGTCATTGTCCACACCACCTCTTCCGTCACATCCTGTCCCCCGGCATAGGGCTCTAAGCTGCAGAGGAGAGAATTCTTGCCTGGGACATGGGAGCAAGCGGAAGAGTGATAGTGAAGATGTGAATGGGGAAAAAGTCCACATAACCAGATTCCCAAAGTCCCAAATTAAAATGAAGGAGGGGATAGATGTTGGAGAAAGAAAAGAACTAGCTGCAAAACTATGTCCTTTATAAACTGCTCAGTGGGAAGGAGGATGGGGTGGGGATGATCCGGGCCCAGGGTGTTAAGCCGCGAAAGTCATCATTGCTGATGGAGTTGCAGGGGAGAGATGTGGTGACCCTACACTATAGAATTTGTAGTTTTGGAAGAAGGGAAATAGTATGCACTTGCAGGAGAGGTGACTGGAAGGACTGAAAGTAAAGGACCTTCTCCTCCTTATCCAATCTACCGCAGGCTGTAATCTAAATCAGTACAACTGGATGGGTCTGCGGGCATAGGGCAGGGCCACCCCTAGCTGGCCGAGAACTGGTTCCGCAACCCCAGGACCTTCCTCATTGGCCGACGGGGACATTATTGTATTCGATCTGCAACATGTCCTTCCGCCATAAAATTTAATCCCTCAGGGAAAGAGCCACTCCTTTTCGCCCTCCCCCCCACTCTCGTTCTCGCCTAGTTAGAGGACGCAACCAAAAGAAGATTGAAGGCGTACTGGGCGGCGACAACAGGAAGGGTGGATGGGAGACAGAGAGGGGGAGGGTTACGGGGGCGGGGATTGCGTATGGATCTGCAGTAGTGCTGCGGCAGTGGGATCACCTTGAGACTGCAGCTTCGGAAAGCGGCAGAAGAACGTCGCTTCGGAGCAAGAGACGTCGCCACTTAGAGCTCCTTGGAAGGGACATCCTGCGCTGGAAGGTGAGGCCCTTATTGCAGTCTCCTCTTTGTCTCAGCCTACACTTACCTATCCGGGAAATCCATATTATTAAGAACTAGAAAATTTAGGGGAAGCTGGGCAACTCTACATCCCCTATGCCCCACATTCTCCTTCACACTTTTTCTGCTACTCCTAATTTCATTTCAGTCCAACTCCCACCCTGTTTCATCCGTCTCCAGCTCTTCTGGTATATTTCTTTACCCCCACGGTTCCTCATCTCATCATTTCATCCACCCCATCTCTTCTAGAATATGTAATCTTCCTCTTCTTGATTTTTCTCTTACTTCCTAGTGCGGTTCTTTAACCCTTCTTTCCAGTTACTTTAATGTGTCTCATCTCCCTTTTCATCCCTTTCTGTGCTCTTTTGGTGTGTCCTTTTCCCCTCCTCTTCCCTCATCTCATCTCCATACCACCTCTTTGATGCTTGCTCTTCTCTATTTTATATTTTAGCCTCCTCGGAACTCTCTTACTATATGCTCTTTCCCATTTCATCCCCCTCCCAGCTCTCTTGGTGCACGCTCATCTCCCTTCCAGCTCACTTGGTGCATGCTCATCCTCCCAGCTCTCGTATGTGTTATTCCCCTCCTCCATTCTTTCCCTCTCCTAGCTCTCTTGGTACGTCTTCTCCCCCTCCCCCATTCCTACCTTTCTGGGTGCATACTCGACCCTCTCCCAGCTCTTAGTGCTCTTCCCCTCCCCCATTTTTTCTTCCTTCCAGCTGTCTTGGTACGTGCTCTTCCCCTCCCCTCCCCCATTCCTACCCCCTCCTGGCTCTCTTGGTGCATGCTCATCCCCCACCCAGCTCTCTTACTTATAGAGCTCTTCCCCTCCCCCATGCTTTCTCCCTCCCAGTTGTCTTGGTACGTGCTCTTCCCCTCCCCTCCCCCCTCCTAGCTCTCGGTGCATGCTCATCCCCCACCCAGCTTTCTTACTTCCCCTCCCCCATGCTTTCTCCCTCCCAGTTGTCTTGGTACGTGCTCTTCCCCTCCATTCCCCCATTCATTCCCCCTCCCTACTCTCTTGGTGCTTACTCTTCCCCTCCCCCATTCCTTCCCCTTCTGTGCTCTCTGGGTGCATGCTCTTCACCTTCCCCATTCCATCCTCTCCCAACTTTTGACACCCTTTCCACTTTTCTTCCTCCCTGGGCACTTCTGGTTAATGCTCTACTTGCCTTCCAAGCATGCTCGTATCCAGGGCATGCTTTTTCCACTTCAGCTTTTCATTTCACCCCTATCCTTGGCCATCTCATGGACAGCTACTGGGTCCTTCTCCACTCTGTACAATGCTTCCCTTACATTCAGTGGTGGCAAAGATCAGGACTTTCCCCTTTTCTTTTAGGTTTTAACAACCATCACAAATACAGAAGTAGTTTGGGGATCCTTTTGAATTTGTGAATGTGAGGCTTCTTTTCTTCCCCTCCGTAACTCTACCCTGTGCTACTATTACACCCATATAAAGAAAACATGTCCTGGTAAGTTAGTTTGGGATGGGAGGAGATGAAAAGAGAATTGTCCCTGATTATTGCAGGCAGAGTACAATTACATAATCCTTTCCTGTAGTAAAGAGAAGGAAGGTGGGTGTGTTTTCTTAGCACTTTTTTTTTCTTTAAAATTTTTCATAATTTCCTGTTTTGCTCAGCTTTTGATCTCTGTGGGGAAAAAGACATTGAGTCCTCAGAATCTGAGGCTTAGTCTGATCTGTATTTACCTGGTTTGAAATACTCTTTAGGTAAGTGCTTCTGTAAAGAGGAAAAGGGCAGCTCCATGATGATGTAGGTCTTGGGACCTTCCCCTGAAGTCAGACAATAGGGCTTTTACATAGTGCTTGAGTAAAAGTTGGCTGGACCAGACTTCTCCATCTCTCCCTGACTCCCATGCACGTAGCTTCTGGTAACTCGGTGACTGCCTACTGCTGACTGGCTGCCTTAGGAACTGTTAGTCATATTTTATGCATTACTCTTCCACCGCATGATGCAGAAGGTTAACTCCTCCTGGATTTAGGAGAGTAAGAAAGTTGTTAGAGAAGGTTGTCGTTTATCTGTCTCAGACATACTTTCCCACATTCTTTTTACTTACTCATTGAATATGTTCATTTAGTGCTGAGACTAACATGCTTCATTTGGGCATTTGGGGTGGGGATTAACACCGGAGAGAAAGATGATAATGTGCATAACCATTGAATGCCTATTTCTCTTGTCACAGAATAACATAATGGGTCAGAGAAGTTAAATGCCATAATTTTTTATATTTTACTTTGCACTAAAACTGCAGATATGGAAATATATGATGATGCCTCATGGTATATGATATCCAGTATAGTAGTAATTAATGAGCGTCACTATTTCCCTGAGTTTTACAGAAAGTTAGATATAATGTTGTTCAGGAACTGAAACTTCCAAATGTTTTATGTTAACTAATGAAGACTTCGAGGAAGTTTATTTTATCTTTCTCTGATTTAAGGCAAAAATTAAAGCTTGAACTCGCTTTCTTTGCGATTATAAGCTCCTTGTGGGCACAGACTATTTACTTTGAATTTCTTTAGTCTGGCACAGAAATGCTTAATAAATGCTTCTTGGATTTAAACTTACGTGAAAAAAATTTTTGGTGTTGTTTCAATTAACTAATGTCTCCTGGAAACTCCAGGGGACCTCAAAAAGAGACAATCTCCCGAGGCATGCATTGTTTACCAGGCAACTAATAATTTTGGAAAATATCTATGCAAATTCCATTGAGACAAGCATCTATTGGGCTTGGATAGAACATGAATCAGCAAGAGTTTTTTCTCTTTTTAAAAGTTATGTTATTGTTTCACTTAAACTGGCAAAAGTGAATTTTATCTCTCTCCATACTCCCTCCTATTCTCCAATTCTATATGTATTTTTCTATGGTATAGTAAATTATTATTTTATGTGTAGTTTTCTTTGTACAATAAAATGTGAACTCTTTGAGGGCCAGAGTAGTTTACTCTCTGAGGCATCCCAATTAGATATGCTAGGTTACTAAATAAGTGTTTGAATTGATTTTATTTTGCCTGCTTCTATACCATGCAATACATCTGCTAGTAGATAAAATGAGTAAATAGCTTTGCTCTCTACAGCTAAAATTAGAATTGTGGAGTCCTAGACCCTTCTTGCATCCAAGGGTGTGTCTGTTCCCTAGGGCACCAAAAAGGGTGGGTCTGATGACTCCCTGCTGCACTGTTGATTGCAAAGGTTTTGTTCTCTATATCACAATCACCAGAGGTGATGAAATAGTTACTTCAGAGGAAAGTGATAATTTTGAAATAAATTTGAGCTGGAGCAAAGTTTTCCAAGATGTATCAGCCATTCAAGATAACAGCTTTTGAGAGAGCATTGTTTTTTGTTGGGTGAGTGAGGAAATTTGTATTGCCCTTGCCTATATAGAAGCTTCCCATTTCTTTTTTAGTCTAAGAGAATTGTGTTCATCTCCTCAAATCACTTCTTGAAGTAAAATTTTCATCTTTAAATCCAACCTCTATTCTAGGTTCCAGATTCCTTTCTAAGTAGTGAAATCAGTAATAAAACAGCAGAACATTTTGCCCCTTCTGGTTAAAATAGGGTGGAAGATAGTTATTAATAACTTACATGATTTTAGGATTTTCAAAGACCTTTCTTACCATGTGATGCAGGCAGTACAAATTATCTTCATTTTACAAATGGGGAAACTGAAACTTAGGTAGGGACCCTCTCATTTAAATATCTAGTTTTCATCCCCACTATTTTTTCATGAATTTGAAATCTAGAAATGATTCTATGAAACCTCATGCATATCTTTGAAGCAAAGGTTTTTGGGTTTTTTTTTTTTTTTACATCCAATAATTCGACTGGAAAAGAGAAGAGATGGAATTGAAGAACTTGGGATAAATTATAGTATTTAGTTTATTAATATAGGGATGCTTTGACTAACATTTCTTCCAGCACATTCTCCAATTTGATTATTGCATTAACGTAAAATAATTTAGTTGATATAGGAAAAGTGTATGGTATGACTTAAAATTTTAAGACAAAAATCCCCTTAAGTACTCATAACATTAAATAGGGTCCAAGGAGAGAGCCTTTAACTACAATAATTTCTTCAACTTCTCTCTCTTCTCTCTCTGTCTTTGCATCTCTCTTTCTGCCTCCCTCTCTCCTTCCCACTCCCCACCTTTTTCAGTCAATTGGGATTAAGTGACTTGTCCAGGGTCACACAGCTAGTATTAAATTATGAGGGTAGATTTGAATTCAGAACCAATGCTCTAATAGCTGCAATCTAGCTGCCCCATGACTACATTAATTTCTAAACAAGATGATATCGATAGGGGGAAAATGCCTATGCAAAGTTTGACTGACAACCTGCTTCAATTTTAATTTTACTTTAATCTCTCCTGAAAGAAAATCAGGGTATATTTGGCTGAACTGAGGAGAATTGGATAAACATAGAAATAGAAAATGCTTCATTTCAAATTTTTCCTTTGGTTCATGAGTCCCTTAAATAAGCCTATTTAGGGTGTGAGAAAGGAATGTTTCAGCTTAGTTTAAATGTCTTTAGAAAAGGCATAGTGACTTTCTGAGTTTAGATCCTGAAACAACAGGTTGCTGAATTTTGCCTCCCAATGAGAGGAGAGGGCTGAGCAGCTTTGGAGGGTTATTTTTGGCAGCAGAACTGCAGTGTGGTGTGCTGAATGGCACGTAGGGTGACTGTAGTACCTACCCGTGGCCAGCAAACACAGGAAGCCAAACAATCCAGGAAGAATTTTATGAGAGGGGAAAAAAAGAGGGCAGTTGATCTGCAGAGGCTTTAAATGAATGGTAAACCATCTGCTTGGTGTGGATCTAGGAAGGCAGATTGATTCCACTGCCAGTTGGGCATGGTTTTAAAGACTGATGTAGTAGACTGGCTATGATGAATGGTGGCCTGAATTCTGGAAAGAATAACTAACTATTGGATTGGAGGGTAGGTCAATTTTTAACAGCATAGGCATTCTGGGCCAAATTAATTTACAGGGATACCCAAGTATTCCAGATCAGTATAGATTTGTCTTCACTTTCCAGAAACTTCTGTTCTTAGTTAAAATGGTTTTATTTTGTGACTGTTTATATGACTTATATTTTATGAAGGAAGGGGGGGAGTAGACAGTTGAGAAACCACAGAGCTATGTCACATGGCTCCCCAAAAGCAGTGGTTGGCAAATTATAAGGCCCCCAAACTATTTTTGTATGATCTTCAGAGAAAGATAGTTTTTTTGCATTTTTAAATAAAGTTTTATTGTAATAAAAATAAATTTTAAAAGTTCTTAGTTCAGAAGACAGCCACCAACCTCGAGCTTAACAATCTAAAGATTTTTTTTTAATAATAGCCTTTTGTTTTTCAAAATACATTCAAAGATAGTTTTCAACATTCACCCTTACAAAACGTTGCATTCCAAATTTTTCTCCCTCCTTCCTCACCTCTCCCTTAGACAGCAAGAAATGCAATACAGGTTAAACACATGCCATTCCTCTAATCATTTTTCCACATTTGTCATGATGTACAATAAAAGTCGAATCAAAGTGGGGAGGGAGAATGAGAAAGAAAAAAAACCAAGGAAGCAAACAACAACAACAAAGTGAAAATACTATGTTGTGATCCACATTCAGTTCTCATAGTCCTTATTCAGGATGTGGATGGCTGTCTTCTAAAGATAGTTTTTTCTTAATACAACCTATACCTATTGTATGTTACCATGACATTGTATAAGGACCATGGGAAAGGAAGAGGAAGGTAGTTCTTTTTCTTTTTATTTCCAAGTGTCATCGGACCTGACTCTCACAATATCTGCCTGTTAATTACTTTGTTTAAAAAAAAAAGGCCAGAATGTCCATCAACTCAGCAGTTGCTTATTTTACTGCTGTTCACTTTTTTTAAATTAGTGATAGTTTTATTTGTATTTTGCCTTGATAAGACCCTAATGAGGGTATGATATTGTGTTTAGTTCTAAACATCAGTTTGAGAAGACATAAGATTTAGTTGACTAAGATAGTGCCTTTTGAGCCCTTGTCATATAAAAAGCATTTGAAATAACGGGGAAGGATAAGATTCAGGGACCTCTTTGGAGGAGGATTCTTTAGTTTATTCGGAATCAGATCAAAACCAGAAGCAATGGGAATTACAGAGAGTTGTATATTTGCTATCTAATAAAAATATCACGTTGAATCTCGGGTTAGTATATATGTAAGACAAGAGTTTATTAAATATTTACAATATGCCAAGCACTGTTTGAGGCTCAAAGAATAGGAAAGAAATAGTCCTTGCCCTCTCAAGGGTCACATTCCACTAGGGCAAGCATAAAAATATGTATGTTTACATACATATACATATGTATGTAAAGTATATGTATATGTACATTCTATATGTATAGAAAGTGAAAGATCAGGTAAGAGAAGATGTATTTGTGCTGAGCCTTAAAAGACTAGGAATTCCTTAAGGCACTGGAGGGGAGGGAAGAGCTTTCCAGGCATGTAGGACATCCTGTACTAAAGGCAAGTAAGATAGGTAGGAAATGGAAAAAATGAATTGTGCAAGTAGGCAATTATGGTTTGAACACAGATTATATGAAAGGGGAAGTAATATGAAATATGTTCAGAAAGACAGGTTGGAGCCATATTGTGAAAGACTTGAGCAGACAATGAACAAGGATCTGTTTGTAATCTGCATTGCTGGAGAGACAGGCTCATTTCTGAGTACCACATTGAGTAAAAACTGATTAGAGCTGTCCAGAAATGAAGCTGCTTTGGAATAATAATGGTCCTAATATTCTTGATCAGAAGTCTTCAAGCAGAGACTAGATGACAACATTTGTTAAAGTGGAATTTGGTCGGGATTACAGAATTAATGAATGCATTATTCAGATAATCATCTGAGCCTTTGTTGCTCCTATATTTCAGATAAATGTAGTTTCCCACTCTTTAGAATAGTTTCTATAAAACACTTTTAGACTAAAACTGGTTCCTGTTTAAGATTAGTAAGGAAAATCTGTATATATATAATACCTACAAATGGTACGAAAACTAAAAACTGTTTATCTTTTTCAAAACTTTATCTGACTAAAAACCAGAGCTGTTCAATTCTATTGCTGAATATTTCTGGTTTCTGACTCAAATTCTGCTTTCATCCCTTTAAGATAATAGCTGGAAAAGACATTAGATGTCACCACTTCAACTTCCCCTTTACAGATAAAGAAACTGAGGCTAAGTGAATCTAACAGTACAGGTTGTAAATTCCTTTGGACCTGAAATTCATAATCAAGTTCTCCAATTGCAATTCTGGCACACTTTCTACTAGGCCATGCTGTACCTTAGGCTTCTGAAAGGATGTGTCATTCTGACTCTTTGGTATCCAGTATAGTATAATGAATGTAAATTTTTTTTCTTGAGTATTTTTTCCTATAACAAATGTGATGCTTTGGGAATTCTTTCTATACCAATACCAGTAATAGGCAAGAAAAAGAAAGTCATAGAATTTCTGCCTATAATATCTTCCCAATACTTTCTTGCAGAAGGGAAAGGGAAACTCATTTACTGAGTATAGAACCCTTTTAGCTTTGGCTAAAGATTTTATGCCAAGTTGGAAATTAGTGAGTTGATTGATAAAGTTGATTAATAGTTGATTGATGAAGAATTTGGGACTTAGAGAATTAGAATAATTAGCTGAACACTTCCTACTTTTTACAGAATGATGCAGGATCTTAGAAGCAAAATGCTTCTAATTTTAAATATTTTATTTTCCCCCAACTACATGTAAACACAATTTTTAATGTTCTTTTTTTTTTTAAAGTTTTGAATTCCAAGTTCTATCCTTCCTTCTTCTCCCCCAATAATAAGCAATCTGACATGTTATACATGTGCAATCAAATAAAACATCTCCATATTAGTCAAAATTTCTATAATTTAAATTTTTTATTCTTGCCTGATATGTAAACAAATATTTGTGTCTGAGAACAGGGGAAACATAATTTGGAGAACCCAGAAATATTTTAAAGTAAAGTGACAAGTTACCCTTTATTATGCAATGGAAAGAAGACTGGCTGGAGAAGAGGGATTTTTTTCAATCTCCTTTTTCTCTTTGTATGACAGTGGAAAAGGGAAATAACCAACCTCTTTGGGCCCCTGTCTCCTTACCTGTAAAATAAGGATTGAACAAGATGACCTCTAAATCTTTTTTCCCTCCAATTTTCTAAATCTTTAAAGCTTGAATGAGTCATGAGAAAGAAATGACAGTTCTGAACAGCATTCAAATGATAAATCATAGCCTGGACTGAGTAATTTATATAACGTTTGAGTTTGGGGGTTTTTGCTGGAGGTTTGGGGGTTTTTTTTTCCCCTTTGGTATAGTAAGAAGGTAGCAAGTGATTTTATTGGCTCCTCACAAATTCAGAAATCTTTAAGGTTGTATATTAAGAGGAGGAATTTGCTTTTCTTTGGACTAAGTAATTCCATATCATACAATAAATATTCCTCAATTTGTTTCTGAATCGGCAAGGATTAAGAAAGAATCTTGGCTTTCCCTTCCTCCTTCCCCTAATTTCTTTTCTACTCTTTTCCTGAAGACCTCAGAACTTGGTTCTTAAAGAGTTTTGGGACAAATTAGTTGATGGGCAGCTGATTAAAATTGTTAAGGACACTTTTGTCCTTATATTTTCCAAAATATATTTTGTCATAGTATCTCTGGCTTTCCACAAGACTGGATGAGACCAGGTTATAGTAGTGGAGGGCAAGAGAGGAATGTGGTGATAATTCCTGTTTTAACCAGTCCCATTCTTGATATGTTGTAGATTAAAATAACAAAACTGAATATGATAAAAGCTGACTCTAATGAAAAAAATCTCATTTTTCACAAAGGTATCTTCCCCATGGCTTTCAGGAAGATCCTGCTACAGTGGCAAAGGCTTGGGACTAGGGCATCAGTATCAGGAAAGATTCTTTGCCAGTATATATGGAGAAGTTGGATAACTAATAACCAGAGGTGGATTGTGCATGTCTTTGCCTCTTGAGGAGGGTTCAATGAGTCAGCTGCCTGATAAGCCATGCTGCATGTGCTGGTAGGAAGCTATTCTGAAGCCTGCCTGGTAATAGTAGAGGGGAAGTAAACTGCAGAGAGAGTCTTTCTGATATTGCCTATCTCTGGCTTTCCACAAGACTGGATGAGACCAGGTTATAGTAGTGGAGGGCAAGAGAGGAATGTGGTGATAATTCTGTTGGAAATACAAAAGGCTAGTTAACTACTAAGAAAAACCCATAGCCCAGGCTATAGACACATCAGGCAATTCATTTTTTGGATTTTAATCTGCTAATATGCAATGCTTGCATATTTAGTACCATGCTAAATTACATGAGATTTACTAAATATTAGGTGATGGAAAAATGAACAAGTCTATTCAGATAATATATACTGTCATTTATTTACTAATTATTTATGTATTGCTTCAACTTTGCAATCAGTTATAAATATTACAAGCATTTGGGGGAAAGGAGTCCTTTCCACCTTTATTGAACATCACTAAAAGTCTAGAGAGCTTGAAGGTTTCAAGAGAGATGAGAACTGACATAGAGCTCAAATACTGATTTAGATAGATCCTGAGGAGGGGAAAAGCCATTCCAGATAAAGATCTCAAAGTGACAAAGCTTGTAGGCGTGTTTTAAAAGTAGTAATGGAGAGTATTATTATGGGTTAGAATTAAAGAATAGTGAAAAATAAAGTTGGATAGGTTGGATGTAAATAAAATTGTAAGGGAGATGGAAACTGACTTATTTAAAATAGAAGCTCTAATGATGTGGGGAAAGAAGTAGAGAGAGCACAGAAATGGCAGCTGGAAAACCTATGTTTTACTCCTAATTCTGGCATTAATTTTTCCTTTATTGGGAAAGTTATTTCACTTCTAGGCTGTCAGATGAAATTGATCTAGACTTCTTAAGGTTCTTTTCACCTATAATGTTTTTTGATCACTAAACTTGTTATTCCCCCACTTAAATATAATAGGATAAAAGTCATACCTCTCTTAGCCTGGCACTGGGGTTGTAGCATTGTATATATCTATATTATGGTAATAGTAAATGTGGATTAGTGAGAAGAGTGGTATATTTTTCTATGGTGCTTAAAAAAAATCTAGGTGAAGTTTGATTCCGATGATGAAATAATTTATGGGATTTGTCCAGTCCTGATTTAAGAAACTATTATAGTAATACTCAAACGAGAAACTTTATGATCTTTAAGTTAATTACAAAGTTGAATACTAAGGATATGTTTTAGAAACCAAATCTTCAGAAAATTATTTGTTGATGGTTCTCTTGATCCCTGGGGTCGAGATCAAGTATTTCTCCTTGTATTCTTTTCCCCTACAGCATAAGAATTTGGAAAAACTAAACAAAAGAATGGTTAAGGAATAAGTTGAATTACTAAGGTGCTTTTTAAAAATTTACTTATCTAGGCTATTCCTGGCAGGATCAAATCCCTACTGATATTAAAACACTGAGCACTAATGGAATTAAGTACTTAGAAATGGCTAGACCTATGAAGGACAAAGAAACAAAAGAGCTGATGGAAATATCACAAAAGGGTTGCAGGCATAATGTCGGTAGATAAAGTTTTACTCAATTGAATAACTTGGAAAGTATATGTATAGCTTTTAACCAGTTGGTGTTATGACTTACTCCTGCTACATCTGAAATAATTAGCATAAGAGATAGAATTGTAGAGAAGATAAAAGGTGACTAGAATATTTGTTGACAAGGCAATAATCCCTTCAGTTTAATACCCTAGAGATAGCTGTTTTTGCAGTCTATGGACCACTCCATTGGTAAGACAATTTCCTCATAATCTTAATATCTGACCTTTAATTTATTTCAGAAACTAAGATATTCCTTCAATCTTTTTACAGCCCTTCAGGTCAAGGTTCCTTCTACTCATCAGCGTTTAGTTTCCAGTTTGAACCATCAGATTTAAGTGAAAACAGTAAGACAGTTTCAAAAGATTACAGGTATCCATTTCTTTCCTTGCACATACATACAAAGCCACTACTATACATGTTTTATTATCTAAGTAACATGCAAGGATCCAAATAATATAGAGTTGGGGTGGGTTTGGGGGAGCAGCATGGAGTTGATCTTTTAAATGAAATTACAGTTTATTATTTAGTCTAGATATTAGTCATCTCAAACCTAAGAGAAAAATTGTAACATTTGAAATTACTTATCTCAAATGTGTGGTCCTGATGATACTAAACCATTCCTTTAGTAATCTTGCCTCTGTACTATAGAAATATTTTGGTAGGCTAATCACATCTATGGAGATAAGGTACCAGAATAGGCCATTCACAAAATTACATTTCACAGTTGAAAGGAATATCAATATCTGCCTAAGTTAACTTATACTAGAAATACAATCATGTTTACAACACATTGGTCATTTAGCCTTTCCTTGAAGACCTATCTATAGATTGGAGGTGAGGGGGAGCAATGATACATCTAGAAAATATCTATTTCACTTTTGGATAACTCTATTTGTTAATTGTTTTATTTTTTACATTTGTTTTTTAAACTTGATAATTTACAAAGCTTACCATTGAGAAGCACATGTGAAGTTATAGAAAATATTTCCATATAAGTCATGTTGCATGTTCTCTCAAAAAAAAAGCACAAGAAAAATGGGATATCACTAATTGTTGGGATCTTAAAGTTATATAGCTGGTACAGGACCTTATTACCTGTTGCCCAGACTATCAGAATGGCATGCCCCTTTTTCTTCCTGCTTAAATCTATTCCCCAGTCTAGACTATTCTGTATTCAAGATTCCCAGTCCCTCTCTAGCCTCTACAAACACACCCAATCAGTGGCTCCCTGTTACCTCCTGGACCAAAATAAAATACTATTTTGGCCTTTATAGTATAATCTGGCCCCTTACCTGTCTACTTTCTTATACTTTACTCCCTCCTATAAAGTTTTTAATCTACTGACACAGACCTTCCTGTTCCTTGCATAAGACACTTCCAACTCGCTCTAGGAGTTTTCACATATTGTTTCTACCTGGAATTATCCCTCCTTATTTCTTCATCCAAACTTTTGTAAATTCAAATTTCACCTTCATGAATTCTTCCCCAGTCTTCTTAGTCTTCGTAACTTTTTGAGTAATTGGGGCTCTTTTCTGCTTATGCTGTGGGATTCTTTGCTATCTTCATTAGCATGTTACATTGAGCCTAAAGCTGGCTTCATTGAGCAATATAGCTCTCTACAACCACCAGATTTGTCTCCTGCTGCCTGGCTATTCCTTTCTTATTATCAAATTTAAAAGGTGACCTCATGAACTCATTAAATCTTGGTTGATTTAGAATAATGTTCTGACATAGGATCTTTGCTTCTTGGAATTTTGACAAGCATGCCATCTCTGGCTGTATTCAAGTCACTGATTTTTTAAAAATGAAAATGGCATAGGACCACAAACATACCTGGGACAGTCCATGGAAGTTCCAAGATCACATTATGGTACTTACTACTTTTATTTTTTCCACAAGAATAGCATGAGAGACTATGAGTTGTGCTCTAAACCAAAACACGCACTGATGAATCATTATCTTAGCTTAGTGACCCTTTCAAAAAAAGATTTGGATGAAAATAATGCCTTTGGGTCATCATTGCCTTCTCTTTAATAGGATTTGAAGTCAAAGCTTTGAGATTATCTAGTTTCTCTTCCTTTATTCCTCCCCCTCCTTTGTCCTACTATACTCCTTGGCTCTTATATGGAGGTGGTTTTTCATAGGTTAGCTGGGATCATTACTATAATCATGACACATTAATATTGTACTTGAACATTTACCAAAGGCTTTCCTTACAGCATATCTGGGAAGAAAGCAATTTAGTTTATACATTTTGAGTTAGGGGAAGGAGTGGAGGGGTAGAAGGTAGCCTTAAAATATTTTTTACCTTTTTATAGGAATACCTCAGAGATTGCACATTTGGCTTTAGACTACCACAGTAAAGTAGGTTACACATTCTTTTTCAGTTTCCCAGTACACATATAAAAGTTAAGTTTACATTATAATCTGTTAAGTGTGCAATAGTATTATTTATAAAAGCAATTAATATACTTTAAAGATAATTTATCTTTAAAAAAATGCTGCACCCAAAGAAAGAACACTGGGAAATGAATATAAACTGCTTGCATTTTTCTTTTTCTTCCCGGGTTATTTATACCTTCTGAATCCAATTCTCCCTGTGCAACAAGAAAACTATTCGGTTCTGCACATATATATTGTATCTAGGATATACTGTAGCCTATTCAACATGTAAAGGACTGCTTGTCATCTGAGGGAAGGGAAAAATTGGAACAGAAGTGAGTGCAAGGGATAATGCTGTAAAAAATTACCCTAGCATGGGTTCTGTCAATAAAAAGTTATGTTTAAAAAAAAAATGCTAGTCATCTGAACTTTCAGCAAGCCATAATCTTGTTTTGGAAGTCTTGCCTCAGTGTTAATGGCTGCTGACTGGTCAGGGTGGTGGTTGCTGAAGACTGGGGTAAGTGATGGCAGTTACTTAAAATAAGACAGCAATATTCACTTGAACAGTTAGTGGACATTGTATAGTTATTAACTGGTCTAATTTCAATATTTTTGCATCTCAGGGAATAAGGAGGCCCTACAAGAGGAAAAGATGAGGAGAAGCTGGTCAGTAGAGCAGTCAGAACATGCATAATATTTATCTATTAAGCTTTATCTTATATAAGTATGGTTCATTGTGTGCACACACAATTACAGTGCTAATGTCAAAAATCACTGTTCACAGATCACCATTAATAGATATAATAATTTTAAAATATTGAAAAAATCATCAAAATGTGACACCGATACAATATAATCATGTGCTGTTGGGAAAATGGGACAGATAGATGTGTTCAATGCAAGGTTGGCACAAATCTTCAATTTATAAAAACAAACCTGCAGACTGAACTGTAATAAAGTGAGCTAGATATCCCGGAAAGTGATAGGTAGACAGGTAGAGACACATAACAGGGTGGAGAAGGGGAAGGAGAAAGCTGGATAGTACAAATGCACTCGATATATTAAGGTGTTTTTTTAAAAAAAAAAACACATAGCAAGGAAGAAACTTGCTCATTTGGAAGCAAGTAGATAGTCACAATCTGTTTTGAAAATAAGAGTTAATGTTTTAAGGACTGTTGTCTTCAGAAAATAGCTTCATCCAAAATCAACTTCACTCTCAGATCTACATATACAGCTTTTATTTCTCTGCTGAGAACTAGTCTTGAATTATCAAGTCAGTCAATAAAATCTATTAATGTTTAATGATAGAAAAAAAAGAAAATAGAATAGTTAACTTATATGACCATTTCAGTCCAAGAGCAGATTGAACATTATCTTACTGGCAGGATTTCTATGTTACTATAACAGTCAGAATTCTATATACTGTTACTCACTCTCATTAAAATGAGAGGCTATTAAAGGAAGGAGCATCTTGCTGTCTTTTGCCTGGTGTCAAGCCACATCAGGAGTATTATGATCACTTATGGATGCCACATTTTAAGAATGATATCAACAAAATGGAATGAGTCCAGCTAGCAGAATAAAGAGGTTGGGAATATTTAGCTTGGAAAAAAAAACTCGGGTAAGGACATGATAACTAGATGTCTTGAAGTATTTGAAAGGCTTCATGGGCAGGAGCTATACAGAGGCAAATTTGTACTCGATCTTATGGGAAAACTTAATGATATTTACAGCTATCCCAAATTGGAATGGGGTGCCTTAGGATGTAGTGGGAGCATGGTCTTGAAGTTGAGGCTCTATGATTCAGTTTCTTGATGCTATAGAAAAGTTTTAAGATACAAAGTAGACTGGATTATCTGAGATCTCTTCTGATTCATTCTCTGAGGGGGAAAAGTATAACTCCACATCACCCGCTATATATTTCCATATACATGGATTAGCCTTCTCTGAATGGTGACTACCTATACCCAACAAGTCACACAAAGCTTGCTCCCTCCCCAGTAAAATGGAATGTTATAACAAAACAATCATTCTACTCATTGGAAAACAATGCTGTATTCTTAATCAAGAGTGGTTTAGAGCTGAAAGACTGGTCCTTATCATAGTTATATTTCCTAGCAGTAGTTGATAAAGATAAGTGCATGACAAACAAGTAAAGCAACTTTGATTTATTTAAATGTAATTGAAAGAAAAATGAAATGGACAGCAGAAATATTCACAGAATATAGTCATTTCATCCAGAAGTTAGTCACATAAATTAATTGCTACAGCAGAGATCTCAGGGAGTTCAGAATGTGCCTTGAATGCACATGTGTTCAATGAAGCAGTGAAGCACTGGTTTATTTGCTAGAGGAAGATAAATGACTATCAAAGAGTTGGCAGGCTATCCAACTGTGCAAAACATCCTAGGTGCATTCAGGGATGAAATTAGGACTGCATACAAAAGAAAAATGGAAAAAGATAAAAAGATTTGAAAAATCTATTTTAAACAAATTTCATCTAGAATAAAGTCTCAGACTAAGATTCTAATGTCCCAGTCCACGTTGAGATTCTTGGGAGAGGTAGAGATGGCTCTTGACAGAACAAAGATGGGCAAAGCAGCCAGATTTGGATCAAGTATATCTAGAGCAGGTCTGGGTAATCGGTCAGTTGTGGGGGCGTTGAAGGACCTGTACAGTGTCTAAACAAGAGGACATAAAATTCAGCCTTATTAATAATAATAGGAGGAAAAAAGTCATCACTAATCATCTAGGTGGTACAGTAGTGGATATACAGTACAAATCTGGAATTAGGCAGACCCAAGTTCAAATGCAGTTACAAACACTGTGGCTTTAGGCATACCGTTTGCCTTTTGCCTCAGTTCTGTAGCAATAATAGGCTATATCTCTTAGGGTGATTGTGAGTTTTGAAAGTAATTTATTTAGAACAAATGTCTTGAGTCTGAGAAACTTGCATCTCTGTAGAAATTAAGGCAGAATCTTCTGTATATATATATATATATTCTTCCAAGTAAATCCCTATTGGCCAGCTCGCAGAAATTCCACCTATATGCTAAAAAGGATTCGTTTAGTATAAAACTAACACAGTATCTTAACAGCCTGCTTTTTGTCAGTATTCAACTCTTTACCCAACAGGATTGCTTAGTTCTAATGAAGAAAAATAAAGGTCAGGGAGGGAGTTAGTGTGATGACCTAAGTCAATTAATGAGCTGTGACAGTGAGTTTGAGCTATGCTGCCAAAAGGGTAGCTAGGATTGCCAATGCTAGTAGACTACCGGAAGATTTTATTTCTTTTTCTTTTTTTTTATTTTGGAGGATAATGAGAGTTGATTTCTAGCCCTCTATTTTTAGAAAAGTTGCACACAGATGAAAATTTTTTTAAAAATGGCAAAGTAACAGGGTAATCATTTCTGTTAACTGGAGAATTTGTGTTCCTTGTGTTAATAGTGCATGTAAAATCCATTTTTAAAAGCAGAGTGTATGAGCTACAGAGAGGCCAATTTTTACTGGATCAAATTAGAATGGTATGGCCAGTAAAAAAAAAAAAATTGGCTTTGCAGAAAAGCGTCACGCCAAACGTTTTATTAATCTTGTACTTGTTAGGCTATAGGATTTGATACCTGGGTTCTTTTCTCATTAACTTTCTGTCCTGCTGTCTTATGACTCAGGAATATGGAGGCGAGCAAAACGCCAAGTGAATTAGCATGCACAGCTATTCAGAACCAGCAGCTGTTTGCTGCCATGGCCGACACCTTTCTGGAACATATGTGTCGTTTGGATATCGACTCAGAGCCCACCGCTGCCCGAAACACTGGAATCATCTGCACCATTGGTGAGTTCTATGGCAATAACACAGATGCTGCAGGCTCTCAGAGCTTTCTTTGCTACAAAGAGGGTTTGGAGATCTTATATTGTTAAATGGAAGAGATTTTTTTCAACCTCTTTTTATCTGAGTTTCAAATCTGATTAACACGGAATTTGTTTTAAATGCCTGGTGAAAATAAAAGGGAATTTTAAAACTTGAAGAATTTGATCTAGAATACTAATGTTGGAAGTGACGGATTTATTCTTCCCTTGAGGATTAAGTAGGAAGGGCAGTCCCTAGACTGTCCTTTCCAAGTCATTTTTCTTAAAGGTCCTGAAAAAAAAAGGACGTATTATGTACAACAGATGGGTTGGACCCAGACATGGTGCAGAACATAATAGAACACTGCATCTAGAGCTGAGGAATTGACTTTTAGTCCTAGCTGTGCCACTTTCTAGATGGATTACCTTGGGTAATTACTTTATCTCTTTTGAAAGCAAGTTTTCCTTAACAGTAAAATTGAAGAGGTTGAACTAGATAATGATTAAGGTTCCTCTAGAGTTCTGACCAAACCTCATCCAGTGCTTTTAGTCCTAATTAAACAGGATACAAAGTGGGGGTGGGGGGAGGAATGAGAGCTGGGAATCAAAGAAAACAGAAAATAGAAAGTTTAAAGCTTCATGAAATGTGACTTTTATATATAGCTAGCTGTTCATGGTTTTGTCACTTAGGTCCAGCCTCCCGATCTGTGGAAAAGCTAAAAGAAATGATAGCAGCTGGAATGAATGTGGCTCGTCTAAACTTCTCCCATGGAACTCATGAGGTAAGGGTCCCGGCAGGAGTGGAGAGATGAGTGTGGGAATAGTCTCTTCTATTGCTCGTTTCATCCAAAAGATCTTTTTTAAAAAGAAGAAAAATATGATTAACATAAAAATATAAGATATTTCTAGGTGGTCCCTTTTTCTTGCTTTTCTGTTAAACCTTTCCAGTTAACAAAGAAATTAAAACAACTGATACAATGACTAAATCTGGCAAGTTTATACAGTATTCTACCCTCAAGTCTTCCTGCATTTCTGCTGAGAAGTATGAGATGGGGTTCATTATCTCTTGGGACCAAAGAATTGAATGTGTAGGGTTCTTGTAGATAGCATTCTTTTAGTGTAATTAAGTATATTTTTCTTGTTGTGAGTCTACAAGCATTTGTTATTTAAACTGCCAGGCTCTGCTAAATGCTGAGTATATAAAAACAAATATGGCTCCCATGCTATGGGATGAGGTATAATATGCAAATAAGTATGAACATAGAAGCAAAGGGAAAGTAATTCCAATGAGGAGATTCCTCACTTCCCTGTAGGAATGGGAATGGGAGTGAGAGTTTATAAATGGCCAATTCATAACTTGAACTTAGGTCCTCTGGTTTCAGAGTCATTTTGTTATGACTTTGTAGCAGTTCATATGTCTACCCATTTTTCTGAGTTCTTTAATGGTCCTTATTTCTTACTGAATGGCAATATTCCAATACCTACATAGACGTTTTGTTTAGCTGTTTCTCAGTTACTTGGCACCTATATTTTTTCATTTCATTATTTATACGAAAATATAGCGATGAATAATTTGATATTGAGGTCGTTCTTTCCTTAATACCCTTAGAGCATCTACTCAGTAATCAGGTTATTGAATATGAAGAGTTTAATCACTTTTTTTTTTGGCTGAGGCAATTGAGGCAAAAAGTTAAGTGATTTGGCTTAGAAAAAATTCCAAAATGTTTTCTGGAATCAGTAGACCAATTCATAGCTTCACCAACAGTTTATTAACATTTATATCTATAGCCTTTCCATCTTTTCTCATCTTTGGTACTAGATATAAAATGAAGCTTAAGACCATTGTTTGATACTGGGTATCTATACAGATTCTTTTGTACTAAAACCCTCTTGTAGTTTCTTTCCTAGCAGAGAGTTAACCTTTTCTGGAATGTTTTTAGACAGTGAAATAAAGGATGGTGCACGTTCAATATACCTATATTATGAGTTGGTGTTCATGGAGCACCCAAAAATGGCATGACTTTTGGATATCCCTGAGACTTGGAGCAGCCTAAACCCCTTTCTTTCCTTTACTTTCCTGAGCTCCTTGATCAGCAGAATTACGCTGAGCTGTTGAGTTCTGCACATCCACCCTCTGGCATTTGGAAGCTGGTATTAAGTTCAAGCTAAGAATAAGATCACAAGAAATGAAACCGGGAAAGAGTGCTCCTCCAATCTAGAAATAGGAGGCTTTTAATTGTGGGGTCATTCCATAAACAGTTTATGGCCTGGTAAGCATCTGGCTTTGTAAAGGTCATAAGCAAGAACTTCCAAGTGATGGAGGTGAAGAAGCTGTCACAAATTACTAACACACGCAGATTGGATGAAGGCTTTCAAAGGAATAGACCATACTACTTATCAAAGTTACTTTGGTGTGACTTTACTGAGGCTTAGATCCTTGCTCCTAACATTTTGCATATGTTAGCACTTAGCATATGTCTTACATGTAGGGTGTAGGAGCTAAAATAGATATGAGATGTGCAACATTTCAAAATCTCTTTTTTCACTGAGCTAGATCTTTTATCCTTTATATTAGGATTTGCCTTTCTACTAAAGACTAGAAATGTTTAGAGATGGAGCTAGAGTCTAAATTAATGTTGAAGAATCTAAAACTCTGGTTGCTCATTTTGTAAAAATTGAAATATTCTCAATATAAGAGACTTAGATTTTAAATCAAAAGGCTTTTGCTGAGGTTAGAGTGATTGAATGTGGAAATTTTGCTGCACCTGCTGTCTCAAGTTCCTTTTATAGTTTGTTTGACTCTCTGCCAAAGGCCTGGTACTAGGCAACAGAATATAAAGGCCAAGAAGCACACATTGAGCTGTGCCAGTTTTCAGTCCTCTTCTGAGTCGACATTGAATTTCCCTCCCCCCTCCTTTTAAATTAAGGAATAACAGATATTCTGATCATATATATGGTAATATATAGTATCTGGTCCCTAAATTCAGTCATTGATATGAGCTGTTTCAGCGCTTAACACCCTGTAGATCTTCAGAAGTATCTGCTTTTATATAGTTAAATGTAGAATCTTGAGGAAGATATAGCCTTTGTTAAATTTCTTTCTATTATTGCAAAACAAGTTAGCAGTTTTCTCTTTTCAGTTGATCAAACAAAAGAAAGACTGAGTCGAAAGTTGTATACTGACTTTGAGATTGATCACTGAGAGAGTACCCTGAGATTCCTCGGGGACTCTTATTCATAAACCCCTTAAAAAGGGATTTATGCTCATTGCATTGAAGTTTTCATGAACAGTAATAGTGAAAATAGCAGGTGGAAAAATACATTTGTCAACGGTTTCCTTTTGACTTCATTCTCTCGACATTTCCAAACTTTTATCTTGTCTCTCTGAATTCCTTTCTAATCTAAGTTCAAATAAAAGGGATAGAGGATATAAAAGGGTACATTCAGAAGTTAGTGAGTAGAAAACAACTCTTAAACATATACAATTCTGGAAACAATGGGATGGGGGATTGACTTTCCCTTGTTACTCAGAAACCCAGGTTTATAAGACTTTAATAAGGGTATATACTAGTCTTCTTCCTCCCTACCTCTATCCAGCCTGGGAAAGGATCATTTGAGAGGCAGTGGCAACAATGTGTCCTATATACTAAAGCACTTAATTCCTGAGAGATACACACTGTCTAAAATAATCACAGCCTTTAGATCATATGATCCAAAAGTAAGATGGGGACAGGTGAGGGCAAGGCATGAAAGCTAAGGAATAACTTGTATTAAAGCTGTTTGTATTTTTTTTAATCTTTCCTAGTACCATGCAGAAACTATCAAAAATGTGCGCACAGCTACAGAAAACTTTGCTTCTGATCCTGTTTATTACCGGCCCATTGCTATAGCCTTGGACACCAAAGGACCAGAGATCCGAACTGGACTCATCAAGGGTGTATGTAGCCAGAGATGTGGAGGCAGGGTGAAATGGGCTTCAGTAGAGTTAATTTTTCTGTCATGAGTAATCACTTTTTGAGAGACAGAGGGAGGGAGGGAGAAGGATTGGGGGGGAAAGAGAAGAATGATGGCATAGTATGGTAGCATAGTAGTACCTGTGACAAGTCTTAAAAACATTTGTAAACCTGGGAATATTTTACAAGTGTCTAGCTTCTAAGCATTGTTCTCTCTTTGTGGGGAGAGCCTGGGTTTTTCACTGTAATGAACTCATTAATGAGAAGACTCTCTCCAACATACTTAGAGTGGCACAGCTGAAGTGGAGCTAAAGAAGGGCAGTACTCTCAAAGTAACTTTGGATAATGCCTATATGGAGAAATGTGATGAAAATATCCTGTGGGTAGACTACAAAAACATTTGCAAGGTGGTGGACGTTGGTGGCAAAATCTTTGTGGACGATGGGCTCATTTCTCTTCTTGTGAAGGAAAAAGGTATGCTTTTGTGTAGAGCTAGGGTCTGTTGCAAAACATTCACTTCCAAAATAACCTAGATCTAAGTATGTAGGGAAACCCTTTTGAGCAGTATGAAATTTGTCCTGCATTTATGCTTTCCTCTTTATTTTTTTAAAGCCATGAGATATAACTTGATCTCAGTTAGCCCCCTACTTCTGTGGAAAAGGATAAAAGATAAAAAAGGATAAAAGATGTGCTAAATTATTATATAAATGATGTGTTTTCATAATTGGGAACAGTAGCAACAAAAAATCTTAGTCATTCAGTTACTAGACTTGATTCAAGGAAGAACGTAAGCAAGCTGACTAGATTTGGGGTGGATTCAGGTTGAGAACTATCCTCCTGTGTTGTGCTCCTTGTCGATAAAGTATTTACTTATGTGTACATGTTAGCTCTCCCTGATAGACTCTTAGCAAGGACCATTTTATTTTATCTTTTATTTCCACAGCACCTAGCATGTAATAGATATTTAATGAAGGTTTATTGATTGATTGATAGGTCAGGATTTCCTTATAACTGAAGTGGAGAATGGTGGTGTGCTGGGCAGCAAGAAGGGTGTGAACCTTCCTGGGGCAGCTGTAGACTTGCCTGCTGTATCTGAGAAGGATATCAAGGATCTTCAGTTTGGATTAGAGCAAGATGTGGATATGATATTCGCATCTTTCATCCGAAAGGCTGCTGATGTTCATGCAGTCAGAAAGGTCCTGGGAGAGAAAGGAAGGAACATCAAGATCATCAGCAAGATTGAAAACCATGAAGGAGTCCGAAGGTGAGGGGAAAGAAGGAATGCTTAGGGACTTTAAGAGAAAAACTATGGTTAGTAATAGGGGAATGTGGTCCTGTCAGAGGAAGTTAAACTAACTTTTTTTTCCTTGCTTGCTTAGAATGGTTTGATAGCTAAAGAATTTGTTTGCTAAGGAAAATATATAAATTGGACCTAGAATCAATAGCATTCATTATCCTAATTTTCTTGCCCTAATAATTCACATTGATTTACTATTGATTACCCCTTCTATTGATGTTGGGGGTGGGAAGGCACTTGGAGTGAATATGGTGACCCCTTGTAACTTTATTCATCCTTCTACCCCATGCTGTCCCATTCCCCTAGGAGTGAACAGCCTCTCATTTTAGTTCAAGGAACTTCAAGCATACTTATGACAGCTTAGTATGGGTATGAGGTAATTGTTTCCTCTCTTTTACCACCTGATATCCAAAAAGAGCCATTCTGAGCAAGACAGTAGATAGATAGAATGATGGTAAGACCGAAGTATTGGATCTGGCTTTAGGTCAGAACCTTTAAATTCTAATAGGAAGAATGGCAATCATTAAATGGCCTTTAAAATCGGCAGAGAAAAAGAGTGGAAGGTGCTTTGAAAAATGAGCATTAGAAACAAAATTGTAGAGAGCTACTATTTTACTAAGAAATTAGACTAATTTCCTATTGGAGAATAGGGGAGAAAATGATGTGATTGGATACCTGAAATAATAAAAGGAATGAACTAATAGGTAGTTTCACTTTCTAAAAGGATTCTAGCAGGTATATATACACTTTCTCCTTATCCTTGAGGGAGGGTATCCTGTAATCTTGAGGAACTTTCCTACCAAGTACCAAGTCACCTTTGAATATTATCTTATTCAGGGATATGTAGCCAGAAAATGAGTTTCCTCTCCGGCCCTCCTAATAAATAGAACAGCCTTCATTGCCTTACTCAGTAGGAAGCCACAGGTCTCTTACAGACGCAGTTTTTGCTATAGCATTCTCCTTTCCATTACACTTTTTTTTTAATTTAATTTTATTTAATAATAACTTTGTATTGACAGAATCCATGCCAGGATAATTTTTACACAGCATTATCCCTTGCAATCACTTATGTTTCATTTTTTCCCCTCCCTCTCCCCCCCCCCCCCAAGATGGCAAGCAGTCCTATATATGTTAAATATATTGCAGTATATCCTAGATATAATACATATTTGCAGAACCGAACAGTTTTCCCGCTGTACAGGGAGAATTGGATTCAGAAGGTAAAAATAACTCGGGAAGAAAATCAAAAATCAAATAGTTCACATTCATTTCCCAGTGTTCCTTCTTTGGGTGTAGCTGTTTCTGTCCATCATTTATCCAATGAAACTCAGTTAAGTCTCTTTGTCAGAGAAATCCACTTCCATCAGAATACATCCTCGTACAATATCGTTGTCGAAGTGTATAATGATCTCCTGGTTCTGCTCATCTCACTTAGCATCAGTCCATGTAGGTCTCTCCAAGCCTCTCTGTATTCATCCTGCTGGTCATTCCTTACAGAGCAATAATATTCCATAACATTCATATACCACAATTTACCCAGCCATTCTCCAATTGATGGGCATCCATTCATTTTCCAGTTTCTAGCCACTACACTGTCTCTTTACATTGTAACTTTACAACTTTATAAAAATACTTTACACCCTTTTTAAAATCTCAGATTTGATGAGATCCTGGAAGCCAGTGATGGCATCATGGTTGCTCGGGGGGATCTGGGTATTGAGATCCCAGCAGAAAAAGTCTTCCTTGCCCAGAAGATGATGATTGGAAGATGTAATCGAGTTGGGAAACCTGTTATTTGTGCCACTCAGGTATATTTTCATTTTCCTTTTCTTTTTTGCCTTTTCATCCTCATCCTTCAGTGGTAGTGATAATTCTTAGTTATAGATACTTGGTTAAATACAGAACTTCTGAGGCTTTCTTAAAGCAATAATACATTATTGATGTTGTCTGGGTCATCCCAGATCTAAATTGTTTGTGATTGAAGTACTTTTTGAGTTGAATACATCAATTGCATATCATTAAACAGTCCAAGCTACTATGCACCTAATTTGAGTCCTGGGTTGACTTTGATTCAGTCCATTTACTCTTCTTTCTTCTATGATTTTCTAGACATTAGGATCCCTGTCAAGATGGGTTCCCCCAGTGGCTTAGCTCTCTGGTCTCCTTATATTCTAGACATTATAAGTCAGATGAAATAATTTAACTTTAGCATGTTTTATTGGAGAAGCAGTATGGATAGCACATAGAAAGCCAGCTTTAGTGTCAATAAGGCCTGATTTCAAATCACTGTGATTCCCTATACCAGAGGAATCTCAAATGCAGTTCCTTTTTCTCCCGCCTTTCTTACAGATTTCAAACCTGGGAAAGGGTTTTGGGATAGGCAAGGACAGGACTCATTGTTCTGGTTGGTATTTCCTCAGATGCTTGAGAGCATGATTAAGAAGCCCCGGCCCACACGTGCTGAAGGTAGTGATGTAGCCAATGCTGTTCTGGATGGAGCTGATTGTATCATGCTGTCTGGAGAGACTGCCAAAGGAGACTATCCAGTAGAAGCTGTGCGGATGCAGCACTTGGTGAGTGTCCTCTGTCCTTTGCAAGAGCAAGGGAAGATAGAGAAGCTTTACTTAGCCATTGCCTGAGTAGCAAATGTGTGAGGAGTGGTGGGGGAAGGGAGGGAGCCACTCCCTCAAGGGAAAGGCTCACATAAGATTCCTACCTCCATCCCAGTCCAACCACCACCATGTTTTCTTTGAAATGTTTAGTTGTTTCTTTTCTTCTCCATAGCCTTGTTCCCATTCGTATTTCCTGCCCACCTTCACTTCTGTCCTGGATATTCACAGGACACCTAGGGTTTCCCTAGAGGCTTAGTTCCTTAGTCCTGATCTTGGGCTTAGGCAAGCATATGAAGTTATTTTATTAAAGCCTATTTTTTTGGAAAGGCCAAAATTAAATACCAAACTTCATCTCCAGCCTCCTAGAGTTAGTTAGTTGCCTCATTCCATCCCCTTGATACTTATCTTAAGAAGTAATCTGTAGGGCAATAAAATTGTTTTTTCTGGCGCTTCATTCCTTTTTTTTTTTGGTCCAAAAGTAGCTCCCTTGTCCTGGGCCATACTGTTTTCATACCTCCAGCAAACTCCTTATCCCACTCCAGCAAACTCAAATATCCCACTGCCTCACCTCCCATTTCGGTTTAGAACTAAATACCTACCCTCAGCTAATGATGAGCGGCGCCACGTAAAGATCACCAGGACTTGGTTTCCTCCTGGTAGACATTATATTTGTCTCATTCAATTCTGATCATCAGTTGAGGGGTGAGGCATTTAGCCACAGGGCTGGCATGGATATTGGTGGTAAAGAAGGATGCAGTAACTGAAGACATGGAGTGAAGAATGTCAGAATTTTCTAACTTTCCTTCCCACAAAGGCTTTTTGGAACTTTCTCATGAACTTAAGAGGGCAATTACTATGTCTGCCTCTGAGGCCTTTGACTACAATGCCACCTGGTAGCCAATTGCTTTCATGGGCTTGAATTTCAACCTACACCAAGCACCGGTTGTCAGAATGGCAGCTACTTACTTAAATCAGAGTTTTCACCTAAACTTGACAAAATATACCTTGGGGTGTGTATTCTAGTGGTCCCTCACTGTCTGTAGCTGACAAGCTTTTTTTTTCAAAGTACCACTCTTGAGATTGGGTTTTGCTTTGCCATACAATTGTCGCAAATTTCAAATTCCCCTTTTACCTCTTAAAAGGCAACATTTTTGTAATTTTTCTCATTTCATGCCCAATTCTAACAACTTGGGTTATTGAACCTCACCAGAATTTATAGGAAAACTGCTGGTCAGACGCCTGGTTTGTATTAAGCTTAGGTGCCAACAAGATATGCTTTCCAAAGTAAAAAAGAATTTTGTGAGGCACCCTGATTTGAAAAAAGGGAGAAAGAATTGAAAAGCTAATAACTTAATATCATTGTTTGGGTCCCTTTTATGGGTGTGAAATAGACTACTAAGTATCTTTATTCACTTTTAAATAAGTTGCTAATCTAGAAAATTTTGAGCTTTCATGTAGAAGTTAGGGAGCAGGAACATTCAAGAGTAAATGTTAATTTGCATTTAACATTAAATATTACTCTTTCTCCTTATCTAGTTATTCAAGGTTAATGACACATCAGTTAAGGACACAGGGTATGCCAGGTGTAGTGATATTCATGGATTTATCTTCCATCATTTGGGGGTTTCTTGCTTCATTCTTCATGCAGAATGAAGCCTGTCAATCTAATAACTTTCTGATACTTCTGCTTGCCAATTAAATTAGTATAACTGATTCTTTTTTCTCTCCATTTCCTAAAGTCTTTCTAATTATTAGCATTATAATCTATAATCTGTATCTAAAATTTACCTTTTAATGTCTTGATCCAGCAAATTACTTAAACTAGAACTTCTTTTTCATTCAATTCTTTCAGACTTGTTAATCATTTGATAAGAATTTAAAGTTAAATGGAATATTAAATATTAAATTTCTGCATGCTTTGCTACCATAATGGCTCCACAGGGGACTCTTTATATGGTTGTTTATTAGTTTGCTTCATACTAAAAAATCTGAAGTACATCTGTGAGTCTGCCTACCTAGTAACTTGTGATTAAAATAAGCAGACTTTCCACCTCACCAATGTTCCCTTATTGTCTTATTGAAAGCTAATTGTGCCCTTATTTAAGAGCAGACTTGCCAAGCTTTATGGAGTCATTTAACATTTAATAATTTGTTGGTCTAGATTCTAAAAAGTGACTTGCAAGCCAGAACTGAACAAAACAAAACAGCCATATAAAAAGATCCTGTTCCGCTTAACTACGCTTTTGTCTTGAAGGCAATGTGGTAAAACATTCCACAAAGAAAAACACTTACCCAAACTCTGGGACTCAGTACATCTCTGATAAATATATATACTTTCACACCAGCAAGAAGTCGGTCTGTGTTGCTAAGACTCTGACTATATCTTGGTTTTGAGAGAAATAAACCAAATTCCTGCCCGTGTCCATTTTTTTCTCATCTACTTCCAACCAATACAATTTGACTTGGGCTAAATCAATCTACAAAATGAAAGGTATTCAACTGAGTTCCAAGTTTGCCTATAACAAAGGAGTCCTTGAAAAATAAAATAATTGTTTTTGTAAAACAGGAATTTTAAGCTCTCCTAATCTTTAACATCTTTTTTATTGGTCCAGTGAATTATTGAGACTGTTTTACCACTCTGCCTCTTGCAATTTAAATAATCAAATTAGCCAATTGCCAATTAACTCAGGATTGCTTTATGTTCCTTTCTAACTCATTCTATCTTTCCTTCTGTGGTTTCTTTTTTTGTTCTCTTTGTTTGTCTCCTTTCTCCCTCCCAATCCCCCTCTGGCTTACAGATAGCTCGGGAGGCTGAAGCAGCCACATACCATCGCCACCTTTTTGATGGACTTCTCCGATGCTCGACATGCACAGACACTGCAGATGCCATGGCAGTGGGTGCAGTAGAGGCTTCTTATAAGTGTTTATCACCAGCTTTGATAGTTCTGACGGAGAGTGGCAGGTAGGGCCCGAAGGGCAAGGTAGTAGCTATAGATAACAAGTTTTTTATTCCTTAAGAAGAAAGTCTTCAAAAATGATGACCATGGCTTTCAAAAAGTCAGAAGGAGTTTGAAGTAGGGCAAGAATCTCTTGGTGTAGGCCCCCTTGAATGTAGAACAGTAATTCTCACGGCTGTACCATGACCATGTTTGCCATCCTCTGCCGCTAAAGCTCTGACAAAGATGTGGTCTGTCCCTCCCTTCTTCTGTCCCCTTGGACGGGATGGGTGTTGCTCTTATAGATTGCCCGAGAGGCAGAGGCCGCCATCTATCACACGCAGTTGTTTGAGGAGCTTCGCCGCCTAGCCCCTATAACCAAGGATCCCACTGAAGCTGCTGCTGTGGGTGCCGTAGAGGCTTCCTTCAAGTGTTGCAGTGGGGCCATTATCGTCCTTACCAAGTCTGGAAGGTAGGAGGTAGCAGGTCATTTGGGGAAGGTCAAGATAAAAGGAAACAAACTTGGGATGGAGGTCAAAGTCCTCAAGGCATTTGGGAAGTGTGGTAACCAACCTATTAAAAGCCAAGCTCAAATGAATGGGAGGTAAGATAACATCAGAGCTGCTTCCTTGGAAGACTGATCGTCAACTTCAACAGGTTTGAAAAGCTGATTGTCCTTTGGGAGATGACTCCTGGAATCAGGAGGATCATAGTTTAGATTTGGCCTCAGACACTTAATAGATGTGTGATTCTGAGCAAGTTGTTACTTTATCCTCTTTGCCTCAATTTCCTCATCTGTAAAATGAGCTGGAGAAGGAAATGGCAAACCATTCAAGTATCTTGAACAAGAAAACCCCAAATGGGGACAAAGGGTCTAATACAACTGAACAACAAGTTGTATACTTAAAATTTAACTTTGTTCATATTTCAGACTAATCTGAGAGTAAAGTTAAATTTTAAGTATACAACTTGTTGTTCAGTTGTATTAGACCCTTTGTCCCCAAGGTGAAAGAGAAAAATACTAACCTGAGAGAAGTGTACATTAGAAAACATTGTGATAGACTGCTCTCTTGCCCCCAGCATTCCTGAATCTTAGGAAATTCTAAGTGAAACTTCAGTCAAAGAAGGATGATTCTGGCCTCTTATTAGGGGCCAGAATAGGTCAGGAAATCTGGGCAGGGTATTTTTTCTACATTGCTCCAACTGTGAATATCAGGGAGTAGTTGAGGGGATGCAGGAGAGAGCACTGTAATGTGTCATGGAGGTAAAGACATTTGTTTTTGCTTTCAATCATATGATTGGTGCCTTCCCTTTTTTACTGAGATTCTAGCCATGGTTAAGTTAGATTTGACCTTTGTTGAAGAGGCCTGAACTTTGCTATTTGACTATTTTTAGCTGTTAAATCTTCTGAGATTTCAACTTCAGCCACTCCCTGGGCTCCTGATGCCTGCATCTTTACAGGCTATATTTAGCCTAGTACTGCTGAGCCTGCTTAGGAGCAGTGATGGAATCACTTTGCTGTGTTGACAGTCCTTGCTTGGAAGGGAAAGCTTTGACTTCTCTACTACCACAAATTTCATGCTAATTTTTGTGCTAATGGAAAGAAATTCCCATAAAATAGGGGCCTGTCCTAGAAAGATACTAGAAGTGCTTCTATACATGACTAGTAAGACTACCTTTTTTAAAGTGTCATCATAACCCACTTTGTGACACTTACTCTTTTTGATCCCTTGGGATATACTTGTACAAACTTGTGCTTCCTCATAAAATAGATTACAAAGGGTGAGATGCTGAATATCTTAATGACTGAGTAGACTATGGAACACTGGTGCTTTCTTGATCTTGTTGGAAACAGTCACATTTAAGCATCTATTATGTATCAAGTATTGGCCTTAGGGATCCTGAATAAACAGTCTTTTCTTCCCCAACAGCAAGAAAGTTTTATATATATATATATATATATAGATTGCAGACAGTTATAGAGCGGGTAGTGCCAACTATATGCCATGTTGGCAGGGAACTGAGGCATTAGAAAGTAAAGATAAATATTCTTTTACATACATATATGATATAGGCATTATATATAAGCAGTGAACCCTGCAGGAGAACGATGATTTCAGTCTTTTCTTACCGAAGGGACTGTTCATCTATCTTGTGAAGTACTAAGCTGAATTGTAGCAATTAGGTTCTATTCACATGCATCCCAGCTGGTTCTGCTTGGCAACTATGAGGATGAAAGGGTATGATGAATGAGACTGCTTATGAAAATGCATTTTCCAAGCTGGGGCAATCCAAGATTATTTCTAAACACTCCTCTTGCTCCTGACTACTGATTCATTGGTTTACACCAGGGAAAGTTTCAGGAAGATCAGGAGAAGAAAGCTAGAAGAGCCAAAGATGGGCTTAGTCTGAATTCTCCAACAGTAGCTTGCAACGTCTGAGGACTTAATTGTTAACCTTCATTTTCATCGTATGGATTGAAAAAGAATAAAGACATTTTCTGGGACTTACTTTCTCTTTCCCTTCCCCAACCTTAAACTTTAGTAAGAGCTTGGTTGGGATGGCCTCAGAAAATGGACCGATTCACAGAAAGTTTAAATGCTTTGTACCCAGAATTGGATGTAGTACTGTCAGGGAAGATGAGAAAAGGCATCATCCCTGTCTTTAATAAGCCTGTTTAGAGATAAGGAAAATCTGTATTCAAATCGGTAATAGCAAGACCAATGTTGGATCTTGCTGAGGGGAAATTGATGTAGCTTGGTTTTGTTCATAGAGCCCTAATTAACTTTTTCTTCTCCCAGGTCTGCTCATCAGGTGGCCAGGTACCGTCCTAGGGCCCCCATCATAGCTGTGACTCGTAGTGCTCAGGCTGCACGTCAGGCCCATCTTTATCGAGGTATCTTCCCCGTGCTGTGCAAAGATGCTGTTCATGAATCATGGGCTGAAGATGTGGACCTCAGGGTTAACTTAGCCATGAAAGTCGGTAAGTATAAAGATTAAGATTTCTCCTTGTAATGTAGAGTTAGACTTTTTTTATATTACCAAGATAATTGAAATGATTGTTGTCCTTAGTGTAATTGTGTGTTACCTAAATATACTTAAGATGAAATTAAAAACTAATTTTGGCTCTAAGAAGATTTAAGGTAGAGTTCCTGGTCTCAGGAAGACTAGCTTTCCAGAATGACAGTCACTATCTATATGTGGCTTTTTAATTCTAGGCTTCTCTTTCCCTTGGAAGAAAAAAGGAATTGGGCTAGATGATTTCATCTCTTACTTGAATAGAGATTTCTTCTAAAGAGGAAATATATACTTGGGGAAAAAATGATGTAAAGAAAGTTTATGTTTAGACTATTTTATATACTAAAAAAATGTCATCTGTTTACTCTTTGGTTTTGACTGAGCCCCAGACTTAAATATCGCCTTATGACCAAAAAAAAAATTTAGTTGGTAAAGGAAACAACACTAGTTCTTGCTCCCTGAATTAACTGCTGGATGGCAGTTTTACTTTGGGATCTGAGTGGGCTACCTAGAGTAGAAGGGATTGAGTTTTACTTTTATCTGTTTATCATAAATTTATGATATTTTCTCTCGAATCCATTTTCTTAGGCAAAGCTCGAGGCTTTTTCAAGAAAGATGATGTGGTCATTGTCCTAAATGGTTGGCGTCCAGGTGCAGGCTTCACCAACACTATGCGGGTGCTGCCAGTGCCATAAAAGAGCATTTGAAGATGTTCTTATGGGTGACTTCAGCACGGTCCCTTCCCTGCTCCTGCCTGCATCCATTAGATCTGCAGCTGTTATTGGTGTTGTCCATACCTAGCTACTAGAGGCTTTACACAGCTAAAACTCCAAAAAAAAAAAAACAAAAACAAAAAAAAACACAATTAAAGTCTCTTCTTAAAGAAACTTAATTAGACTTACCTTCCTTCCTCCTCTACTAGAAACATCAGTAACAATCAGTTTAGCTCACCTCTAGTGGTGTGTAAAGATAGAGCAGCTGTGGCTTAGCTTGGGGTACCGCAGACCATTTTTGACATGGGATTAAAGTACATGCATCAGTATTGTGTTTTAAATTGATCTAGATCTTCTTTGTACACACATAAGTAAACACTAGCCACAGTCCCTCTAAGTACAAGTTCTCAATGTATATGGGCTTCTACTTTTCAGACCAGAGGAACTCTCCTCCCTTTCTCCACCTCAATCAAGTTAATAAAAGATTCTTGATTTCATACACTTGTTAAAAATTAGAAGTTGAATCCAGCTGCTAAAAACCAATACAGTTTAATGAATAATGTAATCATTTAGCAATTGTGTCACTCCTCCTTGGCGGGGAGGAAGAAGCTTCCAGTTATGTCATCTTTTTCCTCCAGTTGCAGAAGGGAGCCTAGGATGGAAAAGAAATTCTAACCAGAATTTCTCTCTCCCAGGCAGCAGGCCTTACCACACTCCTTGCCTACAACCCAACTTCCAATATTTTTGTTTTCAATCTGAAACAAACGTACACTCCTGTTGTCCTGTATTTGATTGTAGAGTACATCACTTGTCAATAAACATGAGCTGAAGCACTGCTGGATCTCTTCTGTGTCTGATTCCATCCTCTGGATTGGAGGATGGGGGTGGGGATGGGAGTGGAGGGGACTCAGAAGGGAATTTGGATTCATAACTGTAGTGACTTGCCACTCTGATAGGATGATCTGTTTCAGATGTCTGACCATGGACCATTTTCTAATTCCTACTTTGTCTCTCAAACAAACTTTTGCTTTCTGTCATACTCTCTAACATACTTTCTCCATTCTTAGTGTCAAGAATCATGACTTTCCCCTATTCATTATCATAAATGTATATCTTGTGTACTTTTCATTAATATTAGCAAAGCAGCAGAAGTAGTCAAAATTTGTAGCAAAAGTATTAAATCTTTAATTTTGGATTATGTTGTGGGTTTTCCAAATCACTGGCTATTTTTCTCCCCCTCTCATGATCTGTCTTTACCATTTTGTCCCTCCTCCATTTTTTTTTTACTTGAATGACTTGAATATGGAAGCAGATCTGTATCCTGGACTGAAGCTTGAGACAATGTACTTTTTTTTTTTTTTTTTTTGGATAATTATAACTTGACCATGCCTGGGTAATTTTTTACATTATCCCTCGCACTCACTTCTGTTCCAACTTTTCCCTTTCCTCCCCCAGATGGCAAGCAGTCCTGTACATGTTAAATATGTCCCATATGTCCTTAGATATATGTGTACAGAACTGAACAGTTCTCTTGTTGCACTGGAAGAATTGGATTCAGAAGGTGAAAATAAACCAGGAAGAAAAACCAAAATGCAAGCAGTTTACGCTTAATGTACTTTAAAGGAGAGTGACAATTATTCCAGTCCTGATCTAAATAGAGACAAAACTTCCCTTTTATCACCTAAATGAGGCAGTTCTTGTGGTTTTGGTTTTTGAGAATTAGTAGCATTTAAGAGACAAAGATGAGTACAAAATCTATTGAATCAATCCAACCAACTTAAAACCTCAGTTAATTTTTTTTCAGATTTTATACCAAGTTTTGACTTCATTGTCCTTTTACTAAGTTAGGGAAAACATCCCAATTGGATCTTATTCTATACCTCTCTCAGCCCAGCTGAAAATATTCCCACCACATCATACCTGCTAGGTGACTTTTGTTGGAAAACCTCCAAGAAGGGGAACATAGTATCAGTCCATTCCATTTTTTGTGTGGAAGAATTGCTAAATTGCCTCTTGGCAGCTTTGGGTCATAGGGACAGACAAGTTTAAACCCTCTTCCAGGTGACAGCTCTATAGATCTTTTTTTTTTAATAACTTTTTATTGACATAATCCATTCCAGGGTAATTTTTTACAGCATTATCCCTTGCACTCCTGATTTTTTCTCCTCCCTCCTTCCCTCCACCCCCTCCCCCAGATGGCAAGCAGTCCTTTACATGTTGAATAGGTTACAGTATATCCTAGATAGAATATATGTGTGCAGAACCGAACAGTTTCTTGTTGCACAGGGAGAATTGGATTCAGAAGGTAAGCTCTATAGATATTGAAAGTAGCTTTTTTCCTGCAGTCTTTTATAAACAATATTGCTACCCTGTTATCTTTAGCTCCATCACAGCACATTGGTTTAATGTAAGTACCTACTAGTCCAGTTTTATTTTGTGCCACCTAGACCCCCAGAATTGGAGTTCTCTGCTTGGCAGAATCTATTGAGATAGTAAGATGCCCACTTGCAAAAATAGCTAAGGAATTATTCACAGTCAAATCTAAGTGAGATTTGATAGCACCTAGGTCTAAGTTTTAGCCAAGTTTTGAAGAAATGAGTGGGAGTTGAATAAATGAGAAGGATCCAAGCATCAGAGAAAAAATGTGAAAGGTCTAGAAATGAGAATGAGGGTTGTTCTAGAACAGAGAAGATAGTTGACTGGAGAAGTTTGTTGTAGTACGGTAATTTTGGTAGGTTAATACAACTGAAAGAAAATTCAGAGGCCATCTAGTTTAGACCACACTTGAATAAGAATCTCTTCTCCAGCATCCCCAATAAGTGATTAACCAACCTTTGAAGATTTTTTTAATGAGGGCTAGAAAAAAGTAGAGTATCCCATTCTATTGTAAAATATGGTCAGGAGGTTTTTTCTTTTAACAAACCTAAATTTGCCTTTTTGTAATATACCCAATGTCTCTATTTCTTTCCTGCTGGAGCAAATAACAGAACTAACAAGCTATTTGCTACATGAGGCTTCTTCAGATATTTGAATACTACTATCTCCCTTAAATCCTTTCTTTCTTGGACTTAACATCCCCAGTTCCCATTTCTTCAACTAATTTAAAAAATTTCTTCCTAATCAAAAATCTGCCTCCTTTACCTCCTACCATCTCTATCCCCATTGAGAAAGGAAAATGAAACTCAAACATGTAGAATCAAGCAAAACAAATTTCCATAACTCACATACTCTCTCTTCTCCTCTTTCCTTCCCTTCCTCCCCTCCCCTGCCTTCCTTCATCTTTACAATATTATTGTCATTGTACAAGTCGTTCTCTCAGGTCTACTCATTTCACCTTGTATTAGTTCATACTAATTTCCAGATTGCTCTGAAATCATCAGCTTCATCTTACGATACAATATTATTTCATCACATTTATATAGTCATTCTCCAATTGATATGTATCGTTCAGTTTTAAATTCTTTCAGTTTCCAATTCTTTACTACTTTTACTACCTACTACAAGCAAAGCATTGTGATACGGGCTAAAGATAACAGGATAGTTATGATAGCAATATTTTGCTTGTAAAGACTGTAGACAGAAACTACCTTCAAGAATTTGAAGAGTTGTCATTTGGAAGAGAGTTTAAACTTGTTCTGTCTCTCCCTATCAATAATGGATTACCAAGAGGTAAACTCTTTATAATATTTTTATATCTCCTTAAGAATTCATTTTGTTTAGAACTATTTTTTTCCTTAATCTAGCCTCTCCAATAATTCTCCCTTCACTCTTTTCTCTTCTTCCTCCTATTTTCTGGTTGAGTTTTTCTGTAGCCAATTTTGTGTTTGCATTCTTCCCTTCCTTTAGCCAGTTCAGATAAATTGAATTAGTGTCAGATACTTCTGATTGCTCTTCATCCTTATTTATATAGACTTCTCCTTGAATAACCACATTATATGAGATAATTTCCCCTAAACTTTTTCCTTCCCCTCATTCCCAGTGTATTCCTCTCCCCCCTCTTTCCAGTTTTTAAAAATGAAGACCTTCTATCTAATTAGATTCTATAATCCTTGGTTGATACAATTTAGAGAGGATACATGCATCATCTTTCCCATATTAGAATTTAGTAAGAAGTTTATCTTTGGTTTCTTATGATTTTTTATACTTTTATTTTGTTTTGTTTCTCTGTGTAACTCATACTTCTAAGATTCCACTTGGCTCTGATCTTTTCATCAGGAATACTTGGAAGATAGTTTTCATTAAAAAGTCATTTTGTTTGTTTTTTCCCTATGTAGAATTATGCTCAGTTTTTCTGGGCAAGTTTTTCTTGCTTGTTATCCTATGCTTTTGTTTTCTTGAATATCGTGACTGATGGTTCATAGCCCAGGAGCTACTCAAAATTGTATCTAGCTATGGAATATGGAGCAATCAAAACCTTTTATCTGTTGCTCCTTATTTGTCTCCTGTAAAAAACAAACAAACAAACAAAAGAAACATTGTAATTTATTTGTCCTAAATCATGATCTTCCTTAACTTTTTTTTAACCACCTGTTAGCCTACTAGTTAAGCCCTAAATTTTATGTAAAGCTAATTTTCTAGAATTTCTTTAGAATCTAGCCCATGCATAAATGAATTCTTTTTTTTTCTTTTTTTTTTAATTTTATTTTATTTAATAATAACTTTGTATTGACAGAATCCATGCCAGGGTAATTTTTTACAACATTATCCCTTGCACTCGCTTATGTTTCGTTTTTTCCCCTCCCTCCCTCCACCCCCCCCCCAAGATGGCAAGCAGTCTTATATATGTTAAATATATTGCAGTATATCCTAGATATAATACATATTTGCAGAACCAAACAGTTCTCCTGTTGCACAGGGAGAACTGGATTCAGAAGATTAAAAATAACTCGGGAAGAAAATCAAAAATGCAGATAGTTCACATTCATTTCCCAGTATTCCTTCTTTGGGTGTAGCTGTTTCTGTCCATCATTTATCCATTGAAACTCAGGTCTCTTTGTCATAGAAATCCATTTCCATCAGAATACATCCTCATACAATATCGTTGTCGAAGTGTATAATGATCTCCTGGTTCTGCTCATCTCACTTACATCAGTCCATGTAGGTCTCTCCAAGCCTCTCTGTATTCATCCTGTTGGTCATTTCTTACAGAACAATAATATTCCATAACATTCATATACCACAATTTACCCAGCCATTCTCCATTGATGGGCATCCATTCATTTTCCAGTTTCTAGCCACCACAAACAGGGCTGCTGCATAAATGAATTCTTTTGTGACGTTAAGAATCTGTCTGACCCAATAGATCCCCTTTATGGACCTGGATTCTCTTTGAGTCATAAAAGGTAAGTGCCTTCCTTTGAATTCCTTTAATTCATTCCTGGCTCTGCAGGAGGTTCAAGACTTCTGGTATTGTTGTGCCCTTGAGTAGCTGGGTGCAAATGGGCTTTTTGAAAGTCACTCACTTTTCCTCTCATAGTATCCTCTTCCTTTGGGGCAAGGTATTTACTCAATCCTGGGGTGTCTCTTCAGACATTGGGTTCCTTCCTAAGGAACTATTTGCAGGGAACTCCAACGGAAGCACCTCATCTTCCTTTGCAAAACTGCTTGGTCCCAGTACAATCAGGTAGTACAATCAGGTAAGTGACTGTTTTCCATCATTGGGTAAATGATTATTTGGCTTAGTCATCTGCCTCTTATTAGAGATATATCATATTAGAAATATGTTGAGTATAAGGTCTTTAAACCTTTTAAAATGTAAGAATATTTTAGCTACTAATTCAATTGTTTGTGCTATTCTTATACAGCATAGTTTAAAGTAGTGAATTTTACTGCAGTTTTTTTAAAGAAATGTAACTTGGAGTTCTCTGTTATATCCATGCAAAAAGTGACTTTTTTAAAGCTTATATCTGTTTGTCCTGTGTGTCTGTGGCACAAGTGTGTTTTCTTATAAATAACTTATTTGATTACACAGGCCAAATCCTAGTAAGTTGGCTTACTGATAATCTATTATACTGATCTTCTTATACCCCCAATTTCTACAACAGACTTTGACAAAAGAGAAGAGATATACTCTTCCTTTGCTCTGAATGGTTTTTAAAACATCTTTAGGCTAGTTTCTAATCCCAGAGACAAGCTAGTGGAAACTTTTCTTAGATCTATACCTGACTACAAAGAATGTCGTTTAGTCTTTTGTGAGCAAGCAAGGAGAAACTAATAAGTAGAATTATCAAACATGGCCAGTGTTTGATATTTTGTGAAACAGTAGCTCTTAAAAATACCAATTCTTTTTTCCCCTCTTTATTATGATTTCTTAGGGATACAACCCCAGTAGAGACACTGCTGGATAAAAAGTATGCACAGAACAAGAGAACTTCGGTTCTGCACACACATATTGTATCTAGGATATACAGTGACATATTCAACATGTATAAAACTGCTTGCCATCTGGGGGAGGGGGTGAAGGGAGGGAAAAGAAAAGTCGGAACAGAAGTGAGTGCAAGGGATAATGTTGTAAAAAAAAATTACCTAGGCATGGGTTCTGTCAATAAAAAATTATAATAATTTTTTAATTAAAAAAAAGTATGCACAGTTTATAGTCCTTTGGACATAATTCCAAATTGCTCTCCAGAATAGCTGGATCAATTCATAACTCCACCAACAATGCATTAGTGTTCCAATTTTCTCACATCCATTCCAGCATTTATCATGATGAAAATGCCCATTCTAAAACTTGATCAGAGGAGGGATGCTTGTTTAGAAAAGATTGGCAAAGAGATTTTATACTTATGCCTCATAGAGGTTTGGGTAAATCTCTCTATTTCAAAAGTTTTATTTTTAATAGAGGACCAGTCTCATATCCCTGTGAAGGAAGGATTTGATGTCTATTAATCTGGTGGAATCCTTCCTTCTGAAAATTACTTTTAAGTTAAATGTTACCTCAGCTCTCCAAAGTAATCTTCTTCATGTATCTTGGCTACCCTCTTTGCTTGACTTCTATACTCATCCACTTCTAATCCTAACTAGGCAAAGGACTTTTGATTAAAGTCCCATTCTAGGTGAAGATCTCTTAAAACCCCACCTTTAATGTATCCAAACAGCCAAGTTATGATCTCAAACTCTTAGGATTATGTTTCTCTGCCGATGTCATATTTCCTGAATTAAAGCTGTTTTTACTCCTGATGCAGAGAAAATTCCTCAAGAGGAAGAGCTAGGCCAGCACAAGAACAGTCTCTACTAAAAAAGATCATACTTTGCTTTGGGTTGTCCATTTCTTTCCAGAGTGACTAGCCTTCATGTCACAAATAATTCAAACTGTGGCTAAGAACATAAAATTGATTATTTTCTTCACTCTACCTAACATCCTCAATCTTCAGAGAAGGTGAAGAAAATTGATCATACCTATACCAGATTAATTGCTTTCTCCTACATTTCTTAAGCCTTTTTTCCCCGCTCCTTTAACCTCACCTCCCAAGAATAAGAGTTCTGCTCTTTGTGCTCTCTCTCAAGTTCTCCCTGCCCTCCTTATAGGCCTGTCAATGACGGATAAAAGATTTTTTGGTTAGATTAGGACACCCTATTATCCTTTCTACCCATCGCCTAAATGCATAGGTCCTTTTGAATACTTTGGTACATGTATTTTTGGTTACCTAAGTAACTCCTTTGCTGTTTGCAATGTCCCTAACCTCTGCTTGTCAGGTTTGTTTTCTTCTAGACTTCAGTCAATTCAGGGAGCAAACTGATTCTATGCTCATCTCCACTATTGTGCTCTGGTAACCAATTTGTTTTGTACTCCCTTGGTCTAAGTTTATCTCTGTAACACTCTCCCAACTGTATTTCACTCCCAGCTTCTGGACAGCTTTTATACTTGTTAAGTACAACAAGTATCTCTAGATTTGCCTTCCAAAATAGCCTCAAAAACTTCAGCATTATCTCCTAAGCCTCATCCTGTTTAGGGATGATCCCTCCCTGCCTTTGAAAGATTTCTTTTGCAAACCAGAGTGTTATATGCCCGAACTCTGAACTTGAAACAAAGGATTCTTACAAGGTACTAAGTGGAATTGATGAGACAATAGTTATCTAGTTTAGCATGGTTCAGTATGGTCGATTTAATCTTGCAACAAATAATGGTTTCCTAGTGATATAATGATTGGTTTATACTCAGTGTGGAGCATATAAACAGGGACTGAGAGCCACAGAGGAGAAGCTCTCCGAGCCAGAGAAGACACAGGACTGGAGGCAGGAGCTTAAGCTCTCAGAACCAAGGGGAGAAATTCAATTTGATCTTCCTGGCCTCCTCCACTTCCCCCACTAAGACCAAGGCCAGACTGAAAGGCTCTCCAGAAAGCTGCCCAGCATCAGTCAAAGAGATAATAAAGGATTTGGACTTTAACACCTGGCTGTTCTTGTAGTGATTACTGAACTGAAACAAAGGCTGCTCCCAGAGACCCCAAGAAAACTGAACCAAAAGAACACTACAAAAGAGTGAGGAAAGATGTAAACAGTATTTTCCCATGTCAGGAAAAAGTCCAAATGACTATTAGAGATATGACAATTCCAAGATTTTCCTGTTTATAAATATGGAGTGTTTGTGAGGATAGAATTCCTTGTCAACTTCCATTATCTATTCCCTCATTTCTGTGCATTTTAAACAGCCTTTGAGATATTGATTAGCCGATCTTTAGACAGGTCAGGGGCATGGTCTGCCAGGTGCATTCCATCTGGCAGCTCGATTCCCCTCTCTCTGAACTCCTTGGCACTTCCCCTCCTCTTTGATCTGCATTTCCCCTATGAAAATCTGCTTATGGTGAAGATCTTTGCTAAATTCTTTTCAGGACTAAACCCAATATGAGGTTATTTTTTTCTCTCCTCCTCACAGTGTCTTTCCTCTCCTCCTCACAGTGTCTTTCCTCTCCTCACTCTAGCTAACTCTGGTTAGTCTGTTAAACTTTTCTATGGATCTAACCTGCTAGTAAATGGCATACCCAGGTCTCAGGGAGTATTGTCTTTCTACAGAATAATTATGAGTTCCACTGGAATTTGTCTTTCATATGTGCTCCCATACTTTCATATTTACCATTCCTGGTATCTATTGTATCCATTCATTTTGTCTGTAACATATTTCCCCTAAATAAATCACTCTTTTGCTAAAGAGAATGGCCATTGTGAATTTGTCACATATTTATTTTGAACTAGAAATTGCTACTCCAACCTCATTAGTGACTGATGAATTATATGTGATACTGACTGTGGCTCTTCAATATTCGAATTCTTTCTGCTTTCAGGTTTTTTCCCCCTTGATAGCACACTGGATAGAAGACAGGCCTGGAGCCAGGAAAACTCATCTTCCTAAGTTCAAACCCAGTCTTAGACAATTACTACCTGTGTCACTTTGGGCAATCACTTAAACCTGTTTCTCTCAGTTTCTTTATCTTTATAATCAGCTAGAAAAGGAAATAGAGAGCTACTCCAGTGTCTCTGTCAAGAAAACCTCAAATGGGGTCACACACACACACACACACAAATAAGACAACTGAACAAGAACAGTAATTAGCTCTAATATTCCTAGGAGTTTTCATTTTGGGATTTCTTTTAGAAAGTGACCAGGGAATCCTACTTTGCCCTCTGGTTCTAAGAATCTGGTAGGTTTTTCACAGGATTTCTTAAAATATGTTTTAGGCTCTTATTTTGGTCAAAATATTTAGGTAAATTTTTCTTCTCATCAAACTTTTTTAGGTCAATTGTTTTTGCTATGAAATACCTTATATTCTGTTTTTTTTTTCCTTTATCTTAATATTTCTTGTCTCATAAAGTCATTGATTTCTATTTGGTTCATTCTAATTTTCATGGAGTTTGTTATTTGGTCAATGTTTTAAACTATGCCAATCGCTTAACTCCCTTCCCAATTCTTTTTAATTAATTTAATTTTTGATTTAACAAATTAAATTATTTAATTAATTTTAATTTCCTTCCGATTTTTATTCCTAGAACTCATTTCTTTTATGAAAACCATTTAACTTTTTTTTTTAATTCTTACTTCAGCTCTTCCAAAAATTCTAGTTGAATTTCTGCTCATGCTCTGGGTTTCTTTGAGTCTTTGCATGTAGATATTTTGGAATCATTCCTTCCAGGTTCATGTTTAGAGTATCTCTGTCACTAGAAAAAATTTTTATGATGAGATTCTTTTTCTGTTTGTTCACTCATTGTTTCAGTCTACTTCTTTTTTTCAGACTATTGTTAGGGCAATCTCTGTGGGAATGTCTGAGTTATTCTTGGGACATTGTTAGAATGTTTTTAGAATCTCAAAGACCTTTTAACAAGATAACCTTTCAATGTTCAAAAAAAAATCTTTAAATATACCCCCAAACAGGTCTGTTCTATGCAAAGTCTGTCTCTCTGGTCTGAGCTCTGCAAATTTCTGACCTGGATTTGGTTTTGAACAACAGGTCTGTGGACTAGCCCTTTGGAATTTCAATAGGCTACTATACAAACAACCAATACTGACAAGCTGGAAAGTTCTACTGGTTAAGAATGACTGAACTGCAGGCTCCCATTTGGTCTGTCCTGGTTATTTCACTACAGGTTTCAGACTGGACTAGAGGCTAAAATTAATACCTCATTTCATTAGTGGTGTCCATGTCACACAACTGCTACTTGCTCCTGAACTTTTCCCTCTTTAGGCACACACTCTTACCCTGTATCCTTTATGTTCAGGTCCCCTCCTCAGTCTGCCCTAGATCTATGACTTGAAAATGGGTAATAAACAACAGAACTGCCAATTGGCACTTGTTCCTGTACCGTGCACTTTTCAGCCCTTTTGTGTTGAATCTGGGACCTCCTCTTGCCCTAGTTCTCAGCCTCTTTGAGCTCCTAGCCAAATCCCATACCCCATGTATACAGACTTCTCTATCCATCTCACTATGCTGACCTGGAAAAATTAATGTCTGTGCTTTTTTCCCTTGAATTTCCCAATTGGGATTAATCCTGTTGCAGTTTCTATATCTGTTTGGAGAAGATTTGACTTTTTTTGGATATTGAAGCTTGCTATATTTCTTGCTACTCTGCCTTCTTGCCTCTACCCTCCTTAATTGATCTTTCAATAGCATGATCTTGGGACTTTTCACTATCTTGACCATTTTCTGAAAGCTCTCCAACTTATCTTTGCCCTCTCCAAAATGTGAAAATGTGTCCATAACTGATCATAATGCTCCTGAAATGATCTTACCTGGACAGATAACAACAATTGTTGTGTCTCTAGTTCTGCACCCTCTGTTTCTTGTAATGCAGTTTTTAGGGTAGGCGGTGATACACCATGGTTTTACCTCCTTGGTTTTATAGATTGTAGGTTTAGCCTCTGCTCTGACTCCTCCCTCTGAGGTAGGAGAATTGAGTCGATGCTACCTACCTCATTCAGTCTTTAGTTTGCGTAATATATATATATATATATATATTATATATATATATATATACACACACACATACATACATATATATGTATGTATATATATATACACATATATACATATATATATATATATTAATATAATATTATATATATATATAAGTGGGTACTCTGTGCCAGGCAAAAAAATGAAAGAATACAATCCCTGCTCTTGAGCAGCTTGTAATCTAATGGGGGAGACACAAGCAAATAACTGTGCAAATAAGCTATATGTCAGATATATTTTGATACAGAAATCCTCAAAGACCTGAAAAAGGCTTGCACTCTTTATGGGGCTACATCAGCTTATGTTAAGATATTATTACAGAATTTGGCTTTTGAAATCTTGATCCCTAATAACTGGAAATCTTTGCCAAGGGTATGCCTAGAACCTGGACAAAACTACTTGTGGCTTTCTGAATATAGTGAGCTCTGTAGGATACAAGACCAACAAAATAGTCAAAGTGCAGTTCATGCTGCAATCACCTGTGACCTACTAACAGGTGTTGGTTCCTATGCAGATGTTGCAGTACAGATTAATTATTCCATAGCAGCTTATGAGCAAATTACTGCTAATGCTATCAAACCATGGGCTTCTCTCCACAATAAAGACAAAAGGGTGAGGCCTTCACAAAAATAACACAAGGGCCAAATGAACCCTTTGCTGACTTTGTGGGACGTTTGCAGACAGCTATCACAAGAACTAAGGGTGAAAATGCAGTAATAGACATTTTGATAAGGCAACTTGCTAAGGAAAATGCTAATGAGGTTTGCAGAAGAATTATACTAGGACTGCGCAAGGATGCTCCTTTAGAGGAGCTCATAAGACGCTATGCCACAGTGAGCACAGATGCCTTTTATACCCAGGCTATGATGCAGACTTCCCAAAATCCAAACATGAGAAGACAGAGTCCTCTTGGCAAGGGACTTCCAGAGAGACTCGTAGATGCTTTCAGTGTGGTAAAGTAAGGCATCTGAAAGCTCAATGTTAGTATAGAGACAGAGTGAGAACACAGGGTGGGAGAACAAGACCCAATACTCCATGTCCAAAATGCAACAGAGAGTTCCATTGGCCTCAAAATGCAGACAGATTCAGGGAAACGGGATGAGGGGCCCAGCCCCAGGGCCCAAGGCAAAAAACACTTGGGGCATGATGGCAGCCAATGGTGCACCCAGGGAGGGCCAAGAAGTCCAGTACCCAGACATGACCAATCAGCCAGAAAGCCATATGATGGGAGAAGGGGATTACACAGTCAACCAGTCAGGAAGCAACCTGATGGCAGAAAGGAATTACAATTGGGGAGAATAGAGCTGTATGCAGCTGGGACAACTGAGATACCCCCTGGAGAGGTGAAATCTGTTCCTCTCCAGCCTATGGATCCCCTACCTCCAGGCACAGTAGGCTTGACCATTTCACCTCCTTTTTGTACGTACAAACCAGTGTCCATCCACACACTGATGTGGGAAACTGGGGAATATGTAGATAATATCCCAGTCACTAATACAGGTAGACAATGTGTGACTTATCACCCAGGAGAATTAGTAGCATCAGGTTTACTCATACAGAATCCTAATAAGCAGCCTGGTGATAGTCACCCAGATTCTGATTCCAGACCACAAAATCCAGAAATATACTGGACAGCAGCTGTAACAGCTGACCAACCTATGCTCATGATCTATATAAATGGCCTACCATTGGAAGGATTGGTAGACACAGGTGCAGATCGTACAGTCATTAGAGGTGCCAATTGGCTCAGTCACTGGCCAAAGATTAAAGCAGACACCTACATGTCTGGAGTAGAAGGATCAATAGCAGCTGAAGTTAGTGCTGCCCCTATGAGATGGACTTTTGAAGGCAAAACAGGAGTTTTTACTCCTTTTATAGTTGAAAAATACCCATCAATCTGTGGGGAAGAGACATTTTACAGCAATTAGGGTTAAAAATGAGTACTTCCATTTTTTAAGCAGGGCTGCTGTTGAAGGCCTGCCAACACTTTCACCTGTTCCTCTCCAATGGAAAATGGATACACCAGTGTGGATAGAACAGTGGCCCTTAGGTAGCGATAAAATTCAGGCCTTATTAGATATAGTACAGGAGCAGCTTGAACAAGGGCATTTACAACCTTCTCCAAGTCCTTGGAATTCCCCAGTGTTTGTTGTAAAAAAGAAATCTGGAAAATGAAGGATGTTGACTGATTTAAGAAAGGTGAATGAACAGATGGAAACTATGGGAACTCTTCAGCCTGGACTTCCATCTCCTCGATTGCCTAGAGAATGGCTTCTTTGGGTCATAGATATTAAGGATTGTTTCTATTCTATCCCTCTGAATAAGGAGGATATGATGAGATTTGCCTTTTCAGTGCCCAGCGTTAACTTAGCCCAGCGTTAACTTAGCTGAGCCTTATAAAAGATATGAATGGACAGTTTTGCCACAGGGAATGAAAAACAGCCCCACTATGTGTCAAATGTATGTTGCTGCTGCTCTTGTTCCAGTAAGAAAAGCATTTCCAAAAGTTATGCTATTACATTACATGGATGATATATTGGGATGGGCACCTGAGGAACAAATGCTAGAAGCATGTCTACAAAAGACCATAGAAACACTAAGATACTACAAATTGTACATAGCTCCAGAAAAAATTCAAAGACATCTCCTTTTCAATATTTAGGATATGAAGTATACCCTAAGGTGCTTACAGTACAAAAACTGTCCTTAAGAGCAGAGAAGCTAAACACCTTAAATGATTCTCAGAAATTCATAGGAGATATCCAATGGATACAACCAGTGTTAGGCCTGACTACCTATCAATTACAACTATTATATGATATTTTAAGGTGAGACAGTGCTTTAAATTCACCACACCAGCTTACAAAAGAAGCTCAAGAGGCTTTGAGAAAAGTTGAACTGGCTTTATCTAATGTGGTTGAAAAAGTCATTCAAAAACCCTTGGAAATATCAGTTTTTGCCACACAAGAAGCACCCACAGCAGTCCTTCATCAAGGAGACAGCGTGATAGAGTGGGTGAACCTCCCGGCACAACCAGAACAAAGCCTTACTCCTTACCCAGTGCTTGTGGCTAGAATTTTATTAAAGGCCATTAAATGAGCAGTACAATTATCTGGGACAAGACCTGACAAGATATACACCTTTTATACCAATACACAAATTAATGTGTGTTGTGAGACCATCCCAGAGTGGCAAATTTTATTAGTCTTGGCTCCAAATTTTACACATGGGTCTCCATTAAAGATAACCAGACTATTACATAATTGGCGATGGATTCTTGAAGAAAAAGTTTCTGAAGTTCCTCTTAAAGGACCAACTATCTTTACAGATGCATCCAAACATAATATTTGTGCTGTATACTCTCATGACTTAACTATAAAGAGAGTAGTCAGAACTCCTTTTCAGTCCACTCAGCAGAATGAATTGTATGAGATCATTCTAGCTCTTACTTATTATCAGGAGACATAAATATAATATCTGATTCAATAGGTGTGATACAAAGAACTGCCACAGCCCAATTAAAATTTGCAGCCTCTAATATATATCAGCTCTTTAAGAAACTTCAAGAGCAAGCATCCAGGTAAGATTTATATTTTGCATGTCCACTCTCATAGTGGACTTCCAGGTCCCATTTTTGATGGTAATTCAAAGACAGATAGCCTTCTAACTATGTTGGTCAATACTCCTTTATTCCAAGAAATCCAGGAATCTCATTCTAAATATCATCAGGCTACTTGAGCTTTACGTTTACAATTTGGAATAACAAGAGAGGAAGCGAGGAGCATAGTAAAAGCCTGTACGGCTTGCCTTCCTTTCCACGCTCCTACACGGCCTCCAGGGAAGAACCCTCGTGGTTTGAGACCCAATGAAATCTGGCAAATGAATGTGACCCATTATAAATCTTTTGGTCATCTTTTTTTATCCACGTTGTGGTAGACACCTTTTCAGGATTCACTTTTGCAATACCAGCAGCAAAAGAGACAGTTGGAGTGGTCACTGAATTCCTCACACAAGCATTTGCCATTATGGGTGTACCACAAGCAATAAAAACAGACAATGATCCTGCATATACTTCCAAACATTGTGCACACTTTTGTGTACAGTATAAGATTTTACACATCACTGGCATACCCTTTAATCCTCAAGGACAGGCAATAGTAGAGAGGAGAAACAGAGACATTAAGATGCTCCTCTAAAAATAAAAGAAAGGGGAAGCACCAGGTAACCCTAGAGAACTTCTAAATCTAACCCTTTATACTATTCTTGATTTTTGACAAAGACTCACTGGCTCTGGCAGATAGGTTTTATAACCCACTGGAAGGGCAGTGTCTAGTGCGAGCAGCTCACTATCTTTAGATAATCTCTAAGTGATGTGGAGAGACCCAAAAAGTGGTGAATGGTTGGGACGAGATAGGCTAACTGCTTGGGGGAGAGGGTTTGCTTGTGTCTCTACAGGTGGAGAAGGAATGAGAGGGTGCCAACAAGCCATATTCACCTTGTCCATCGCAGAGAGACGGAGCAGACTCTTGAAATGAAGGAGAAGACCCAAGAAATATTGGGTGGTTCTGTTGCTGATTGTGCCCACCATTGAAAGAGTGTGTCAGTTATGGCATTTGACTCATGGACATCAAAAATTGTTGGACTTCAAAATCCTCAGGAATCATTGGATTCTCTGAGACATAATACTTGAAAGCCCTCAGGAATCATTAGATTTTCTGAGAAATGATAAGACTGTTACAGGACTTCAAAATCTGCTGGAATCATTGGATTCCCCAACACATAAAAAGACTTTTGCAGGACTTCAAAAACTTGGGGGGATCATTGGATTTCCTGACATGTGAAGCAATAGACAATAGATTGGTTTTGGACTATTTCTTGGCTGCTGAAGAAGGCGTATGTGTGACTGTTGTTTACATACCCTCCTTCTAGGACTTCTGGCAATCTTTTACAACACCATGCTGATTTATATTGTTTGTTATACCGCTACTTGCATGTACAATTCATGTTTGTTACAACACATCAAGCCTGCACTGACTGAGGGAAGGGTAATCACTAATAGCCTCTATGTTATTGCTATGTGCTTGTGTAATACCTCCTATGCTGATGGGTTTGTGCATAATAAGACCCTCAGCCCAGAAACCCGCTAGCAACCCCCACTTCCCATTGGTGCTTTTCATCTTCCTTCCTGAGAAGTCACCTCCCCTTGGGGGCTCTGACCTCCCTGAGGAGTCAGGGATGGCATGACCACCTGTGTTCTAAAACAAAAGAAAGCAGGAGATGTAATGGGCTGAGGTTCAAGTTGATGCACTGAGGTCCCAAGCACATGAGGCTAAATAGTAATTGGACCATACTCTATTAATATATATGCTTGGAGAAAGAATGTCCCTGCCCACTCTTTGTGCAAGTCCTGATGTGTTGTATAGGAAATGATGATTTTGGTGGTGGAGGCTGGGGGGCAGGGAAAAAGGAGGAAAGAGACTGCTGGCTGGTTTCTGTCACAGTTTCTCACATTGCTATCGCGATCTCTCTTCACCTCTGCTGGCTGGCTTCTTGTTGCAGCTGCTCACATTGCAATCACGATCCTTCTTCACCTCTACAAAGAATAAAGATCGAAGATTTTCTCCTAACCTGAATTTCTGACTCCGACTGATTTTAAATACGTGGTCATCACATAAAGGAACCCAGGAAATAGAGATGAGGAGGGAAAGCATTCAATGCATGAGGGTGGGGATAATCAGTGAAATTACAAGGAGTCTGGAGGTGAAGTATTTTATGATAGGAAAAGCAAGGAGATTAGTATCATTTTATGGAATATTTGAGGGGTGGAGAGAGAAAGATATAATAAGCAGGGAGAGTGAAGGTTATGAAGGATTTTGAATGTCAAACAGAATTTTTATATTTTATTCTGGAGGTAATAGGAAGTCATTGCAGTAGAAGGGTGATGAGATCATATCTGAATTTTAGGGAAATTACTTTAACAATGGATTAGAATGACTGGAATGGAGATAGACTTGTGGGAGACAAACTAATAAACAAATTATTGAAATAATCTGGATGTGAGGAAGTGAGGACAGTATTTGAATGGTGGCAGTATCAAAAGAAATAAAGGGTTGTAGGGCAGAGATGTTATAAACAGGACAACAGGACTGACAACTGACTGATTGGATATGGAGAGTGGGAAAGAGTAAGGAGTGGAAGATAACACCTGAGAGAAGTAATTCATTTGTCCCCCTACTCTATATCAATCACTATTAATCAATTTGTTAAAACCATATCAATGTTCTATATATAAGGCCCCAGAACTGTGAACTGAAGATTCCAAATTTACCTGCTTAACTATAGGAAGTTAACTAAAGGCCCTCCATCCTTGTTTTACCTTGTGAGGGTGACCAACCCCAGTGTGACAGAGTTTACAGCTATGTGGAAAGTCCCGCAAACTATTTTTGTACCTCTGGACCAATCATCTGTCCAATAGGAGTAGATCATCATCTTATAACCACTTAGGTCACTGACTGTGAAAGTTTAACATAATTTGTTACCCTGCTGGTATTCATATTTTAGTCTATGTATTATATGTTAACTAATAAAATTGTTGTTCTGTATTTAGCATAACTATAACTCTATAAAATATAGCCCTAAGGGAGATTATGAGAAAAATCTGAAGTCCACTTCATTGGAGGGTAACAAGGACTCTTTAATAAAGTGTCATAGGCTCAGAAGCTCTGTCTCAGTCTCTTATTGTAGGTGGAATAATTTTAATTCCCACACACCTTAATTAGGAACCAGGGTATTTAAAAGGTAGGTGGTACCTTGACAGTAATGGGGAAGATAGAAATATATTGAGGCATGTCTTCCATGACACTCTCAAAGGACTCATGATGAAAAATGCTAATTGCCTCCAGAGAAAAAACTGATGTCATCTGAATACAGACCAAAGTATATTATTTTTCCCTTCTTTCCTCCTTCCCTCCCTTCGCTCCTTCCTTTTCCCCCTTCCTCCCTCTCTCCCTCGTTTTCCTTCTTCCCTCTTTCTCTTCCTCCCTCTTTTCCTTTCTTCTTCTCTTCCTTCCTCCCTCCTTTCCTTTTTCCCTCCCTTCCTTCCTTGTTAAGGACTATCCCTAGGTGACGGGGCAGGTCAATTCTCCTAGAGCCTCCACAGCTGTGAATCATAACATCTGAAGGAGTTGCCAAGCAGCCTTTACTACACAGGTGTTGCTTGAGGGCTGGAAATGAAATAAATTGGAGGCAGAGGGAAGAGGAGAGAGGTCAGAGAACAGCAATTGCCATCGCCATCACCTGCTCACATGAAGAGATCCATTTTATAGGTCTGAGTTAGACCTCCAGCAGCCACTGGTAGGTGGCTCCCATGTATCGAAACACTTCTTCCCATCAGCATAGAGATGATAATTGAATCCTTGGGACCTGATAAAAGCACCAGCTCAAAAACCCAGAAACAGAGTGCTATAGGACACCTAAGAATGAAGATCCAGCAAAGCAGACTGGGAAGGAGCAGTCAGATAGGAAGGAGAAGAACCAAGAGAGAGTAGTATCCTAAAAACCTAAAGAGAGAGTATCAAGGAAAGGAGGGTGGTGGATGCTGTTAAAATTAAAGCTAAGGATTGAGAAAAGGCCATTGAGTCTATCAGTTAAAAGATTATTACTAACTTTGAGAACAACTTTGATCGAAATTGTTGATGAGGTCAAAAGCCAGATTATAGGGAATCAAGAAACAAGTAAGAAGAAAGGAAGCAGAGGAGTCTATTAGAGATAACTTTTAAAAGTTAGCCATAAAAGGCAGTAGCGCTAAAGTGGGAAAAAAATTAGAGGGGATGGATAGATGAAGTGAGAAGTTTTGAGGGATGGGGGAGATGTGGGCATATTTATAGCCACTAAGTAGACTGCCAGATTAAAGGGAGATCACAACACATTTGAACGATACTGTTCACTGCTCATAAAGCTTAAGGGAAGGATGGTAAGTATCTTAAGGCCTAACTGATAGGAAGAGAGGAGTCCTGAATTTGGGCAGCTAAAAGAAGAGCTATTTGGGAGCTGACCACAAGGAAAGAACATCTCAGAGGATTGGTCAGTCCTCTACTTCAGGTTAATGCTTCCCATCTCCCAGGGAAATGCTTCCCATCTCTTCAGTCAAATATTAATCCAACTAGCACACCTAGGTGTTCTCCCTGAGAAAAATGGAGTGCATATTGATACAGGGAAGGGAATAGAGGATAATTATTGAAAGAATTATTTCAATAATTGTGGGAGGGAATGGTGACATTTTAAAGGATGTCTTATTTCTTTCTCTGGGTATTTTTCCTCATCATTACCCTCATCCTTCCATCACTACCTCCTCTCCTATTAATTTCTCTTGCCTATATTCACTGGTTCTTCTCAAGGTAACAATTTTCTAATCTGATAAACACATCGGTTCCCATGTGAGATGTCTCCCAATATTAGAAGTAGGATCCAAATTTTTCTGGAAATGACAATAATTCTGTACTTCAATGGATTTTTGATTTCACTGATGGGGATATTCTCTTTATTAGAATAGATCAGAATATACACAATTACCCTGTAATGTATGACTTTTAGCTACACTTTTAAAAATTATATTTATTTTATTTTATTTTTGGTCTATGTTTTATATAAAACCTACCCAGAAAATCTGCCTTCTAACTTTTAAAAATACTTTATAAGTATTTGGGTTACTAATTTGTTATCCTTGAATGTCATTAAAAGATTAGATTATTTTTCAATAATATATTTTATACATATATCCTGATTACTACTTTTTGCCCATAAATAATAGACAATATAAAAAAATAGAAATGTGCTGTAATCTACTTGTATCTACTATGCATTTCTCAATTGACCTTTGGATCATCTCTAATATTAATTATCAGACAGAGTAATGTTCCAAGATTCACAACCATACCACACTAATAAGAAGAAATCTATGCATGTAACACACAAGTTACAGTGCATGGGATGGCTATGTGATAGACAGTTAAGGCATATGTTTTTGCTGTGTGTCTCACACATACAACTTATTAATTGAGTAGGCTAATCTTTCAACTATATGTCATAATCTACATGACAGGCATTTTCATCCATTCAACTTTTCCTATATAAACTGTTAGGATGATATCTTTTAAAGTGATATTTACCTCATGGAGTTCCTATAATAACTTAAAATGATGCATTTAGCCCAAAGCCCTCCACAAAGAACAGAATTTGAACAATATGCATCAATTAGAAGGGGAGCACAAAGCTGGGAAAATTTTTTTTACAGTTAATATTTCTAATAAAGACCTCATTTCTAAAATATATAAAGAATTGTGTCAAATTTATAAGAATACAAGTCATTCCCCAAGTGATAAGTGATCAAAGGATATAAACAATTTTCTGATGATGAAAGTAAAGCCATCTATAATCATATAAAAATGCTCTAAATCACTATTGATTAGAGAAATGCACATTAAAACAATTCTGAGGTATCACCTCATACCTCTCAGAGTGGCTAAATTGACAGGAAAAGATAATGATAACTGTTGGAGGGGATATGGGAAAACTGGCACACATTAGTGGTATATTAGTAAGAGGGCCTCAGGTCTGGGTTCAAGGTCTGGCTCAGCCATTTACTTGGGCAAATCAGTCAGTTTCTTATGTCTTTATTTCTCTACCTATAAAATAGGAATGGTAATAATACCATATCATACTGGATGCGTGAATCTGTCCTCAAAGCCAAGAGTTCTGGGTTCAAATCCCATACCAGAAACATATTGGCTTTATGCTGGGCTAGTCACAAGCTCGAAGTGCTCTTAGCAACACTTTTGGACAAAGGTACCAAGTACTGGTAGAAAGAATTTGCTCACCTAGAAGTCCTAGAAGTTCCCAATACCACTAAATCATAGATCTGGCACTTTTCTCTATCTGTAATAAAACTTGCATTATCTTGGATTCTAGGATCGTTGTAAAGATTGAATTAGATAATAGATATAAACCATTTTTCAACTACAAAGCAATGTATAGATGCTTTCTTATATATTACTTACATGCAGGAAATGGTGTTGAAAGTTGTTAGTTAAAAAAAATGAATAGTAAAGGAGGGGGGCCAATGATGTACCAAAAGTGAAGGGTGAGGGTGAGTCTGTGTGCTGTTGTGCTTCATAACATTTAAGGACCTAGAAAGTCTTTAATCTGATGTATACCTCCATTAAGAAGGATTAGTGAAAGGATGTGGACAAAAAGAAGCATATAGGATGGGAAGACATAGGTTTTGAAGTATATGATTTGGGGATGTATTCATACTAATGAGATTTAAGATCCACTGAAGTGTTAAAAGATTAATATAAATTAATCACAAGGTCTGTGTTGAGAGACCTCCTTGTTCCCAGGCCAGATTTGATCTAACTAGTGGGAGAAAAATGAAGCAGAGACCATGGTCCAAGGTCTTAAGGACCACCCAGTCTAGCTTGAGGAAATCAAATTCATATACACAGGAGGTCTATAGGATGTTAAAGAAGGAGGGATAATGAATAATGGGATGGTGAAGGAAAGCCTCATGGAAGAAACAGGTCTTAAGCTTAGACTCAAGAAATGAATCAAATTTGGACAAATGGAAAGTGTGAGAAATATTGAAAAGTTAGAAAACTTGCAAGAAGAAAGTTACAAGCTTCAAGGTAATGTGAGATAATAAGTAGCACTGACCAAGGAGTTTTCAGAAGGAGAAACTAATTTAGCTACAAAAATCTGATAAAGGGGGTTTAGGCTAGAAACTGGCTTAAACCAGCCTAGGTCATTGACTTAGAGAAAGCTTTTCTTTATTACAGTTGCTTAATAAGCTTCATGCATATAAGCCGATGTACCTGACATAAAATTAGAGTCTCATTAACAGAACATGGACAGATGACAAGGGAAAAGGGGACATGCTTATACTTGTTTAGGGCAAATATAAAATGGACATGTTAGAAAAGACTGTAACCTGGAAGGGAACTGAACAATCAGTTCTCTAAAGGAAGGGAATTGCTACAAACTAAAAGTATGAAGCTTGTCTAGTTTCTGAACCCAGTGTTCCCTCTTCCTAAAAGAAAGGGGAGTCAGCTTCTGGCCAGAAGCATCCAGTTCTTCTGCACTTCTCTAAGATAAATTTTCTTTGATATCTGAATTTCAGCATCAGCCATGTTTCAAATAGAGAGAAAGAGAGCTGGCTTTGGCCATGACCTTAATGAAGAACAAGTTTAAAACCCTCATTTTTTTTAATCCTCTTTATCTTCTGCCCTAGTTCAATTAGACACTCCCTTATGAAAACATATTCCTGTATGTTGCTCAGATATAACTGACTGAGAACTTAAAGAGATTAGATCCCATAAAGAGATTAGCATTTTTTAACATGGGATGTTTACCATTTATCCCAGAGCAGCTAGGTGGTTCTAAGTTCAAATATGGCTTCAGATACTTGCTAACTGTGTAATCTTAGGCAAGTAATGTTTTGCCTCAATTTCCTCATCTGTAAAATGAGCTGGAGAAGGAAATGGCAAACCATGCTAGAATGTTTGCCAAGAGAACCCAAAAGGGTCATTGGAAACTCAGACATGGCCAAAACAACTCAGCAAAAATAATGAAATTAGCTTAAATTTGTCATCTAACTTAAATGGGCCTTTACTACAGCAAGATGTCCCTTTTATTCTTCTACATATTATTGTCTATCTCTTCCCTTATCTTAAGAAACACTAATCAACTAAATCAGCCAGTGAGGGGTGGGGTTATGCTTACACACACACACACACACACACACACACACACACACACACACTCTTACACACATATACACTGCTCTATCACTTGACTGTCATGCATTTCACTTGTTATTCCAAATGCCTAGGATTTTCTCCTTCTTCATGAATTCTGTCTCCAGGTTTCCAAGGCTTTCTTCAAATCTTGGCTAAATTTTCATTTTCTGCAATTCCCTGCTTTTCCCAGTGCATCTTAATGTGGGTATCTTCTCTCTAAGAATATTTCCAATTATCTAGTATATATCTGATTTGCACATAGCTATCTTCTACATGTTTTCTCCCCTCAATAGATTGTGAACTAATTGAGAGCAGAATCTATTTTTGCTTTACTTTGTATCTCTAGCACAGTATTGGCACATAGTAAGAATTTAATAAATGCTTGAGGGCATGTTGACTTGAATAGAAAAGTTTTGGGAGTGGATACCTGGTAGATCTCCATGGGAGTGGCTGAGAACTCTTAGGTTTTGATTAGTGCCTACTAACAAAAGTTTGGGGTTTGCCTGAAAATGCTTAGCTTACCTTCTCCTCCAACTACAGTGAAGGTGGAGGACTCTGTGTGGTAGCAGGTACGGTTCCAATTCAAAAAATGATTTAGGGGCATGAAAATTCTGATTTGGCTCTGCCCCAGCCCTATATCATGGAAATTTCCTTCAATCTAATCAGCTATCTAAATTTATATTACACACATGGTCTACTCTGGTAGACCATGGTTTATTAAAATATATGACTTTAATACACAATAAACAAAACAAATTAAAATGTCAATAAACATAATAAAATATCAAGCAACTATCAAGCACGCTCCTCTTGAAACACCTAATTCTCCTCCCAAACCTCCTTCTACTGTGTAAATCTAGGGGAGAAATTAAGAGAAAAAAAAGTGGAAAGTGAGGGAATCAGCTCTTCACCAGTGAGATTTTCCCCCCTTTTAGAGGAAACAACTCAGGGTAACTAGCAGCAGCCAATCCAATGCAATTCTGTCATCCTCTCTGATGGTCTCTTACCACCACTAATACCATAACAAATGCCTTGGACTTGGTTCTGTCCTTCAATTTCAACTTTATCACTGAAGATCTCTGGGACAAGAAGTCTTGTCTTCCTTGCTCCCAATTTAGGCTGCAAGTATTTTTACTGGAAGCAGCAGCAGGGAGGAGGAAGTAACTATCACCTGCCTATCCCACCAAAAATGTTCTCTCTCCCTCTCTCCCTGTCTCCCCCTCTCCCCTCTCTGCCTGTCTCTCTCCCCCCTTTCTGTCTGTCTTTCTGTCTCTCTGTCTCTTTCTCCCTCCCTCTCTTCCTCCCCCCCTCTCTCTTTCTTAAAAAAATTAGTAAGCATTGCATATTTGTTTTCCTTCTCAGGTTATTTCTACCTTATATCTAAATTCGATTTTTCTTGTGCAGCAAGATAACTGTATAAATATGTATATATATATTGTATTTAACACATACTTTAACATATTTAACATATATTGGACTACCTGCCATCTAGGGGAGGGGGTGGGGGAAGGAGGGGAAAAATTGAAACAGAAGGTTTTGCAAGGGTCAATGCTGAAAAATTACCCATGCATATGTCTTGTAAATAAAAAGCTATAAAAAAAATATTAAGCATTTATTTTTCCTCTCACTTTCTACACATGAAGAAGAAAAAGAGAAGAAAAATGTTGCAACAAATAGGCATAGTCAAGCAATATAAATCCTCATATTGTCCCTGTCCATTCTTATTTTGTATATTGTCTTTCAGGAGATGAGTAACATTCTTCATCATTGGATTTTGATATCATGACTAGTTTTTTTAATTATTCATTTTTATGATATTGATGTTATGCTGTAAATTATTTCCCTGGTTCTATAACAATCCATAAACACTCGAAATTTCTTTTCAGAACAGATGGAGAGGAAGTAGAGAACTTTGGGAGCAATACTACTGTATGCAGGCACCTCAATAATCTATTTTCTCTGCCAGGATTTCTAGAATTGTAACTCTGCACTAAGGTGAAATAATTTGTAGAAACAACCACTCTGCAAAAACAAATTACTTAGGAGATACATAATAGGAGGGAATCATGAAATCTAGAACTATACCTTACCACCCTTAGGGAGACCCACAAGACTATTTTCAATTACCTTGATGAGCAAATGAGCAAAGTGAATGAATAAATGAATGGATGAAAAACCATTTATTAAATACTGGCTAGAAAAACAGAAAACTTACAAAATAAACCCACATAAGTCATCAGCATTCTTATATATCACTAACAAAACCCAAAAGTTAGAGTTACAAAGAGAAATTCCATTTAAAGTAACTACTGATTGTATAAAATATTTAGAATCTATCTGACAAGGGAAAATCAGAAACTTTATGAGCAAAACTACAAAACATTTTCCACACAAATTAAGTCTGATCTAACCAACTGGAAAAATATTAAATGCTCTTGGATTGGCCAAGCAAATATAATAAAGATGACCATACTGCCTAAACTAATCTATTTATTTAGCGCTATCCAATCAGACTCCCAAAAAACTATTTGATGACCTAGAAAAAATAACAACAAAGTTCATATGGAAAAACAAAAAGTCAAGAATTTCAAGGGAATTAATGAAAAAAAAAATCAAATGAAGGTGGCTTAGCTGTACCAGATCTAAAATTATATTATAAAGCAGCAGTTACTAAAACCATCTGGTATTGGCTAAGAAATAGACTAGTTGATCAATGGAATAGGTTAGGTTCAAAGGACAAAACAGCCAATAACTTTAACAATCTAGTGTTTGACAAACCCAAAGACCCCAGTTTTGGGGATAAGAATGCAGTATTTGACAAAAATTGCTGGGAAAATTGGAAATCAGTATGGCAGAAACTAGGCATTGACCCACACTTAACACCATACACCAAGGTAAAGTCAAAATGGGTTCATGACCTAGGCATAAAGAATGAGATTATAAATAAATTGGAAGAGCATAGGATAGTTTACCTCTCAGACCTGTGGAAGAGGGAGGAATTTATGACCAAAGAAGAACTAGAGATCACTATTGACCAGAAAATAGAAAATTTTAATTATATCAAATTGAAAAGTTTTTGTGCAAACAAAACAAATGCAGACAAGATTAGAAGGGAAACAATAAGCTGGGAAAACATTTTTACAGTCAAAGATTCTGATAAAGGCCTAATTTCCAAAATATATAGAGAGCTGACTCTAATTTATAAGAAATCAAGCCATTCTCCAATTGATAAATGGTCAAAGGATATGAACAGACAATTTTCAGAGGATGAGATTGAAACTATTACCACTCATATGAAAGAGTGTTCCAAATCATTATTGATCAGAGAAATGCAAATTAAGACAACTCTGAGATAGCACTACACACCTGTCAGATTGGCTAGAATGACAGGGAAAGACAATGTGGAATGTTGGAGGGGATGTGGGAAAACAGGGACATTAGTACATTGTTGGTGCAATTGTGAACACATCCAGCCATTCTGGAGAGCAATTTGGAACTATGCTCAAAAAGTTATCAAACTGTGCATATCCTTTGATCCAGCAGCGCTACTACTGGGCTTATACCCCAAAGAGATACTAAGGAAGGGAAAGGGACCTGTATGTGCCAAAATGTTTGTGGCAGCCCTGTTTATAGTGGCTAGAAGCTGGAAAATGAATGGATGCCCATCAATTGGAGAATGGTTGAGTAAATTGTGGTATATGAACGTTATGGAATATTACTGTTCTGTAAGGAATGACCAGCAGAATGAATACAGAGAGGACTGGCGAGACTTACATGAACTGATGCTGAGTGAAATGAGCAGAACCAGGAGATCATTATATACCTCAACAACGATACTGTTTGAGGATATATTCTGATGGAAGTGGATCTCTTCGATAAAGAGAGCTAATTCAGTTTCAATTGATCAAGGATTGACAGAAGCAGCTACACCCAAAGAAATGCACTGCTTGCATTTTTGTTTTTCTTCCCGAGTTATTTATACCTTCTGAATCCAATTCTCCCTGTGCAACAAGAAAACTGTTCGGTTCTGCACACATATATTGTATCTAGGATATACTGTAACCTATTTAACATGTAAAAGACTGCTTGCCATCTGGGGGAGGAGGTGGAGGGAGGGGAAAAATCGGAACAGAAGTGAGTGCAAGGGATAATGTTGTAAAAAATTACCCTGGCATGCGTTCTATCAATAAAAAGTTATTAAAACAAACAAACAAACAACAACAAAAAACAAACAAACAAACAAACAAAAAAAAAAAAAACAGAAAACTGAGGAAAGCCTCTGAGTGCTTTGAGTAGTCTTGTTGAAATCAGAGTAGCAATACCTCATTCAAAATAAACCTGTGACAAATTCATAATGGTAAATTTAAAAAAAAAAAAAAGAAATAAAAAAATTGTGTGACCCTGGGCAAGTTACTTAACTCCAATTACCTTATTTTTTTTTTTTTAAAGAAACAAATTTACAATGGCTGTTCTTTGTCAAAAAAGGAAAAAGATTTATTTAGGAGAAGAGGTCACAACCAAAAATAAGTGGTAAAATAGGCATAAGGAGGAGCAAATATGAATTGAGAGAGCTTATAGTTAGAAAAAAAAAGGAATTTGGAAGAATCCATTAAAAGAATATGCCATGAGGCCTGAGTATGTTACTGTCTGGCAGTTAGAGGAGATTAGCAGATGAACCAGAGTTAGAATAAGGAGAAAGACTCCATTAGAGGGAAGGCACTGGTTTTAGTCCTGAAAAGATTTAGCTTTGGGGATCTCTCAGAGAAGTAAAGGCTAGAAAGGGGGGTAGGGGGGAAGAGGGGGATGTGGAGGGTGGGGCATCAAGGAGCCAAATAGAATGCAGACCAGGTTCCAGACCTGTCTAAAGACATGCTAATCAATATCTCCTAGGTTATTTAAAGACGCTCGGAGGTTTGAAGGATAGTGGGAAGAGTTCTATCCTCACAATAAATCGGGATAGTCTGGGAATGGGTTATATCTGATAATAGCCAGATGGACTTCTTCTTGTCAGTCCACATCACTCTGAGACCTGAAGAGAAAGGTCTAGTGGAGACTGGAATCGGTAGAAATGTGTGGAATTGGATTTTTCTCAAGACCAGAGGGGACACAGGCTGCCTGGAAGCAGAACTCAGCATGTGATCCGCAAACCACCGAAGACAGACCTAGCGGGTCCTAGCGTCACCAGCAGCCCCTCCCACCCAGACCCCGCACACGCACACCCCCTGCTGGAGGTGTAAGGGAGGTAATGCCGCGGATGGAACAGCCCTGGGAGTGGACATCTGCTACTTCCCACAGGAGAAGATGGTGACAGGATGGAGTTCTCAGGTTATGGCTTGCCTGATCACAAAGGATGCATTTACTCAATAGCCTGAAGTATATATTTTATTCCTAATGATGTGAATTAGGAAGTATATATGCATATATTTACAGTTATTTGTTGGGGAAAAATCTCTTTTATCATTTAGCAGGGTGGAGGAGGGGCAGAATGTGTAGGGGAGGGGAAAGAGATTGATCAAAAGAATGATCAAGTGAATATATACATAAAGCCTTAAGCCAAGATTCCCTAGCCTGAGGTTTATGAATTGGGGTATATACACGTATACGTACATACACATATGTATATGGACGTAAAACTGCGTATATGGTTGATAACTTAATTTTGGTTTAATTGGTTTTGTAATACCATATATTTCATTTTATATATTTATAAACATTAATCGGAAAAGGGCTTGATAGGCCAAAAAGGTCCATGATCCCAAATAGTTAAGAACCCCTGAAACCAAGGAGATTTGTGGTCACACAAAAGGGGCAGGCGAGGTAGCCCGCTGAGAGTCAGGGACTTTAGCAGTTGCCTCGGAGCGCCCTCCGGTGTTGGTGATGGGCATAGCCTCTAGAGGGGAATATCTCACAACCATTGTTATTAAATAAGGTCAGGGATTGGTCATTAGCGCACCCTAGTGGTTAACTGGTTCCTTTGATGAGGGAGAAAGCGTTCACCACAAGGGGGATCAGGAAAAACTCGCCTGACCCTCACAGCGACCTGGATTGCAAATCCATGAAGAAACCGAAACTCCTTCACATAACCTAACTTCAAAGTTCATCAACTTGACATATCCGTGCTCCTCCGCCCGTCTTCGGCTACACTCAGAGATGCCCTGTCCTTGGCCCATAAGTATTCCCCTTCTGTGTTCAGAGCTCTGAAATCCCTTTGTCTGGGCAGAATGTGGTGCTATTTCTCCTCTCCCTCTGCTTTGTATAACTCAAATCTGTTCGTCGCGCTCCCAATGTCCTCCAGTCCTGACAAAGATTTCCCCAGGCTATCACTCCTAGATTTCCCCAGGCTATCACTCCTAGATTTCCCCAAGTATCACTCGGGATAATGCTACCGGCAAGAGTTAGTAAAACGCGGACACCAAAGGTGAAGAGCCGCCCTGAGAAGGACTTAGAAAGCTCTTACACCCAAGTCCTCGAAGGAAGGATGGACCACAATAGCAACTCTTACAATGGTGACACTCTCTTTCTGCCCTTATTTTGGCTCCTTGGTGAATCAGTTCGGTTCTATAGAGACCCCCTTTCTCAAGACCTTTATTTCCTTGCTCTGTCAAGTCTTAGTTGATACTCACCACTTACTGTCTTTGCTCCTACTCATGGACAGCCAAAAAGAAGTCAAAGAAAACCATGAAACTATATTGACTAGGTCCACTACAAATTTATTTTTCCTTTTTTCCCTCTTTTTTATTAAAAAGCCTTTTATTTTCAAAACATATGCACGGATAATTTTTTAATAGGTTTTTATTTACAAGTTATATGCATGGGTAATTTTATAGCATTGACAATTGCTAAATTTTTTGTTCCAATTTCTCCCCTCCTTCTCCCCACCCCCTTCCCTAGATGGCAGGATGACCAGTTATGTTAAATATATTAAAGTATAAATTAGATACACCATAAGTATACATGACCAAACTGTTATTTTGCTTTACAAAAAGAATCAGACTCTGAAATAATGTACAATTAGCCTGTGAAGGAAATAAAAAATGCAGGTGGACAAAAATAGAGGGATTGGGAATTCTATGTAATGGTTCTTAGTCATCTCCCAGAGTTCTTTCACTGGGCGTAGCTGGTTCAGTTCATTACTGCTCCATTGGAGCTGATTTGGTTCATCTCATTGCTGAAGATGGCCACGTCCATCAGAATTGGTCATCATATAGTATTGTTGTTGAAGTATATAATGATCTCCTGGCCCTATTTGTTTCACTCAGCATCAGTTGGTGTAAGTCTCTCCAGGCCTTTCTGAAATTATCCTGTTGGTCATTTCTTACCGAACAATAATATTCTATAATATTCATATACCACAATTTATTCAGCCATTCTCCAATTGATGGGCATCTATCTACTCAGTTTCATGGATAATTTTTTAATATTAACCCTTACAAAACCTTGTGTTCCAATTTCTCCCCTTTCCCCCACTCCCTCCCCTAGATGGCAAATAATCCAATATATGTGAAATATAGTAGAAATATATCACTATAAATTTATATTACATAATCTAATTGAAGTCAAAAGTTAAGAAAATTTATAGAAAGGGGGACTTGGTGGGATGTTAATCAATAATGTTAAATGCAATAGAGAGATCAAATAGGATTAAGAACACAAATAGAAAAGACATCCTTGGTGGGTGGAGCCCATCTATAGCCCAGCCATTTTTAGCAGAGAAAAGGCTGAACTACCCCTCCCACACACACACACACTTTAAATTATGTCACCAAACAAATTTTAGAGCAGCAAAATTCACAAAAGACAGTGGAACAATTTTCTAGCCCAAGACAACTTAGAAGATTGGCATGAAAAGTTTGTTATGCCAGGAGTAGGCTTTGGGGTGACTGAATCAATAACATCAGTGGTGGTTTCTGGACTTTCAGCCCACAGATATTAAAGGGGTCAGACAACTTTGTTGATATTAGGGACAGAACTATGTTGCATTGCCCATACATGGATCTGAGTCGTAGTCCTGGGTTTCAGTTCCAGGGCAAAGAGCTCTAGCTCACCAGATACACAAAAAAATCAGTGAAGAAAAGATTCATTGAAAAGTAGAATTGGCCAAATGAAAAAGTAAGAACAAAAGCTCACTGAAGAAAGTAAATCCTTAAAAATAAAAAACAACTGACTTAGAATGGATCAAGAGAGATAATTTAATAATTATTGTTCCACTGAAAGCCGTGATTAAAAAAAAAAAGCCTGGATATCATATTTTAAGAAATTATCAAGAAAAACTGTCTTGCCACTATAAAACCAGAGAGTAAAATAAAAATTGAAATAATTCATTAATTACCTCCTGAAAGAGAAACTGAAATGAAAACTTCAAGCAACATTATAACCAAATTCTAGATCTTCCAAAATCTAGATCAAGATTCTTCAAGGAGAAAATATTACAGGCAGCCAAAAAACCCAGAAATTTGGGAAACCATCTTTACAAGTATCTCTAATAAAGGCCTCATTTCTTAAATATATAGAGAACTGAGTGTAATTTATAATAATAAAAACCATTTTCCAATTGATAAATGGCCAAAGGATATGGACAGGTATCAAGGGTGACTTACAACACTTATTCATACTTCTGTAAACAGCTTTAATTTCTTCAAATCACCGTTGATTAGAGAAATGCAAATTAAAACAGCGTATTAGATTGATTGATATGACAGAAAAGAAAATGACAAATGGTGGAGGGGCTGTGGGAAAATTAAAATACTAATGCACTGTTAGTGAAGTTGTATACTGGCATTCAACCATTCTGTAGAGCAATTCGGAAATATGTTCAAAGGGTCACAAAACTATGTATATACCCCTTGATCAAGCAGCACCACTACTATGTCTATATTCCAAAGAGATAAAAATGAAAAGGGAAAGAATATACGTGTGTGTGTGTGTGTGTATTTGTATGTATACATACTAGGCCAAATGGTAAAGGAAATACAAAAAAGTCAATGGGGAGAAGAATGCCTTGAAAAGCAGAATTAGCCAAATGGAAAGAGAGGCTAATTCACTGAAGAAAAAAACTCCTTTAAAAAGTAGGAGTGGTCAAGTTTGGAAAAAATATCTAATGAAGAAAATAACTACTTTAAAAGTAGAATTGGACAAATGGAAAAGGAGGTATAAAAGTTTACTGAAGAAAATAATTCCTTAAAAATTAGAGCTAAGCAAATGAAAGCTAATAACTTTATAAGAAATTAAAAAACAATAAAACAAAACCAAAAAGGAAAAAAAAAAGAAAACAATTTGAAATATCTCACTGGAAAAATAACTGACCTAGAAAATAGATACAGGAGAAATAATTTTAAAAGTATCGAACCACCTAAAAGACATGATAAAAAAAAGAGCCTAGACATCCTCTTTCAAGAAATGTCAAGGAAAACTGCTCTGATATTCTAGAACCAGAGGGTAAAATAGAAATTGAAAGAATCCAATGATCACCTCCTGAACGATCCCACAATGAAAACTTCTAGAAATATACAGCCAAATTCCAGAGCTCCTGGATCAAACAGAAATTATTGCAAGCACCCAGAAAGAAGCAATTTAAATATTGTAGAGCCACAGACAGGATAACACAAAATTTAGAAGTGTCTAAATTAAAGGATCAGAGAGTTTAGAATATGATATTTTAGAGGGCAAAGGAGCTAGGATTACAACCAAGAATCACCTATCCAAAAAAACTGAGTATAATCTTCAGGAGTAAAAATAGATATTCAATGAAATAAAGAACTTTCCATCATTCTTGATAGTAAAGACCAAGATAGAATATCTGAATAGAATGGAATAGAAAATTTGACTTTCAATAAGAGAAGCTTTAAAAAGTACACAAGGAAAGAGAAATGATCAGGTTAAACTGTTTACATTCCTACATAGGAAGAAACTTGTAACTCATAAGAACTTCCTCATTATTAGGGCAGTTAGAAGGAGTATGTATAGATGGAAGGCACAGGTGTTAGTCAAATGTGAAGGGATGATATCTAAAAAAATAAAATTAAGGGGTAAGAAAGGAATGTATGGAGAGAAAGGAAAAGGGAGAGGTACTATAGGGCAAATTATCACATATAAAAGAGATAAGGAAAAGCTTTTACCTTGGAAGGGAAGAAAGGGGAAGTTAGTGAACCTTATTCTCATCTGAATCAGCTTAAAAGGGGAATAACATGCACACTCAATTGGATATAGAAGTCTCTCTTACCTTATAGAATAATGGCAATGGGAGGAATAAAAAAGGGTGGGAAGATAATAAAAGAGAGGGCAGATTAGGGAGGGAGTAGTCAGAAACAAAACACTTTTGAGGATGTGACAAAAAATATTTGAAGTAAGTTTCACTGGTAAAGGCCTCATTTTTCAAACATAGAAAATGGAGTCAAATTTATAAAAATAAGAGCTATTCCTCAATTGATAAATGATCAAAAGATATGAACAGTTTGCTGAAGAAATCATACCTATCATACCTAGTTATAGCCCTATGTTCTACCTCACTAGTGATCAGAGAGATGAAAATTAAAATAATTTTTAAGCACTACCACATACCAATTAGATTGACTAATAAGACAGGAAGAGAAAATGACAAATGTTAGAAGGGATGTGGGAAAAATGAGACATTAATGGACTATTGGTGGCATTATGAACTGACAAGCATTCTGTAGTACAATTTGGAATTATGCCCAAACGGCCATAAAACTATGAATATCCTTTGATCAAGCAATACCACTGTCTGTACATCAGAGAGATAAAAAACAGAAAGAGAAAGAATATATATCTCAGCTTTTTTCTAGGGGCAAAGAACTGGAAGTTGAGGGTATGTACATTAATTGGGGAATAGCTGAATAAATTGTATGTGATTATGATGGAATATTATTGTGCTAAAAGAAATGATGAATAAGATGCTTTCAGGAAAAACCTGACTTCCATGAACTGATACAAAATGAAAGGTACTGTGTACTATGTACAAAGTAACAGCAATATCATAAGATGACCAGTTGTGAATGACATAACTATTCTTAGCAATACAATGATCTAAGACAACTCTGAAGGACTTATGAAAAATATGATCAGTTCCCAGAGAAAGAACTGATGGTGTCTGAATATAGATAGAAGCATACTTTCTTTTTACTTTATTTTTCATGAGGGTTTTTTTTTGGGGGGGGAGTCTATATTTTCTTTCACAATATGACTATTATGGAAATGTTTTGCAAGATCACATATGAATAACCTATGTCAAATTGCTTGCATTCTCAATAGGAGGGGTAAAGTGGGGAGGAAGGAAGGGAGAGAATCTGGAACTCAAAGTTTTTTAAAAGAATATTAAAAGTTTTCTTTACATATGTTGAGAAAAATAAAATACTGAATACATGAGTCAACTATGCTTAACTCAATAAAATACAAAAAGGGGCGTGGAGCCAAGATGGTGGAGCAGGCACACACGACTCTCTAAGCTCCTCTCATTATCCTCATAACCAACTATTTAATCCAGCCTCAAAAATAACCCTTCACTGTTTAAATTCATGAAGATTAGAAGCACTACAATTTACCAGCCGAAGTCCATCCGGAAACTCGCCAGGAAAGGTTTGTCCTGAGGGGCCAGGAACAGACTAGCACAAGTCAGAGAGGCTAGTGTCCTGAGCAGACCAGGGGCAGGGGTGACCTCTGTGGCTAGAGAAGTTATAGGGACCACTCTGCTATAGGCTAACTGCTATGCCTTGATTACAAAGCAGTAAACTGGCAGAGAAGTTAAAGCCTAAAACAGCAGGTACTCTAAAAAACGCCAGAACCTAACGAGATCTGGCTGTAACCCCTCAAACCCGGAAGTGACTCAGGCAGACTTTACCACAGCCCTTCAGCCACATCCGGCAGTTCGGGGCTTTTGCGGGGGCAGTTACAAATCTGCACGGCACAGGGCATAGCCTGGGCAGCCTCTAATCGGCACAGTGGGGGGCTCGGCCTGGGGCAATAGAACCTCCCCAGATGACTGTGCTTCCGGGGCAGACACGTCTGGTCCCTGCAAATCCATTCACTGCTCAGCTGCTAATACCCACAGCCCCAGGGCGGGCTTTGGCTTGGGAAATGAAACTCACTGCTCAGAGTCTAGCCCCAATGCAGTCGTTATCACACACAGCAGGGGTTCTTTGAAGGGCACTTTCTCAGCCCGGCCCTGCAGGCCTGAGTTACTTTCGGATGGGGAACTCTTTCCCAGAGCACTCCAGTACCTCCTTGCTTTTTGTAGCTGGTTGGCAGGACAACTACCCATCCATACACCTTTCACTGCTCTGTAGAGGAAGCTGGTAACCTCCTGGCTCTGAAGGCAGACGCTACAGGCTTTAACAAAATGAGTAAAAAAATCAAAAGAACGATTGATAGTTTCTACACAGAAAGAGAACAGCTTTTCAACCCTGAAGATACTAATAGCAGACAGTCTCCAGACAATTGTTGGTCTCCAATACAAAAGGCTCTCCTAGAAGAGACTATTAAAAACCTTAAAAGACAGCTAGAAGAAAAATGGGGAAAGGAAAGAGAAGGTATGCAAAAGAGTACAGAAAAGGCACATAACTCATTAAAAGAAAAAATTAATAAAGTGGAAAAAGAAAACAACTTCCTGAAATGTGAATTGGAAAAGGTAAAAAACTCCCAAGAAGTGCAGGGAAACAGAATTTGCAAACTGGAAAAAGAAAATAACTCACTAAAAAAAAAAAAAAAAAAAAAAAAAAATTAGTGAAATGGAAAAAAATTCCATCGAGCAAAACAACTCAATTGGACATATACAAAAAGAAGTAAAAAAAGCTAATGAAGAAAACAACTCACTAAAAATCAGAACTGAACAAATAGAAATGACTGGTTGATTGAGACATCAAGAATCAGTCAAGCAAAGCCAAAAAAAAAAAAATGAAAGATTGGAAAAAAAATGTCAAATATTTACTTGGAAAAACAACAGACCTGGAAAATAGATCTAGGAGAGATAACCTGAGGATCATCGGACTACCAGAAAATTATGATGAAAAAAAGAGCCTAGATACTATTTTACAAGAAATCATCAAAGAGAACTGCCCAGAAGTAATAGAATTGAAAGGGAAAATAAACGTTAAAAGAATTCATCGAACACCTTCTGAAAAAGACCCTAAAATAAAGACTCCGAGGAATATTGTGGCCAAACTTCAGAATTTTCAGACTAAAGAAAAAATTTTACAAGCAACCAGGAAAAAACAGTTCAAATACCGAGATGCCACAATAAGGGTCACGCAAGATCTGGCTGCCTCAACATTAAAAGATTGAAGGGCCTGGAGTCAGATATTCCGAAAGGCAAAAATACAAAAAGTCATGCTGGTTATGAAGTAAAATCGGAGGTGGTGATTAAGGCTTGAGAATAATGGGTAAAATTTGGAGTCCACATTAAGAAATAAATAAAAGATATAAAACAGAATTATTGAGGACCCAATATAAGTTGGATAGCTTGAATTTGTAAGGTGCCATGTTAACATGGTTTCTATTTTCTCTTTGTCCTGGAATCAGGAATAGAGAAGAGGGAAGTGAGGAAATTTAGAATTAGGAATCATCAAAGTAAAAAGTCCAAGCCCAAATGAATGTAATATAGTAGTGAGGATCAATAGTATCCTATTATATATCCTATAGCTGATCAAATGCTGTCAGAACCACCTCGTTTGGATGAAACAGAAAGTTTGGAGTGATTATAGCTCTGAAAGCTTTTTAGTGGGCATAGGGAAATGGGAGCAGAGGATGAGAATTTTTGATCACTGAGGGCACTTCCAAGAGTAGTAAATCTTGGCAGTGGAACAGATTAAAAATCACATGGTAGGAAGACTGGACTCTGCTACCTGTTCAAGTGATAGGTGTTGCCTATGTTTCTTATCTGATTTGCTTAGAAATTCCTTTTAAATGTGACGTGAGAGAGTGCAGGGATAGGGAAGGTATCTGTACCTCTCAGACTTTAGGAGTCAAGGCTCAAGAAAAGCTTAAGCAGGCTTTACTTTCAGTAACTTAGTTCAAAGGAAATCTTTAGTTTGCTTATCTTGTTTGTTTAGGCTGTCATGGGGAATGAATGGTTGATTGAGAAATAATGATTATTAAGGTAGCAACCATATGCTTATCTCCTTATCACACCTTGGAGTATTAGATATCCTAGAATCATAACACTAGAATGTTTATTTCAAATCTTACTTTCCTGTAAACCTTCCCAGTTCTCCAGTTATGATTGGGAGAACTTTAAATATAGATTAAAATCAATAACAGTTTGAAATCACATTAATACTGAAGGGAACATTCACTTGTATGAAACTTCTCTTTAGTCTGACTCAGTCTTGCATTCATGGTGAGTCAATTCATTTTTTTGTCCAGATTCCTCAAGTTAAGATGGTTCCCTGTATTTCCATATCTTATTTTTATGCTCTTTTCAGCTTCTGCACTCAGGGCTTTTGGCTTTTCTTTAGCACAGCTTTAGTGAAAGATCATTAACTTGGGTATCCAATGCTTTGGGCTTCCACCATTTACTGGCTAGCTTATTACTTTTCTCTTCTAAGCCTTAGTTTTCTCATCTGGAAAATGGGCATAATACTTCTACAAACTAAGCTAAATACAAGTCAGTAATTATTATTATTATTATTATTACTACCATCATCATCCTTGTCCAGTGAAAACTATATGATACTCACAAGAGATGAAAGTTCTCTAGGAGTCACAGTTTATTGAAAGTCAGATTGGCATAGTAAGTATAGCAGTACAGACTTGGAGTCAGAAAAATCTGAGCAAAATCTCACTTCAAATCCTTACTAAGAAAAGCCAAATAGTGAAGTGGATAGAATACTGGACCTGAAACTAAATGATCTGAGTTCAAATCCAACCTCAATAATTTATAAACTGTGTGTATTTAGGCAAATTATTTAACCTCTGTTTGCCTTGGTTTCCTCAACTGTAAAATAACAGCTCAGGTACACATAATTGTGTATGAAGTGATTAAGAAAGACAGTATATGATTTAAGGAAGAGAGATAATTCATTAGCATTTTGTGAGTTTAGAGAAAGAGGAGATCCTGAAATAGTCTGAGAAAGTTTCAGAGGAATGATGGATTTTGAATCTTTAAAGGATGGGTAGGGTTTGGTTAGATAAAGAAGAGGGGACAAGAAAAAGATAAGCTTGTCCAGCTGGTAGGCTGACAGAAAGCAGAAAATACCTGAGGGCATTGAGGAGATGATCCATATATTCAATCATCTAGAATCTAGCTTCTTAAACTTTTTCTACCTTTTTTGCTGGAGAAATTTTTACACAATCCTGGGCCTACAGGAATGTAAAATAGCTATACAAATTAAACATTTACTACTAATAAAGCATCATTCCATGACCCCCATATTCAGTTGCAAGACCCCATATGGGATTGTGACCCACAGTTTAAGAAGCTTTGATCTAGAGTGCCTGAAAGGAGAGATTTGTTCCTGGAACAAGTTGGGTAGTTCTGTGGCCAGAAGACTTAGAGAATGAGAGGTGGAGAATAGAGTGAAAAATATGTTCTGTATGCCACTTGAAATTCTGAACTTGAAACAAGAATGGTTCTTGAGAACTCTAGAAAATTAAATGTGGAATATGAGACATCAATCTAAATGAATTAGGCAGTCTGTGTTTGGCTTTTGCTTTCTGACATACCAAGAGAAAATATAAGCATGTACCTGACCCCAAAATGGCTGCTCATTTTTGGTGCTAGGAAGACTGAAAAACATGTTCAGTTTTCTATTCTGAGTGAAATGATGAAATTTAGAGAGAAGAAAGGGCGAGCATAAACCAGAGCCTTTCTTGCAAAGAGAGGAGATTCCTGGTTTACTAGGTCCTCCTGCTCATGTGAGGGAGGAATATAAAGAATGCTTGAAATTAAACAGCCTCCTCAGTGACCCAGTGCGGGTAGTCATGACAGAATTAGGTTTCTGTTATACCTGTTTAGACTTGACTGGAACAGTCACCATGTCTCTGGATTATACCTTCAGTGTAAACTTTAAAAAACTTGGTAAAGTGAAATGGTGAGCGGGAAAATATCATGAAACAAAGTCTGATATTTTGGACAGGTTTTTAGAACTGCCCAGTCTGAGAATTGACCTGTCTTTATTACTATAGTGATGGGGGAGGGAAGGGCAGAGAAGTATCTCACCAGGCCCACATATTCCAAGCAGGTAGGACTGAGGGATGGTTTCCCTTAGCCTAGACTGGGAGTATGTGGAGATAAGGGCGATCCCCTCCTCCTGGAAATCATGGAGCACAGTCCAAATTTCTGCAGAAGGAGGTGGGGGCAGGGGAAGAGAAGCAGGAAGGAAATAATGAATTGAAAAAAATAGAGTAAATGTGATCTGTGTTTGTAATAGGATCTGGCCTGGGGCAAGGCCATGGCTATTTTTGGCTGGGAAAAAAGAGAAGCATCCCCTAGCTCAGGGCTGGTTCCGGTCAGAGACTGTAATGTTCTCAGTTGGTTTTCTGGAGGTCTTGGGAACAATCTTCATTTCAGTTCAGTAATCACCACAAGAATAGCCAGGTATTAAAGTCCAAATCCTTTATTATCTCCTTCACAGTCTAGTTTCCTTGCCTAGAGCCCAGGCTAGCTTTTTAAAAGGCCTTCCAGAGTCTTGGTTTCAGTGGAAAAGCTAAGGAGGAGAGCCCTGTCACCAAGGCGGTGTGAGACGGGATGAATGAATGGTTTTTTTTGTTGTTGTTTGTTTGTTTTTTGTTTTTTTTTACTTTTTATTGATAGAACGCATGCCAAGGTAATTTTTTACAGCATTATCCCTTGCATTCACTTCTGTTCCGATTTTTCCCCTCCCTCCCTCCACCCCCTCCCCCAGGTGGCAAGCAGTCCTTTATATGTTAAATAGGTTACAGTATATCCTAGATACAATATATGTTTGCAGAACCGAACAGTTCTTTTGTTGCACAGGGAGAATTGGATTCAGAAGGTAAAAGTAACCCAGGAAGAAAAACAAAAATGCAAACAGTTTATATTCATTTCCCAGTGTTCTTTCTTTGGGTGTAGCTGCTTCTGTCAATCCTTGATCAATTGAAACTGAATTAGCTCTCTTTATCGAAGAGATCCACTTCCATCAGAATACATCCTCAAACAGTATCATTGTTGAGGTATATAATGATCTCCTGGTTCTGCTCATTTCACTCAGCATCAGTTCATGTAAGTCTCGCCAGTCCTCTCTGTATTCATCCTGCTGGTCATTCCTTACAGAACAATAATATTCCATAACGTTCATATACCACAATTTACTCAACCATTCTCCAATTGATGGGCATCCATTCATTTTCTAGTTTCTAGCCACTACAAACAGGGCTGCCACAAACATTTTGGCACATACAGGTCCCTTTCCCTTCTTTAGTATCTCTTTGGGGGATAAGCTCAGTGGAAGCACTGCTGGATCAAAGGGTATGCACAGTTTGATAGCTTTTTGAACATAGTTCCAAATTGCTCTCCAGAATGGCTGGATGTGTTCACAATTCCACCAACAATGTATCAGTGTCCCTGTTTTCCCATATCCCCTCCAACATTCCACATTATCTTTCCTTGTCACTCTAGCCAATCTGACAGGTGTGTAGTGCTATCTCAGAGTTGTCTTAATTTGCATTTCTCTGATTAATAATGATTTGGAGCATATTTTCATATGACTATAGTTTTAATTTCTTCATCTGAGAATTGTCTGTTCATATCCTTTGACCATTTATCAATAGGAGAATGGCTTGATTTCTTATAAATTAGAGTCAATTCTCTATATATTTTGGAAATTAGGCCTTTATCAGAACCTTTGACTGTAAAAATGTTTTCCCAGTTTATTGTTTCCCTTCTAAGCTTGTTTTGTTTGTACAAAAACTTTTCAATTTGATATAATCAAAATTTTCTATTTTGTGGTCAATAGTGATCTCTAGTTCTTCTTTGGTCATAAATTCCTCCCTCTTCCACAGGTCTGAGAAGTAAACTATCCTATACTCTTCCAATTTATTTATAATCTCATTCTTTATATCTAGGTCATGAACCCATTTTGACCTTATCTTGGTGTACAGTGTTAAGTGTGGGTCAATGCCTAGTTTCTGCCATATTAATTTCCAATTTTCCCAGCAATTTTTGTCAAATACTGCATTCTTATCCCAAAAACTGGGGTCTTTGGGTTTGTCAAACACTAGATTATTAAAGTTATTCTCTGTTTTGTGATGAATGAATGTTTCTGAGTCTGAGGGCTTGTGCTTTAGCATCCAGCCACCACAAAGGTGGACCATGGAATGAATCTGTCTCTCGGTGAATCTGGCTCTGACCCTGGCTGAGTTTGTCCCAGCTTATATGCTCTACACTGAGTATAAACCAATCATTATATCACTAGGAAACCATTATTTGTTGTAAGATTAAATCAATCATGCTGAACTTAGAGAACTATTAATCACCATGCTAAACTAGATAACCATTGTCTTTATCAATTCCACTGAATTAGCACCTTGTAAGAATCCTTGTTTCAGAGTTCTGGCCCATAACAAGAGGCGTTGGGCATTCCGGATTCTTTGACCTAGGAGGTCAACACTGCCAGTAGAAGGTTAAAGATAAGAAAAAACTGTATAGTGAAGTAAGAACCAAAGGATTAACTGTTCTAACCTTCTTCAAATAATATATATCATCCTCTAGAACTTACCCTCCCCATATCAACATCTATAAATCTCCCATAACTATTCTATCAAATGAAACAATATTTATAAAGCACTTGGTACACTACCTGGGACATAGTGGATACTTAATAAGTGCTTATTCCCTTTCCCATTCACTCTTCCTTCCCTTATAATTTTGCCTCCTCTCCATCAACCTGTGTAATTGTGTAATCTTATACATTTCCCTAAATTTTTTTCATCACATCTTCTCCAGTAACTGTTATATCACACCTAATAATTAGGCCTTCCCCATTATGCCTTGTATCAACTCCACCTCTAAAATTTTCTTACAACTGCTCTATTATCCTTAATTGTACACTTTCTTCATTTCACCTACATATCCTTTTACCACTGGCCTTCAATCCCAATAATAGCCCCTTCACACGTTGCCCATTCACTATAAATGTCCTTTCACCCCCATAACTCTTTCCTCTCCATATCTCTCCATAAGTCCCCCCAACTCCCTTATGATCCTCTCCATGCTCCTACAACTGCCTTCTATTCAAATCAGTTGTAGCTATAGCCTTTAGCTCTGAGGCACTTCAAAATAGCCTGAAGATATTTGAAACCATTGCCAAAATTTGGGATTCTAGTACTGAGTCATTTCTTCTTAAATAAGAGTCTAGAATTCTGAGGAGGTCCCTCTTATATTAGCAGGATTCTGTCCTTCCCTCTCCTCCAGCCCTGGTTTCCTTACTCCAACTAACTTTCCTTGTCCCTTTATGATGTCCAGCAGTCATTTACAAAAGCAGATTGGAGGAACATTAAGAGTTATGGAACAACAGACATGAATTTAAATAATCTGCTTGTCGTGGTGGCTCTGCTGTTAAATTTCAGTCACTGGGGCGGAGGGCTGGCCCTAAAAGAGCAAGTAAATTGTCAGGGATCATCCTTGACCTCATGGGAGAGGGAAATAGACTAGAAGAACCCAAAGATACGGCATTTTGTGTGCATCATTCTGTAATTCTTTCAAGATTAATCAACCAATCAACCAATCAACAAGCATTTATTGTCATTACTATGTGACAGGCTCTGAGCTAAATGCTAGCATTAGAGATACAAAAAAAAAAAAAAAAAAGGGAGGGGGCAAAAGTAGTCCCTGCCATCAAGGAATTTACATTTTGATGGAGGGAACAAGTAAATAAATTGATATAGTACAAATACATGCAGAATAGATAGAAGGGCCTTGGATCCTCCATGAGGTTCCCTAGGGCTAGAGAAGTTGAAGAAGTGATTAGAGGTGAAGAAATATTGTGAGGAGTAAGGAGATTGGTGGAAGTGATGAAGAAGGAGGGAAAGGAAGGAAAACACAGGGAGAGGTTCCTAGTCTACTAGAATTTAAAGAATTCTACTCTATTAAAGAGTCTACTAGAATTAAAGAATTTAAAGAAACCTTACTGGACATTTAGTTCAAGTTCTTCATTTTATAAAGTTAAACATTTGTCCAAAGTTCCAAAAGTAACAGAGCTGGAATTTGAATCCAGGTCTTCCTTCTGACTCAAACTCCAATATTCTTTCCCCTGCATGTCATTATACATGTCTCAGAAGTTTTATAGGTGGTAGGTATACATTCATCCATATACAGGCACTCTGATATCCTCCACTACGGGCCACACACAAGTAGACACATATACTGTCTCAATGTATGGAAGTATGCAGATAACACTCACTCTGATGCAAATGCATGTTCATATACATACAACTCCATCCTACCACATGTAACATAAAAGCTACAACTCTGGACGTGTCCAAATAATGTCACTATCATTTTTGCTTGGTTGTTTCAGATATCACACGTTAATGAATCTAAGATCAAGGTTCCAGACATTCATAAGTATAGAGATTATATTTTGCACATTATTGTTATTGATTGGTCCCTCCTCCTCTGACTCTTTCTGAGCCCCTTTGAGATTTTCTTGTCCAAGATACTGAAGTGTTTTGTTATTTCCTTCTCCTGCTCTTTTTGTGGATAAGGAACTGACTGAGGCAAACCGGGTTAAGTGACCGGGTTAAGAATCACACAGCTAAGAAGTTTCTATTTGTGTCAGCTATTGACTTAGTTGGCACTTAATACATGTTAAATTTTGAATATACTTCAGTGATATGTCAGTGTATTTACTTCTATGCATGGAGAGGATATAGCTACTCTACAAGTAGATATTTTTAAAAGAAAGCACAAAAGAAAGAAAGAAAGAGGGAAGGAAGGAGGAAGGGAATAAAGAAGAAAGAAGAAAAAGGAAATAAAAATGGAAAAAAGAAGAAAGAAAAAAGGAAGGGGGGAAGGAAGGAGGGAGGGAAGGAGAAAAAGAAGGAAGGAAGGAAGGAAGGAAGGAAGGAAGGAAGGAAGGAAGGAAGGAAGGAAGGAAGGAAGGAAGGAAGGAAGGAAGGAAGGAAGGAAGGAAGGAAGGAAAAGAACTTTCTATAGTGTGGGATTCTTGAGACTAGAATCTGGGTTGTAATATCTAGCGACTCAGAAAATTCTCATAACAGGCTTCCGGAACCTAGCAAGTATGTTCCAGTAATAGCTCTTAACAACTAAAGCTATTCCAAAGTAGGATAGATTGCTTGGGGAAGTCATGGGTTCAAACTCTTTGGAAGATTTCAAGTAGGAGTTTGATGACCACTTGTTCGGAAATTATGGAGGGGATGCTCTTCCAGGCATGGGTATAGGTTGCGGAGTGCTCTTGCAAACTCTGAAGTTCTCTCACTCCGGGTCTGTGATGCACAGACCTGCAAGCTTTGGCGCTGATCAGCTTCGTAACCAACGCCACCGAAGCAACTGGGCGTGGGGCTTGAGCAGGTGAACTAGAAGTAGGCAGCAGGCGTGGGTGCTCTCAGAGGGCCCTTTAAGGGGCGGTCCTCAGGTGGTTGGCGAGTTTCTAGCCCACGGTTTTCCCCTCGCTGGCTTTCCCGATCTCCCCGCTCCCTTTCCTCTCTTTCCCTCCCTCTTCCTCCTCCCCTTCTTCGGCTTTCCCCTCCTCCTGGGGGCGGCTCTCACCTGGGCGGACCGGCAGAAGCAGCCAATGAGCTGATGGGGCGGGCCGCAGGGTCTGGGTAGCGGCTGCGACCGCGGCGGTTTGGTCCTGCAGTGCCGGGGGTCTAGTTGCGGGAGAGTGCTGGTGATGCTGGCCCTCAGCCGGACTCAGGCCGCTGCCGACCCGCCCAGGTAACGCAGGCTCAGCCGGACTGACGGACGAAAGGGCAGATGGATGGAGGCCAGAGGCTCCCCCAGAGTGGCCCGACTGCCAGGCAGACCACCAGCTAGCCCTCTAGAGAGGCGCGTGAGTGGAGGGGGTGGGCGGTGCCGGCAGGCAGGCTGACAGACTGACGGCCAGCCAGTCTGACAACCAGACAGCCCGAGTGTGCCCGCGCCTGAGGTGCCCAGACAGACGCTGTCTAGTTCTTGCTTCGTCTGGTGGCGCGGGACGCCGGGACGCTCCGCCTGCCCGCCTTGGGAACGGGCGGGGAGCGCAGGAGAGGAAGGGGAGGGGAGGTCGAAGGACTGCCTGGGAGCCCCCTCCTCCGGCTGGCCCCGAGATTGCATCAGCCTCCAAAAAGTGGGTATGCCGGAGCTGGAGCTGGAGCAGAAGCCGGCTGTTTCCCCTAACTTACTCAAGCCCGGCCTCACTCTGGGCCGCGGAGCTCCCTCGAGCTTCGGTCCTTTTCTTTCGCTCTCTCTTTGTCCTTTCTCTCTGCCTGCAGGACTTTAACCGCCTTGGCAGCTCTGCCGGGAGCTGAGATCTGAGCCGGGGGCCCCAGGGGGTGGGAGGGGGGAGCCCTCAGCCCGCCGGACTCTCTTTCCCTGTCCCGAGTTCCAGGTTGCGGACAGTGAGCATCCGGCTCTCTCGTTGGCTCCCTCCACTGAGACAGCCTCTGTGCTGCCCTCTCTGCCCTCCTGGCCTCCCAGTGCCAGGTCAGTCTTGGCTGAGGACCTCGGAGGCCACTTAGCGTTCCGAAGGCATAGTTCCCAAACTGCTTTCTCTGACCTACCACGCCTCTTGGGGTGGAAGGGGGGGGGGGGGCGACCGTTGAGGACAGGGTCTGCCCGCCGTTTGTTTTTGCACTGTATATAAACACTTTCCCTCGGACCAAGAGGTTACCACCGCCTACTTGGAATGCCAGTGATGTTTGGCTACTGAGGCCAGGGTGGCGGGACTGGGGTGCTGTGGCTCCTCCGGAATCTCTTGAAGTAGGTTTGAGAGCTGGTCTCTTCCTCCTAAAGCTCCCAAGCCTAGCCCCGAAGTTTCTCCTTGATTTCACTTCTGAGGACAGTGGGTTTGGCGGCTTGGCACGGGAATAAAGACCATTTTATCTTGGAAGTGGCCTGAGGCTGTGGAGGGGGCAATGACCTCTCCTAGGTAAGGGAGAAAAGAGGCTGGTTTGTTTGAGGATGTAGAAGAGTCAGGTTATGTTGAATTTGGGTAGGAAAAGAAGTTGGGCATGTTTGTCCCAAGAGACTCAGATTATCGGAGTTTTGTGGACATAATTGTCCATTACTAGACCAATCCTAATTCTCTAAAAGAGTGAAGTTGAGAGGGCAGCCTGATACCTCTAAAGCTGCAAACACCCGTCCAATTTTACTTCCATATGAAGGCAAGCAGTGACTTGAAGAGAGGGACTCCTTCTCTGGGAGTTTTAGCAAGCTATAAACTCAACATGAACTACTCAATCCCTAAGAATTTATTAAGCACCCACTACGTGCCAGGTGCTGTGCTAACTGCTGGGGATACAAAGAAAGGTAAAAGACCAAAGGAGCTAACAGTCCAGTGGAGAACTAACTGTGTGAAAGGCAGATCAAAGAGACAATGCAGTCTTAGACTGTCTAAATCTTAGCTGTGTAGTATCCAGTATAAGAGAGATAATAATTGTCTATGTTCTGTTCTCTGGATCAGGCAACATTTATGGTGCTGTTCACTTCTGAGCACAAGCTGCAAGATTTCCAGAAAAGTGACTTAAGTTTGATGAGGGAACTGAAGACCCTGATTGAAAAACAACAACAACAACAACAATAAACAAACAAACAAAGAAATTAGAGATGTTAACATGGACAAGAAATTTAAAAGAAGCATGTTAGCTCTATTCAAGTATTTAAAAGGCTAATATATGGAAGGATTGCACTTCTGCTTGGCTCTAGGGGAAAGAAATTGACTCCTTGTAGAGAAGATTTAGGCAGAACAAGCCTCTTGCAATTAGAGCTATCCCAAAGTGAAATAGGGAGCTACGGCATGTTCTACTACATGCTGGGATATATCTAAGAGATTCTTGTTCAGACATGAGTTGATATGGCCTGTGAAGCCCCCTAACCAACTCATTTTGCGATTCATTCTTATCTACTATTCATTTCCTACTATGTTTTGGTCAGGAGGTCTCCTTTGTCTTGACATCCCTTGATTTACTAAGTGCCCTAAGGACACACTCTCTCCCTGAACCTTACTGTCTTGTAGACAGACGAAGTCAGCTTGGAGAGATCTGAGTTGTCCCAGCATGATTTTGGCAGCTATAACAAGATGTTTCTCCCTACCTTCAGGGAACAGCCACACCTATTTTAAGCAGCTGAAACTGTGTTTTAACCCATTGTTGGACTTTGGCTACTCCATCTGGAAGGACAAAGAATCTTGGTATTTTGAATCTTTTCTTTTGCTTTTTTTATTATTGTTAATTAAGGGAGGAAGGTTTGAAAGCATGTGCAGGTGGTGCCATTGCTAGAAGACAGTCATTAAGAGTTATTGATGGGTATCCTGGCTTTGCCTGACCTGATCCTGTCTTTGCCTGTGACTTGATGCTACTCCACCAATGTTATGAAGCTTTCATTTTGCAATCCCCAAAAAACCTGAATGGATACACTTGAGTTCTGCAGTATGAACAAGTAGCACACTGCTTCACTTTCAAAAACAACACTCATAAGAAAATATATCTGGGAGTAGAGAATGTTGAATCCACATTTCCTCTATTTTATCCTTCTTTTTGCTCTTTCTCTACCCCATTCCACCCAGAATTTGACTTTATACTCAGCCAACCTAACCTAGGGGCAATGGCTTCCACTCCAAGATCCTTAATATCAAGTTAAACCTTCAATATGGGCAGTACTTTGAGAGAATGAAATCTCATTCTTTATGTGACTATCTCTAAGTAAGCAACTTTAACAGTTTCTGTGTTTAGGTCTATTATGTTGAATGACCAGTATAATTCAAAAATAAATGTGAAGTAAGACAAAGAGGGAAGAATTATGTTGAAAACTACTTGTAAGGAGTATCCTCAAATTCCATTCCACTTTTTTCATGTTATTCTTTGTCTTAGACACATATAGGCAGGGGCACAGATAAGTACATCTTGAGATAGAAAGAGAGAACATCTTACTCCCTGTCCCCCAGTCACTTGGCTACAAATTTGAGGTCTATTGTTTTTTTCCCATTATATAATTACTAGCTCTTTATTATTATCTTTTTTTGGAGTTTCTTTTTTTAAACACTTTTATTTAAAGTATTGAGTTCCAAATTCTCCTTCCCCTGCCATGATAAGCAATCAGATATTGGTTATACATGTACAATTGTGTGAAACATTTCCATATTAGTTATTTTCTACTAGAAGACTCAAATAAGAAGAAAAAATGAAAGAAAGTGAAAAATAGCATGCTTCAATTTGTATTCAAACAATATCAGTTCTTTCTCTGGAAGTAGATAGTATGGTTCATCATTAATCCTTTGGGATTGTCTTGGATCATTATGATATTGAGAATAACTAAGTCAATTCTTCAAGCAATATTGCTGTTGCTGTGTATTATATACTCCTGGTTCTGTTCGCTTCACTATGTATCAGTTCATATAGGTCTTTCCTAGTTTTTCTGAAATCATCCTATTTGTCATTTCTTAAAGCAGAATAATATTCTATTATAATCACATACCAGAGCTCCTTTAGCCATTCCTCAAATGATAGTTGTCCCGTGGATTTCCAATTCTTAGCCTCCATAAAAAAAAGAGTTGCTGTAAAGATTTTTGTACAATTTTCCCTTTTTTGGATATCTTTGGGATATGTCTACTGTTTTGAACATATCAATTTGCTCTTCCCTCAAGGAATTTATAATCTAATTTTGGAAAAGTGGTAGGGAAGGCTTATAATCAAATTACTGTGATTCAAATTAGAATTGTTAAATGCAAAAGAAATAGAAGTATGGTGAAATGAAGAAAGCGATGAAATGAGAATCTGCATTCCTATTCCAATCTTGAATTACATTGGTAAATCACTTCACATTTCTGGGACTTTAGTTGCTTCCTATAGAAAATGAAGAGGTTGGACTAGAACGATCTCTGGAGTCTGTTTCAGCTCAAATGTTAATGATATTATGGGAAAGCCAGGAAAAATGCTAAAAAAAAGTTTCAAAAGGGAGAGCTCAAAGGCCATGAAGAACAACTTGTCTTAGGTTTGCCCTGAAGCTATAGTTCTCTAGGCTCAGGAAAAAAGGAGGGGGCAGAGCAAGGTCTTGAAAAATAGGTATTGCTTAAAGGGATGGTTTATGGAAAATAAGGTGTATGGCAATGGTAGGTAACCTTAGTTGAGATGTTAGACTCTGACTTCTGTACTAATTGGCTCTTCCATTTTACAAAAGATATAAGGATCATAGTGTCAGCATGGATTGAGCATGATGTTGGTTCGCAAATTAAGTTTAGTTAGAAAAGGAAGTGATAGAATCATCCCTTCTTGCAGTCCTGTTACTTGTGATTTGGGTCTCATTCACCAAGTACTTTAACCAGAAGCAACTGGTTATAGCCTTTTCTCAGAGGAAGAAACAGGTAGGAATTTGCTGGTTATCTTAAGATTCCCTAAGCATATACTCCCATGGTTTTGCCTGGTAACCCCTCCTGGATATTGATATTCCAAAGAGTTTTGCTTATTTTCAGAATTGTATTGATGTGCCTATGGATGCTGAAAAGTAGGCTGGGAGGCAAGAGCCAAGTTATCAGGTTGGTTTGTTTGGGAAGAAGAACAAATTCAAATTTTGCTGCGTCAGATCTCATCCAGGCCAAATGCTTCCTTCAGGGGAGTACAACTTGATGGAACTAGGCCAAGGCCATGGGGGAGAATGTTATTCTTTATCTTAGGCACATGTAGGCAGGGGCATAGACAAGTACATCTTGAGATGGAAAGGGAGAACATCTTTCTTCCTGTTCCCCAGTCATTTGGCTACATATTTGAGATAACTTGTTACTTTCTTTTTTTCTGGGGCAGGTACATGGGAAACTTGGCAGTTGACTCTAAGTCCTTATGGCTTCACTATTACTAGTTGGGAAATTTCCAGGGAAGAGAAAAAGAGTTGACCTCAAAATAATTGTGGAGGGGCCTGAGGGCCTATTCCCTATTTTCTGAGCTGAGCCTTCAGAGTAGGACAGAGCAACCTTGGATGCTTTTCTTCTAGGGAAAGAAAGGAAGAGATAGGGATCCCATAGCTGTAGAGAATGACTATAGAACTTCTAGGCATTGCTGGGCAGCTAACTGCCTCCTGGTAATGAGGATTCCTATATATATATCTGTCAAGGGAAGTCTGGTTCCTCTCTGTGTTCTCTTCTGTTTCATGTATTTTCTGGTTCATGGATTGGGAGCTGAGTATAGAGTGTAATCAACTATAATGCTTCCTGGCTCTGTTAGAATCCTTCCCCCATACCTTATTCCTCACTCTGATGAGTTTTATATTCTTGCTTCTTTATCTGTGACTTTATCCTGGTCCTTGGCCCCACAGCTTCTCATCCCCTTTCTCGTCTCTCCATCCTTCTTTTCTTGTACACGTCCAATTTCTCCTAAATTTTTTCGTAGCTTTAGAAAGAATTATTGCATTTTCTGGAAAGAATAATTCACTGAAAGCTCTCATGTGGATATTTCTCTCTACTCAAGTCTATACTCAAAAGATTCTCAAAAGTCTATGCCTCAAAAAAGGCAATAATGAATTTATATGGTCATTGTCTCACAATAATTCAGTGAGAGAAGTGTTAAAAAATATGTCCATTTTAAAAGTGAGAAAATTCAGGATATTGTGACTTATCCACACAAATGTTGCTGCTAAGAATAATGATACCTAAATATTTATATATCACTCTAAGGTTTGCTTTTGCAACTTTCACAAAAAGAAGGCTTTTTTGTCCTTAAGCACAGATTCCACTGATTCAGGCAGGATGCGTGTGCCTGGCACCATGACTAGTGGCTGCCTTTTTGGCCAAGGGCCATTCAGGGGAGATACGCTTCCTTCTGCATTCTTTAGATTGTGGGGAATTCTAGTCTTATAAGCCACAACTCAATTGGAATGCAGAGTCCTGGCTCCCATCCTGCTGAAGGAAACCTGCTATTGTCCCATAGAATGGCTAGTATGCTCAGGTGTGGACCAAGCCCAAATAATAAGACTTACATGACTGAATGAGAGTGAGGAAAGTGCTCTGGAAACATGAAAAACATTACATAAAGGTAAGCTGTTATTATTACTAATTTTTAGCTTTACTTGCCATTACAAATATACTGGTTTGCACCAATGTCACGTCTACAGAGTTGGGAAGAAAAGTGTTTCTAGTTAGGATCATGTGGTGTTCAAAACAAAAGTACTCAAGTTCCTAGTGACTTCCAAGCATGCGAGCAATGATTCCCAAGAAAACTTTCTAGAATACTCAGAGCCCAGGCAGGTGTCCTATATATGGAGTTTAACCAATAATATTCCTTATAGCTCAAAAGTATATGTTCTGTTTGTCCAAAGTGAAATAAGAGGGACTTCAGCTTGAAGACTTAAAGTTTGTCTTCTCCAGAATGACTCAATTCCTTCATCTATGCAATGAGGTACTTTCCCAGGGCTTTTTTTTTTTTTTTTAATGTAACCATGTATAGCAATGCTGAGAGCATTTCAAAGTCTATATTCTCTGCAGTAGGACCAATGAAAATTCACAGGGATTGCTTGAGAATGGTCCTAGTCATTAGGGTGGAGTTTTCTAGAGGATTAAATATAAACAACTGTTTCTGGTAGTTACTAGGAAAAAAAAAAACAATGAAAGTTGGGAATTAAGTATGCTAATTCTAGGCCTATCAGTAGATTGAATATTTTGGGATTTTAAAAGTTTAAGATTTGCTTTCTGGAAAGATGGAGGTACTACATCTCCTTTTTAGAGCTGTGTGAGCAAAAAGTAGCATCAACCCTAATCCATCCTGACTGATGAAGGGACCAAATTCTGCTTGTCCTTGTCATCCTGAGTGTGAAAATACTATATTTTCCAGATATTGGTGATGGTATCATAGGACATGTTTGCCAAATAGAAAAGTTTGTGTCTTTTTACTGCTTAAAGGCCCTGAGAATGAAGAAACTGGGAATAAAAAATTGTATGGAATCTTTCTTGCCCCAATCTGGGCAGTGGATGATGACAAAGCAGAGGGCACTCTTCCTGTACCCTTACCTCCTTTACCTATTGAGGTGTGCATCCATTCATTCTTGGCTCCTATAGATGCACTGTGCCCAAAATTTAGCTGAAATCAGGATCTTTTCAGTGAAAACTGCCTATTCTTCCAATGAAGTTTGCTACCTCTAGTTCTACAGGTAGAGGGCGAAGCCCATATTCATATTTCCTTTAAAAGAGCAGATCCTCCATAGAGTATTCATGGGTCAACATGGACAAGAATCAAGAAAGATAAATCATGGGTGTATAGGTTAAAATGCTCACCTTAACTAGATCATGAATCCGAAGAAATATTAAAATGTAAAATACAATAGCTTTCAAACAACCTGTGAAATGGGAGATAAATATATATATAAAATATATGTATGTATACAAATACATATACATGTACAGCCATTTTTTCAGATGAGACGATTGAGACTTGGAAATGTTAAATTCCTATCCTTCAGGCATACAATTCATCAATTTTAGACCTCAAACTGGCATCTCCTGACTCTAGGACCAGTGTTATTTCCATTAGACTAATATTGTTCCCCTTTGAAGCTGGAGTATGTTGTTGACAAGTAAAGATTAGAAAGGTTGGCTGGTTATAGTTTAATAATATGAGTTAAACAGTGACCCTGAAGTGCCAATGCTGAGAAAGAAGATCAACTGAAATCAGAATGGGCAAAGTTTACTTGGGAACCTGACTCAGCTATTGTGGCACTTGCCAGGCTTGAGGAGGGGAGAGGTGGCTCACTTTGTGAAATATTCTTACAGATGCATTCCTTCCCCAACTTTACATGTTTTTGCAAACCTCTTAATTCTGTTTTCCTAATCCAGTTTCCTTTCCACACTCTTGACCCTCCTGCTCAATACTGAATGATAACAATAGTTTGTATTTATATAGTTCTTCACATTACAAAGCTCTTTCCCAATATATTGCCTCATTTGGAAGATCTCCAAGTGACATCTGACATTTGACTTTATGGTCTGGGCAAACTTACACTTTTCCTTTGCACTGGACCAAAAGATGAAATGCTGAATCTAGGGACCAACTATTCTTAGAAACCCTTCCCATAGTCAGGGAATGTGTCTGGTCTTTTTTTTTGGGAGGGGGGGAGGCGGAGTAGGTAAGGGACAGAAAAAAGAACATTTAAACATTTATATAGTGCCTACTTTGTGCCAGGTACTATGTTAGTAGGAACTTAACAAATATCTCATTTGATCCTTTGGACAACCCTATGAGATAAATATTATTTCCCCCATTTTATAGTTGATGAAACTAAGAAAAACAGAGGCCATGTAATTTGCCTGGGGTCATATAGCTAGTAAGTGTCTGAGGTGGGATTTGAACTCAGGTATGGAGTGGTTTTTCCATCTTTCCCATTCAGTTCATTTCATCAAGCATTTATGAAACACCTACCATGTGCCAGGCACTATGACAGTGCTGGGGAGACAAACAGCAGACTGACAAAATCAATTCCTTCCTTCAAAAAGCTGGGAGATGCAGCATGCACGTAATAAGAAAAGTAAAGAAAAGAGGTATACAAAATAATTTCGGAAAGGGATGAACAACGGTGGGAATCCAGAAAGATCTCGTGTAGGAGCTGGCCCCGAGCTAAGACTGAAGGGAACTGAAGATTCTGAGAAATAGAGATGAGGCAGTAGAACTTTCCAAGTATAGGAAAAAGCCTATGCAAGATACAAGATGGTGGGAGATGGAATGTTTCCTAACGAGAACAATAAGTTGAACACTTTTTGTCACTGAAGATGAAGTAAGTGTAACCGGCCTGAAAAGAGACTAGAGACAGATTATGAATGTAATGATAGAGGAGTTTGTAGTTTGTCCTAGAGACAGTAGGGAGTCACTGAGGCTTCTTGAGCAGAAGGACATAGTTAGAACCAAGTTTTAGGAAAGACAATGCCTAGTCATTCCTTACTGTTCGTGTCTTGTCTCAATAACTCTGGATCAGGCGTTTGGCCGTGGCAAGAGCAGGGATGGAGGACAATTCTCAATGTTACTTAGATAAGGAGAAAGAGGGAAGAGATGTTGTCTTTCAAGGGCTCCCTGATAGATACTTATGAGAAAACCATGAAAGCAAAGCAACTACTTAAACACAGTTTCCCCTTTCCTAATGTTCAGAGAGAAAAACCTCTTTGATGGAAATCCAGGACTGTACTTAGTCATTAGGTAACTGGATATCCCATTATCCCCAAGCATCTCTGACTTAAGAGAAAAATATCACCCTAGATTGAACAGATGGTAGTAGCTGACCTGAACCACACATTATGACAGCACCCCTGTTGCTTTCTTGTTTTCCAAAGGTAACAATGTTCCTTTCACAGGTTGACTAGACACATGGTCCCCATCTGCTCACAGCTTCTGTTCCTAACCCATTTTCCAGCTTAGCCAAATTTTTCTAATGCAGTCCTTCAAATGCTGAAAGTCACACTGGCTAATGTTGAAAGAAGAACTTTGGGGTTAGGACCTTGAAGATCAGATTTATAGTTTTAGGTCTCTTTTTACATGGCTCTGTGAGCTTGAGGAAGATGTTTAACCTCTTAGGATCTTATAGACTCTTGTCAATATGATGGCAATTTAGATTAGAAAACAAACTTTATTTCCTTTGGACAAGATTTCTAGATTGGTGAACTAGGGAAATGCAGTGCAAGCACTGCCTTAGATTTCAGTAAAGCATTTGACAATGTCTTGTGCTGTTCTTATGTTAGAAGATAACTTGGAGAATTTAGAACTGCTTGAATATCCATGGTTAGACAGCAGTCAGTAACAGTTCAATGCCAGTTTGGAAGGTCTTTTAAAGAGTGAAGCACTCCAGGAATCTATCCTTGGTTCTGTGTTATTTTAATCTCTTTATCTAGAATAAAGACAAAGACAATCATATTGTAGTTGACCTGAAACTAGATTCAATAGCTCATGAGTTATATGACAAAGTCAGAATTCAAAAATTTCTTGACAAGCTATAACAATAAACTGAATTTAATAAGATTTTATTTAATAGTAACATGCAAATGCTTAAATTTGGATTCAGGTGTATTGTAGAAGACTAGAGGTCTTCTACTGGAGACTGACTACTTGCCAGCTACATTGCAATTATCATTCTTATTTTCTGTGACTTCTTTTTAATCATCATTTATTTATTTAATTATTTTTTGAAACTCCTTTCTGCTTTGGAATAGCCAAGGTGCTGGCACATTGTAGTATATGCTCCACCTGAGGGTTCGTATTGTCAAATTTAATCATGTAAATGTGTATGTGGTGGTGAAGGAGAGAAGTGACTGCAGGATTAAGAAGGAAAAAAATGAATAAACATGGTATTTTTCTTTACTATTTATTTGTCTAATACTTTCTGTCGAGATAATCAGAAGAGAGATAAGATTACCTTCGTTTTCTATCTCTGGCAGGTGGCTTTTCATATTCCTTTGGTTTCTTAGTAAGAGAAAAAGTTAATAGAATGGAAAGATTTAAGAGTCCAGCAACACTGAGCTTGACCACAAGATCTCTCAGCCTCAGTTTCTTTTTCTGTAAGATGAAGATAGAGTAAGTAATATCTATTTCATAGGGCTGTTTGGACTATCTAGTCAATAAATGCTTGTAAAATCCTTGGTGAAACTTAAAAAATTATACTTAGAAAAAAAACTTTCTTAGGCATTTTTTAGCTGACCTGCTGTCAGCTTTAAGAAAATGTCTATGGGATCTGAAATTGCTATTTCATCCCATATTTTCCCTTTGGCATTGGTGTGTGTAATGGTGATTAATGTGAAATGGACTCAAGGTAAGAAACTCCAGAGCTGGAAGTGTTTTTACATCCAATTCTCTTTAAGAGTTCTTATTCTGTGTTTTGAATCCATTGGTTTGTGTGCATGTTGTCTCCTTCATTAAAGTATAAGCTCTTTGAAGGTAGGGATTATCTTTTGTCTTTTTTTTTTTTTTTTGTATCCCCAGCATTTCACATAGTAATGACTTAATAGATGCTTGTTGATTGATTGATCCAATCCCAACTGGAAAATGAGGAAATCAAGGTCCCTACAACTAAAAATTGCTTGCTCAAGGCCATATAGCTTGTTAGTGGGATTAATAGCACTCATTTTGCCTCTGATAAGTTCTGTCCAGAGTGCTCTTTCCACTACCCTGGGCGGCCTCCCATCAGCTCTGTTAGCTTTCACTATTATCTCCTGACTACTAATTGAGACACTCACAAAAATAAAGATGCAGCTTTCAGCTGAATTCCCTATCTCTGTTCCCCAAACGCTGAGCACAGTGAACTCTCCCCTCTTTTTGTATTGGAAGGGCTTGTTCTATTTCTGTCGTCAGAACAAGGAAAAAGAAAGTGAGAGTTAATTATGGTGTTTGCAGCCTTTAAGTGAATCTAATTCTGGGTGTGACTTTCAAAAAACTTCTCCCTTCAGGCTGAACGTTTCCTTTTCTCATTCCAACTTCCAAGGCAAAAGGGATGAAAACTAGCAAAAAAAAAAAAAAAAAATGGAATATTAGCTCAAGCATGTGAATGCAGAAAGAACTCCAAGACAGAGAATGCACCTGCTTCAGTGAAAAAAAAAAAAAACCAATCACAGGTCTGAGCTTCTGCATCCCGCAGCCTTTCTTCACATCCTAGCCCAGGGACCTGCCTGTCCTGGAGATGAAACCCTTTTCCTTTCCCCCCCTTTCTCAGGAGCTTGGGGCTTCATGGCTGTGCTCCTCAATGCTTAGCTAAGCCAGCATTGTGTAGGTGGGGTGTAGATATGAGCTTTGTAATGGGTCTGAAATGGACTAATAATGAGAGAGACAGATTGGGACCAATACGGTGGGTAGGTGGGGTAGGAGTGGGGAGAGGGAGGGAGGGAGAGTTCTGAACAAGAACAAAATCAGAGGACAGGAGCGAGTTAATCAGAGGAGGAGTTGGTGAGAACAGCTTGGAGAAGGTGACTAAGGCTAGATATCCTTGTAGGGAAATATTTGTGGAGGAAGATTTCTGGTCTGGAGAAGGCAAGGCTTTCATATATCATATCAAACAGTTCAGGGTATCATATACCAAAGGGAAAGCAATGACATAGGAAAGTCAAAGTTCAAGGAAGTTGTGAGTTGTCCCATCGCTGGAACAGGTAATGAGTGATAAGAGGAAGAGGCAGAATTCAATCAGGCTATTTGTCTCAAAGTCGAGTGTTCTTTCTACTCTACCCTCCTGGGGATAGAGGTCACAAGGTCCTTCTGCACTTCCCGGAGTAGAGAAAATATCAATGTGGTCCCAAGTAACTCTCTAAGAGGATGAGAGCAGAAAAAATGTTGGTTTGCTTTTGTAGAGCAAGTTCCTTGCTGGATGAAATTATCCGGGAAAACAAACAAATGTAATAAACCACTTGGGCTAACTGGCCTTATCGTTCCAGTCTTTAATTGCCTTTGGAGTCAAGATTAAAAAAAAAAAAAAAAGAAAAGAAAAGAAAAGAAAAGAAAAAGAAAGGATTCAGAATTCATTTCTGAATTCAGAAATAATTTGAGGCTAAATATGGAAAAAAAAACAGCTGTCATTTCACTCAAAACACTCAAAATTCCTATTTTATCTGTTAAACTGTTTATTGCTGTTTGCTGTGTTAAATAGCCTCTGGGCCAATAAGCCCAGTGATCAGAGCATGAAATTAATAAAATTCAGGTAATAGGCATCCAAATAGGTCAGGGAGTTACATTCACAGAAGTTCCATTCCTTGGCCATAGAGTACCTCCTTGAGAAAATTGAGGGGTAGCCAGGAGATGGCAAATGGACTGATTCCTTAGAGTTTGGAACTTAATCTTTGATTTGAAAAGATGAAGGTAGCACATGCTACAGGAACATGACAATCAGTTATATTCCTTCTCTTTTTGCTTTGGAATTCAGTCTCTATGCTTGGGCCAGCCCCCTTTTCTGCCCATCCTAGCCAATATCTTCCCTCCTACTGGAAGTATTGTGCTGCTCTAGAGTTGAAGGTGGGAAGTGGTTAGGGGGAAGGGTAGTTCTTGCCAGTGTGTGAGTGTATCTGTCTCCACATGCCTTTGTGGGGATGTGGACATGAACATTCTTGCATTAGTTAAACCAGGGGAAAAAATTTGATAGTGTTACTGGAATGATGTTTTTGTATTCTTATTATCTCTATTCTGATTAGTTATGGGAGAACTTTGTGTTTGAGGAGTTGTGTCTATCTGTGATCTCAGTGTATCGATCCATCTGTATGGGAACCTTATAGAGCTCACTCCTCCACTAAAGGCTGCATTGCTCTGTCCCCCCTTTTCTCAGTACTTCTAGATTAATCACTGAGAGGGTATCCGTAGTCTTTTCTTTTTCTGTTATATTTCAATAAGTTTTTCCCATGGGTAGAAGAGGGAATAGACTCTAGGAACTCACGTAGACTGGGTCTTTTTTAATTTGTCTTTTTCCCCTTAATAGTTTTATATTTATCTAATTACATATAGAGATAGTTTTCAATATTCATCTTTGTAAGATTTTGAGTTGCAAATATTTTTCTCTCTCCCTTCCTCTCCTTCTTCCCCAGACATCAAGCAGTCTGATGTAGGTTATATATGTACAATCATTTAAAACATATTTCCATATTAGTCATATTGTGAAAGAAAAATCAGAACAAAAGAAAAAAACATAAGAAAGAAAAACCAACTAACCAAAAAAAAGTTAAAATAGTATGCTTCAATCTGCATTCAATATGCATTTATCGCCATAGTTCTCTCTCTGGATGCAGATGGCATTTTCCATCCCAAGTCTATTGGAATTGTCTTGGATCACTACATTTTTAAAAAATATTTTTATTTTATTTTATAATAACTTTATATTGACAGAATCCATGCCAGGGTAATTTTTTTTACAACATTATCCCTTGCACTCGCTTCTGTTCCAATTTTTCTCCTCCCTCCCTCCACCCCCTCCCCTAGATGGCAAGCAGTCCTATATATGTTAAATATGTTGCAGTATATCCTAGATACAATATATGGGATCACTACATTGTTGAAAAGAACTAATCTTGTTGATCATAGTTGATCATCACATAATCTTGCATTTATAATGTACAATGTTTTTCTGGTTTTGCTCACTTCATTCAGCATCAGTTTATGCAAGTCTTTCCTGGCTTTTCTGAAATCAGCCTGTTCACCATTTCTTATAGAACAATAATATTCCATTATAGTCATATACTATAACTTATTCAGCCATTCCCCAATTGATGGACATCTGCTCAATTTCCAGTTTCTTGCTACTACGAAACGAGCTGCTACAAACATTTTTGCACATGTGAGTCCTTTTTCCTCTTTTGTGAGCTCTTTGGGCTACAGATCTAGTAAAATAAGTCTTAAGAGAACGTTAGCCCAGACAGACTGAAGAAATCAGTTTCAGCGAAAACCTCAGATGTGATTAGAGCCAGTTTGCAGACTTCCCCAGTTAGATCCATTTGGATCATAAGATCAGAGATTTAGAGCTGGAAGCGGTGTTAGGGTCAAATGAGTCCAATCCTCTCATTTTACAACCGAAGAAACTTAGGATGGTTAAGCAAGCCACTTGCTCATTTTGGCTTCTCTGTAGGCCTCTTTTTGGAGATATTTGAACTGGTCCTGATGACCAGTCAACAATCTGTGCTGATGAAGACATAACAAGAATTAAAGTTCCTACCGAGGACCTCATTCTCTTTCCAAGCCGTAAACTGATTCCCAACCCCAACTACAGATTTATTTTTCAAAGTCATGTCTTGTGGATATTGGCATTGACAAAATTTTTCTCTCTTCTCCTTTCTGGCTGTTCCACTCTTTCCAAAACTTTCTCCCTGCAATACAATACACATTGTCTTTGCAGGTGAAGTAAATTACAGTACCTCAGGTACCGACTCACTTAAGTTTGAAATATCAGAAACACAGGAATATAGATTCTCTTACTAGTATCAAATTTGATTCCCCTAAATTTATAAACGAAGATCCTGGAGACTGTAGAAGGCTAGAGGCTGAATCAGAATTAGGACTAGAATTTCCCTTATCTTTGCCTGCCTATATGATGTTGAACAGCTCACTTAATCTCTCAGGTTTCTCATCTCTAAAATGAGGGATTGAACTAGATTTCTGGGATCCCAGTTAGCTCCAAAAACCTTGTTATTCTGTATACCTGGCTCCAAATCAGGCCTTCTTTATACTATACCTACTACAGTGTCACTTCATTTTCTTCAGGAATCTTCATTTTATCCTTCTTTTTATCTGTTGTTGCTTTCCAGAGTGGATCTCTGAAATTATTGCCTCCTCTTGCTAGTTTTCCCTTTTTTCTAGCTTTCTATCCAGACTGAAACCTATATTTCAACTCCTTAAGTCATAGAGAAACAGGGTCCTTTTTTCTCTGGGTTCCAAGTCTACTTTGCAGGTCAGTTCATGTAATACACACATACACACACACACACACACACACACACACACACACACACACACACACACACTGAAATATATCCAGTTAACTCCAGTGGTTCCATGTTACCTCTCAAATCAAATCTAAAAATCTATAAATCTTAGACTGTGTGATTCTGTCATTTCTTCTTTCCCTCTCCTCTTACAGTGACACAGTTTCTAAGTCTTGCTGTTTTTTTCCATCGCACTGTCATCTTTCATCTCTTCTTTCTCCTCTCACTCTCCCACCACTTAATCCCAGACCTTTATTCCCTTTCACCAACAACTTCCTAACTATTTTTTCCTAAGATCCCTTCCAACTCTGAGAGTCTCCTTTCTCTCCAATCCATCCTTTACATGGTTGCCAAAATAATCTTTTTAAGGCCTGGCTGTATCACTTGATGACTCAACCTTCACTTGGCAGCCTTTTGCCTTGAAGGTAAATTACAAACCTTTTAGATTAATATTTAAGACCCTACACATTTTGCCTCCAGCCTATCTTTCTAATCTCATTTAACATTGTTCTCCTTCACATATTCTTTCTCCTTCCTGTCAGACGGTTAGCTTACTCCCCCTCTCCTGGATTCAGACAACTAGCTGTTACTCCCCCTCTCCTGGAATCCCTCTGTTCCTGACAGCTGAATTTTCTTTCTCCCTCCTCAAATTTTCTTTTAGAACTTTGTTTCCATTTCTGTTTGGTCTGTGTAACATTTTGTATTTATTTGGGTACATGTTTTATTCCTCCTATCAGACCATTTATGTCCCTGAAAGCAGGAACTATGTACTTTTTAATATTTTTGTATCCATAGCAAGCACATTGACATCTTGATTTTGCTGAGTTGTTTCAGTAGAATCTAACTCATCGTGATCCCATTTGGGGTTTTCTTGGCAAAGATAATGGAGTGGCTTGCCATTCATTTCCTTTTCCAGCCCAATTTACAGATGAGGAAACTGAGGGGTTCGAGACTTGCCCAGAGTCACATAGTTAGTGTCTGAGGCCACATTTGAATTCAAGTCTTTTTGACTCCAGACCCAGTACTCTATTCACCATGCCACTTAGCTGCCCTCATTGACATTTATCAGGGATTTAATCAGTGTTCAATTGAATTGAATTAAATATATGTTCCTTAAACAATGATACAATCAAAACAAATGCAATGTATTAGTAAGCTTCTGAAGTTTTCTATAACAACGGATTCCCCCTTCCCCCCCCCCATTTTTTGTATCAAACATCTATTGTTTACCCTGCCTTCTATATGCCAGTGATTCTCAGCTTAAAGAAATGGCATGTCTGTCAATCTGTGTGTCTCATTCCAAGTGTGGTTATCCCAGGAAACTACTAGCTTCAGGATGGGGATGCTGGGACCATAGTTATCTTATAGTATATAGTATATACCCATTATATGCCCTTAGAGTATATAGTATATACCCATACTTATCAACCTTCGCACAAATTCTCCCACTCAGTAATGAAAGGGTTTCTGAAGACTCAGAGCCCCAGAGAGAGGAGGGAGATTGAGTAAGAGATATCTGTGGCGTTCTTTGTCCTGAAGTCACTAGCCTTTTTTTCTTTTCTTTTTTTTTAAATACAGGTTTACCTTAACTAAAGTTATTGTTTCTCTGAAAAGATACTAAAGTAGATGAAAAATGTTACTGGGTCAGACACTTCCAACAACAGAGATATGACTGTTTTATTAATGACTTAATTTTTTAACTGCCATGCTCCTAGTCCCTCTTTCTAGTGGAAAGAATTTTAGTCAATATTAACAGGTTCACGGGTATTCTGCTGAACTTGAGGTCACAAAGTGGTTAGAGACTCCTCCAGAACCAAGCTAAGACAAGTGATGTATGTACTCGGACTCAGGAAGAAAATCCCTTCCCCTGCTCTTCCTTCCCCAGACTCTGCTATATTGGGTATCTTTCTGTAAGAGTTTAATAACCAGCAGAGAACATTGATATCCAATGAAAAAAGAAGACATCTGGGAGTCTAAGACTTCCATGGTGATGTAGCCTTGATGTAACCTCCTTGGCTGCTCCCTCTCATTCCACACGATTGCTTCATAAACAATGAACATAGTTTCAAATTGCTTCTTCTCGTTAAATATACTCCTAGAATAAAGATGCTGTGTGGGTAGAAATATCTGTATATTATTAAAGAACAATGGATTCCCCTGCTCCCTTCCTACTTCTATGGTTATGATATAATTTCTAATGATTCAGAACAAATCTTAGACAGGATAAAGTATTATAGAGCATACTTTGGCCAAAAAAAATTTGTATAATTTTAATGTTACCTTTAAGGAGAAATTAGAGCATTCTGGTTCTAGGAATTGTCTTTGGATCATTCTTGTCAATAAAAAAATTCAGTGTTTATAATAATAACATGTTTCTTAGATACTTAGTTAGGTCTGTAATTTCATGGTATACACCTGTACCATCTTTGATGACTTCAACATCAAGAACCATATTAATTATTAACCCTAATTCCAGACTTATTTTCCCATTTTTAGATAGCTACCTGCTCCAAATTCCATTTCTGTCCCTGACTTGCCCCTGTCTTGATGGCCTGACAAAAATCTGGCTTGAACCAGCTAGTTGAATACAGCCCAGATAATGCTCTTATCTTCTAGTACACTCCCCTGAACTTATAAAATGACTTTTGTTGATAAGCATTTTTTTTTTATTTTCTTGTCTCCCAAAGGTCCAGGATCTATCGGCCTCATAGTTCTTTGACCTTTTAAGTTACCATGATCTTCATCTCTACTTTAGTTAGTACCAAGCATGGTCAGCTTAGACTCCATCATCTCCTGGAACTATTCCACCTCCTTCTCAGACTCTGACCTAATCTCCAATGTTTTTCCTTCTCCTTTACTCATAGTGACCCTGTTCTGCCTCCTCATCCTAACTTCCAGCATTTTGACCCTCTCTATTCTAATCTATCTATTCCCTTCTAACTTTATTCATGTCACTAATCAGCCTAGACCCCATGGTGGATTTTTTAAAATTGAATCTTGTTAGCATTTAAAAATTTTTTGCTCTTCTTACTCTGTTGTTATTTACTTGCATTTTGCTTTCTTTCTCAGTTTGTCTTTTCCTTCCTTCTTGATCTCATTTTTCTTTTGCAGCAAGATAACTGTATAACTATATACACATATATTGGATTTAATAATATATTTCAATATATGTAACACGTATCAGACTTCTTGTCAGCTAGGGGAGGGCATGGAGGTAAGTTGGGGAAAATTTGGAACAAAAGGTTTTGCAAGGGTCAATATTAGAAAAATTATCCATGAATATGCTTTGCAAATAAAAGCAAAAATATGCTTTTAAAAAATCTTTTGCTCCCTTAATCTTCCTCTGTAAACACTTTAACATTCTCAGCCTTGAGCACCCTCTTCCATCCATTTATTTCTTCTGCTTTTGAATTGCTAAGGGTTATTGGATAAGTCCACAAAGTCAACCTAACCCAGTATAAATTCATATTTTTTATCTTTATCTTTTTCTTTATCTTCTTTCTATTACTTAGATATTATAGACTCATTGGATTCTAAGAAGCCATCAAGTCAAGGGGATGGATACTTATATTTGAGTGGTTACATGACATTATAGATGAGTTCTAGATGGCAAATTCACATTTACCTTTGAGTCTTATTAGCTATGGACCTTTGAACAATAACTTACTTCACTTCTCTGTACTTCAGGTTGCTTGTCTGTAAAGAGGGAAGAGGAAGAAGAATACGTGTAGTACCTAATTCATAGGAAAACTCAAGTGGCATAATGTATGTAAAGTATTTGTTAAACTTTAAAATGTTAATAATCAATAATAACAAACTTAAGTTTTTAACACATGTAAGAGTCCTTAACAAATAATCATCTGGATTCTGCTTGAACACTTCCAGTGATAAGGAAATTAGTACTTCACACAGCAAATCATTAACATTGTACGAAGTTCTAGCTTTGTATTAAGCTGAAATTTGCTTTTACCCAGTGGTCCTGGTCATGCATCCTGGAATTCCACAGCAATTAATCTGCACTCCTACATGCCAAATATTTGATGATGTCTAGCATATCTTCTGCTAAATCGTTTCTTCTATAGCATAAGCCTCCTTAATTCCTCCACCTGTTCCTCCTGTGACATGGTTTCAAGACTCCTTTCAATTCCCATTGCCCTCCTCTTGACATGATCCAGTTTGTCAGTACCCCTTTTAAATTATGTTCAGGATCGAAGACAAACTCCAGATGTAGCATGATCTGTGCATAGCTCTGAAGGAGAGTTATGATCTTTTTCTGGAAATAATAATAGGAACAATAATAATAAATACTAAAATAATTTTTTGTAGTGCAGATCTAAGTCATCCTCTTATTCAATAAATTTCTTTGCCTCCTTAATGCCTCCAGGATCAGATAGAAAGCCCTTTGTCTGACTTTTAAAGCTTTTTTTTTTTTACAACCTGGGCCCAACCTATCCTTTCAGGCTCTTTGCACCTTGTTCCCCCTCCTTACAATCCAGTCAAATTGGTCCTCATTTTCCATATGTGATACTTTATGCTAACCTCCAAATGTGGAATTCTACCCCCCATCCCCTTCTCTATCTCAGAGAATTCCTCACTTCTTTCAAGTACCTCCTACACAGAGCCCATCCTAATTTAATCTTCTTTCTCCAGACTACTTGTTGCTGTCTTCCCCTTCCAGATTGATTTCTTCCTTCCTTCCTTTCCTCCCTCTTTCTCTTTTTATTTGTTTCTTTTTCTTGTTTTTTTTTTTTTAAAGGCCATTCTTTGCTTAATTTCTTTCTTACCTAGCCTTAATCCCTGAATGGGTGTGGCCTCAGTTAAATTGGGACCTGAAAAAGACCTTAGCTTAAAAAGACCAAGGTCTTCCACTGTATCCAGGGCCATCTCCAGTTGTCCTGATCTATATCTTGCCACTGGACCCAAATGGTTCAAGAGGAGAAAATAAGGTTGGTGATTTTGCACAACCCTCCCTTCCTCAAATGCAGGTCAAACTACAACACAAAGTCCATCCTAATTTAACTTTCCCCTACAACTGCTAGTACTTACCCTTTCAAACCACTTTGTAGTTTAAATTTTAAATGTATTCTGTATATAATTGTTTTGTGTACACATATAGGTACATAATATCTCTCCCAATAAAGTAGAAGCTGCTTTAGAGTAAGATAATTTCATTTCTTGTCTTTATGTTTCTAATGCTTAGTACAGTGCCTGATGCATAAGTCCCTTAATACAGGTCTTCTTAAACTTTTTCCACTCGCAATCCTTTTTCGCCCAAGAAATTTTTACTTGACCCTGGTATATAGCTATATAAAATAGGTTTACATATCAAACATTTACTGATAATAAATTATAATTTTGCAACCCCCACATTCAATTATAAGGCACCATATGGCATCATGAACCATAGTTTAAGAAGCTAGGGCTTAATACATGATTGTTGACTATTTAGTAATATATTACAGATTATTTAACCTCCATTTGTGTGTCTCTATCATTCTTTGGGTTACCTGCAATCAATCAACAAGATTTAGTTAATGCTTTCTACATGTCAGGCACAGTGTTAAATGCCAGGGATACAAATACAAGTAGAAAGCAAGCCAGTTCCTACTCTCAAGAACTTTACATTCGAATAGGGGAAAAAACTGTGAAGGAAGCTGAAAAGCCAGGAGTGTGGTTAAGGATAAGGAGGAAGACTTGGCTGAGCTGGGTGTCCTCCTTCAACAGAGTTTCTGGGAGGGGCCAGTAAGTCACTGGGAGAAGCAACAGAGGTTGAGTGCACTTCTATTTGTCTGTATTCCTCAGACTGAAGCATTGGAGCATGATAGAGGAATGTCAGAATGGATGTCATTCTGGAGAAGAAAGTTAATTCTTTAGCGTGGCCGTTACTTTATTGATTCTCTAAAGATCAATGTATTTTATGACTTGTGAAGAGATTGGAACCACACTGTGTCTAAAAAAAAAAAAAGATTGTCTTTTTTGCTAGGGAATTGCATGGGAATATTGAAGGTGATATGCAGATTTCCAAGTGCCATCCCATTACTAAATGCCCAAAAATAGGAGCAGGGATGGTGGTAAGGATTTTTACTTGTATTTTCATTGGTAGAAGGACATCCTAGGGGAGTAAACCCTCTTTTGGAATTCAGGTCAGCTCTTCTCTGTAACTTCTAATCCTAAAAGGTAAGACTTGCTCAAGCTCCTGCTGTCAGTATATATTAGAGATAGAACTTGAATTCAGATCTTCCTGCTTTCACAACCAGCTGTCTGCCACACTGTGCTGCTTCTCACTATAAGATATCTTTCAGGAATCATGCAATCAGGAGAAGAAGTAAGAGTTTGGGGCTAACTGATGGCCAAAGTGCCTAGGTATTGTGTTGGGCCAGTATTTAGATCTAAAGTAAATCTTCCTTTAGTGGATTGGCTGTACCTTCAGCAGATTTATGAGGGGACATTGGAAAAGAATTACCGTGATAAAAAGGTGTTGAACAATTATGATCTGTGCAAGGTTGGGTTGGGGCGAGGCACATTGATGAGATAATGTATCAATTGAAAGATGTAATTATATGCTCATACAGCACCAGCTTTTGCAGCCTAAGCTTACCCTCGCTTTTTTTGTTTGTTTGTTTGTTTGTTTTTGCCGCGGGAGGATGGGGTGGGAAATGGGACAAGACTTTCAATTTTATTGATAGAAAAAGTTGCTCAGTGTTGGGCTGTGGGAAATCTCCTCATTGAAGCAACTGAGCTTGTATCTTCAACACTTAGGATCCTTCAGCTACACCCACAGAGAGAACTATGGTAAATGACTCTGGACCACAACATAGCATTTCCATTCTTTCTGTTACTGTTTGCTTGCGTTTTTGTTTTCCTTCTCAGGTTTTTCTACCTTCTTTCTAGATTAGATCTTTCTTGTGCAGCAAGAGAACTGTATAAATATGCATACATATATTGTATTTAACGTATACTTTAACATATTTAACATGTATGGGACTACCTGCCATCCAGGGGAGGAGGTGAGGGGAAGGAGGGGGAAACTTGGAACAGAAGGTTTTGCAAGGGTAAATGCTGAAAAATTGCTCATGCATATGTTTGTAAATAAAAAGCTATAATAAAAGAAAAAAGAAAAGAAAAGAAAAACACTGACACTTCTTAGAAAGATGCCTTGGAGCACTGAAAGAGAAGTGTGATGGGCTTGCTCATGGCCACTGAGGCCTGCTTTCCAGCCACTAGTGCCAAGCTGTCTCTCTTATTAGTTTTTGTTTGTTTGTTTGGAGAAAAGCCATATCATATAAGTAGTTTCGTTTTGCATTTTCAGCCCAGCACCTGACACATTAGTAGTCACATAATAAAGGCTTATTGAATTATAGTTATCATTTTCCTAAGAACCTCTGTTAAATTTGTCCTCTCCTATCTTATATGTATAAGGTTGATTTATTGAACTCAAGTGCTTGACTTTATCCCTATGACAATTTTTAGAGCCCTATTAAATTTCACTATTTTCATGTTAGAGAGGGAGGCTCCCAGTGCACATGCTGGAGCTGTCCGCTTAGTCTCCCTCCCCAGGTTCCCTTATCCATTAACAGTAGGCATACCAGATATCAGACCCAGTAGTGAGGACACTGGGTAGACAAAAGAATGGGACACAGGCAAAGGAATTCTTTTCTTTCATTCCAGCTGACTTCCTATCACGTTACTCCCAGCAGCTGTTCTAAACTTGCTCTTAGCCCTGTTCCCCTGCCACTTATTCCTAGCAAATGACTGAGATAATTGTAGTCTTTTATGGAAGGGAACCATACTAGATACAGGGAATAGCCTGAACAGGAACTGAGGTGGAAAGTCCGGGGCCATATTCTAAAGAGAGTTTTGTCCAAAGCATAGAATACATGGAGAGAAGTAGGTGAGGTTGGAAAGGTAGATTGGGACCAGATTTTGAATGCCATGCTAAGGAGCCTGGATCTTCTGTGGTAGTTAATGGAGATCTATTCTGCAGAACAGGAGAGTGACATGATAGGTGACATGGATTAGCTCATAGTAGCTATTTATTACAGTTCTTAAAGGTTTGTGAGAAGCTTGCATATCATCTCCTTGGGGCCTCATAATATTCCTGGGATGCAGGATATTATCACCATTTTACAGTGAAAAGGGGGGGTTTGAGAAAGGTTATACAGTCCTCAGTGTCTATAGCAGAACTTGAATTCATTTTCTTGACTCTAAGTTCAGTATTCTATCCACTGTGTCACATAGCTGCCATGAGGTAATTGAACCTTGCAGTGTGTAGAATGTGTTGGGTAAAGAAAAGAATCATAGCAGGAAGAATCATTGAAACTATTGAAATAGTCCAGAAAAGAAGTAATAAGAATCTGGACCAGGATAGTTTTAATGCCAGGGCCCTCTTTTATTTCTCATTATTCCTTCATTAATTTTACTTCCATATCTCACATTCCACTACCACCACCCAGAATGTGGAAGACTTTAAAAGTTAAACAGAACAATTTGTACTTTATCCTGGGAGCAAAAGGGAGACACTGAAATTTCTTGAGTAAGGGAATAATCTTTGTTTTAGGAATATCAACTTGACACTTAAGTAGTGGGTAGAATGAAGAGGGAAGGATTTGGAGACAGAGAAATCAATTAAGTTATTGCAATAGTCCAGGTAAGATTTGGGCCGGGAGTAGAGTGGTAGCTGTGTGATTAAAGATTAACTGATTAAATATGGGAGATGAGGGAGAATTATTTTGAAACTGTAAAACAGGTTGACTAGAGGGATGGAGGTACTCTCAAAAAAAAAACAGGGAAGTTAGAGAAGGGGGGCGAGATTGGGGAAAGATGTCACTCTGAGCCTCAGTTTCCTCACCTGTAAAAATGAAGATCTTGCTTAAATGGACCTATTGGAAGGAAAATGCTTTGTAAATGAATTGATAATTTATGAAATTGGGAAGGCAGGTTTGCCTGGGTTTTTTAGGTACTTACTTGGAAAGTCCTTGATGGCAACAGAAAGTAAGGCTGCAATCACACTTTGGTAGGGCACAGATGGTGACAGGACAAATATCCCTGAAGGCATAGAGATAAGCAGTGAAAAAGGTTAAAAGCATTGACCCCAGAAGACATTGACAGCAAAGTCTATACAACTTTCTTTGATTCAGCACATATATTTGATACATGTTTAATATATGATATAATTGGCAAGTTATGCTTCTTTGATCTTTGGGATGGTTTATAGGTGACTTCTAGGTTCCCCTTTGTAATCTTACTTTCTGCTACTGCTCCTTTATATTGATTATTTAAAAACAGGCAGGAGGACCCTAGCAAGATACAATCTTAACATAGTAAACTTTCAAACTATGTAAATATGACTGATACTTTCAGTTTGGAGTGTTCTATTTTTACTTATTTATTTATTTTTTGCTGAGGCAATTGCGGGTAAATGACTTGCCCAGGGTTACACAGCTAGGAAGTATTCAGGGCTGGTACTCTATCCATTGCACCACTAGCTGCCCCTGAGTGTTCTATTTTTCAAAGACTATTAACTAGTTGGAACACATCCTGAGAATAGATAAGGGGTTCAAAGCTATGGCTAAAGAAGAGAAGACTTGAGGGGGCTCAGCTTTAAGGATTTGAAAGACTCTGGTGGAAGGATAGTATCCTTGGATGAGGCACAGAGATACAGGTTTCAGCTTGAGAAGAGGAAAAAATTACCTACAAGTAGAGCTGCTAAAAATGGAAGTGGGAGGGGCAGTATCTGTTCTTATCAGTTCTTATCTGCTAAATCCTGTCAACAGAAGATGATGCAAGCCTTTGGTGTTTGGAATGAGGTGAGTGGGTGCTAGGCTGGTGCTTTGAAGTGAAGAGATGAGCTTCCAGGAAGGGGAGGGGAGGAACTGATATCTGCTAAAGAGGCAACTTTGCAACCTCCTTTATATACTGGTGCTGAATGAGTAGGTAGGGTCTGTTGCATGGAAAATGGCATTACTATTGAAATACAGGTATGACTGGGTAGGCAGGCAGAATTCAGAACCAGGCACACACATACACACACACATATTTTACCTGGAGCTACCCACTGCTTCTCTGCAGCTTCTTGACCCAATTCTGGGTTTGCTTTGGGTTTGATTTAGTCCCATGCCTCGGGTTGGCTTTCGGTGTTCAGGCCAGGATAGAAGCAGGGAGGTTTGCTTGGGGTGGAACAGAGCCTTTGTGGGTGGATCAGGTTCTAAACTTTGTGTAGGTAGATCTGTGAGCTCATCTGCTTGGCTTGCTGTTCTGCAAGCTCCTCATCTGAGCTCTCTCTGCTTTACGCTCCAATCCTTTGTTGCCCCTTTTTTTCTCTTTCTTTATTATTATTGTTTTCAGTCTGTTTTTAATTGAGTCTGATTCTGTGTGACCCCATTTGATATTTTCTTGGCACAGATACTAGAATGGTTTGCCATTTCCTTCTCCAGGTCATTTTACAGATGAGGAAACTGAGGCAAACAGAGTTAGGTGACTTCCTCAGGGTCACATAGCCTGATTCGAACTTTGGGAGATCACTGTGCCACCTAAGTTGTCCCCTTCTTGTTCTTTATTCCCTCAGAGTCTTACTTTTTCCATAAGGCTTCTGAGAAGATGTCTATGTTGGAAGGTCAGAACAGATGACCACTTGTTAGAGATGTTGTAGATGTATTAGACCAGGTGACCTCTAAAGTCCCTTCCAACTCTGAGATGCTAGCATCCATTGACTATTCTGCCTAGAATAAACCATGTCATGGGAACCTAGGAGTTATTTAGAGTTGGAAGTAGCCTCAGATCGTCAGTCCCTTCATTTTACAGAGGAGGAAACTGAAGGCCTAAATGATAAAGTTACCTTTCCAACTTAACATGAACTGACGCTAAGTGAAATGAGCAGAAGCAGGAGAACATTATGCACGGCAACAGCAAGATTATACAGTGATGAAAGTCACGTTCATCAGAATTGATCAACAATGAGATGATTTAGGCCAGTTCCAGTAGTCTTATGATGGAGTGAACCATCTGCACCCAGAGAGAGACTATGGGGACTGAGTGGACCACAACATAGTGTTTTCACTCTTTCTGTTGTTTGCTTGCATTGTGTTTTCTTTCTCAATTTTTTTCCCTTTTTGATCTGATTTTTCTTGTGCAGCATGATTTGTGGAAATATGTATAGAAAATTGTACATGTTTAACATATAGTGGATCGCTTGCCATTTAGGGGAGGGAATGGAAGGAACGAGGGAAAAATTAGAACACAAAGTTTTGTAAGGGTGAATGTTGAAAATTATCTGTCTGTATATTATGAAAATAAAAAGCTTTAATTAAAGAAAATAAACATACATGACACATGCAATGCAAATGGGAAAAAGAGGTTATCTGTCCAAGGTCACAGAGATAGTAAATGAGTAAGATGGAGTGAGGTTAGCCTCCTATGAAGGATGAGTCTTGGCCCATCTCCCAGACTTTGGAGAGGTTTACTGATGAGTTGGTTTCAGGAATCTCTTTTATGGGTCTGAATTACAATGAAGTGTTATAAACCTATAGAATTACCTGACTGTGGGGGTGATTCATTCATTTAATAAATATTTGAGTATCTAATGTATGTAGTATATTCTGTTAAGTGCTGTTGGGTGACAAGATGAATAAACCAGTATCTGTGTTCCAGGAATTTGCACTCTAGTGGGAAACAGTAAGGCTAGTATGTGTAAAAAAAAAAAAAAAAAAAACAATGACTACAGTACAAATTGTAATATAATACAGGAGTGACAAACCAGTGGAGTGGGGAGGAAATTCTGAAGAAAAGCAGAGTTTAAAGGGACAGATGACTCCATTCTCTATCATGGCACAGCCCAAGTTGGGGCCTCAAATCCCTTGACCATTTGGAACAAGGTGGTCCTCATGGGCAAATTCAGGGGCTGCTGTATCACAGAAGTAGGTCTTACGTTTGACAAATACTCTCCTTCCCCCCCACCTTCCATCCCCTTCCATACACATTCATTCTGGAATGAATGTGGCAAATGTAAGACGGGAAGCTGGGGGGGTGGGGGGGAATGGTCCTCCCTTGTCTTGCCATTGTATTTTTAAGTGGATTTTGTCTGCTGCCTAAAGGATTCCGCAGCTGCCCTCAGCGGTTGTGTTTGTGATGACATCTCACCTTTAAGTCATGCTCTACAGTTTTTAAAGTTTGTCATATACATTTCTCATTTGGTGACCCGTTGAGATTGACAACTTGGCAGAGGTAACAATCACAGCTGTCCAAAAGTGGAATGGAATTCCTTAGAAGACAGAGGGTTTCCCCTCCCCTGAGGTCTTCAGTAAGAGGGCAGGTGATCAAGGATATCACAGAATAGTGCAGCAAAGTTGACAGATGCTAAGCTTGGAGTCAGGAAGTCCTGGATTCAAATTTCATCTCTGGTATTTCCTAGCTAGATGACTCTGCATAGGTCACTTAATAAGCCCCCACAATTTCCTAAATTGTCGATTTGATGATTGGATGATTGTGATGTGGAAATCACAGGACCCTAAGGGTGTTTATATGTGAAATTTGTAGGATGTGAATTATTTCCATTTTACAGTTGTGGAAACTGAAAGACATGGAGCCATTAAGATTAGCAGCAGATTGAGGAGGAGAAAAAAGCCTAAGTTTTCTGCTTCCTCATACCATGCTCTTTCATGATCCTGTCACAGAGGAGTCGGTTTTCCCCAAATCCAACCCTCTCAGAAAGAAAATGACCCTGGGAGGTTGGAAGATGGCTTAGGAAGTTCCCCATCATAGCCCAGGCTTCAATCCTTGCTCCTGTGAGACCCATGATGTTTTGATGAGTGGCTAAGCCCTGCTTCCCTCCCGTCTGCTTTCAGCGTCAGGAAGGCAGGCAGACAGGCTCAGGACGACAGTGACTTTTTATTTCCCCAATGAATGTGGGATTCATGTTTGCAGACTTGAATGACCAGCTTCTCGCCCAGAAACATAGCTGGGGCTCTCGGAGACCTCTGATCAGAAGCCACATCAGTATGTGGTCCAAAAGAAAGACTCTGTGTAACTCGGTTCACGTGGCCCTGGCCACAGATCTCCTCCTCCTCTGCTCATCAGGCTGTGGTGGAGTTGGCTGGCTGCTTCGGGGAGGCTGGGGATGATGGGGGGAGCAGCGCACGGAGTTTGTTCTGTTTGTGTCCATTGCCTTGTTATTCTGTTTGCCGTTGCCTTGTTAATTAAGCTTCCTGAAGAGCCTTAGTGCCAGTTTCCTCCTGTGTCAGTCATTAGGAATGTCCCATTTCCTAAAGCTGGCTTACACTCAGAAGCAAAGGAATATGGTATCAGTCTCTGCCCAGCCCCCTCTCTATCCCCACAGGCATTTCTCTGTGGCCAGTCATGCTGTTTCCTTATGTTAGAAAGAAAAGCATCTGTGTACTTAAGGCAGAAAAAAAATATGAAGCCTTTGTTCATTTCCCATCATGGTCCAGAGCCTACTGTTCCCCTGGAGTGGTGTTTCCCAGTAGTGTCCTAGTGTGACCTGAGTGTCTGTGCCAACGAGAAGGCTTTGGGGGCTGGTATGCCTGGAACAGGGGGCCAACCCCATCCATTTTTCTTTGCTTGTGCCAATGTATGTGTAGCAGGGGCAGGGAAGTAGTGGAAAATGTGGGGTTCGTAGGCAGGTGGGCTTTGTCATTCCCGACATTGTGGAGACATACAGATCCTCAGTAGGTATTCAGAGCAAATGACAAACTGCATTTTGTAGTACTTGAAGGTTTAAGGAAATGCATTTCTCTTCACCCTGTGAGGTACCGATTAGTATTGTCGTCATGGAAGCCAACTGAGGCTCAGAAAGGCTAAGTTAACTATCTGCCTGTGGTCACACTGTTACAGAGTGGATGAGGTAGGGATTCAGTATTTGTGGGAACTGTGGTGAGGAAGCAATCCACTATGTTGGAAACTATTGGCTACAAACACCTAGACCAGAGATTCTTAAACTTTTTGGTCTTAGGATCATTTACATTTTTTTTAATGGTGCTTTATTTTTCTGAATCTATGCAAAGATTGTTTTCAATATTCATCTTCACAAAACCTTGTATTCAAAATTTTTCTCCCTTCCCCCCTCCCCCAAAATAGTAAGCAATCTGATATAGTTTAAAGTTGTGCAATTCTTCTAAAGATATTTCCATATTCATCATGCAGAACCAGATCAAGAGAAATAAAAAACAGAAAGTAAAAAAAACAAGCAAGCAAGCAAACAACAACAAAAAATGAAAATACCATGCTCTAGGATTCTTTACATTCTTAAAGATTATCGAGGATCCTTCCCCAGAGAATTTTTGTTTATGTGAGTTTTAGTTACTGATATTTATCATGTAAGAAATGAAAAAATCTTCATATTATTATAAAAATGGTTTTAATCTCATAGATTCCCTGAAAGGATCTCTGGGCACGGACCACACTTTGAGAAGCACTCATCCAAACTATGCCAGGACTCAAGGATCCAGGAATTCTAAAACTGGAAGGAACCTTAGAGGTTATGTTAGTCAACTTTCTTATTTTATAGATGAAGAAAATGACCCCCAGAGAACTTGTGCTCTGTCCAAAGTTGCTTAGGTAACTTAGATCCTGTGACTCCAAGTTGAGGGCTCTTTCTGTTGCACGGTGTTGTCCCTTCTTTCAGTGAATTCTTTATTCTGACTTTATGCTGCCCACCCCAACCTTCCTTTAGCTCTCAGGAGGATTTGGGGACATGGGTAGCCAATTCAATGAGACTGTGGAAAAGTCATCTCTTCACTCAGAATCAAAATAGGTGGTGCAGTGGATAGAGCACCAGCCCTGAAGTCAAGAGAACCTGAGTTCAAATCTGGTCTTAGACACTAACACCTCCTAGCTGTGTGACCCTGGGCAAGTCACTTACAATTGCTTCAAGGGGAAAAAAAAGTGCTATTAGGAACTTCAGCCCAACTTGCTGAGCTGAAATGGGATAGGATATATTTATAACCATTCTCTCATTCTAATTTGATAAAAAAAAAATCACTAAATCTGCTTAAAGCTGCAATGGAGCTTAGAAATCAACTAGACCTATTCCTCTCTCATTTTTTAATAGATTAGGAAATAAAAGTTCAAAGGAATAAAACAACTTGATTGGGATTTCATAGCAAGCCAGTGGTACAGCCAAAATTATAACCTATATCAATTTGATCACTAATCCAGGACTCTGGAAATACTGAAAGTAGCTTTGACTGTAATTATATGGTAATCATGTTTGCCCATCCCTCCTTTGGGATAAACAGAATTGACCACTGACCACAAAAGATTATCAATTGTCTGAGATAAAGATGACCACAAATCTCACTGCTGATGGCCCCTTCCCCCAAACCTGCATAGGTAGCCGCTCCTCTGAGGGAGATGTGGATGTAGGCACTCAGTGATCTTCCTCTTTGCATCATCAGGCTTCTTGGGGCTAAGAGGGAGGGAGGGAGGGAGAAAACTATGTTTGTGGAGAATCTGCCCCTAATTTCCTGTGACATTTGGTAGTCTACTCTGCTTAGATATCTGGAGTACTTGTGCTCATCGCTCTGGATGCTATATATATATATGAAACATACATACACATATATATGTTTTTTTAAATTTCTTTTAAGAAAATTTACATCTATTAGAAGGTCACCAGCATAATGAGATGGCCAGGATTTTTTGGTGGTGGTGGTTTTTTTGGGGTTTTTTTTTTTAATGAACCACTGTGCCCAGAGGTTGTTCCAAGTGTTAAAACATAAAATATAGCATTAGCACATCATCATTGGCAGGGCACAATCTAGATGCTTCGGGACATTTATTTAGGACAGAAGAAGCATTATCTTTATTCAATAGGAAATATGCCTTCTGCTTTCCAGAATAAGGGGATGGATCAGGAAACATGTGAGGGTTCCATGTGACAAAAAACATAAAATCATTAGGGGGCTGGTATGAACTAGGAACACAAAAGAATCATGGGGTTTCCTGAAGCTTATACAGTATCAGATGTGGTTGTGACTGTGAGTGCTCCCAAGTGGGCTGGACCAATTGCTGGGTTCCTATGGAAACTGATCATTTTACATATTGAAATGTCTTTGTTGCAGCTCTTTGAGCTGATTCTAAGCTAGGAGAAGAAGATTTTCAGTGAGTTGGGGATAAGACAAAGATGCAGCAGGCAGGAAGAGGAAAAGGAAAAGAATTCTGGGTCCTTGGGTAGGCACAGTATAGTTGAGAGAGAAGTAGGAATAAATCCTGACTGGGCTTTAATCTAGTCCAATGGAGTTAATCTTCCTCTTCTAGTAATAGATATAAATAATAATCTATTAATAGTTCTTAAATATTGGTAAATAGCTCTCTTGGGATGGGAATGTAATCAGGAAGTAGCATGTACACATATAAGGATGGGAATTTGGATAATGTATAGGGCTGAGGAGATAGAAACATTAAGAGTGACATCTTGTGACTGAAAAATTGGTGTGATATCTTCAGGATTTATTTTAATAAGGGAGCACCTTTGTGGTGTTATCTGATGTGCACCCAAAGTACTATGCCACATCCACTATATGTGTATGATAATATATTTACTTTTTATGATCCCTGAATTCCCCCCGTAGAGCTTCATTCATTTGAATCTACAATGTTTTTTCTCTTTCCAAGAGTCCCTTATGATCCTGAAAATATTCCTCAGAAAGATAGGGTTTATTACAAAAGATAAAATAGATAACTTTGATTATATGATATGGAAAGCAAACCAAAAATCAATATACCTAAGATAAGAAGGGAAGTGGGTAAATGGAAACGTTTGTATTTTGTTTCAAAATTTTTTCTATTAAATATCTCTTTTATCTCTGATAAAAGTTTGATTTCCAAAGTATATAAAGGATTAATATAAAACTAATACCCATTCCCCAATAAATAAGTGGTCAAAGGATATGAACAAATGGTTATCAAGAGAAGAATTGAAAAGTTATCACAATCACTTGAAAGAACTCACTAATAATAAGAGAAATACATATCAAAACAAACCTTAGGTTTTACCTCCCACCCTGAAAATTGGAAAAGATGACCAAAAAATTGCAATATTCAATTGTTGGAGAGATTATGGGATCCTAATCATACTAAAGAATTGTTGGTGGAGCTGTGAAATGGTACAACCAATAAATAAAATGACCAATTTTGGGAGGGAAAGGGATTGTGAGGCAATTGAGATTAAGTAACTCATCCAAGGTCACACAGCTAGTAAGTGTTAAGCTTAAGTAAGTAAATGAGTTACATTTGAACACAGGTCCCCCTGATTCCAGGGCCTGTATTCTATGCACTTTGCCATCTAGCTGCCTTGATGTCTTTGAACAAGAGACTTTGTTAGTAGACTTATATACTCCCAAGAGCACTATTGATAAAAATAAATATTTATAGCAGCACTTCTTTGCTATAGTAAAATAATTGGAAACAGAATAAATAAATGCCCCTTGATTGGGGAATAGCTAAACAAACTGTGGTACATGAATGGAATGGAAATTACTATGTTATTAAATTTGTGGTGAATAGAGAAGCATGGAAAGATTTACATGAAATGATGGAGAGTGAAGCAAATAAAGCCAAGGAAACAGTTTGCATAGTAACAACAAAATGCAAAAAAACAAACAAACAAATATTCACCTCTCCCCTTAAAAATAAAATATGATGTAACAAAATTGTAACGTTCAAACAGGATTCACATGAAGAGAAATCAGGACATCTCCTTCATGGAAGTAGTTGGTCCACAGGCATTACGCATGGATTTTTTCAATGTATTGATTAGTTGTATTGATTTTTTCCTGTCTTAAAAAAACCTATCTCTTATATGGAATGCTTCTCTGGGAAGGGGGAAAAGATCGTGGGGATAGTTATGATAATATTAGAGTGCCAGGTCTGGATGTGATCCAGTTATTCAAGTTACTTAATCTGTTTGCTTCAGTTTCCTCATCTGCAAAATGGGGATAATAATAGTACCTTCCCTCTCAGGATTATTGTGAAAATCAAATGAGATAATAATTGTAAAGTGTTTATCATTCTGACTGACACATAGTAAGCACTATATAAGCATTAGTTATTATAATGTAAGAAACAGAAGACATCAATTAAGACGTTTCAAAAAAGAAAGAAAAATACTCCTTGGAGGATTTACAGCTTTTCCAATCATTAAAGCACAGCTTAGTTAAAGCAGGACTGTTAGGAATGAGGGGAAGGGAAGGGAGAGGATATCAGGGGAGTGGAGATCCCAAGGCTATATTAATTCTTTAAAAACTAGCAGATCAGTATCTTTACCCTCTCTATGTGTAGATAGATCCTCTGTGTGAGCCATTTCTTTAACTCAAAGCTCTCCCCAGACAGGGTTCTGTCTCTGTAGCTGTCTTTCCTACATAAACTTTCCTGGGAGCCAGAGAAAAGGGAAAACCTTTCTGTGGTTTCCCATTAAGTGCCTGCTATCCTTTTGTTCCCCATTCCAAAGACTCCTGTGTTAAGGATCGAGGATTCAGAGGCAAGTTTTCATCAAATGCACTGGTGAGGTAGAGAAGAGCTTTTCTCTTCTGACCCCTGCTCTGAAGCAGGCAGGATTAGGTGGAGGATTTGTGACTTAAACTGCTTCTAATCTGAAGCTAAATTTAGAAATGGGACTGACATCCACATGATTTTCTTTTCTTCTCTAAAAGGGAGGTTCCTAGATGGAAGCCTCACAGTAGTGAGGAGGGGAGGAGGAGAAATAGAGAAAGAGGGGTAACTAGAAGAAGGGATAAAGAGAGAAAAAAGAGAAAGAAAGAGGGGTGGGGGAGAGACTCAGGAAGCTCTAATTCCAGAGAAGGAGGCTTATCCAGACACAAACTTGATAATGTGGCTTGTGATACATATGAAGCATTTGTGGCCCCTGAACTGTAAATAATTAAAATTCTGGGGGCAGCTCAGCAGATAGAGTGCTGGCCCTGGAGTCAGGAGGACCTGAGTTCAAATCCAACCTCAGACACTTAATATTTCCTAGCTGTGTGACCTTAAGCTAATCACTTAACCCTGATTGCCTCACAAAAATGAAACAAAAGAATACATTCCTCTCCCCCTCAATCTATTTCCAGCTTCATTACTCAGAGATAAGACAAGTTGATGGGGAGCCTTAAATTGCTTCATAGGGCTTAGTGAGCTTAGAGCATCATAACACTGAAGCCTTCCTGCTCTGTCTCAATCCTAGACTTTCCCTCACCCCCAAATTCCAATACAGCCATGGCCACCTGCCAATTCTCCTCTCTTTCAGCTCTAGATCAGGCAGCTGGGTAGCACAGCAGATGGAGCACTGGGCCTGGAGTCAGGAAGAACCACGTTGAAATCAGCCTCAGAGATTTACTAGCTGGGTGATCCTGGGCATAGTGTGACCATTCAACTTCTGTTTGCCTCAGTTTCCTCAATTGTAAAATGGATAATAGCACCTACTTTAAAGGGTTGTTCTAAAGCTCAAATGGGATAATAATTGTAAAAGCACAAATATTTAGTAAATGTTATATGAATGTTATTAAGAGTTTTAAACTTGGGTTCTATGGGCTTTTTAAAAAAATTACATCTCAATATAATTGGTTTCTTTTGTAATTCTACAGATTTTATTTTATGCATTTAAAAGCATTATTCTGAGAAGGGATTGACAGGCTTCATTAGGCATTGCCACAAGGGTCCAAGGCACAAAAAGAATTAAGAACCCCTAGCCTCAGCCTATGTAAGATTTTAAGATCCTTCCAGGACAATGACACCATCATTGTAGTGGTCCTCACTCCCAGGACTGACTGAATTCGATACAACTTCCTATTTACACTTGTATTGTAAATTCACAGGGAATTTAGTGTCCAGCTTCCCCTCAATTAAATGTATATTGTGTTTCAGATCAGATGCCCTGTATTTTTGTTTTGAGATGACTTTCTGAAATGCATTCTTTTAGTTTCTTGGGCAGCTAGCAGGCAGGAACAGAAAAAAGAGTTAGAGGGAATGTTGCTGTGCCAGTGGGCACAGTCATTTCAGTTGTGTCTAACTCTTGGCAACCCCATTTGGGGTTTTCTTGGCAAAGATACTGGGATGGTTGGCCATTTCTTTCTCCAGATCATTTTACAGATGAAAAAACTGAGGCAAACTAAGTTAAGTGATTTGCCCAGGGTCACACAGCCAGTAAGTATCTGAGGCCAGATTTGAACTAAGGAAGATGAATTCTCCTGACTCAGGTCCAACACTCCATCCACTATGGCACCACTTGACTGCTCCAACATTCCTTTAGTCGAGCAGTATTTTAAATCCACTGGAGTCCTTAGTTAGGGCTTGTCAAGGTGAGAGAAGAAGAAACATGGCCTTGACTTTAGGGAGCTTATCCATTTGGTTTTGAGGAAACTGAGCAGGGGATAAACATCGAATGAACTCATGTTTACAAGATGGAAATGATCAAGTTCAAGTCCTTTGAGAAAAAGTCTCCCTCACTATCCCTTAAATGTCCAGGTTTCTTCAACTTGACTGTTGCTTGCTGTAAAAGGGGATGTAAAATGACCCTACAGTGTCAAGTTCTGGGACCCCTCATCGAGAGAAAATGATCATCTAGAACCTGTCAATGAGTAGGTTTCAGAGGATCTATAAATTTAGATAAGGGGAAAACTGCATATTCATTTTCACTAATCTCTAACTGAAATTTAGCTTTTCTTTCAACCTAAAAAGATTATTCTGAGAAAAGTTCTGTAGGTTTTGCCACACTGCCAAAGGGATCCATGACATACAAAAAAGGTTAAGGACTTCTATCCAGAACTAATTCAGAACAATGTCCTTTGAAAATTAATTGAAGGAATTAAGTATGTTATTAACATAGGGAAGAAAAGACTTAGGGGGACATGTTTAATCACCTTCAGTTTTTTTGAAGTGTGGTCAGAGAGAATCAGACTTCATATGGCTCCAGAAAGGAAAACTAGACCAATAACTGGAATTTACAGAAGAGGGATTTTAGTTCAGTAAACAGAAGGGTGGCTTTTTGTATGGATGTTGTTTTTTAAACAAAGTAAAGTGAATCACTTTCTTTGAAGATGGGTTCCTCATTACTGGAAGTATTCAGACAGAGACCTGTGTGATCATTTGTTGGGACTGTTAGTGGAGGGGATTCATACTTTGATGGGAGGGTGAGTGTTGGACTAGATATTCTCTAAGGTCTCTTTCAATGCTATAATTTATTCCTAGGATGGAAGGGAGGAGGAGGAATGTTCCAAGAGCCACAGTAAAGGAGAGTCCCCAGTCCCTTACAGTCCCCTTGCATACGAAAGGATGCTAAGATAACTCATTAAAAAACAAACAAAAACAAACCTCCAACTGCTTGGATAGACAAAGATCCTAGCCAGTTTATATGGCATCTAGGAAGATGACTGATTTTTAAGCAGGTGAGTTTTCTGTCTTTGAGGAGCCAGGCTTAGCTACGTCCCCTCGGACTGCCCCCATCGGTACAGAAGCTTAGTTCTCCTGGCTGTGGCCCGGCTCCCTCGCAGGGGACCCAGGACAGAGTGAGCCTACTGTGGTTTCTCTGGCTGTCCTTGCGGAGTCTTTCCCTGCCAGCAGTTGACAATGGCCTGTTTCAGAGCACCAGGGGCCAGCCTCTCACTTTCTTGGCTCCAGGCTCGCTGGCAGCTCGGCTCTCTAGGTGGCTGCTTGGGGGAGGAATTCCTGCCTCGGGCCTCTAACTAGGACACCTCCCCCACCCCTTTCTAATCCAGGTAAATCTCAGTGGGACTGACCGGCAGGGAAGAGAAAGTCGTGTGGAGACCTCAGCCTTTAATGTTAATGAAAGTTTCCGAGACCCCTGGGTTTGGGATCTTTGCAGCACTGAAGATGGGCCAACATGAGCAAGAGGGGGAATGGGGCCTTCTTAGGAAGGAGGAAGGACTGGGACAGATCTAGTTAGGAGACGGGCCAGTGGAACAAAGCTCAGCCAGATGATTCCCTTCATTTTGGAAAACTATTTGTTAAGAACGTTTTCCTTTATCTGAGGTAAACTTTGCCTCCCTCATTTTCCCTCTCCCTATTCCTTAGGTTAATTCCATTTCTCACTCCCAGTTTCCCACCCATGGAGAGACAATGAAGATGTCTGATCCCTTCCAATATTTAAACAGTCATCATGTCTTCCTAAGTTGTTTCTCCTCTATGCTTAATTACTTCAGAACCCCTCAAACTGTCTTTTCCTTTCTCTAGTCCCTCCTTTATTTTTCTTAGCTGTGTTTGTCTCTACCTCTCCCCCTCTCTCAACCTCGCTTTGTCCTTTTCCATCATCTGCCTGCCCCTGATGCTGTGTTGTACAGCTGGCTTCTGCTGAGAATCAAACCAATTTCTTATGGTTCTTTGTTCAGTGGAGATAGGGGTCAGCTGATGGCCCTGCAGATCCTTGGGTGCAGTCATTGTTTTGCTGTTGTCATAATCTAGTCATTCTAGTAAACTTTTGAATATTGCAAATGACAGAATGCAAAAATTAGTATCTGGAGAATTATTGAGCTTAGAAGGGAATTTTCCTCTTTCCATGATCATTTCCTCACTTCCCCTTTCTAATTAAGCACATGTTTAGGTCAGATAGTCATTACTGATTCTTCTAGCCATTCTCAGTGTGAAATAAACTGGGGTGAAATCTTTATGGAAATAATCCATTACTGCATAGTGGATTAGGGCAGGTTTTGGAATCAGGAAGACCCAGTTCAAATTCTGCTTTTGTCACATCTGAGCTGGGAGAGCTTGAGCCCAATCTCTTGGTGTCTCAGTTAGCTCCCTAAGCCTCTAAACTAGAAATTAAGGACTGATTTGTGTTGGTGGAGGGCATTTCCACATTGGTATTTCTCACAACAGGTGAAATTACAGTTCCCCACCCTCCCTTTTCTTCCATTATCTTGCCATCTCTATATACCATACTCAGTGTTATCAGGATCTGTTGACTCATGAGGTCATGGTGATCCTTGGAAGGCTTTTTTTTTTTTTTTTTTTTGTACACTTACTGCTGTTCTTTCTTTTACTTGTCTGAATGGATATTACACAAACTGTGAAGCCACATTAATCAAAGATTAATGTATAAAAGTTAATATAAAATAAATATAAACTCTATTTGACAAAATTTTTTACAAAATCATTCAACAATGGTTCTCAATTTTTTTTTGTTTGGCATGGTATTTTGTGCTTGAAGATGAACATTTAAACTGACAACAAATAAGAGTCCTTAGGAAGTCCTGCCTCCAGACTTATTATTCAGGTTTTGAGGCAGGTTTACTTTACTTCGAGGAGGCAGCTTTGTGCCTTTTCTCCTTGAGCTGCCATTGTAACCCTCCTGACATCTTCCTGAGATCAAATCCAGCTTCAGCCATTACTTGTGTGACCCTGGGCAAGTTACGTAACCGAGTTTGCCTCAGTACTGTATACAGATCTCATATCTGGAGAAGGAAATGGCAAACTCTATTACCTTTCTAACAGTATATCATGAAGAGTCAGACGTGACTGAAGACAACAGAACACCACCAATACCCAACTGGGTAGTAGCTGAGAAATATGCAAATCTTGGGGGATGTGGAGAGACGGTTCATTCATTGAAGTGAAATGAAAATGTAAAGTCTTACAATTCAGGCATTAAAATTCAACTTTGAGAATACAGGTTTGAGGAAACGAGGCTAGTCTATATAGTCTATGTGAAAAAGATCTGAGAGTTTAGCAGAGGACTTTAATAGCAGGATGCAGGATGATATGGCAGCCAAAAAAATTAAGTTCAATTTAGACGATATTAATTAGAAATCTAGTGTCCAGGAAAAGAAAGGTCATGGTCCTACTGTCAACTTAGATCTAAGGAACTGCATACTTCTGGTGACCCCATTTTAGAAAGAATATTGACAAGCTAGATAGAATGTGCCCAGGAGAGACCTGAGACAGTGCCATAACTATCAGCAGTGAGAAGGACATGTTAACAGTTTAAAAGTATTTGCCAGGCTCTTATGTGGACGGATTACATCTGTTTTGCTTGGTCTCAGAGTATAGATCTAGTAAAAATACAAACAAATATAAAAAAATACAAACAAACATCCCTTATAAGGGATACAAGAGCTTCAAACTATTTCCCCAAGCAGACTGCAGGAGATAGGAAGTGCCCAGACTAAATTGATGTCTACTTCTATTTTCTGCTAGTATCTTTTTTCAAACTCCCTCAGTTCAAGTGTCATTTGACATATAGCCAGCAACCCATTATAGTTCTTAGTTCTTATGGTGTCCTCTCCCCTCCCCCTCTCCTTACTTAAGTAAATATTCCCAGGACTCTCTTTAAACAAACAAAAAAAAAAAAAAAAAAAAAAAGAGAGCAAAGCAAAACTGTGGTAAAAGAATTGATTTCACCCTTTTCCCATCATACTCTCTGTTTTATGCAAATCACAAGGGCTGGTCTAATGGGAAGAGATGACGGCCTACACCCCATCCCAGCAACAAATTGCAGCTAATCTTTCTTTGGTCTTCCTATATAATTATTTGAAAAGGATTGTTCTTAAGTTGTCTTTTCACTTTCCAGTGAACCTTGCCAGGTCCTTTCACTGCAATCCCAGTAGAATTTTTGTCATTATATCAGTAGTGTCCATCATAGTGGAAGCAATTCAGAATTATTAATTGAATTGCATCTTGTTAATACTATTAATTTAGTAAATAAAATATTCATGGAAAGAACAAAGGAAAATTTTTACCAAGCCATCAAACTAATGATTTGATTCAAATGGCTTCAGTTAATGATGTTTGCTGTCATCTTTAGTATTAATAGTAGTGGTTTACATTGATTTAGCACTTTAAACTTTGCAAAGTGCTCTCCTCTCAACAACTGTATGAGGTATTACCTCCATTTTATACAGATGAGGAAATTGAGATTCAGACAGTTAAGTGATTATAGAGGACAAAAGAGTAAGTGGCAACAGAATGGTACAATAGAAAGAACCTTGGTTCTGGAGACAGGGATTGAGATCAAATTCCACATCTGTGACTTTGGACAACCTCAGCCTTCTCACATGTGAAATGAGGATGGTTGGACTCTAATCCCTTCCAGCTCTAGACTTATAATCTTATGAATGTAGATTTAAACCCAATTCTTCTGACTCCTATATTAATTACACCAGATTATTTTCAACTTTATTGTTTGTTCAAGAGTCCAGTATTTTTTCTTTCCTTTAGCTCTTACTCTTTACCCCAAATGGAAGTGAAGTTACCAAGAAGGTAAAAATCCTTGGACAAATTACTTTTCTGAATCATTTCCTCATCTGTAAAATCAATGGGTTTGTTAGATTAGATTTCTAATATTTCTTCCACATCTAACATTCTCTTCATGACTCTTATCATTCTTCAGGGTCCATAAAGACTCCTACCTTTTCCTTGAAGCCTTCTTTGGCTACCCAACTCATATTGCTCTAGTCCTTCAAGGTTAGACCTTCTGTCTATGTCTCTCCATCAATACTTAATCATTATAACTCCCTATACTTATATAGCACTTTTAACTTTATCTGAAATGTTCGCTCTATTAGTTTGTCCTTACATTATAAGGAAGGGAGATTCTTTCTTGTCTGTGTTTGTGTTACCTCCTTGAGATGTCATCAAGGCATATAAACGGTGTCTTCTCTGTGACCCAACATCCTGATTATCCTCATGAAGGACTTAATATATTAAATATATTAATATATTAAAGAGAAGTAATACATTAATAAACTGGAACATCTCCAAAGTCCCTCCTCAGTTCTGATATTCTATGATTATATTACATTACTTGAGTAAAGGGAAGTTTATCACTTGTTTGAGTTATACTTATTGAGCATGGCCTAGCATTTGCAATTCTCAAATCCCAAGTGTCTTCCTTATCTACTGGCACACATTTGTGTTCCTATTTACTATCACTGTAGATGTTCCTTTTCCAGCCTTGTGAAAAAATTTGGCCAACTTTCTGGGCCTGAGTACTAAGAGTAGTTGGTTCCCAAGAGTTTTTAATCTTAGGTGATGAGTGGCAGGTTCCCCATCCTCCTTCCCCTCCCAAACCAATCCTCTGCCACAGTGCCTGGCTTGGCAGTCACACAATAACCTTGCCTGTTTATACTGGGGCTGGGACAGACCACACTGTCTCAAGGGCATACTAAAAAACAAAACAAAACAAAAACCCCTAACCACAAAAGCTAATCAGGATGCACTTTCCCTGGGGTGGAGAGTATAGTAGGCACCCAGGATCCTAAAAAGCAGTGATTTCTATTCTATTCCATTCTTTTGTAAAACAAAAAATTCAATTCTCAAAAAATTTTGAGTTATAAATTTCTTCCCCCTTACTTCTTATTCTGCTCACTGAGAAGGCAGGAAAAATAAAACCCATTACAAATATGTATTGTCAAACAAAACAAATTCCTGTATTAGACATGTTAAGGAAAGGAGAGAGAGGGGAAGGAAGAAGGGAGGGAAGAAAGGAGAGGGGAAGGAAAGGAAGGAGGGAAGAAAGAAGGAAGAAAACATGTTTCAATCTTCACTCTTGAGCCTTTCTCTACCTGGAGGTAAATAATGTTTCATCTTAAGTCTTTTTTTTTTTTTTTTCTTTTTTTCTGAGACAATTGGGGTTAAGTAATTTGCCGAGGGTCACACAGCTAGGAAGTGTTAAGTGTCTAAGACCAGATTTGAACTCAGGTTCTCCTGACTTTAGGTCTGGTCCGCTATCCACTGCACCACCTAGCTGCCCCCTCATCTTAAGTCTTTTGAAATTGTGCTAATTCATTGTGTTGATTAGAATTTCAAAGTCTGTCGAAATGGTTTATTTATTTATTTACAATATTATTGTTACTGTATAAATTATTCTCTTGGTCCTGGTCATTTCATTTTGGATTAACTCATACAAGTATTTCCAGGTTTTTATGAAATTATTTTCTCTTCATCATTTCTTTTGGAACAATAGTATTCCATCACATTTATATACCATAACTTATTCAGTCATTCCCATTTTTGTGGACACTCTTCAGTTTCCAGTTCTTTGTCCCCACAAAAAGAACTGCTATAATTATTTTTGTATAGATGGGTCCTTTTTCTCTTTTTTTGATCTCTTCAGGATATAGACCTAGTAATGGAATTTCTGGGTCAAAAGGAATGCAAATTACTTTCCAAATTGCTTTCCAGAATAGTTGGAGCCATTCACAGTTCCATCAACAGTGCATTAGTGTACCTGCTTTCCCACAGTCTCTCCTTGTCTATGACCCTTTCTGGGCCTAGCCTTCCACTCAAACAATAATTCTTTCATAAGAATCTGTCCCAAAGAAACTTTCCGATGTTAATATGAGCAAAGTACATGGCTCCATTCTTGCAGTTATGCCCTCCCTCTGATGATACTCCATGAGCTGGAACAGAATTACCATTACACCACTTGGGCCTGGAATCTTGAGCCCTAATTTCTTGGGATAGGGTAGGAAGTCCTATTCTGTCTTGAAATTCTCTGAGACTCAATGAGTCCCATGGATGTAGGCTTTCTTGTTCCATTCCTTTCTTTTTGGGGGAACATGTGATCATTGACACAAAGACCATAGGCAAGATCTGAACTCTAGGGAATCTTCATGAAAATCCTAAAAATGATTTGTATATCCCAGGCCAAAATTCCAGAGTAGGAACCCACAAAGGTAGAATCATCTTATAGGCACCCTGGTCCAAAGTAAACCAGTCTTTGAAATGCAGATATGTTTTATAAGTTATTTCCTGGTTTTATTGGGTTTCAAGATGTCTTACTGCCCTTTTTGAGGACAGCCTTGATGCTCTGAGGGATCTCTAAATCCTCCTCCTGAAGAGTGAATCCTTCCTGAAAGATTCCATCTTCAAATTCTATTTCCCATCATAGTTCAGATCCCCTCCCATCAAAAGAAGTGCCTTGGTGATGTTTTATATGGGGAGGATTTATGGCTCTAAAGTCTTACAGTAGGAATTTACCTGCTGAGCTCTTTGGCAATTGGGAATTGGTCTTTTACAGAGCTATGATACTATCATCTGCATTTGATAAGCCAGGTATATCAACAAGCACCCTCTCTGAGTTCTGTGATGAGACATTTATGGGAATATGTTCTTGACTTCCTTGAAATACTTAGCTTTTATTTTCAACATGAAGTACAAATACAGTGAAGATAGCCTATCTCTGAAGACCATCAGAATGAACTAATCAACCCTAGGGACTCTGAGCCTGGATGAGATATAGGAATAGCCCAAAGTGATAGAAAGCAACAAATCCAAAGGAGACTGATCTTCAAATTAAGCCACATAAAGTGCTTTGACAGTCAATTATTATATCTACATAGTGCTATTTATGTTGGACTTTAAGATAGGTCAATGGTAAAATTATCATCATCATTTACATTTGAGAACCTGGAACAAGTTATTATTGGCTCTTATTAAAAAGTAAGTAATATTCTGTGATTCAGACCTCTTCTCATTCCAGATTTAATGTATTTTCTATACATGGGGAGATGGGGAAAGTACCATATTTCTTCAAAGTAAGGACTAAGTATGCCATCCCTTCAGAGTGAGGAAAAGAGAGCTAAAGTATTCACTCTTTGAGATTCTATATAACATTTGTTGAACTGAATTGAATTGCCCACACAGACTTTTTTTTTCTTCCAACAGAAGAATACTGGAATACCCTCAATGAACTTCCATTTCCAGATTTGCAATTTGGAAAGACTATACAAGGCTCTAAGTGCCTGCCATCATCTCCCAGTGTGAAGAAAGTTTATCATTAGAAGGCTGTCCACAAGGTAATTATCATTATCATTATCATTATTATTTATTTATTTATTTACCACAAGAACCCAGGAAACAGATAAAACTATAAAATGACCTGCATGTAGCCCCATTTTGCATCTACAATGATAATGTTGAAAATATTAAGGTAGAAGATGCTAAAAATCACCCATCTCTCCCTTTCACTTAATAGTGTTTTATTTCTTTCCAATTGCATGTAAAGATGGCTTTCAACATACACTTTTGTAAGATTTTAATTTCCAAATTTTCCCACTCCCTTTCTCTGTTTCTTCCTCCTCCTTCCCAAGATAGCAAACAATCTGATATAGGTTATACATATATAATCACATTAAACCTATTTCTACAGTAGTGATGTTGTGAAAGAAAAATCAAAACAAAAGAGAAAAACCACAAGGAAGAAGAAACAAAAAGAAAGTGAAAATAATATACTTTGATCTGCATTCAGACAAAATAGTTCTGGATGAAATCACACAATTCTTAAACTATCTAAATTCATTAATTTAATTGTTGGTTTTCTCGGTATTAGATTTTTATCCAAAGACAAATGATCTATTCCTGATTGAAATTCCATCTAGAAAGAAGGGTAACTCTTCTTGGAGAAGTTAATAAAGAAGCTGCTAGACTTTGATTCATTATATACATAGAAGCAAAAAAGAATTATCAATCCAAGGTATAAATGGACTAGATAAGTGGTCAAAGGATATGAACCAATAGTTCCCAAAAGAATTGCAAACTATTAACAATCATATGTTCCAAATCATTAATAATAAGACAGATGCAAATCAAAACAACTCTGGGTTTTGTGTCATACCCATCAAGTTGGTGAAGATGACAAAAAAAAAGAGGCCGTTGAAAGACAAGTACACAGATACGCTATTAGCAGAGCTATGAATTGATCCAATATTTCTGAACAACAATTTGGATTTATACTAAAAGAGTAAGTAAATTGTTCAGGTCCTTAGACATAGATATATACTCCAAGGTAATTAAAGACAGAAAAAAAGATCCCATATACATCAAATATAGCAGCATTTTGGGAGGGTGTAGCAAAGAACTGGAAAAAATAGTTGCCAATCAATTGGATAACAAACAGGTAAACAAATTGTGGTGCATAAGCATAATACAATTTTACTGCATTATTTAAAAAATATGAAGAATTCAAAGATGTATGAAAAGACTTATATAAACTGATACCAAGAGAAATAAGCAGAGGCAGTAAATCAATATACACAATACGCATAACAATGTAAGAAAGAATTAAACAACAATAACAATAACAAAAACCCTGAACAACTGTATAATTATAATGAGGGCAGCTAGGTAGGCAGAGCATAGAGCACCAGCCTTGAAGTCAGGAGGACCTGAGTTCAAAGATGATCTCAGACACTTAACACTTTCTTACTGTGTGACCCTGGGGTAGTCACTTAGCCCCATTTGCCTCAGCAAAAAAAAAAACAAAAAACAACAACAACAAAAAAAAACACCTATATAATTATAATGGTTGTTTGGCCCTGAAAAAGAGTTCAGAAACTTCCTTCTCTCTTTGCAGAATATGACATATTCTATCAAATAAGACCACAAGTTGCAGAAGAGTTATAGATTTGAATTACCTCACTGAGTTTCCTCATTAAAATTATGTATTTCAATATAATCACAGTTTTAGACCAAATGAAAAAATAGACCTCCTGCCATGTTTTATGACTTGAAGAAAGTGGTTGTTTTGGTAGAACAAAATACTATATTTGTAAGGATTCTCTACTGATGTTGACTTTTATACTAATTATATATATCCCTGAATACTATGAAGCCTTTTTAATTGGCATTTATATTTCTCATTTACAACAATGACAAAGAGATCAATACAACCTTCCATGATGAAAACATAGAGTGGACACAAAAAAGCATCTTGTCCAAGCTACAACATGCTGCTCTCAATTTCAGTGTGTATTTTTAAGAGGCATTGCAGAGATGAACAATGGGTCTGGGCTTAGCACTGAGTAGTAGAAAGCAGTCAATCTGCATCCCATCGGGGAACTTGAACAAATGCAGAGTTATAAATCAAAAGCTGTATCCTTTCTAAAAAAGAGTGATTAGAGAGAAAGCGTGAAGAAGCTGAATTCTGAGGCAGGGCTAAGTCCAAAGATGCTATTAATACAGTGTAGGGTCCAGTACAAGTATGAAGACACAGGTGTTATAAAAATAATTCTCTTTTCTTACCATTCCCTCTTCTATATGTCCATTTTCTACCTTTTGTTCTAGACTCTTCTGCATGTACTGTCACTTATTGGTGGGTTTCAGAGCAGCTAATGGAAGCTAGCAGTGATTTGGAGGAGCAGAGGCCAGGAAGAAGCTACTGCTTTTTGGGAGGGGAGGAAGACTTGGCAAGATGACTGGTTACTTGTTAGGATGCTGTAGGAAAGATTAATATATCAGGGAGGTTATTCGACCAGTTGACCTCTCAGAGTCACGTCTGAGACTCCAGGCCTGATATGGCTACTGAGCAGTACTCGCTCTCTACAGTACTGTACAGTAGAACCAGAGCAATATTGATTCTATAAGTCTAGAGAAGGATAAATATATTAATATTGTTTCAGCTTTCAAAAGCAGGAAAAGAATGGAGGAAGTAAATTATAGGACAGTGACCTTGACTCTGATACTTGGAAAAATTCTAAATATATTAGCAAAAGAATGATTAGTGAACAGCTAGAAAAAAAGAAGTGTTGGTCTACTAACCTAGGCACCCATTCTTGCAAGACTGTAAAATAAATCTTTCCTGCATTCATCAGTGAGTCAATGGAGTTTTTGGTAAGTAAGATATTTGGTTTCTTACAAATGGAGACTCTTTATCTGGGATCCAGACATTCTAAGTTGGGGTCACCTCTGTGGAAGCACGAGTAGATGTGTCCCTTTGATAGCTGATTTCAACGGCCTCATGGCTCGGCTCCAGCATCCCCTCCTCACTCATAGACTGTGCAAGATCCTATAATCATGTTGGTAAGTAAGACCACTGATGAATCCAGGAAACAGGAAGGGAAATAGAATGTGTTCTGCAGCAGCTAGGTAACTTTATGCACAGACCAAAATTAAGAATTAAAACAAAGGAGATGTCCATCAATTGGGAAATAGCTAAACAAATTGTGCTACATAAAAATAATGGATTATTACTATGCTGTTAAAAAAGTGAGTGTGAATATAGAAACATGGAAAGATCTGTAGGAATTGATCCAGAGTGCAGTAAGCAGAGTCAAGAAAACAATATGCATAGTAACTATAACAATGAACATGGAAAAAACAGTGACAAACCAAAAAATAAATAAGTGTAAAAATTCATAAAGATCAAGTGAGACTCAAATAAAAATAGACAATAGACAATACAAGCCAAAAAAGAAAAGAAAAAAGGAGTGTTGTTCATAAAGAGCCAGCATGGCTTCATCAGAGAATAGGATAAGCCCAATTTCCTTTTTTGACAGGTTTACTAGGCAGATAGATAAAAGGAAATAATTTTAGCTATAGCTATAAATAGCTATAGGAATAGTTTACTTAAACTTTATTTTAATTTTTTAAAATAATATTTTATTTTTCCAAATGCACACAAAAAAACAATTTTTAACTTTTATTTTTACTTTTGAGTTCCAAATTCTCTCTTTTCCACCTTTCCCTTACTCCTTCCTGAGACAGTAGGCTATATATGTGCAATCATGCAAAATACATTTCCAGATTAGTCATGTTTTGAGTTTACTTAGTTTTAACAAGACATTTGATAAAATAGAGAGCTGTGGGCTAAATGATAGAACAGTTAGACAAATTCAGAACTGGTTGAATGGTGACACACAAAGAATAGTCATTAATGGGCCAATGTCATCATGGAAGGAAATTTCAGGTACAATGCCTCAGGGATATGATTGGCCTACACTGGTTCCAAATTACTCTTAATGACTTGGACAAAGACATAAATGTCACACATGTCAAATTTGCAAATGACAATGTTAGGAGGGACAACTAATATAGTAAATGATAAAATCAGGAACCAAAAGAATATTGAAAGGCTAGAACATTGGACTAATTCTAATAAGATGAAATATAAAAGTCTTTTATATTTAGGTTCAAAAATTTGACTACTGAAATATAGTATAGAGGTCTAAAAATAACCCTGGGATTTTAGTATACTAGCAATGTGATAGACATAGTGACAGGGAATGGACCTTGATTTTTTTATATCAGGAATTCTGGAAGATGAAGCTCACTCTACTAGTGCAAGTTCTCTGAAACTTATTGTTATGGAGAATTGCCAAAACACTGAGAGGTCAAGAGATTTGCCTAGAACATTTCAGGATATGTTAGAAATAAGGATTTGTCCCAAATCTTCCTGAGTTTGAATCTAGTTCTCTCTCCATTATACATACTACCTTTCCTGATTGTTTTATATGGCAACAAAAAGCTAAGTTGAATTAGTGAAGTACTGGTGTTTAAGTTATAGAGGTATCAATTCTAGCATACACTGCTATGATCACTACACTTGGAGGATTGGTAACTTTTCTGGGTGTCCCATTTCAAGAAGAACACTGATAAGTTAAAGTTCAGAACTGGACAGCCAGAGTGGTGAAGGAATGTCCTTGAGATTTTGCTACATGAGAATTGGTTGAAGAAAGTAGTGATATTTAGTTTTAAGAAAAGAAGACTTTGAAGTAACATCAAAGAGCTATGTTGAATAGAATATGAAAGATGATCATATTCAAGAGGTTTGTAACTTGTTTTCCTTAGGTCCAAAAGTAGAATAATGGCTGGAAGTCACAAAGAAGCAAATTTAAGTTTGATTCAAAAAAAGTTTCTTAACTATAGAGCTACCAGAAGTGGGATAGAATGCCTTAGGAATCTATTCAAAAGACTGAATGAACATTTGTTAGGTATGTTGTAGAAGAGATTCTCTTTTGGATATGGCCTGGACTAAAGAACATCTCTGGATTCTTCCATCTGAAATTCTTTGTTTTCCTGAAAAAGATTCAGATTACTGGATAGATATTGCTGTAATTCAGTTGTTTTCAGTTATAACTGACTCTTCATTTGGGTTTTCTTGGTGAAGATACTGAAATAAGAAGCCAAGGTGGTGGAAAGAGTCCAGGAAGTTGCCTGAGCTCTTCTTAGTTTCTTTTCTTTCTTTTTTTTTTTTTTTAATAGATTTTTATTTACAAGTTATATGCATGGGCAATTTTACAGTATTGACAATTGCCAAACCTCTCGTTCCAATTTTTTTTTTTTAGCAAAATTTCAGGATATAAAATAAACCCACATAAATAACCAGCATTTCTATATATTATCAACAAAACTCGGAAAGAGAGCTGGAAAGGAAATTCAATTTAAAATAATTCTATGGGGCAGCTAGATGATGGATAGAGCATAGTCCTATAGGGACTATGGATCTTGGACTCAGGAAGTCCTGAGTTTAAATCCAGCCTCAGATATTTGACACTTACAAATTTGTGATCCTGGGCAAGTCACTTAACCTTGATTGCATTTCAAAACAAAAATAAATAAATAAATAAAGTAACTGGGAACAATTTAAAATATTTGGGAGTCTGCTTGCCCAGGCAAATCCAAGAACTGTATGAACATAATTACAAAATACTTTTCACATAAATAAAATCAAATCTAAACACAACTGGGAAAATATCAGTTGCTTATGTGTAGGCTGAGCTAATATAATAAAAATGACAATCCCTCCTAAATTAACTTACTTATTCAGTGCCATGCAATCAAACTACCAAAAATTATTTTATAACGGTAGAAAAAAATAACAAAATTTACTTGGAAGAACACAAGATCAAGAATGTCAAAGGAATTAATTTTTTAAAAATGCAAAGGAAAGTGGTCTAGCCATGCCAGATCTAAAACTATGTTATAAAACAGCAATCATCAAAACTCTTTAATATGGCTAAAATGAGTGGTGGATCAGAGGAATAAATTAGGTACAGAAGACACAGTAGTAAATGACTATAGTAACCTACTGTTTGATGAACCCAAGGACTCCAGCTTCTAGGAAGAACTCACTATTTAACAAAAACTTCTGGGAAAATTGGAAATAGCATGGCAGAAGCTAAGTATAGATCAACATCTTTCACTGATAACCAAGCTAAGGTCAACATGGGTATATGATTTAGACATAAAGGATAAATAAATTAGAAGAGTAAGGAATAGTTTATCAGTCAGATCTTTGGAGAAGAGAAGAATTTATGATCAAACAAGAGATAAAGAACATTATGAAATGCAAAATGGATAATTTTTATTATATTAAATTTAAAAATTTGATCACATTAAATGAAAAATTATTTAAATTGTTCAAATAAAACCAACACAATCAAAATTAGAAGAAAAGCAGAAATATGAGAAACATTTTTTACAGCATTTACAGGCCTGATAAAAGCCTCATAAAAATATATATATATATAGGGAACTGAGTCAAATTTATAATGTGGCTAAGTGAAGTGAGCAGAATCAGAACACTGTACATAATACAACAAACATTGTGCCATGATCAACTATGATAGGCTTAGTTTTTCTCACAATGCAATAATACAAAACAAATTCCAAAAGATTCATGATGGAAAATGCTACCAAGAAAAAGAACTATGAAGTCTGAATGCAGATTGAAGGATATTTTCCTTTTTTTTTTGGGGGGGGGTGGCTTTTTCCTTTTGTTCTGTTTCTTCTTTCACAACAGGAATAATATGTAAATATGTTTACATGGTTGCACACCTATCTCATATCAGATTGCTTATCATCTTGGAGAAAGGGAATAAAAAGAAGAAGGGAGGGAAAAAATGGAACTCAAAATCTTATAAAAAATGAATGTTGAAAACTATGTTTACATGTAATTGGAAAAAAACAACATACTATTTACAAAAAGAAAAGATACTGAAATAGTTTGCCATTTACTTCTCCAATGCATTTTACAGTCAGGGAAACTTAGACAAATAGTATTAAATGACTTTCCCAGAATCACAGAGCTAATAAGTCTGTATTTGAATTCAGGGAAGATGAGTCTTTCTGACTCCAAACTTAGCATTCTATTTACTGTGTCTCTTACCTACCTAATTGATTATTGGGGCTGGACTCTAAATCCTTAGAGTCAATACACTGAAGTCAATCTCTAATAGGAAAAACTCAGAGACTATAGATCATACATAGAGCTAGAAGGAACTTCAGAAGCCACCTAGTCCAGTTTACAAATGAGAAACCTGAGACTTGAAGAAGTTGTGCCCAAGATTGAACAAGTTGGTTTTGAGCTCAAGTCTTTTGACTTCAAACCAGGTGCTCTTTTTAATGTACTGCAATATACAGTAGTATACTTCCACTATCGTAAAAGGAACCAGTAATCATAGTTGTCCTTCCACTACTGATCCATATGGAATTTGCTTCTTTTTTGCCTCTGCTCTACTTGGTTTGCCCAAAGAACCAGGAACCGCTGCCGCCACCACCAGAACTCACTCCAAATACCATGTGCTCCTCCCTAGATATCTTTGTGGATACAAAGTGGAACTTTTCAAAAAAAGGAAACATTTTAAAGGAATCTCATGGAAAAACAAAAGGAAATTAAGAAGGAAAGACTTTCCAGAGCATAGGTTCCTTAATCTAAGTAACCAAATCTAGATAGGTTTTGCCACTACTATTTGACAACTAATTAACCACAATTTGTATTCTTCATTTCAAGTCTATCTGAGTGTGCTCTGATTTTCAGTAAGATTTATCTCCACTTTTTGTTTTAGGCTACTGCTTGGCCCTAGTTTTTCCAATAGCCTTCATCGTAAATGACCACTGACTTCCCCAGAACCTGTGTACATTACATCTTGCATATCCAGCAACAGACTCTCTTTCTTCTTGTCTCAAAGTCCAGGATTCTTCTGGTGCAGTCTAAGTTTCTGTTTTTCTCCTATCTCTACCCTTTCCAGTAACACCTATAGCATCAAGCACATTACTGCCATACTCTCTGAGCTCAATGGCAACTCAGATTATCAGATCTACCCATTTGCCCAGATCTAAGAAGGAAAGGAAGGGGGAAAGGAAAGGAGAAGAAGGGAGAAAGGAAAGAAAAGGAAAGGAAAGGGAAAGAAATATAATTCTATTTGATTCTCACATTATTTCTAGGAGGTTAAGTGCTATTATTACTATTCCCTTTTTATAACTAAGGATACTGAGGCAGAGTGACTTGTTCTGTCACTGGCTAATAAGTGTCTTGAACTCAAGTTTTCTTGATTCCAGGACCAATGTTTTATTCACTGAGCCACCTAGCTGCCCCTGACTCTTTGATGACTCACTCTTTAGGTGTGTCTCCCAGGAGAATAATTCCCCCCCCCCCCAGAATCCTGTTATTACTGGCTTACAACATTGAAATTACACTTATCATAAAAATAACAATTTTCTTTGGAAGGAGAGAAGATTATTCTTTTACACCCACCTATGCCACAGGGGCAAGGTTAAGAAAGGACAAACTCTGAATTCCTCTTCTTTTTTCTGAGCTTGGTTAGAATCATGGATTCTTCTTTCTTGTGGAGGTGGATCTGAAATATTTCCTCCTTCTAGTAAAGGATCCATTAAACTGCCTAATAGCAGCCCATATTAACTTCTGAAGAGATTTGTCAAACAGCCAGTGTTGGCTTGGGTAGAATTTTATTACATTAGCGGGTTGCTGTTTCTTATAGATATATCATACTTTGGCCTAGATTTTTAATTTTTATTATATATATATATATGTGTATATATATATATATATATATATATACACACACACACACACACACATACACACACATACATATATATATGATTTTGTTAATTATCAGCATGAGTCAGCAGCACAGGATTGTGTGTATGTGTGTGTGTGTGTGTGTGTGTGTGTGTGTGTGTGTGTAAGGGGGGGAATAGTTTGGCTCTCTTGGTAGGTCATTCTTTTTTTCTTATTCAAAAAAATGAGAAAATGAAACCCTCATAGTATATATACATCTTCATATGTTTATATATACATACATATGCCATGTGTATATACACATACACCCACATGCTTATTCCACAAAAGAAATTCCCATGTTGGTCATATTAAAAGTATGCTTCTCATTTTGTATTTTAAGTCCATCATCTCTCTGGCATGAGGTGGGTGGCGTATTTCATCTTGGGTCCTTTGGAATTGTTATTTACCAATGAATTGATCTAAGCTCTAAAATCTTTCAAAGTTGTATTTCTCTAGAATACTATTGTCATGATGTAAATTATTTTCCTAATTCTGCTTACTTCACTCTGCATCAGTTCAGAGGTTTTCCAGTTTCCTCTGAAACTATCCATTTTGCCATTTGTTGGAGCATAAATTCTATTATAAATCACAATTTGTTTAGCTATTCTCAATAGTTGGGTACTCCCTTAGTTTCTAATTTGGATATATTATGAAAAGAGCTGCTATAAATATTTCCTCTTTCTTTGCTCTCTTTGGGTTATAGACTTAGTGGTGGCTTTTGTTGTTTTTTGTTCTTTACTCAAGTCCCATTTTATATGACTCCATTTGGGGCTTTCTTGGCAAAGACATTGGAATGGTTTTCTCCAAGCATAGCTTAAGTAACTCTCCCAGGGGGTCATGCAGCTAATAAAGTGTCTGAGGCGAGATTGGAACTCTGAGCCAGCCCTCTAGCCACTGCACCACCTAGTTGCCCAAGTAGTGGAAAATGGTCAGATTTATAGTTCTAAAGTACATATAGTTTAATGCCTTTTCCAATGTCATGCTTTCAAAATTTCTTTTTTTAAAAATAGAATTTTAAATTGTTTTCAATTACAGATAGTTTTCAACATTTATTTAAGTTCCATTGTTCATCTCTCTCCAAGACAGCAGACAATCCAATATAGCTTATACATGTACAGTTATGTTAAACATATTTCCATATTAGTCATGTTGTGAAAAAAGAATCAGAACAAAAAGAAAAAACTATGAGAAAGAAAAAATAAAAAATATTTTAAAAAAGTTAAAATAGTATCTTCTATCTGCATTCAAACTCCATGGTTTTCCCTCTGAGTGCTGAAGGCATTTTCTACCCCAAGTCTATTGCAATTGTGGATCATTGTATGGCTGAGAAGTTGATCATCATACAGTTTTGCTGTTACTGTGTTCAGTGTTCTCCTGTTCACTTCACTCATGCTTTTAAGATTTCCAAATTCTGAAGCAGCAGCTAGTGAGTATATTAGCTACCCCCAGATGACTTCCCTAACATTTCCTACAGAGTAAGAAGGTGGGTTCAGGCTGAGCTGATGCTGAACCTTAGGCCCTACTCTCAGTGACGAGTGCAGATCTGCTCCCTTCTAATGGTCTGTGCATTTTCATGTTTCTGCATGGCTTTTTGGACCTTCTACAGCTCTAAACAGATGCATGAAACAGTTCCCTTGAAGATCCCAGTGGACCAACTGGAGAAATTGGAGGAATCTCCAAAAGAAAGGAGCCCCTACCTGGAGACTCTGGAGGAGAGGTGAGCAGTTCCACCCAAACACAGATTTCCTGAATACATTTCCCAACAGGACTTAGGGAGTGACTTCCTCTTCCCTCAAAGCCTATTCTTGAAAATTGGAGGGCTTGCTTCAAGGCCATCTGAGAGCCTTCTCAGCCATTCCTCTCCCACAGCTTCTTGAGCACAAGGACTGGGTTTCCACACCCTACAGTTATATCCTGCTGGCTTCCTTTTCCAGCTTCTCTGGCAGATTACTTTCACTTTGAAGCAGAGCATTTCTGACTTGGCTGGGTCCTGACCCTGGCTGAGCTCCTGGGGTCCTCACAGTCCTGCCCGTCTTCTCCCACCCCACCATCCCTTCCTCTTGACTATACTTATTCCTTGATTGATGTTCCAAATTCATAAGCTTACCACCCGTTGCTTCTTGAACAGAGAAATGGAGAAAGTTTTGAGGGACTTCAATGAGAATAAAGGAAAGCGAGAAGCCTTCCTAAGAGCCATACACTTAGCAGGACTAAGAGGATTCTAAGCATGACCCTGAATATTTGAATTAGTAATGCTCCCCTGTGATTGTACCCATACCCTGAGAATAAATTTTATCTTCAGAGTAGCTGTCCTCGGTCTTCAGAACATAGCCAAGGAATAATGAAGGAGCAGACTTGGGCCTGAGGAAGCATAGATTGGGAGGGAACTAAATGGGTTTGCTATTCTTAGAGTGGAATGTCTCCCTTGCAGTCTACCTGAAGGCCTAAAGGATGAAGAAATAAAGAAAAGCAGCCTAGAAGTGGTGAGTCTGGGACCCTTTTCCCTACCTTCCAGGAGCAAAGTTCCAAGAGATGGGAGAAGCAAGAGCTGGGGCTTCCCTTTGACCCGGCCTAAGATGTTTGAGGGCTGCTAAGGAAGTGGATGCTAGACCGTGATTTTGAAAGCCTTCACTCCATTGACAATGAGTTTTCCATAATGGTTGGCTCAGTCACCAGGAACCAAGGGAGCATCAGACTCCTGTGCTCCCTGGTGACCTCCTACGTCAACATGAAAGCATTAGGCCTTTCTCAATTGGTGAAGGTGATAGTTTTCACTTATAGATACTTGCTCAATATAAAAAACCACCATTCAAACTTACCTTTGTCCTTCTGGTAAGTTATTGAGTTCGTTTTGGGGTGTCTTACCTGGAGATCTTGGGTCTAGGGGTTGGCCTCCCAGGGTCCAAGTGTCTCAAACCTGCTATGTTTATTTGCAGACACCAAATAAATACAACCATCAATATCATAAGCTGTTCAAGGACATCCCCCCAGAGGAAACAGTTCTGAAAGGTGAGCTAATGACACAGTTTCATCTCAGACTGTATGGTTGGCTAGATCACGGAGAATCTTTTGGGTATTCCTACTCAGAAGCAGTCATGTTAGAGGCCTTTCTCTTGGCAGTATTTGAAAGGCAATGTACAGTGGAAAGATTTAAGATGAACCTTAAAGTCCTAACACTTCTGACCAAGAGCCAGTCACTTCTGTGCTCTGGACCGTCTCTTTCTCATATGTAAGAAATGGATCTTGAACTACTCCAAGGCCATTCAAGCTCAAACATGCTAGGATTGTTTTAGTGGGTGAGTTTTAGTGAACCTTGGATCTTTGTTGTTCCCTAATTTTTTTTAACATAAAAAGGTTTTGCTGATTGGATACAGAGTTGAAATCTTAAAAGTTTCTTGTAAATTGTGCATAGCCTTATAAATGTGTGGAGGGTTTTTTTTTTTTTTTATTCTTGTTATGGAAACTGAGTTTCTTCCTCACATATAGTGTTTTTCTTTTTTTTTTTTCCTTTTTTTAAAATAATTTTTTATTGATAGAATGCATGTCAGGGTAATTTTTTACAGCATTATCCCTTGCATTCATTTCTGTTCCGATTTTTCCCCTCCCTCCCTCCACCCCTTCCCCCAGATGGCAAGAGTCCTTTACATGTTGAATGGGTTACAGTATATACTAGATACGATATATGTGTGCAGAACCAAACAGTTTTCTTGTTGCACAGGGAGAATTGAATTCAGAAGGTATAAATAACCCGGGAGGAAAAACATAAATGCAAGCAGTTTATATTCATTTCCAGTGTTCTTTCTCTGGGTGTAGCTGCTTCTGTCCATCTTTGATCAATTAAGGCTCTCTTTATCAAAGAGGTCCACTTCCATCAGAATACATCCTCAAACAGTATCATTGTTGAGGTATATAATGATCTCCTGGTTCTGCTCATTTCACTCAGCATCAGTTCATGTAAGTCTCGCCAGTCCTCTCTGTATTCATCCTGCTGGTCGTTCCTTACAGAACAATAATATTCCATAACGTTCATATACCACAATTTACTCAACCATTCTCCAATTGATGGACATCCTTTCATTTTCCAGCTTCTAGCCACTACAAACAGGGCTGCCACAAACATTTTGGCACATACAGGTCCCTTTCCTTTCTTTAGTATCTCTTTGGGATATAAGCCCAGTAGAAACATTGCTGGATCAAAGGGAATGCACAGTTTGATAACTTTTTGAGCATAGTTCCAAATTGCTCTCCAGAATGGCTGGATGTGTTCACAATTCCACCAACAATGTATCAGTGTCCCTGTTTTCCCACATCCCCTCCAACATTCCACATTATCTTTCCCTGTCATTCTAGCCAATCTGACAGGTGTGTAACATATAGTGTTTTTCAAAGAAGGACTTTTCCTGCATAGTACCACTAGGTGAGGGTAGGGAGCCAAGAACTATGGTTTAGTGGAGCCCATTTTGAGGTAGTGAAGAAAGGTAGAGAGCAAAGAATGCTTTCACCAAAAAAAGGGCTTTGGAGGTGGAAGAAAAAGAATGATTATGAATGAGGTGACTATGGAGAGCATAACTGTTGTAGCAGGAAGAAAGAGATAATGAGATTTTTCTGAAGTGGGCTTTGAAATGCATCTCGGGACTAAGCTTCCAGGATTCTGAATGACAACAAGCTACTTAGAAGGAATAGAAAAATTTTGGAGAATTTTGGAGAGGAAATTGTTGGGGAGAGGACAAGAAGTAGGATTATGTAGGAAATCTTGTTAATTTTTTTAAAATTCTGAACTTAACCATCATCAAATAAAATAAGCACTTATATATTAAGTGAAACAGAGAAAAAGAATTTTACATGAAAATGAGTCTCACTTAAATATAGGATACTTTCCCCTTAAAGTATACATATATATATGAAATAACTTTAACATGTAGCTGTCCTGTTTGTGTTTCTCTCTTGTGTTTCTTTTATGCATTTTCAAAGACTTTAAAAACCCTTTCTCTTTTTTATTCCTTTGTTGAGACAATCTCTCACTACTTCCTAATTCTTTCCACCTTCGCATTTCCTACCAAAAAATAAAAATAAAAAATAAGACCAAAACCTTTATAAAATATTGGCCATATCCAAAAATGTATGTGTGAAAAAAAATTTTAGAGATAGAAAATATAGGAACAAAGTAGGAGAGGCTGAAGGGAAAAGGAAGGATAGGTTAGAGAGTGGCATCTCCTAGGCTCTGTTTCTAACTTTGTGGCATCAGATGGGCTAGATAGAACACAATCAAATAACCAACAAGCATTTATTAAGTACTTTCTCTGTGCTAGGCACTGTGCAAAGGGAAAGGGATTCAGAGAAAGGTAAAATAGTTCCCGCCCTCATGGAGCTTATATTCTAGTGAAGGAGACAACATGTAAATAATTAGGAACATATAAGATATATACAGAAAAGATAGAAAATAACCTTTGAGAGGAAGGCTGTAGCAGCTTGAAAATGGAGGGGAGCCCCCCCCCCAAAAAGCCTCCTTCAGAAGATGGTCTTAGAGCTGAGTGTGAAAGAAGCCAGAATTACTAAAAAAATAACTACAAGGAAGGGAAAGTGTCCAGGTATGGGGGATGAAGTCTGGAGAGGGGAATCGGTCTTTTCTAATAGTCTTTACTTCCTCTAGAGAAATCCAAAAGAATTGAGGGTAGAAGAAGCTATAAGATGAGTTAATTCAGACAGCCGACCTTCCTAGTTCAGGGAACTAGGGTGTGAGTGAAAGAGAGAAAGAAGGGTGGGGAGGAGGGGAGAAAAAGAGGGTGGGAGGGGGAAAAGAGAGAGAGCGGGGAGAGAAGGGGGGAGAGAAAGAGAGGGAGGGAGGGGGAGAAGGGCAAAAGAAAGAGGGAGGAAGGGAAAGGGGGAGAGAAAGAGAGGGAGGGAGGGGAAGAGGGGCAGGAGAGAGAGGGAGGGAGGGAAAGGGGGGACAGAGAGATACAGAGACAGAGAAGGAGGGGGAGGAGGGAAGGAGGGAAGAAGAGAAGAAAGAGGGGAAAGAAAGAGAGGGAGGGTGTGTGTGTGCTCACATGCGTGTGATAGAGCTCCAGCCTTGCCTTAATAAGTTTCTCATAGTGTTTGGGGGCGTTTCCTAATGTGATCTGTGCTGCATTATCTGCGATGTGTTTGCTTTTGGTGACTGGGGGTCTGTCTGTGTGCGTGTCTATCTTTCTGTCTTTGTATTCCAGTGTGTTCCTGTGCACTCCAAAGGGACATCCTCATCCAAGGTCGTCTGTACATCTCCCACAACTGGCTCTGCTTCCATGCCAGCCTCTTTGGCAAAGACATCAAGGTATGGCGGTGCTGCCCCCTTTCGGCTCCGCAGTCTCTGGCACGGGTTGGGCCGGCCGCGCGCTCCAGGCCGTCTGCTCTTTGAAGCCAGAGGCGATATTGTATGCACTGTTGTAGCTTCCTCGGAAGCTGAAAGCAGGAATAACTCGCTGGGACCGAAGGCTGAATAGCTGTACAGGTCACAGTCACTCTGGGATAGTCTTGTATTTGCTAACCTTCCATGTATGAAAACTCTCCCAACGTTGGGTAAAGCAGAACAGCCGGTCCCTGCGGCCTGACCAGCCCAGATCATTCTGGGCGTGTATGTGGCTTTTCCTTAGCAAGGGGGGAACCCAGAGTGGGACCAGAGAGTGCACGCCTAGCTGGCAAGCAGAAAAGGGTGGGAGACTGTTGCTTTGGAGGTGAAATGGAACTTCCAGAGCTTCTCTGTAGGCTACATTGTTCTCACAAATGGTCCTTCTGGGTGATCTCAGCAATGGGAAGTGGAAGGAGGGGAAGGGAGAGGAAGGCAGAAGGGGAGCTAAGGCAAAGATACTCTCGTAAAGGTAGAATCACACTATAGAGTATATTTTACTTTGCCTCGTTCACAGCCTTCAGGGGCTGAATGTCTGTGGGTCGGTGTTGATAATGCAGGGAATGGTGCCTTCTAACAGGTGGGGGAGGAAGGATCTCATGAGGAATATTTTCTCTCCCTTCAGGTAGTCATCCCTGTGCTGTCTGTCCAGATGATTAAAAAGCACAAGATGGCCAGACTCTTGCCCAACGGACTGGCTATTACAACCAACACAAGCAGAAAGGTCAGTGGGTCTCCACACTCCCCATCAGGCATCTCTTCTCTGTTCTTTGTGTCAACAGGTATTATCCTTTCAAGACTGGCCACTTTGGGATCTGGGAAGCTAGGGTGGATGGGAGAAGCTGGAGTTAGGAACACTCACTCATGTTCCTGATTTCAAATCTGGCCTCAAAGACTTAGTAGCTATGTGACCTTGGGCAAGTCACATAACCCTGTTTGCTTCAGTTTCCTCATCTGTAAAATGAGTTGGAGAAGGAAATGGCAAATTACTTCAGTAGCTTTGCAAGAAAACCCCAAATGGGGACATAAAAAATCAGATATGACTGAAAACAGCAATTGTTAACATAGCCCATCTCTCACCCCCCAAGGCCAGCCAAAATTCCCACAAGTCACTGTGGTTCTACAAGCCATTCTTCCTCTCACGGTGAGTTGTTATGTGAAATCTAAAATTGTTTCTTAAATTATGCTTTACTATTGGCACAGAGACCAATTACTCTATGCTCTTGCTGCCTGGGGCTATGCCCAGGGGTTCTGAACTATGGAGAAGGTACTTTTTATCTTAAGAACAAAGAGTTGCTGAAAATGGTCATTATTATAAAAGTACTTGTACTTTATTATTTTCTATGATAAGTAGGTTTTATCTTGAAGCTCATCCCCTGCCCCTTCTCTTCTCCCTCCTTCCCCCAGAAACCATATTGGAAATGGTGGTTAGATTCCTAGGCTAGTCCACAAAAAAATTATTTAATTCAGCATGTCATTGAACTATAGAACTAATCATACTTAATACACTATTAATAGTAATATTCTAGAAATTGTTTCTATGGGAATACTGATTCATGTCATGAGAAGAAAACATGGCAGCTTGGGACTATTTGTGCCCCTTGACCAAAAAAGACAAGTTGTTCACCACTAGACCACCAGATCAGGAAGGAAACTGGGAGACTGTTCCTATTGTCACTTTCCCATCTTCATTCCTTCCCACTTACTCTTCCTTCCCTCCCGAATTTCATATATTTGTGCACATAGACACTCAGTACCACTGAAATAAAACTTGAGCTACCTTACTGAGCTAGATTTCTTTCTCCTCTAAATTGCCAACCTTAGTTCTCACTTGCTAATCAAATCAGTAGCACAGAACCTCCAATTCAGTGTGTGGCAGACCTGTGGGCCATGATATTGAACCTTTTGGCACTGGAGCTCACCTCTCCAGACCAACAATCTTGAAGCAAACATTCTCTTAAAGGTTAAGGCATCTTTTGCTGTGGCACAGTAAAAGGTGATAATTCACTCAAGGACACGTGGCTGTGGGCCAAAAATCTGTATGCCCGTGGCAGGGGTATGTCATGTAAAAAGGAACATAGTGATAGAGAAATCAGAACACAAATTAACACTTGACTTTCAGCCCTAAGGCCAGGTAAACTTAGATCCTGTAATTCTTTGGGGGGAAGTAATGAAATACTGATCTGATCTGACCCAGTTAACCAAAAAAAAATTATTAAATGTTTACTATGTGTCAGGCACAAAATTTGGAGATAGAAAGAAAAAGCAATATGGTAGTCCCTGTCTTTAAGAAACTCCCATTCTAAAGGGGAGGCAACATGTATAAATCAGAGCCCAAATCTCCTAAAACAATTAGATCCTACCAGGGTATATCCATGGGTAACAGACCAAGTAGTAGTTTTGGCCACTTTCATCTATCTCACTTCCCTATGCCTCCTCTAATTTTGTCCCTTTCTTCTTGTCAGCTGATTGTCTGCTTCAGGTATGTTCAACTAGTAAAGGTTTATAGTGCCCCCCACAAAGTTTGCATTCTCATGGGAAGCTCTATAAGTTCAAAATGTCTTCCAAACTCAAAGGGATTTAGATATCTCTAGTGGTTAAATGATAGCTGTTATGATAGGCCTTTGAAATATGTATTTTAAAGATATGTGTATGTGACAGGGTTCACAGCCTTCCTTAGTTGTATCCTAGGGCTGATTGCCAATATTAGAGTTATGATATCTTCTTGAAGTCATGTTTGAGTGACAGAATGATCAGAATAGGTATTGTCAGTACCCTTTTCTCATTGCTGATATTTCTCTTCTGTATCATAGTATATTTTCGTGTCACTGATCTCAAGGGACAGCGTGTATGATGTATTAAGAAGAGTCTGCACCCATCTGCAGGTAATGTTGGGCACTGGCTTTCTTTGGGAGCTGGCTCTCCCTAGAACATCAGTCCGATGGAGGGCTCTCCCTGAGCTATAAACCTTTTCTAAGGGTCCCACTCTTCTTCTGCCCCAATATGTGAGATAGCAATACTGGCAAGCAAAGATGGGGAAAGAAGGGAGGGCAAGAGAGAAGATAAGAAATAGAAATATAGATTCTAGAGTATCCTGAGCTGAATTTTCAGATACTAGCATTTCTAATGAAGGCCATTTATCCTCTGTGGCAGAGTGAGCTATTCGGTCAACACACCTGCCTGAATGTTTCTGTGCTCATGGGTGTGCATTTATGTGTTTGTTGACACATCTGTGTCTTTGTGTATGCTCATCTGCTTAGAAGCTTAGTCACATCTGGCAGACTTAGTTTTTTTTCAGACAACCAAAATGATTCCTTTTCCCTATCTTCACCTTTATTTACAGAATAAATGGCAGTCAGAAAAAGCAATATAAAAATCATCTAAAAGCTTCTCTTCAGAACTTTGGAAATGGATGTGTGGGACAAGGGAGATAAGGATATGTGGACACAGGACCACCCAGGATAGTGTGCCCTCATCAGAGAAGGTGCTGTGCAAGGCAGAATTGAAGTGGCTCAAAATAAATACAAGAGGCACAAATTTAGAAAATCCACCCTAATTGTTCCTATGGACTATTTGGGCCTGACCTGTGGTGGAACATTCCAAGCTTGTATTGATATGATTAGCTACAATCAAACACACTGTATGTAGTTCAACTTGAACATAGTGATGTCATTTCGGTCCTCTTCAAGAATGAATAGCCAATCAACAATAAGAGTCCTTAACCTTTTGTGTAATCAGAGACTTTTTGAGAAGTATTTATGAAGCCCATGGACATTTTCTCAGAATAATGTTTTTAAATAAGTAAAATAAAACTCATTGGATTGGTTGACAGAAGGATGGAAATGATATTTTCCTGTCCTTTAACCTGGGACAATCTGAGGTCCATTCACTCCAGATGAAGGATTCTTAATCAAAGTTCTTTTCCAGACTCTATTTTAGGCTTTTGGAATCAATGTAAAAGAGGATGAAAAAGAAGGGTAATGGAGGAAGGAAGGGAGGGAGCCCTAGACAAAGAGGGAGGGAGCAGAATGAAAGTTCTGATGAAGAGGCATAATTAGTTGTCTCTGCCTATGGGACTTGCTCCTCACATTAGACTGGGATCCACAGGAGCTAGACCCTCAGGATTTCTCTGAAAATCCTGGAATCTCATGGAGCTTTAGCCCTGCAGAGAGAGTAACAGTTGCCTCCTTTATTCCGCAGCCTTCCAGTAAGAAGAGCCTGAGTGTAAGAGAATATCCAGATGAACCTGATTCTGAGTCTCTGGTGAGATTTGCCTATGGGAGCAAAGAGTTGGTGACCCACAATGTCTCTGTAGGAATGTGAAGCTCTAAGGAACAAAAAGGTTATCTGTTCAGGGAACCAAACACAATGGAATTAAAATTCAAGATTTGCTTTGGTTGATGCTCTCAAAGTGGGGACATCTGTTAGCAAAGCCATTAATTAGAGTCCTATTTATACTCCATTGTCACCTGTTGGAACTGAACTGATAATGTACCCCACTGATTAGCTCCAGTTAATGGGAGAAAAGCTGCTTGGATTTCCTAAATATATGTAAATTGTCCTTAAGAGAAAATCTAGCCTTTCCCTTAGCTCTTTTCTATCTCATTCCTCTCAGTAAAAAAGGTATAAGTTGGTGTAATAGAAATTCCATTTACAAAAAGTAGTTGGTCCAAAACCATGACGAAATGAATTGAAAAACTACCACAAGAGGTTTGGTTAGACTGAAGAATGGAGAAGCCATGATAGTTTTCAAATATTTGAAGAGATGATATATGAAGAATAACATTTGTTTTGCCTAAAATCAGAAGGATAGAAGTAGAACCAATAGGTAAAACCAGAGGCAGATTTTGGCCCAATGTTAGGAAGCATTTTTTTTAAAAAAGCAACTAACTTTCTTTTCTAAATCTGAAATTCTATTTCTTCACGTGGAAAATGACAGATGACTTCTAAGATACCTACCATCTCTATCTATGATCTTATATTATTTCACAATTGAGTCAGAAGATCTGGTTTCTAATCTGTTCTGTGATTTACTCACTTTTTTGGCAAGTCACCATACCTTTCTGGCTCTGATCTGTAAATTGAGTAGGCTGGATTGAATCTCCTTTGGTTCTTATTTCACTGGAAAGTTTCCCGAATTGTTAAATTAAGGAGTGATCCTTCGCAAAATAATAAGAAACTTAATAAGTAAGTCTGCATATAGATTTAGGGATAAGACTCTAGATACTGTTCCTGTGGTTAAAAGATGTAATGGTCTCTGAATATTAACCCTAAGAATCTGTCAATCGCTCAAGAGACATTTATTAAACATCTATTAGGTGCCCATTATGCTAAATTCTAATGATACAAAAATATGATTCCTGCTCTCAGGGAACTTATAATCAAGCCTAGGGAACCAATATTTAGATCTGTAAATGTATGTAGAATAGATACAAGGTAATTTGGGGAGAGGATATTATCATGTGAGAAGAGGAGAAAAGACTTCATGTAGAAGGTAGATTTTGAGTTAAGCCTTGGAGAAAATTAAGGATTTTGAGAAGTATAGATGAGAAGGGAGTGCATTCCAGGTACTAGGGAATAGCCGTTGCAAAGGCAAGAATGTAGTGTGAATTAGGAAGACTACTGGAGTCTCCTTTTAGTAAAGAGATCAGTTTGATTGAATTGCAAGTGTGCATGAAGGGGAGAACTGGAAATAAGCTTACAAAGATTGATTGGGCCCAGATTTTAATGGGCTATAAATATCAAATTGATTATGAAGGTAAGACACTGGCATATATCGAGTAAGGGAGTGACCTGCACTTTTAAGAAAATCATTTTGGATGTAGAGTGGAATAGGAAGAGACTTGAAGCAGGTAGACCAATTAAGAGATTATTAGAGGTGATGAGCCTAAACAAAGATCGGAGCTATGCTAGTGGAGAAGAGGAAAAAGAGAAGGTGTGGATATAGGAATGTCAAGAATTAGTGGCCAATAAGATATGTGGTATGAATAAGTCAGGAATCAAGCATGATGTTGAAATTGCAAACCAGGGTGTTTTACTGATGGTGGTGCCCTCAACAAAAAATAAGAAAGTTTGGAAAATTTGTGGGGAAAAATGAGTTCAATTTCAGTCATGTTGAATTTGAGATGTCTTGTGGTCTTTTTGTTGAATTTTTCAGTAGGTCATTGATGATGAGGGACTGAAGTTCAGGGGAGAGATTGGAGCTGAAAATATAGATTTGGATGTCATCCGCATGAATTTGGTACTTAAATTACAGAAGCTATTAAGGGAAGCATTTTTCCGTTTCATTTGGCTCTGTAGATAAATAAGGCTTTTAAGAGACTTAATGGAGTTCCATTTTCTGTCTTTCTGATAAAATCCTATGTTCAAATCTAATAGAGTTAGCAAGGTTTGTTCAACAAACAACCTATGTTTAGGTCAGATTCTCCACATGTGTTTATCAAAGAGTCTAGTGCTTTTCTCCTTTTTGTTTTTGTTTTACTTTACCAGACCTGTGATTTCTTCCGAGGAACTCCCTCCTCTGATACAGGCTGACACCTGCTCTGCAATTAGAATATTGGAGATTTGCCTGGGGCACTAAGGATTTAAGTGACTGCCCTGTATCAGAGGTGAAATTTGAATTCATGACTGGACGACTCTAAGACAAGGTTTCTAGCCTCCCTTCTCCCCCTAACGCCTGACTTTTTTTTTTTTTTTTTAGTCTATTAGCCTACCCCCTTAGGAAAGCAGTAGCTTCTTCAATGGAAGATTGCTCATGTGTCAGCATACACACTGCCTTTGGATGTGTAAGGAGGAACATGGCTATACATATCATAGAGCAGCATGAGAACAGGAAGTATGGGAGGTGGGGTTTGGGCTGTTGGACTTGAGAGCTAACCTGAGCAATGGCTTAGAGATGATATTAAGAGATAGGAAAAGTTTCTAGGTAACAAGCATTTAGCCAAGAGCATTGTTCTTATTTCTCATCCTCCCTTATGGAGTATTTGAGGAGGTGGTCTCATGGTGGACATGCTGACTCTCCCCAGAGAGTCATCTCAAGTTGCTCAGGAGTCAAACAAAAATTAGGGCAAACTCCATCTGGCTGATCTGAGGCAGAGCATGACTTACTTTTTTTTTGATTCAGCTGAAGGAAAAATGCACTGGGTCTGGTTAATTTTTAAGATAACATCATAGTTCTACATCAGCAGCTTTCAGTGAAATTGCTTTCCATTGATGCAGGGCAAATTAGAAAGGTCTGGAAAGGAGGATGGCTTATGAGTGGGTTATTTATAATGTTTTCACATTGCTCTGACGAAAAGATGATGGAACTGGTGCTTTGGGGCACTTGGGGGGTCATTGACTAGGTCTGTTTCCAGCTAACACTGAACCCTGGCATCAGACATATTCCAATGTAATTTTCCTTTTCTTATCTGTTTTCAGACCACAACAGGAAGGGGATTCATTCACTTTCACTTTAGTTTAAAGATTCAAAGACAGCTGGTTTGAGTCAACAAGAGAGACAGTGAACCTGAAAGATAGTGGGAGGGCATCTCCTTGTTACCATGGGAATGGCTTCCCACAGCTCTGAACAAAGGTCTAAAGGTTTTTTGGAGAGCACTTAGAGGTCTTGGACTGATTCCCTATCTTAGAGAAGCCTCCTGGGGATAAGGCAATGGTAACTATTTTGATAACAGTGGTGAGACAGGGATTTCTCTCCTCCTTAGGAGGGCCTCGTTCCAGAAATGAAATGGAGAAAGATGTCCCCAACTACATTGTCTCTGTCCCTCCCTGATGATGTCTTCCCCTGCATTCACCGGGGATCCATGAGCAGCCTGGGCACCAAGGAGAGCTCTTTCCCCTCTGAGAAACCCCTGGCATCTGGTGAGTTGAGCAGGGACAAGGTAGGATTATGTGGAGACCTTTGACCCACTCCCCTCTTCCCCCAGCTCATTTGTGTAAACTTCAGAATTCCAATGAGCCTAAAAAATGGAGGAGGAAGAAAGCTGGGCAGGGAACTTTTGAAGCAAAACTGAAATGAAAATATTTAGACATTATCAGGAAGGGAAGGCAGTTTTATGTAGAGTAGGATAAACCTGTGTGACAGGCCTCTCTGGATAATCTGTATCAGTAGCACCTACAGAGGAACTGCAGTTGTCCCCACTGCTAGTTTTATAGGGTTCATCATGGATGGGGAGGACTGTAGGGCTTTCTAAGAGCTGTTTGGGTACTACTAAAAGCCTTGTAACAAAACCCATATTTTAAAGTTCTTATTCTAGTTAAGGACCCAGAGTAACCCCCTTGGTTCCCAGGGAAAGGATTGGAGTTGGGATTCCTTGGGCTGTATCTTAGTGACAGGACTGTATGCCAGAGAGGCATTTTTCCTTTTCTACAACAGCTTCTGAAGAGATTGTGCTTTAAGGGGAGGTGGGGGAGCTGGGTACACCAAGGATTATAGGTTCTGATGCACTTCCATTTTAGATAATGTCATCCACACAGAGGAGGAGCTGGAAGGAGAACCGGAGGGCAGCCCAGAGCTGAGGCCCTGGGATTATCAACTGCTCAAAGTCTTCTTTGTACTGTAAGTGGTGTGTATGTGTTGTATGTGTTGTGTGTGTGTGTGTGTGTGTGTGTGTGTGTTTGCAGTAAGGAGTGGGTTTTGAGTCTTATGTAGAGAGTAAGGGCCTTGGGTATGGTGGGCTGGTCTCAAGGGTCAGGGGAAGAGTTTCCCCCAGCAGGTCTCACAATTCAGCAGCTCCCTAATAGAATCAGTGTGTTGCCACTGGAAGGGTGTACCAAAGCATCTAATCCAGTCCTCTTGTTTTATGGAGGAAAAAAATAAAGCAGTGTGACCAGGGTCCCATGGCTAGCTGGCTTTCTAATTTCTTTGAACTATTCTTGTGGAGTTATGAGGAAGCAGAGTTCTTCCTTAGGATCTTTCCTGTGCTCCTCTACCACCTGTAGATGTTTGTAAGTGTCACCTCCCAACCCTTTGTATACATACTTGTTAACTTTCAAGATAAGTCCTGGATATTGTAACAGTAATATGCACTGTGGCTATATCTCCTGTGAGCTTAGATCAGGATGACTCCCCATTGCACAGGTAGGGGGTGCAGACACAGGCTCAGGGGAGGCTGGAGTAGTCCCAGGGAGTCCTCACTGGTACCTGCTCGTTATCTCCCTGATCCCTCTCCTTTTTCCCCCAGTCCACAAACTTTGGACTTGATATCCTTGGCCTTCACTTGCAATCAACTCCAGAGATATCTCATTTTCATTTTTAAAAAATTAGACCTACAGACATAGGGAGTTCCTGGAGTGGAATTTCCTTTAGCCAAATGCAATCTTCAGTTTTGCATCTGAGCGACTCTTGTCCATATTAGCAAGTTCTTTACAATGGGTCCACTTCACAGGCTGAGGATTCCTCTAGCTAGGTTGTCCATATTTTATCTTTTATTCTCACTACATGACAAGCTCACTACCTTTTATCCCACATCTTGCCTTGGCCCCCCTGTGACTCTCATACTTTTCTCTTTTGTTCTTTGAATTATTCTCAATTTGGACCCTTTGGAAATTGGAGATAGTATTCCATGATTTGTTGCCATATATAACATCTTTGGAAGAAGGTTGGTGTTCAAAAAGATATTTTTGTCAGAGAAAATCTTGAGATCAGCAAAAGTACCACACTTTCCTGAATGCAATCAGCCTACCTTCTCCCTTTAATTCTGCGTTTTCCAGCTGCAGGGCCCAAGATATTTTATCTTAGCATAACAGGTTAAACAAGAAGCATTCTTCATCCATTCATGTTTTCCTATATGGATTGTTAGTTTTAATCTTTTTGGATTGTTATGATCTCACATAGGAAGTTCTGTAATATTCTGAAATTTGATGTAATCAAGACAATATTGTATGTAACTAGAAACATCTAGTGGACCTTTCCTTTGGTAGGAGCTTTAGAGTCTGTGCCAGACATCCCACGCAACAGTGGCAGACATCTTCAGCAAACATGTATATCTTTTTTTGAGAGACATGGACCTCTTTAGAGGCAGCTAGGATGTATAAGAGATAAAATGGTAGGCCTAGAGTCAGGAAGCTCTAATCTAGCTTCAGAGACTCCCTAGCTGTGTGACCCTACGCAAGTCACTTGATCTCTATCTGCTTCAATTTTCCCAACTATAAAATGAGAGTTATAACAAAATTAAGTGACTATAAAGATGTAGTCTTCTGAAATGCTTTTTTTTTTCATTTCTTGAATTTTATATTCATTAATTTTTTAAAAAAGACATGACGTGATAAAATTGCTTTTGTGAAAGCTCAACTATTCCATTTTCATTTTTTCATCATAGATATCTTAAAAACATGTACTGATCCAAAGTAGGCATATGTATAGTTATTGACAGTCTTTGACCTTTTAACTATAGTTAATACCCTCCGTGATTTTTTTGCATTTCATTATCTTTACCCTTTTCAGATATCTTGAGAATCAGTTTCTCAACATCCTCAGAATTATATTACTTTTAGCATCAGCTTCTCCCATTTTAAAAAGTAAGATTCTTCACTTTAGGGACTGTCTTGCTTACTTGTATTCATTTCTGTAGTGCTTAGCAAAGTGCCTGTCATGTAGTAAGTACTTAAGTAGATTAGATAAAGCATTTACTAAGTAACTATTTATCTGGCCTAATTCATTTGTTCTTTCTCTCTCTTCTTCTCCTCCCTCCCCCACTTTCTTTAAGGCTATTTCCACTTCTTCACATTGTACATGAGAATGTTTTGCTGTCATGGATGAAGAAAATAGTTATAGAAATATTATAACCACTCCATATTTGGAATTTCCCATTGGTCTCATTAGTGACTTCTTTACTTGACCCATTATTTCAGAGAACTGCTTCAAGTCACTTCTTATTCCCTAGCCATATTCTCTACAACAATTTTACCATTGGACTTATATCTTCTCCATCACACTGTAATTTTTGATCCATGAAAAGGACTATGTTAATCTACTATACAACGGAATCCCTCTCCACTACTGTTTTCCTGATTAAACCTTTCCTAATTGCTACTCTTTTATGTGTATTATCTTCTCCTATTATAAATGTAAACTCCTGAAAAGTAGGAACTATCTTTGTTTTTGTTCTCTTAACTCCTGTTCTTAGCACATAATAAGGGTTTAATGTTTTTAAATTCACTTATTCCTACAAATGTGGGCAGAGCTATTCCATTTTTCAGCAATATTATATCCTTCCAATTTCATCTTTAAATCTTTTTAGGATGATTTGGCTTAACTGGATCTCACATGGCTTTGGTTTTTTTTACTGCATTGATTTTTCTATTTCATGAGGTAATACTGCTAATAATTTTACACTTTCCTCTCCTGTAACATTCTGCAAAAGTGGTAATCTCTTCCCTACTATTTCTCTTCATTTGGCAAGGACATAAACTGTTGGCTAAGACATTTTCTGGGCTTCTTTTTTAGCCTTATTATAGCATCTGTTTTACATATGTAGAAACTGATATTAATGTCTTTTCCTTTGTCTGTTTCCTATTTTTTGTTTTTAGTAGGTTTCTTGACTAGGTCAGATAGGAACTATTTTCATATATATACACGTGTATATCAAGGTATATTACTATATATGTACACGTACATATCACTATATATGGACATGTACATATATTTCTATATATTATAATTTCTTCTGATTTGTTGCTTATTTTAACCTTTGTTCTGGCAAATTGAAGAAATTGAATTGAAGAAAGCATATTTAGGAATGACATATCAATAACCTGTACAAAAAAATAAAATTTCTTTGTTATTCAGGGTGATGTTATTCAGGACAAACAATTCTCTTTTTGAAGAAAATATTCAGGATTCATAGGCAGGAGACTTTCCTATTGCTAATAAGCCTTTGCCCTTTTTTTATCTCTTAATTCTGAACTACATTTTCAAGATTTCCCCTAGGAGCTATCTCCTGATTGTATCCTCATCCAATATTACATCCTAAATCTTCCCATCTTCTTAATGTCCTCTTTTGCATTGATGTTACTAAATATTAAGGAATGTGTTGTCTTAGGATAAAAAAAAAATCTTAGAAATGCTTTGATTTTTTTTTTTTACCTCTTTATCTTCTGCAATAAATGTTGGTACATAAGTCCTTTTTCATTTATTCATTCATGGTGGTCTTTTTGCTTGTATCCATTATGAGCACTGCCAGGTGAGATTAACATGTATCTGATGATGACACATTTTTTGTTGTCCTGGGATTAATTTTAAAAGCAATTCTACAAACTTCTGTTTTTGAGGACTGGCCTACCTAAATTTGGAGGGGCTAAGTACCAGAAAGTTGGTAAGTGAATGATGTCTATTTTTGGTTATAGCAACTCATACAATTTTTTAGTAAGGAATGAAAAAGTTGTCTCCACTCCAGTGAGAATCTCACTGTAGCTTCAATTTCCTTTTACATTGTGATTTTATTTTGAATGGGAATGTGCCATTGTTTAAATGAAAGTTTATTTTCCTAAAGAAAATCTGAACATCCTACCTCTAGGGCAAAGGAGTTATTAGGACTTAGAAAATCACAGGCCTTGGGAAATATTTAATCACCAATTCAGTATTGAAATCAAGTCCAAGGATTCAAGACCCAACTTCCTCTCTCCCTCCTCCTCTACCCCCCTCCCTTTTTTCCTCCCCCTTCCCCTTCCTCCTCTCCCATCAATATACTGAATTCTCTGGCTCAAGGGAATAACAGCATTATTAGTACTTAAGAGCAGGGAAGTGTATCAGAAGCCATATGGTCTAACAAAGCCTATCAGAGCCACAAACCTGTCAGGAGCAGCTTCTAAAAGCACAAAACTTTTTGCAGGGAGTTAGCATGATGCACTGAGGAAAATTTCCTGCAGCACTGATTTCTGGGTGATGTTCCTAGGTCTGCTATTGGATGGCCTTGTGATCTTGGTCAAACCACTTAAACTCTTGGACCTCTATTTTATCATCTGTAAAATGAGGATAATAATACATAAGGATCATGTAAGGTTATGTGTAAGGTATTTTTAAAAGTATTTTAAAATACTTTAGGTATTATTATTATTACCAACAGCAGAGTCCTGAGCAATGACTTACAGAGATGCTGTTCTGGATTTTAGCATGTGAACTCAGGAATGGTGGGAAGTAATCTAAGTTGTTCTATGACTTCAGAAAGGAAGCATTCTGATTTTAGTTTTGAGATGCACAGGGACTTGGTTTCTGTAGGGTTAGGTTTGTGGAACATAAATTTATTGAGGTTTAAGTTCCTTGTTTCTTTAAAAAAAAAAAAAAAACTTTCTCCGTAGACTTCTGGGATTCCAAAATTGGGTTGTAGCAGGATGGTTATGGGCCTGGCAGACCCTAAATAGAGAGTGAAAGTGTTGAGAAATAAAGATTTACATACAATGAGGGTATGAGGGATTTTATAGTCCCGTAGGTCTTTCTTTTTCTTTAATATGCTAATTTCCTCTGATTTTGTGGCTATTTTTATTCCAATATTTAATTTAAATCTTCCTGAGTATCACCATCAAGAGTGTCACTCAGTGACCTTCAGGGATTTGAGGATCAGAAAGCTACTCGATAACCACTAGGCCTTGAGACCAATGGAGCCAATCCTAATGGAAGGTGGCAATTGGGTGGGACCCTGGGTTTTCCCAGGGCGCAAAAAGAAAAAGTCTGTGGTTCCTGGGTATGTGGGGGGTAGCTATAGTTTGTTGTGTTAGGGATCTTGTAACTCTCTCACTATTAGAAGGAAATGAGACCTCATTTGAGAAATGGATCTGAGTTTCTCCTGATGTGGAAAGACTTTGGACTTCTGTTCATGAGGCTCTTAATAATCTGGAAAAATCAGAGAGGTGGGATCCTTTTTTTGGGAGGGGTTGATCCAGATGTCCTTTGCTCTTTTGTTACCTTAGGATCTGCCTCCTCGTGCTATCATCATCCTACATGGCATTCCGAATCTTTAGGCTGGAGCAGCAACTGTGTTCTCTGAACTGGGACTCCGTCTCCCACAAACACAGGTGAGGCTCTGCCCTTCCCAGCACCCGGGGGGCATGAAAAAGTGTTGCAGAACAAGCCCTTATTGTCTTCCTATTGGGCTCTGGGTGAGCTGTGACCTGTGGTACAATGACAGGGTTCAACATTTTTGGTGGGTGTGAGGAGGGAGGGGGATTTGTAGGGGAATCTGTGCAAGAGAAGGCTCCAAATCGTGTGTGTGTGTGTGTGTGTGTGTGTGTGTGTGTGTGTGTGTGTGTGTGTGTGTGTAGGAGGGGGATCCCATTCAGGAAAAGGCTCCAAATCTCTCCTCATCTCATTCCTAAGGGACTTGCCCATAAATTCCCCGTGTGGAAAGCCAAAGTGAAGCCTGGAAACCCTCCTGATATTTTCCTCCTCCTCGGCCCTGCACCCCCACAACTCACCCACAGACTACCTGCTGGTTTTCACTTTCCATCAGTCTCAGGTTCTTTCCCTGTGGCAGGTGACAACAGTAGAAGTTACACGCATCCCCTTTCCAAAAGAAGGGAGCTCTTGGTGTGGAGATTCCAGCATAGTTCCCCCTCAATTTGTGTTGCTGAAATGCTAAGAAGAGTCTTAATGAAAAGTTTGCTAATTTTCCTGCTACCTTGAACGCTTGATCTGAAGTACTGTTTATGAAGGAATCCTCTCCTGGTCTTAAAGGACTCAACTCATCAGATGGAGAAACCAGCTGTGGGATCCTGTGCTGTTTCAGCTGTCAGGAACAAGTGGGGGAAACAGGCTAAACTGCTTCTCAGAAATGGTTGCTTTCAGTAGGCAGAATGGTTTTTGGGCTACTTGGGCATCAAGAATAGGGTCTCACTGATGTCACTCCTACCATAATGTCCTTCACTCCAGTTATCTTTGGGATCCGAGGATTGAATGCCTCAGCTCATTCTGTGACTTATTCCTTTTGCTCCCCTGAACTAGCCTTCATCTGGCTAAATAAGAATTGCTTCCTCTGGGTTCCCTGAAAGTCTTACCCAGACAAAGTCAAACACCTGAAGCCAAAGAGAACTGTGTTGCTAGGGTACCTAGACATAAGTTCATGACAAAGCTGACTTGGAAAAAGGGGAGAGAGACTATGGTTCTTAGGTGGAGGAAGAGGAGATGTAGGAACAGAAGGAGGGCAGTGCTTGTATTTGTGGCCAAGTCTACTTGTGCCTGACAGCCTGGGAAGCTAGAAAGGCAACAAGGAGGAGATGACAGGGCACTCAGTGGCTTCTAAGGGCTATTTGGGGGAGGAGGCTGTGGGAAGAAAAGATGATATCCCAAAGGATTTCTTTGCTGAGTGTTGTCTACTTCAACCATTATGTGAAGCCAGAGAGCTGACAGGCCAGAGGTAACTTAGTAAAATAAGGCAGGGCCAGTGTTTTTGCTTGAATTATGGGAGTTATCGTTGGGGCTAAACTTAGGTATAGAAGTAAAGTGAATAATTGTGCCTTTAATCTATGCTATTCTTGAATATACACTTTCAGCTCTCTTTCACAAATGGTACCTTGGACTGTTGCTTCATTTTCTGAACTTCAGCTGGCACTGATTACTGGGGCTATATAGAATTTACTTAAGATCCTCTCTGAAAGAATATTATGATGGGAAGAGAAGCCTGTTTCACTTCTCTTTCCCCCACTCCCAAACTCCATTTAAATAATTTACTCACGGCTCAGGTGCTTCTTGGCTTTCCACACCTTGTTTTAAAGACTAGATATGTCAATATTTGAATTAAAACAGTTCCCAGATTTTTCTTCTTCAATCTTCCAGCTTTCTTTCTAAGTCTTTCCTATCAAGATTTTTTTTTTTTTTAAGGACACAACTTGATAATACTGGTCTTCCCCCTTTTGGAGAAGGGAAAAAAATTTCTGATCTTCCAATAAAATGTAAGCCCACAAACTCTTCCTGAGTGCATGAGATTTGGAAGAAGCAGAAGGAAATGAAGTTAGCTGAAAATGTAGTAAATTGGTTATCATGAATCCCAGTGCAAAAGACCTGTTCTCACAATTTCCTCTGTTTAGCATCCCATTCCTTATTACCATGGTTTCCATTCTTTCCCTTTCTTAAACTTTGGCTATCTTAGCACCTGGGATAGGCAGGGAGTCTAGCTTCTCTTCCTAACGTTTAAATTCAGACAAAGAAGGAACCTAAGGAAAAAGGGAACATGTCAAAGGCATCACTAATGACGGAACAGAAGTTCCTACCATGGAAAGCTATCCTTCCCCTTTTCAAGATTCCTGAGATAGGCTCCTTGGCCACTTGGGATGTTCCTTTTTGGACTCTAGAGAAAGAAAGCAGAAATACTAAGCTTTAAAGTGGACATATTATTGAATGAAAGTCCCAGCTTTCTGGGACACTTAAAAGACAATCTAAACAAAGAGTGGGGGGAGGGATATTTGTGAAACTTCCCTAATTGAACTCTGCAACCTTAATGCTGCTGTAAACATTGGAATGCCCTGCCCCTTCTGAGAAGCTCCTAGATCTGTCACACTACCTCCTTCATCTTGTCCTAGTCCGCGGAGAGTCAGACAGCACTGGGAAGTTGAAGCCATCTCATCCCTGAATCCTAGAGTGGGAAGGGACCTCAGATGTTGCTTAATTTAATCAATATCTGAAGCATGAGTTTGCATTACAGGGAATGTAGGCCTTCAGCAAATGGCCTTCGAGATCTTCAGATAGGGAACATACAATCTCATGAGACAGCTCATTTAATTTCTGGGAAACTCTATTTAAAAAAAAAAAAGATTTTGCTTATAATATGCAATCTCTATTTGTTGGTCTTACCTTTGTCTTCTGGGGCCAAAAAAATCGAGTCTAATCTCTTTTTGACTTGAAGATCTTCAAAGAGTTGAAAATAATGTCAATATTCTAAGTCTTTTATTCAAACCAAACACCCCCTGGACTTTCGTGTTTCCTTATCAGCCTGGCTGACCTCCTCTAGATGTGCTTCAGCTTGTCTATGTCCTTCCTTAAACATGGCAACCTCTTCTGAATGTATTTTAGATTCTATTTTCTGACAAAGAAATATTATAGAAGAATTATCATCTCCTCTATTCTGGACACTCATGTTTTTAAACATAAAATCACATTATTTTTTCTGGTTGCCATATCACACATTTAGTCATATTGTAGCCCATTAAAAATTATACTACCTTTTCATATGGATTACCTTCTAATAATGTCTTTCTTTCCTTCCTCCCCACCCTGACCCTGGCAGCTGACTTTTTAAATTCAAGTATAGCACTTCACACTTACATTTCTAAGGTTACTCTGGGGACTGCAGGGTTAGTAGTTGAGTTCTAGGGGCAATGTGGAGTCTTCTATTGTGATAACTGAAGTTGTAAACTATACGTATTTATTACACAGACATGTTTTGAACTGGATGTTTTTTTGACTTCTTGGGAAGATGGTCCAACCAAATTCTGTATTGTCTGGGGAAGTGGGTGGGTAATGCTGGGGATATTTCAATACAGTGTGATGTTAACCTGTAAACATATAAAAATATTTAAATTTTTTTAAAAAATCTGATTTTGTTTGTTTTCTTTGGTTTGGAAAATTCACTGTTATTGAGTCTGCTAATAGATTGTCCTGTACCCAGAAAGTAGTGGATCGTTTTTCTCTCTCTATGTTGCTGCAAAAACCACTGGAAATCTAATCCAAACTTTAATTGGACAGGATGGGATCACCACAGGAAAAGGCTCTAGCTGGAGTCAAAGTTTTGCAACACTACTCATAGTTGCTAGGAATGGTTACTCATAGTGTATATCTCCATTGCCCACATCTATCTATAGAGTATGTAACACATTGTGAAAATGCAAAGTGTACTGAACTTGGGTTGGGTTTAAATCTTACCTAAGACACAATAACTATTTAAGTTTCTTCACGTATAAAATGAGAGATTTGTACTCAATGGTCCCTAAGGTCCTTTTCAACTCTAAATATGAAAGCCATATTCCAATTTTGGATTCGGGTGAGTATAGAGCTGTTTAGGTGGAACTTTTATGTATCAAACCCATCAATATATCCTATGATCTTTAGCAACATCTGACCTTAGATTCAGAGGTTAAATTCCAAACTAGGCAATACTACCATTCCTAAGATGATACTACCCCTCTGAAATATGTAGATCCATGTACTTCAGTTCAGACTTGAGTGTTGTTGCTGTATCCAAGTGTTTTCCTCTTTGCTCCTCCAGAGGTGGTCAAAATTCCTTGATGATATAACTAACTAGTATAAATATTACCCTTCTTCACAAGAGCTGGGCCCATGCCTCATCTGAGGATGGGAGGAAAAAATACAGAAGGTTCCATTCAATATTTATTAAGCATTTATTATGTTCAAGGGTTTAGGCTAATTGCTACAGATATGAAGTAAAATCTTAAGATATTTCTCTAAAGCTCATCAGTAGTAACTTATTCATGGAGGGTAAAGTATTCTGAGAGGAATGGTTCAGAGAGGAAACTGACTTGCTATTGCTAGTAGGGTGGGCAATTGGTGCTTGGCCCATCTATTGATCCATAAGATAGTCCACAATGAAGAGAGAGAAAAGTGTTGGTAAAGAGAACATTAAATAATATAAGCAGTAGGAAGACATGGTTCCCTCTTAAATGAAATTATGTATCATCCTGGGAATAGGAATGTACTTTACCAGATTTGGGGAATAAAAAAATTTTATTGTCAATGAACAAACTTTTATTTTCTCTTTCCTACACTGAAAAAGATCTCATACTCTTATGACAAATCTGTAGAGTCAAATCAAACAAATCCACGAACTTGACTATGTCCAGAAATGCTTGTCAATGATTTTGCATCTTGAATTCATATCTATTGAAAACATTGGAAGCAGAATCTGTTTCAGATCTCTGGAATTGGGATTGGTTACTGCAACTGATCAAAGTTAAATCTGTCAAAGTTGTCTTTGTATGTTATTGTATAAATTGTATTCTTATTTCTGCTCAGTTCATTCTTCATTAGTTCATACAAGGCTTCTTAGGTTTCTCTGAATCTTTCCCTTTTGCTATTTCTTATAGCATACTAGTATCCCATTACATCCATGTGTCATAATTTCTTCAGTTATTCTCCATTTGATGGGTTTCATCTTAGTTTCCAATTTTTTGCTACTACAAAAAGAATGGTTATGACTCGTTTTTGTACATGTGGGTCTTTTCTGATTCTTTGATCTTTTTTCAGGTATAGACCTAATAATGTTATTGTTGGGTCAAAGAGACTTTACAGGAGAATAAGTGAGGGAACAATCATTTAACAGGTAAATAGTATATGTGTTAAGCATTATATAAATATTATCTCATTTGATCCTTACAACAACCCTGAGATGTTGGTGCTGTTATTATCCTCATTTTTCAGAGGAGTAAATTGAGGCAAACAGTATTAAGTGACTTACCCAGGGTCCCATAGCTAAAGCAGGGTTAAGTGACTTACCCAGGGTCTTCTAGTAAGTATCTGAGACTGGATTTGAATTCAGGTCTTCCTGACTTGAGGCCCCACACTCTATCCATTGTTATTCCTTGCTCTATTATATCCATTTTGTGAGCAAGAAAGTGCTATGTTCAGTGTGATGCACTCATGGCCCACAATGAACAAGTACAGTGGTCCTGAACGGCCATAACTTTCCACCTCCCTTTCTGTGCTTTCCCATGTATCTCAGTAGTTGAGATGAGAGGAACTGACAGAGAACTTGAGCAGCAGTGCTAGGTGTACTTCCCTTCCCAGGTCAATCTCAGGACCCAGGACCCCCACCTATCTCAGAAAGCCTACATTGGGAAGGTGCTGTCCAGAAGGCATCTCTGGCTGGCCCAGGATGTCAGCTTTCTACAAGAAGGCAGTTCTCAGTGTCACAAATGAGCTATCCTTACGCACAGGGCTGATAGACTTGTCAAGTGATGACTGCTTCAGGATCTAACTCTGAAGGTTCTCCATGAGCTTATCACTTCTGGCAGTCCACCAGGTGGCAGCAAAGATCACCAAAGCACCTCACGCTAATGCTTTGTCTTATACGCAGAGGTTCACAGCTGGTAGGAAGTGCTGATTTCCTTCTTCATAGGACATCCTTCCACAGCTTCTCCTATTTTTCTTACCTCTCTCCTTCCCAATGCAGAAATTTATCCCACTCTGGCCTTGTAGAACCTTGTAGACCTTGACATTTTTAAGATGACAACCTAGCTCCATCCACTTTTCCAGAATTATATTATTTCCCTCATTGCACTCTTCAGTCCAGGGAATCTGACCTTTTCATTGTTACAGGAACTCAATATGCCATCTCATTGGCTTGAATGACTTCTTTCTCATCTCTGCCTCTTACAATTCCTAGCTTCCTTCAATAACTAAAATTCTACCTCCTGTGCCTTTCCTGATTTCCCAACTGCTAATGCCTTTCCTACAAAATCACTTTGACCTTATTATGTGTATTCTTATGTGAGTATATGTTAGTTTTGCCAATAGAATTTAAACTCTTTCAGGACAGAAACTAAGGTATTTAGATCTTTGAATAATATGCACCTATTTAGCACATAATAAGCATTTAATAAATACTTATAAATAATAAATAAAATATCAAATAAATTAAAATAAATACTCATAAAACATGCTAGGAGCTGAGGGAGACACAAATATAAAAAATGATTATGCCATTCATTCATTAAATATTTATTATTTTGTGCAGTGATATGCTACAATCTCAGCAATACAAGTACTTTAAGACCTTATAAGAAATACAAAGTTCTTTGAGAATTCAGAGGACAGAAGAGATCACTTCCTTCTGTGGGTAAATTAATACATGCCTACAGTTACTCTTCTATGGAAAAGGAAATCAATCAGCAATGAATCATCTGATCCTTCCCGGTCCAAGTTCCTCTTCTCATTACCAAAAGTTTCCTTTCTCTTTTACTTCCTACTCCTCATAGGTAAATTAATATGATAGTAACAAAAGCAATTTGTTCTGAACGTCTGTTTTGAAGGATCCCAAAGTACAATTTGGAAAATTAACGGGTAATGGAGGATATTTGTCTTTGAATTCCCCTCCCTAAGAATAACCTTCATCTTCCAGGAACGGGCTACTCCCTTTGCCTAGCTCAATGTAACTGTCAGTTAAAAAATGTGAAGAGAAAAGTAAAAACAAAATAGAAAACTTGGGTCAAAATAAAGGGTGAACACATGGAAGTATCTGAAAGAATTTCCTTGTGAGTTTCTCTACCCCAAGCAGCCCAAGGTTGCTATAGTGACAGTACTTTACTGGAATGGCTGGGCAAGGTAGTTGCCAGGCTGCTTCCAGAACATGAGAATTCCTCTAAAAGTAGGCTCCTGTGTCTAGTCCAACTCTATATTGCTGCAATATTGCAGCAGGTGCTTTTTTTGAATGTTACCTCAAGGCTCAACCTGTTTTTAATTGATTCCAACAATCCTCACTCATTCATGCTTGATACTATGGGACAAAGCCAGAGGTTACTCTTTAAAAAAATAAAATAAAATAAAAGACATTCTTATAAAGGGTTATTCCTGCCTCGAAAGGGCAACCTTAGAGAAGGCAGAATTGTTAGGTTCTGAGGAAATCAGGACATGGAGAGGGAACCAAAGTCTAGGTTTCTCCCTAGGCTTTGAGTTGTGACTTCACTTGACTTCTCCTCAAGAGTTCAAACTTACTCTTAGTAGCCCAGGGGAGCCTGAAGTAAAATACTCTGCTTTGCCTTGGTTATTACTGGGGTGTGAGTACAGCTTTGTCTACTTTAGGAACACTCCTCTTCTATTTAGTGTCTGATCTTTATCTGAAGGAGGGGTAAGGATAAGAAAAGGAGTCAAGAAAGTTAAAATCTTTTGTGGCAGTGTCCCAGAAAAATCTGCCTTTTTGTCCCCAAACCATAACACAGATTCATAGAAAAGAAAATTCATCTTCCAAATATGATTTTCATGCCAATCTTTTGCTCTGGGGTCTCAGCAAAGTCATTGTGCTGAAAACTCCAAGCTGGCAAGGGTCCTGGACCTTCCAGGAAAATGGATTTCTTCCTGTTATTGCCACTGCTTAGCCCTCAGTGACACCTGAGGAGTGAAGAAAACACTGCATAAATAGAATGCCCCACAGCTCCTTTGTTCCTGGCTTCCCTCTCCACCTAGAGGCTGCTGGATTAGGACCCCTTCACCTGGATTGAGGCCAGGTTTTGGCTCTGTTGTATATAGGTTATATGGGGCTCTCAATTAAATTACCTCTCCCCAATAAATCCCACCCTGCTGAGAAAGCAGCCAAGCCGCAGTGAAGGAGGAACTAGAACCACAGTTTTGATGAATCCTTCCTTTTCAAGTAAATCTCTAAGGACTACATGAGGTTATTGATGCTGGTGTTTGGTACATTCACACAGGCCAATGCATAGCCAAGGGGAAAAGAGCCAAGGGAAAAAGAGAAGTTCCCAGAGAGAAAAAAAGGAAATGGTACATTAACTAGAAAAATACACAAGATATTCAGTAAGAATGAAAGCAGAGGCCTCCAGGCACAGAAAGCTGGCCACCCATGAATAGAATGACCTGTCAACATTAAAGGCTAGAATTTTTGTAAACAACAGTAACCCTTTATCAGACCATTATCTTAATCCTATCTGGCTCTTATCACTGGGTCAACAGACCTTTATCAGGCATTCCATTCCATCCTAAGCTTCCCATTTCACCAATAGGAAGTAAGGCTAACTCACTTGCTCAAGATCACATAGCAAGGAACAAGCTAGGAAAGCTCTGGGGTTTAGACTTCCAGCAGAGCTGACTTAAGCTCATCAATGCTTAAACTTGACCTGAAGCTTACAGAATGCTCTTCACAAATTGTCCTTTAAATTGGCTAGTGTTGTAGGTTGGCTCAGGCATGACTATTTGAAAACCTGACACCTATTGGAAAGGGATCGAGCCTTGCTTGAAGAAGTGTTAATTAGTATAGAATTTCTGGTAGAAGCTTTTCTTTGCTGAAAGTTCCGGGAATTCTATTAGCTCACAAATGATAGTCTCTCCAGGCCAAACAGTAGTTCAATATAATTTCACAGTTATTTATTGAGCAGCTTTTCTTGTGCTCAACAGAGTAAAAGAAATATGATATGGAGCCTGTTCAAAAGGAATAGGCTTCCTGTTGGGAAGAAAAGACACACAGATGAAAGTGACATAACAGAATGAGATAATATGAATATAGGTATAAAGAATGCCATATGAATTTAGAGAATTCATTTGTGGAATGGATTGGTTGAAAGGGGTAGACTTTGAGTTGGAAGTTGAAAAATGGGTAGATTTTAGAAAGGGGAGGAGGAAAATAACTTGAATATGGGAATGAGCAAAGTGTGTGTGCAGGTGTTTGTGGACATGGGCCTAGATATGAGCATGAGGAATAAAAGAGGAACAGCTGAGACACTGAGTTGAGTGAGATCAGATCACAGACAGTCTGAAGGCTGCGTAAAGAGTATAGATTTTATTCTTTAGGGAAAACTTTTTACAGATACAGTCATCATAGATGAAACTTCAGCAGGATCCTTGCAGATATGGCACAATCTTGCATTGATTTTTTTTTTCCTTAATGTCCATTATTGATGGCATGAAATAACACAAGGCTAATTTCTTTAAAGAGGTGGTAGGATGGATAGAGTATGGGCACTGGCCCTGGAGTGAGGAGGACCTGAATTCAAATTTGGCCTGAGACACTAACTATGTGACCCTGGGCAAGTCACTTTACTGTTTCTTCATCTGTAAAATGAATGGAGCAGGAAACTGTAAAGCACTCCAGTATCTCTGCCAAGAAAACCCCAAATAGGGTCACAAAGAGTTGGACACGACTAAACAGCAACAAACTTCTTTAAAAGCTCCTGCCTAGAGCCACTTTGACTTGCTTTAAAAAGAATTAGGCTTTCATTTCTTCCAAACCTAATCTTTTCAATTCAAACACACTGAATAGATAATCAACAAGCATTTACTAAGCGTCAACTGTGTATCAAACACTGTGCTAAACACTAAGAATAGAAACAATGATAAAAACAATACTTGCCTTCAATAAATTCTCATTACAATAGGGAAGACAATATATAAATAATTGGGTACATAGACAATACATTCAAAGTAAATGAAAAGGTACTCTTGGAGAGGAACATACTAGCACCTGGAGAAAAGCCTCCAGCAGATGGGGTTTGAACTATCTTGAAAGAAACTAAAAATTCAAGACTTAGAAATGGAAATGGAGAACATTGAAGGATGGGAGACCCACAGTACTAGGCAATGAGACAGGAAATAGAGTGTTAGGTTTGAAAACGTAAATTGCTTGGGATTGCTGGGATTGTAGTTAGAGGAAAGAGTCAAGAAAACTAGAAAGGTTAAAAGAAGCAGACTATGAAGAGCTTTAAATACCAGAGGACTTTAGACTTTATGAAGGGAGTCATTAAAGTTTACTGAGTAGGGACAAGTGGGAAGAAAATGGGTATGAATAATTCAAATGTTATTTACTCATAAGTCACAGTGGAATTGAAGGGATGAGATCTTTCAGCCATCATCCCTTGCAGAAGAAGCCTGACAGCAGCTTAAAAAGCTGAAGAAAATCCAGTGGGAATCCTTCATTCCAGATTCTCTTCCCAACTTTCTTAAGGGACAGTATTTTCCAAAAAGTGAATCAGGATATGGCACAACAAAAGATTACTCTCGTTTATGAACTGGGCAGAATATTTAATATAACTGTCTCAGAAAATCCACAAATATAGTAAAAAATGACCACCTACTAGGAAAACACAAATCAGCAGAATGGAATGTGGAACAAATAAATAGAAAGTATTGGAAGGAAAGGAATGATGAAGAAGTGGGGCTCAAAGAAAATGACAGGGATTTAGAAAATAGCTGAAAGAAAGTAGCAGAAACCCTGATAAAACAGTCATGTGTAAAACACAAAGCTGGAGGTGAGAAGTGCTAGAACTTCTTCAAGGCTAGGTGTCAGAGGGACACCCTGCAGGTGAGTATACATCTTTTCAGTTTCCTCAAGGTAGGAAGCTCCAATAGCTCTCCAATAAAGAGAGATAGAGTTGGAGAATAGATAACTGACCTTGGAGCCTTTAAGTTCTACTTCTCAAACATGCTGGCTATGTGCTCCAAGTCATTTTCAGACTATAAGCTGCAAGGTGCTGATTTAGATTGATAAAATGAATTACCTAGAGATTCTCAACTAGATAAAATTAGGATTCTAGGGGTTTTTTTGGTTTGTTTTAAGTGTCAGATCAGAATAAGGACTTAGAGAGGCAATGCTGTCTATGTAACTAGATTTGGACTCAGCTCTTTGTTCCTTTGGGGTCTGCTGGGCCCTGTGCCTGGCACATCATTATTAACTAAATAGGGACCTCTAACAGCAACAAAATGGGTGGCATTATTGTTTGAGTTCATCCCTCATAAATTTTTTCCCTTGGAAAGATCTCTTGGCTTTATTTGTTGAATTGCAAAGGTTAGTCAGTAAGTGAATATGCATTTATTAAGTATTATGTGGCAGCCTCTGTGCTTAAGAGCTAAGAATACAAAGAAAGGCAAAAGCCAGTTCCTTTTCTCACAGAGCTCGCCATTCTAATGCAGACACAACATGAGAACAACCATGTACAAACAAAAGATATATAAACATAAATTGGAGATAATCAATCAAGGGAAGATATGAGCATGGAGATCCAGAAAGGTTTTTGGTACATGGGATTTCAGCTGATACCTGAAGGAAGCCAGGAAACCTAGAGGTGGAGATGATGAAGAAGAACGTTCTAGGCATGGGGGCAGCCAATGAAAATGTCCAGAGTTGGGAGATGGAATGTCTTGCAAAAGAATCAGCAAAGAGGCCAGTATTGCTCCAGAATATGTTGGGGTGGAGGGGGTGGAGGGTAAGGGTTGAAAGGTAGGAAGGAGGCAGGGTGTGAAGGGCTTTGAATGCCAAATAGAGGATTTTAGATTTGTTTCTAGAGGTGATACTGGGCTCTCTGAGTTTGCTGAATAATGCGGCATGGCATGGTGAGACCTCTGATTAAGAAAATCAATTTAAGGCAGGGAGGCCAAAACTGGCTACTGCAATAGTGCAAGGTAATGAGATTCTACATTATGGGGTAAGGGAGGAATGTCAAAGGAGAGAAGGCAATGTATATGAGAGATATCATAAAGGTAGAAACAATAAGACTTCAGAAATGATTGGATATGGGGGGGCTTAAAGTAAGGAGAGGAGGATGATATATCGGGTTCTAGGTTGGATGACTAAGATGATGGTGACATTTTTAGCTGTGCATAGGGAAGTTTGGAAGGGGAAGGGTTTTAGAGGAAAGATATTAAGTTCTGTTTTGAACGCTTTGAAAAGTGCTGTTTTAGGCAACAAAGAGCTATTATAGATTCTGTTGCAGGGAAGCAATGTGATGGCAGCAGTATTTTCGGAAGATTAATCTGAATTGGAGGGAAAGGGTTGAATTAAGACAAGCCCAGATAAAAAGTAATTGCCATAACACTAGAGATCTTTGGTGTAAACTCCAAGGCATAAATAATGTTCTCTAGATACACTGGCAAGGTGGTGACCAGATTTTAAAGCTGTCTTTTTTTTTCCACCCCCAGAAACTTATTATCTTACTCACCGACCACAAAGGCTTCCTCAGCCTGCTTGTAGAATTTGAGCCCATCAACCAGAACTGGTATTGATCTGTGGTTTTGCTGGGTTTGCATCCCCTTTTCTTTCCAAAAGCATCTTCAGCCTTTTGGCAGCCCACATGCTGCTGGTAAAGTGGGTGGGGAGGGAATGCAGCAATGTAGCCTGGCCTGCCAATTAAGGGATTTGATTACCAAGATGTCTCTTCTGGGCAGGGCTGCTCCACACTACACACAGCCTAGTCTGAAGGAAGCCGCCTCCACATCAAGCCCTTAGCAAGACATTTTAAGACCAGAATCTCATGACCAGATTCGGTTTCTTTTACTGTGGTTTAACAATAGCTCTTTCTCCAACAAGTATGAAAAGCTTCGTTAGTAATATGGCATTGGTTGTTGTTGTGGTGGTGGTTTTTTTTTTTTTTTTCTTCCTTTTTTCAAGAGGGCTGTTGTGCCTTGGGGCAGTTTGTGAAAGTTTTAGAAGTGAATGATCTGAGAGTCAGAGAAAGATGATTCAGTTTTTTCTTTGTTAAATTGTTTCCATTTTCACTTTTCTGAAAGAGACAGAAACTTGAGCAGATGCTGCCTGTGATTTGGATGCTGTTCAGTTTCTCTCCTATGGGGAAAAGGGTTTTCTCTGTTTACTAGCCACTTGATTTCATTTGTGGCTGACCAGCATATAGTTACATGGGAGTAAAAAGCCCTCGGCTTGCTCCAACTAACACATGGTGATTTAACCGAGCTGCAGTATTGTTATTTTTCTCCAGGATAATGTTGGTTTAATTCTTCCTTACTGTTTACACTAATGGCGTCTATAACCACCCTTGGTACTTTAACATGTTTGCTTTGCCGTGGGTAAATAAATTCCATTTAAAGGCCTCTAGCACTTGACCCTTCTCTAACTGAAGTTCCTTTTTTTTTTTTTTTTTTAAATTAGCCATTTGCACAAATAATCTAGTTCCATTCTTTTCTCAGCTTTACATTATTATCCATTTTCCATATTTTTGATATCTATTTTGTATCTATTTGTAAAACTTATTTGGTAGGTACAATGTAAGCTCCTTGGGACAAGAACGGTTTTGTTTTGGTCTTTGTTGCCCTAGCATCTAATACATTGCCTGATACACTATAGATACTTGAAAAATACTTGAGTTTTTGGTAGTTATACAGTTTCCAAACTTCTTTTAGAAGTTTTTTTTTTATTTTTAAGTTGTTTAAGAAGTTGTTTTATTATTATTATTATTTTTTTAAGTTTCTCACAAGAACCTGTAGCATTTTTTAATATGGGAAATAATTGTTGCAAATATGGCTTCAGTAGCTGGTCATAGAACTTGTTTCTAATTTTTAATGACTTTAATAATTAAAAAAATATACAGATATTGAGACTAAGTTACTTCCAAAGGATTTGAGAGTAGTTCAGATATCCTCTGGACTTAATTGATATATTCTTCAACTTATACTACTCTTTTACTGATACTCTTCTTAATATTTAAAAATAAATGACAGATACTAAAAATGTTGAAATATGCTTTACCTCTTCCATCCCTTGCAGCCTTTCTGTGTTCCTAATGATTTAACCTAGCTTTCAGATAACATAAAACATTTTTTGGGGTGTAGAATCCCTAAAATTATGAGCAGGTGGCACAGTGAATAGTACGCCTGCCCGATAACTTCAAATATGGATTTAGACACTTAGTAGTTGTATGAAATGAACAAAACACTTAACCATGTTTTCCTCAATTTCCCCATCTGTAAAATGAAAGAAGGAAATGGCATACCATTCCTATATTTTGCCAAGAAAAACCCAAATGAAATCACAAAGTATTGGACATAACTGAAAACTACTGAACAACAAATCTAAAAATAAAATGGCTGAAAACAATACTCTGCATAAAATGTGTTATTTTCTATGAGAAGCAGTAAAGCTGGGGGAGTAGGAATTGGAAGTCAGATAAATCTTTTAATAGTATACTATATGTAAATCTGAACATTTTCACTGTTCAGTGAAGTGCTGAAATACTTTAAAAGTAAATAAACCACTGTATATGTAATATGAGTTAACATGATAATCTCAGCAATTGTATAAATTTTATTGAAAACAATGAGAATTAGCACTAATGACCATGTGTGACACGTGGCCAGGTGTTTTTATTTTAGAATAGTAAAAAGAAAATCTACCTGTGCTTATTTATATTTCAACTTCTGTTTAATGCACCTTAGTTTATCTCACTGTGAAAATTCATGATAAAAGGAAATTTCTCTTGTTCAAGTAAACAGTCATTTGATTATTAGCCAGTCTTCTCTTTGGGGTCTAAATTAGATGTACTTCATAGATAAGACTAATGCAGTGCCATGAAAACAGCAAAAGTGCAAAGTGACAATTATAGTCACTGGTATACCCATGGTATACTCATGACTATGTCTGACCCATTTTAATACCCAAATTTTCTAGGACATGAATCATAAGGTTGCAAAGTTCCCGGGGAACTCATTCAGTCTACCTTCCTGCTTCCAATTTTCTTTTTAGGAAAGGGCATTTCATTGCTTCACTCAGCAAATAAATATCCCAATTACTGCAGAAGTCAAAGTTCGACTTTATGCCTAACCAAGATATATTTTCTTCTTGTGTTATCTCCCCTGTGATTTTGGAGCTTGCTAGCTCTGGTTTTCTGAAAAACTGAAGCAGCTATGGGAATAATCACATTAACTCTATATTTATGCAATTATGGCCCTGTTCTTTTTAATAAAATGTGGCTCTTTGGGAGGCACTCAAAAACCAAGTATTATATCCTGCTGTCACCAGACAAGTTGATGAGACTGGGTTTGATTAAAATGTTATTAGAAATAATCTTACCTATTACATCTTGACTCCCCTAATCACTTAAATATGGTATCATACAAAAGTGGTGGTTACCCACTTGCATGAATTATGGGATGTCATAGTTTCTGCTAAAGGATCACAAGGTCACTATCACCCAAGTAACACTAACATTTATATAAATGACATTCTGTTGGAATTTAACAAAAAACACTTGTGACCTCAGTCATACCTTAGATATCTATATATATATATCTATATATATAATCTTAAGGACATCTTGTTCTTTCTTCAGTTTAATTCAACAAATAAATTCATTGCTAGGAAGAGACCAAAAAAAAACCCAAAACGTTCTTAGTGGTATTAATCTTCCAATTAGATACAGTTTAACTGTTCTCAATGACATTTTTCAGCGTAAAAATGCCCTCATCCTATTTGCATCCCCCAAACTTCTAAAAAAGATTGCTCTGGCTCAGCAAGACTCTGCCTCCTCCACAGCCTTGAGAATAGTACTTCTCAAGTCAACAGTAATATCAGTTTTCTAATCTTTATCTAGAAACCACAACTGTAACATATCCCTAGCCTTTGACTTTTTGGTACCAATACTCCCTCTTATTCTTGTGAGCTTTTTTCTTGTCTTCTCACTCCTTTTCACCTCTCACCCCATCCTTGTGGCCCACCCCCCATTTTTACCTCCATTCACCTGGCTGCTGAATGAGAACAGTGGCCCAAACTGTTTTAAGGTGTAGTTCAGTATGAACTCCCTCTTTGGTTAAAAGAAACTTTGTTCCTCTCTTAACATTCAGTTTGTGGTCAAGTTATTTTGGATGATGGGGGCTGGAGTACACAGCTTTGGAAATGATAAGAACAGGTTCCACAGTGAAAGCTTAACTGTTTTATGAACCATATGTTACTCTAGAGTCATGCATATGTATCCTATAGGTTTATGATCTATACACTTTATAAAATACATCAAGGCCTTTGAAAACATTCTGGAAAACACCACCACACACCAGTGACTGGGGTGGAGAGGCATTTCTCTTTATTCTTCGTTCCAGATATTGTTTACATTTTGAGCTAAGGGAATGGTTTAAGGTGGTGATTTTGTCTTTTTTTTTTTTTTTTTTTAAACATTCTAAAAAACAGTATAAGCTTTTGATATAAATACAATAGCAAAATCAGAATGAATCAAATCTCTTCTCCCAGAATAGGGAGAGGGAGGAGAGGAAAAAGGGGAATATATCATTATCACAAAGAGGACAAAAATATTTCTTTACAACAAACCAAGATGGTGCCAAATAGAATTTTGCATGTAGTTGTTTAATCTTTATAATATTTAAATGAATTATTAAAAAAGATGAATTATTAACAATGAGCTTTATAATTGTAGTTTCAATTAGGGGATTGTGTGAATAGTAACAAAAGTTGAGGCTAGGGAAAACTTCTGACGTTACACAGTGGCAGCCAGCCTCTACAATGCCAATATATATGAAATCGAAGCAAACCAGAGTAATCTGTTTAGTACAAAATTATTCAATATTTCTTTTTTTTTTCTTGCACTTTAGGAATTAGACAGAATGGGTCAGTGAATAAATTTCATCTTTCTCAATGATTTGCAGGGAAAGATTTCTTGTGGTGAATAGCAAATATTTAGAAATAAACAACCCCAAATAAAACTGATCCTGTTATTTTAGAGCTTGACTAAGGTTTTATCGTTATCAGCTTCCATTTCCTTGGTCATTCTGTATGTAGGGGGGTTATAAGGGACTGTGATTTTTTGAGTGTGTGATGTTCCATTTCTGCTATTTTAGTGAATGCTTCCTCATTATCATAGCTCTTAATTTTTCTAGATTGTGAAAAAGTTTTTTTTTAATTTGGCATAGACCAATTATACATACAACTAATGTATTTCAATATCAGATGGATGGTTAAATGTAATTAATTGCAAAATAAAAGTTTTGGTGCAAAGACTACTAACCAAAGTTTGAAAGTGACTGATTTGGAGGTATTGGTACATGTAGTTTCATAGGCTACATTATCCTGAAGTTATGGTTAAAGTATGGCCTTTCATTGTGACAATGCCTGAGAATTAAATATATTTTTTAAAGGAGGGTACATACAGCCTTGACATTGAGCATTTTCCTCTACCTTGCGTGCAGAATCAGAGATTTAGAGAATAGAAAGAAAAATGAGAAAATGTTGAAATTCAAGAAAAGATGAAGATAATTATTCAGAACAAATCATTTTCTTGCAAGTTTGGAGATGAGATCTTTCCACTCTGCCCTCTTCCTTGTGATATACATAGGTGTGATATGCTGCAGCCGTGGTTCTGGCTGTCCTTTAAAAAAGCTCTGACACAAGGCCTCTGTGTTACAGATTACATACATTCCACAGTCATAGCTGTTTTGTTGAGCAGGGGCTTTCTCTTCCACAAATGCCACTTTGTCCCCTCTTTTTCCCAAAAAGGCCTCCATTTTCCCTGCTACCTGTCTTGCATGGACAGAGTTGCTCCTGCTATGTGAATCATAATGGGAAAATCTATTTTTGTCTTGAAGATAAACCAACAAACTCCAATGAGTTCCCCCAGCTGCTTGATTGGAGTTATTATTGATGGGTAAGAATATAACTCTCTTGTGGGACAAGTCAAGAGGCTGAAGGAATAGGGTGATCTCCTCTGGATTGGTGGTACACTTGATGAATTGAGTAACTTCTGGGCTGATGAAACACACTTGGTCTGAGCAGTCATGGAACTGGTCACTAGCAAAGTACTCAAAAGCAAATCCAATAATATGATCATTAAGCCAGCTGGGAGGATCCAATAGTGAGACATCTGATTCCCGTAGTAAACTGTCCATGTAACTCAAAACAACAGGGTCCATTCTGCACAGAGACCAACTGGAAACAAACGCCAAGAGCTGAAGCAAAGGGTAGAAGATAACATTTACTGATGTATATCTTGTATAAATACTTTTGAGAAAACTAAATCATATTTGTACGAAGTGTGGAAGAACAATAGGTGAGATCAAACGACCTATCTTATATATTTTTTTAAATTTAAATTTTATTTTATTTAATAATAACTTTATATTGACAGAATCCATGCCAGGGTAATTTTTTACATTATCCCTTGCACTTGCTTATGTTTTGATTTTTCCCCTCCCTCCTTCCACCCCCTCCCCAAGATGGCAAGCAGTCCTATATATGTTAGATATGTTGCAGTATATCCTAGATACAATACATATTTGCAGAACCGAACAGTTCTCCTGTTGCACAGGGAGAATTGGATTCAGAAGGTAAAAATAACAAACGACCTATATTATAGCTCTTATTCAAAACATCTTATTCAGGGGTTTTGTGCCCAGATTTTTTATCAATGAAAAAAAAAATCAAATTTGTACCACCATATGTTGCCTTCCCCAAAATTCACTAGGTTGTGAGACTTCAATGACATAGTTTATATAGATATATTAATTCTATTTGCTACATAAATGTTGGTTATTATTACTCTATTCCTATTTTGTGAATGGGAAAATTGACAATTAGTAAGCAGGATAATTAAAACTAGAACTCGGGTCTTTTGAGTCAGTGCAGGGCTCTGTTGACTACTGTCATATTCACAGCTGACATTTTTATGACATTATAGTGCACATTCTGAAGTATTATAAAAACTTCCAGAAGATAACATTCTAGAAGGGTCCTTTCTCTTCTATGATAAAGGAAGTTTGTTTATTCATTCAGGAATTCCCAATTCCAATGAAATCATGAGTCTAGTCCTTGTCCTATAAAATTTAAAAAATTTCCAAAATAACCCCAGGAAGGAGCTACAGATATTGTTGCCCCCTTTTGTTTTAAAAGATGAGAAAAAATAATGTCCTGTTGAATAAAGAGCTGATATTCACAAATCTCATATAAAGGTGGGACTCAGTGCCTAAGTCCAAGTGTGTTATTTTCTCTCTAAAAAATATTTGTTTAAATAGAAATTGTTTTTAGTCTGCTAAGATGGTAATAGGCTTAATTCTTCCTCAAAGGGCTGTTGTGAAGAAAGTGCTTTATAAACCTTAAAGAACTATTGCATACCAAAGATTTATTTGTATTTAAATGTTAGATAAGATGCCTCAGCAAATAAGGAAACACTTTTTAATAATGCAACCAGAAAATTTTAGTAAGAATATAAGTTTTACTTTGTCTCAAAAGAAAAAAAAAAGGTGAAAAGTAAGCACAGCCTCCTTTTCTGCTTTTGGGGTGGGAGTAGAAATTGATCATTTGGGGGATTGTAATAAAGTTGATTATCTCCTGATCTAGTTCCTTGGAAATGTTTGCATTGAGTTAGGGAGCAAATTTGTTCCAGTATTGTATCTTTGGCACTAGGTGCTAGAGGGGTGCTTACTCCAAAAGGAACTGTTTGTTCTTTCCCCACGTAAGATGCCATTATAGAAAACATCAATATGTTATCAATGTACACAAATCAGGCAGTTCTGAATAGTACTGGATTTACAGTATCTTATGTTCTCTCCAGATAAATAAATCCAATAAATTCTTAATGTTTTAATAGAAAATTCCTTTGCGTCAAAGCTTAATAAAAGAATGAACCACATTATTTGTAATGATATATATATATATATATATTTTAACTTCATATACTAGTGAAGCTATTACAAAGCACAAAATAGTCAAAGATTAAATGTGATTTTTAAAAGGCTAACAATTTGATGCAAGGTGTCTTGATTACTTGTTAACTTAAGAATTTAAAAAAGCACTGGAGTAAGGAACTAGACATTAACAAGTTGCATGGTAAGTCATTTAACTTTTCTATGTCTGAGTTTCCTCAATTGATAAATGGCAGAACTGTAGTGGAGGATTCTGAAGACTTTTCTGGCTTGAAAATTCTGTTGAGTCTAAGTCTAAAACTTTCATGTAATTCTTGCATTGTAGGTACTTAATAATTGTTGAAAAAAAGAATTAATGTTTAAGAAGTGGTGGTTAGCTGTTACTTGAGGAAATATTTCCTACTGTAGTTTGTTAAATGATTTTCAGACCTAGTTAGCATGCTGTGTTTTATTGTTCAGTTATTTTTCAGTCATGTCTGACTCTTTATGACCTTATTTGGGGTTTTCTTGACAAAGATATGGGGGTAATTTGTCATTTCCTTCTCCAGCTCATTTTACAGATGAGGAAATTGAGGCAAACAAGGTTAAATGACTTGTCCAGGGTCACACAGCTAGGGTCTGAGGTTCAGATTTGAATTTAGGAAGATGTGTCTTCTTGACTCCAGACCCAGCATTATGCATTGTACCTGCTCAACTATGTCATTTAAATAGTAACTACTGAGCAGAGAAAAAAATCTTTAAAGTTGTTTAAAAGTTGACATGCAATATTAATATTTTTAAATCAAATGACACCTATATTTAAGACATCTGATTACTCTTGATATTTTATACATTACAAAACATTAAATAGTGATTAAATATCAGAATCACTCATTCTATAGAACTGCTTCTTGTAATATAGTTTAAAATCATATTATAATAAGGATGTTACAAGTAAATCAGAGCAAAGGAGTAGAATCTATTGATATTAAGTATTAACAATAGCATTTACAGTGAAATATACTCTATAGCATATATGGTTTCATCCCTGGAAAATGTGCATGTGGTTGTCAGAAGATGAAAACGCTAATATTGTTTGCTTTAGTAACAAAGCCTCATTAAGGAAGTCCAGACTTTTGACTCATTTCTTTTAAAATGTATAAAATATATAAAATTTATTTACATAAATATGTAACAATCTTTCATGTGTAGATCCATGTATATACATACACACATATACAGACATTTAAAAAAGAATGAGTCAAAAGTCTAGACTTAAATATCATGAGACTTTATTAAAGCAAACAATAAATTTATATAATCATTTAAAATAAAATATATAAATCAGTTAATAACAGCATCTCATAGCTACATATACATAATGCAGAAGATAGTTACTGATCTTTATACATTCATATATATTTTATATTACATAATGTTCTTTAAGTCATCTTATATTTACATACACATCTATAAAACAATCTCATTTTGATGTTATCATACAAAATTAAGTTTTTACATCTTTAAATTGAAGATAATATCCATAATTTTAGTTCCCAGAGGTTGATACATTATTCATCTCATGAGATTGCAAAGGAATTCAAATGGTAATCAATATAAAGTATAACCTTAAAATATTCTATAAATGAATTACAAGGAACTTTCTAACAATTATTTAGCTTACCCAAAATGCACCGAATACCAGAGATAGAAGAAACTCTAAAAAAAATCATATAAGGATTTGTTTTAAGACATCATAAAAAAAGCAGTAGCTCTGCTACACAGAATAAGTGCCTAAGAGTTCTTATTTTTCAAATATACTCTTTGTTGTACTATGTAGGGTTTAAATGTTAATTGCTCAGAAATATCTCAACTGCAACTGATGGTCACTGTAACATGACACTCTAATTGCCAGTAAAATGATTCCCTAAATTTAATCAAGGCATAAGTGCCAGTTGTGTATTAGTGGTCAAGTCACTTATTGAAGTTAATGACAATTTCATCTATGTAATGATCAGATCTGAAGTATAATCCAGCAAAATCAAGTGAAGAATTTTAACAAAATTTCACTTTTTGAATCAACCATGGAATTTTTGTTAGGCAGTATTTTGAAATCAACTAGCCCAAATTCCCACCTAACATATGAATGTTTGCTAAATGGTCATCCAGTCTCTGGGCTTGAAATTTCAGAAACGATACCTTCTCTGTTTTGATATGCAGCCCACTTCTCTAGTTAAGATCCCATCTGGAGTGTAAAATTCAGTTCTGGCTGCCACATTTTATGAACACTAATAAGCGGGAGAGTGTGCAGTGCAGAGTGAGTAGGATGGGATGGGCCATGAATACAACATATCCTATAAAAATCATTTGAAGGAGTTGGAGCTGTTTAGCCTAAGAAAAGAAGGCTTAGGGTTTTAGGGGTAGAGTGGGGAAGAGTGGGTATGACAGATATTTTCAAGAATACGAGGGGTTATGATATAGAAAAAAGATTAGTCTCTATATTGGGGAAAATTTCTAATTAGAAGAGCAATGCAAAAGTGAAGCAGGCTGCCTCTGAAAGTTGTAATTTCCTCCTCACTGGAACCTTCCAACCAAAACTTAAAAAAAGAGTTTACTTGATATCCAATGTTGAGCTAAGCACTAGGGAGACAAAAACAAAAGTGAAGTCAATGCTTGCCCTCAAAAAGCACACATTCTAATGGAAATTCTGAGAAGAGGATTTATTGTGATAGAATTGAATAAACTTAGAATAGTAGCTGTTTTCTAGAGCTTCTTCTCTGAGATTCTGTGCATTTTAGAAATTTGTTGGAAAGTTCTGAACTCATTTAGAGAATATTTTATGGTTATGCTTTAAATTGATTACCATTTGATTTCCTCAGCAATCTCATGAGAGGAATAATGTATCAACTTCTGGTAACTAAAATTATGGATATTATCTTCAACTTAAAAGATGTGGAAACTGAAGCTCAGAGTTTAAGTGAGTTGCCTGAGGTACTACAGCTGGAATCCAGGCCTTCTGATGCCTAGTACTCTTTCCATTACACAATTCAGATTCCCCATAACAGCCTCCACCCAGCAATGGTCCTAATATTGTTCTCTGGTGAAACAGTAAATTTAATCTCTTTTCCATATGACAGCCTTTCAAATAACAATAGATGAAAAATATTTTAAAAAGATAACATATGCAGAGCTGCTGAGAATTTAAACATCAACGGGGCCTACTAAAGACAGCTGGTGGAATATCGTCAGATTCAATGTGTTTGCATCTGTAGTGCCTGATCCATAATTGGCACTGAAAAATTGAATTTATTAAATGACATACAAATTTCATCTTTTCCTAAGCCCCATGCCATTTCAGATTCATTATTACATTACTGTGTTCCTCCATGTAGAAAACCAAACTCCAAATCAAGCTAACAATCATTAAGTCTCTTGAATTGGTACTAAAAACTTTTTTTAAAGGCCTTATTGCAATATATTTTATCCTAATTTTTATGTCAGCTAGTTTCTCTTAAGCATTCCCTCCTCTGATTAGCAGATTATTTAATCTCCATAGATTTAAATTTTACTGACATATCATTTTTAAAATTACTTCCAATTTCCAAAAAACTAAATATTTGATTACAATTAAAATATGACATAGGGTTGATATCATAAGTGATTTTCCAATGAACCAATTAAATTTCTTTTCACCCAAGATATTTTTTCATCAAAATTCAGCAGCAGCCTTGGTAAAACAAAAGTCTCCAAAGCAAAAAACCTGAAATGATCTCAATAAGCCAGCCAAGTAAAGAATGGCTACCACAAAAATCAAAGCAATAGTATACAAAGAACTATACAGAAAAAACCTGTTTCTGTGAACCTAAGCTGAGGAATTTCTGTTTAAAAAAAGTTATTTTATAGCTCAATATTAGTTTCGAGATTAAGGCAGATTTTTGTCTGCAATGTTGCTAAAATGAAAATTAAAAATGTCATAAAATAAATGTAATAAAACTCAAAATTCAAAAGTATAATTTTTCAATAAGTTTTCAAGTTATGTCTGTGAAGTTGCTCATGTGGTTTGGTGACTTAGAAAGTTAATGTGAAACTCTGCTGTAATAATATAGCATTGTTCTCATGGAATAACTCTATTTCTGTAGATTGGTCTAAAATTGGGTGAAAATTTGAAGGTCAAAAAGATAGCATCCTCTCCCTTTTTAATTATTAATGATCAATTGTTGGTGACAGTGATAGGCACTATAGAAATACACTGATGAGTGAATTTTGACAAAAAAGCAATTCTAGCATGTCTCTTAAAATGCTAATTTAAATTTTGTTAACTAGTTTATAGCTTGATATTTACATGACAGCACAAATAGAAATACTTTCAAAAAAGAAATTCAAACAATTTTAAGAAATTGACTATTTTCAATGTTAACCCTACAATCCAGAAGCCTTTTTTAAAAATTGCATTTGAAAAGGTCATTTAAATTTATCTACACAAGATATGAATGAAATAATGTGAATTAGATTTTCATACTATGTCCCAAAAATGCATCACACATGAGAATCTTTTGTGATCTAGCAAATATGAATTCATAAACATCAACATCCACACGATGACAAAATACCACTATTTTACAAGTGAAGAAATTCAACTATCAGTTTTTAAAAGAATTTTGATGCTATGCCTGACAAATTTTTACAAAACCTGGCAGTGGAAGATGGACACTTATTTCCTTCCATTACTTAAAAATGTCTTATTTAAGAGGAGAGAGGTGAAGACAACCTCTTGAGAGTCTCCTTAGTCCCAAAGTTCTAAGATTCCTTTTTTAAAAAATCTAGACATATTTATCAATGGCAAGGAGGTAAAGCAAAAGTACTGAAAGATAACTGTTCCCAGTCTTCCTTCAACTATTCAAAATATAATCAAATTATATATTTTTCTTTTATATTAGAAGGAATCTCAATTCGGAGTAAATATTAAACAATTTTCTTTTAGATGTCCATGATTAATTATACTTTTCTATCACAGAATTGTCCTTTGTTTGGAAAACTTCCTATACTGTACTTATATGATAATGAATTAAAACTTTATTAGTCTAAACAAATTAGGAAGAAGACTAATTTGAACTAGTAAAAAGTCTGGCTAGCAATCCCATTTTAAGGATATTGAAGGTGCAGTAGAAACAGATGGGATTTAGAGTCAGAAGATTGGGCTTGACTGCCTGCATTGCTATTTACTACCTATAACTTAAAACTTCTCTGGGCCTTAGTTTCTTCATCTTTTAAGATGGGAGTTTACTGGGCTAAATGATCTTTGATGGTACTCTCAGCACCAAATCCAGAGAGACTAATAAAAACCGAGGTTCAAAGAAGTTGGTCCATAGTCATGTAGCTAGAAAGTGTCCTAGTTAAAGAGTTCAAACTATGGCTCCTAAGTCTGGCATTGTCTATATTTTGTAAAAACATGAAAATAATTTTTTTTTCTAGAACCTACTTTAGCAAACCAAAAGCTAACACAGTATGGTCCAATAGAAGGCTCAGATTTAATGAATAACTCATTTATATTTATCGTTGTTTGGTATGCAAATTGTACTTGAAAAAACCTTGAAAACAGTTTTTAAAAAGGTTAAACATTTTCCTCTTAAAGTTAATTTATGTTCTGCAAATTCTTTTATAGCATAAGACATATTTTTCCTGTCCTCAAGTTATTTAATTATTGGGTTCCAAATTAATTAGATTTTTAAAAAATTTATTAAAAGTAGTTATAAGTTTGGTCTATGAAAAATGAACTTTTCCTTTCATAAATGTTTTTAGCCTTTTAAAAAAGTCTTCTGAATAACTGTGTTAAATAAAGCACATATAATGGACATTCTCCTGTAGTAGTAGACCAAGGTCGTTAATATAAACTGGTTAGCTAAGCAATGTTATTTTTATTTTCTCATTAACTTCAATGTAGACTTATGGGAAAAGTCATCAAATTCAGGTTTTGAAAAAGTAAAAACCTATAATAATCTCATGAATATATTTATTCATTGGTCATCAGGTAATACCAAGATTAGGGTCAAAACTGCCCTCTCAATACTCAAATATTAAAAAGGCAAACGTTTTTACAGGCATTGAGATGATAACACATTTTAATAAAGGAAAACATACAAAGTTAATTTCTTTCAGAAAGGTTTTCTCTAATGTGTAAGATTTTTTAAAAAGCTTTCCAATGACCAAATGTTATCTTTTCTTTATAAATAGAAAATATCAGAAAAAGTTTAATTCATATAAACACATTCAGCTACTGAATAAAGACTTTCCTATTTTGAAACTACTTTGGTCTTTAACAAATTTTTTGAGCAACAATAACATGGCATACAAAATAGGCACCTGGAACACAGACAGTGAACTCTCTTTAGAAACAGGAGATTTGTGGTACTATGGTATTCAAAACACAATTTGATGATTACTACATTTTAAGTGGACAGAGTGAATAAAAGCCTTGAATTAAAAAAAACAAACACTAGATTTGTCAAAACATTTTATGCATGACAATTTTTTAAATGTTAAAAGTTTGGATTGAAATGCAAACTGTTTAAATAGTTTTGAGTTAAGACATTTTAATAATATCCTTCTCATCTTAGAATATCTTTTATTAATAAGTTTAAACAGCTATAGCTCATTTTAGGACAACAGATTTACAGTTGGAAGGAGCTTCTATGAATATTTTGCTCTATAGTTCTCAATTTACCATACTAGTGTCAACAGTTCTGAACAGTTGGCTCTGACATGGATATGGCAAGTTCTTGGGGGAAGGGGGGTGAGGCGGGAGTGCTACAATCTGCAAATTCATTGGTGTGGAAACTCCTGTGTTAATCATCAACTTCATAATTTATAAATTTAGTTATCTGGGGGCAACTAGAGGTGAGGAGATCTGACCCAGGACCCAGTTCACAGTACTCCAATGTGTCAAAATAAGAATTTGAAGCTAGGTTTTCCAGCCTCCAGGATTCACTATCCATAAAATTATCTTCTTAAGATAACTAATATGGATAAACCATTCAACAAATAGCTTTGAAAAGTAGATTTCATATTCATATTCAGGAAATTACCCAGATTTTTAAAAACATTAGTTTCTTCTCATTGTATACAAATAATCTTGGAATTAAAAAAGTAACAGTTTCTTTTCCCCTTCCCGGGCTGTCTAAATAAGCTTTCCAACTCAACATTCCAGCAATATCTACTATGTTCATCTGCGAAGCAAAAGAGTTTTAAAATCTTTTATACAGAAATTCACATCTCAAATTTAAATATATAGGTATGGGTCTTGGATTTCTAGCTTGTTAAAAGTTGGAAGGTACTTTAAGAATTCTTTTAATCTAGCTCAACTTTATTCAAACAAAATGATCAGGAATAACACGTTTTACTTAATTATATCAATTCTTTATACGTTTATATCCATCATTTAGTATGGCATTTACACATACTATCTTGGATTCATAGTTGTTATATGTTTCTCATTTCTGGGAATATAAAACTGCTAGAGGACGGGTCCAAAGCAATAATATTTAGGTAGCATTTTATGACAGTCAAGTAGATACTGTGTATATTCCCATCCTCGATTTACACAAGGGGTTTAGTTACAGTCCCGATCCAATCTGTCCCAAGCTCTTTCCACTAAATTACACAGCCTATGGAGATTGGGTTTAGCCCAAAGCCCATTGGATTAGGAGTCTGATGAGTAGGGTTCTAGGCCGTCCTGCCACTTGCTATGTGACCCTGGTCAAATTAGACTCTATAGCTTGTTTCCTCATTTATAAAATGGGAACACTTGCCTTGACTATTTCTGTGAAGATCAACTGAGGACGCCTGTGAAAGTATACGGTAACTGCCCAATAGTTCAAGAATGTAAGGTAATAATATCAGCTGATTAAAATAATTATATGTTTGTTGAAGAAAAATATCTAAAATAGGGGGCTTGTGGCTTACCACATAATATGACATAAATTAATTTTTTTTAAAACTTCAAAGCCTTCTCCCAAATTGGGGGTGGATGACAGGAAGCTAACAACAGTAGAGATAATAGGTTGAACTCGTTTAATGAGGAACCTAAGGCAGGATTCCCTGCCCCCCTCCTCCCCACAGGTGATTCATGAAAAGGTTAAGCCCTTTCAGACTCACTAAATGGGGGCAGGAGTGGCGAGATGGAGGAGGGGAACAGCTGCTCTTCCTAGGTCTTCAGGTCAAAGCCTGAGAATTCCTAGCAAGGTCTGGGCGGCCTGACAAATATACAAAGTTGCCTTCTGCCGTGGGATACTTGGCGAGATCCAAGGGCTTGGGTGACAGTTTGCCCCACTACGGAGTCCTCCGGGTTCTGGCAGATGCAGCCCTGGGTACCGCCGATGTGGCTTCAGGAAGCTTACAGTAAACAAAGTCCTCAGCTAGGCGTCCCTTTCTAAGGGAGCTGCACGGCTACTGAGGGAGAGAAATCCCAAGAAGCCGCAGCTTTCCCAGGTAAAGGGTTGGGGAAAGGGAGGAGGGAAGAAGGAAGACTCCCTCGGGGGCGGGGAGCTCACCTCTCGGCTCAGGGTCCTTTGCCCACTCATGTGGAGCGGCACGTGTGTGTGCGTGTGTGGAGGGTCCTTGGCTCAAGGAGCGCTTGCCCTTCCCCTTCCTCAGGGTTTGGGGCCCTCTCCCAGCACTGATGCTGTCTCGGGTGACAGACCGCGGGACCCTGGAGACCCTCGGAGTCACGGCCTGGCTTTCCTTTCCAGATTTCAGAAGAGACCGACCGCCGGGGGCGGGGTTATGGGAACAAGCTGCCTCATCCCACCTCCCATTCCATACGAACGACTGACCCTCCGCAGGACCGACTTAAATCGGCTGCTCCCTCCCTCTTACCTGCCTCGGGCTTCACCCCCCGGGACGCGCCTCCGTTTTGGCTCGCGCCAAGCCTTCCCCTTCCCTCCCTCCCCCCCAGCCAGCAGTTAAGGTAGCACCGGCTGCCCGTAAAGCGAGGGCAGCCGTCGCAAACCCAGCTCTGTCTTCCTTTCTACCCGTTCTACCTTTGCGACATCGTGCTTGGAGGGAGAAAGTCAGGCGTCATTAAGAGTTGTAGTAACGGAGCAAAAAAAAAAAAAAAAAAAAAAAAAAAAGGGGGAGGGGGGCGGGGGAAATGGAGGCGAAGAGTGTCCCACGCAAGCGCGCCCTTCAGAGAGGGAGAGAGGGATAGGGCGTGTTGGGGGAGTCTAGGGGACTGACGAAAAGGGGCGTGGGAAGGGTGCGCGTGCCTGTCGCGGAGCCCCAGAGGGAGGGGCCCGAGGAGAAGGGGCGCGCGTGCGCGCGGTGACCGGCTAGCGAGGAGGCGGGGGCGCGGACTGAGCCGAGAGTGGGGGACCGCGTAGAGAAGGCAGCGGGGCGGTTGCCGGCGCTGTTTTCGGGAAGCCGAGAAGCGGCAGCGGCGGCGGCAGAGGCGGGTGCTAGGGGTGCGGGGGAGCCTCGCGGCGGGGATGAGTCCGGCGCGGGTGGAGTCGGGCTGACAGGGCGGCGGACGCAGGGGATGAACGGCGGCGGCGGCGGCCAGACCCTCCTGCTTCATCCCTCCCAGAGCCCGAGAACCGCCGCCTCGGCCCGGCCCGGGGTCTCTCAGCAGAGGCCTCGTCCGCCCCGGGCTGGGGGCTCCAGCTGAAGAGACGGCGGTGGCGGACCCTGTGACGACTCGGAGGTAAGAGCTGCGGAGGGGCCACCCTGCCCACGTCTTCTCCTCTCCCGCGGCGGGGCTGCTCGGCCCGCGCCCCGCCCCGGCGGCGAGCCGCCCCCGCCCGGCCCCAGCCGGCCGTAGAGACCGTTGGTCCGGCCTCGGAAGTCGCGGGGGCTCCGGGAGGGGGCGTGTCTGGGCCGCGCGAGGAGGCCGAGGCAGGCTTGCGCCGGACGGCCCCAAGCTGCGGCCGGGGAGGGGGCTGCAGCTCGCTGGGCCGAGCTTGGGTGCGCCGGCCTCGCCCCCCGGGCGCGGGGCGGGCTCCTTCAAGGTCACCCGGCGGCCCCCGCCCCATCCTCTCTACTCCTCGGCGTGACACCTCGCGCCGGGTAGGAAGGCGCCTGTCCCTCACTCCCAGAAGACAGCCCCTGAGGTCACTTCGGAGCTGTGTCTCGGCACAGATTCACCTGCTGCAGGGAAGGGTTTGCAGCAGAACTGCCTGGGCACGTGGAGCATGGTCTAGTTATCGATCTCTTTATTATTTATTAACCGGAGTCCTGATGAGAGGGATGCCACAGCTTTCCTACGGGCTCTTTGGTATCGCTTTTGGATGTTCTGGAAAATGAGCTCGGTAGCTGTGTCCAGGTCCCAAATGTTTCAAGTCAAAATAGTCATCTCGGGGCCGCTGCTGCTCCTTGGTACTGTCAGGTTTTCTCAGAAGAGCAAGTGCAAAGTGCTGCACTGATGTCATTAGTAACAAATCTGGCCGCTGGTAAAGCCATTCCACTCCAGAAAGTGCTCTCTTTGCTCTAGCTGTGTTAATTACGAGTTTGAACTTAGAAGAAGCTAATGCATTCAATCAGATCCAATGGTCCAGTTTAGAATTTACCTTTCAAGATAGGTCTCTTGGAAGCAAAAATTCATTCATCTAAGAGAATTTTATCATAAGTATCATGTACCATAAAGGGAAAAAAAAAGACTTTCCTCTTGTTTCCTCTGTATTATATAGTTAGCAGAGTAAAATAGCATGGTTTTATTCTAAGTTTATCGACAGTTAAGTGTTTGCTTTTTTTTTCCACTAGTGGTTGTATCATGAAAAAATTTTCCTGATGTTTGTTATAGTTTAGAGACTCAAGAATATGATGTAATTTAGAGAGAATTCAAAATTAATCACCGAATTGCCATAACACCAACCAATGTGACAGTTGTACTGGGGGACATAAGGCATCTTTTTTAGCCTTAATTCTGTTCCATTCTCCATTTGGTATAGAATTAGTATTTTAGCAATAACATTAAAACAAGCATGTTCTGCTTTCTTGATGTCTTTCCCTGTGAAACAAGATTAGCTTTTAAAATAAATTAAGCATTTCTAGCTGGAATTATAGACTAACTTAGTTTTCAATCATAATGTCAGGTGGAAAAAAATCTGCTGTTGCTCTCATCTTTCTAGAATTTTTTCTCGGGGGGAAGAGAAAAATTCCAGTGCTGCTTGGTATGAAGTGAAAATAAATTTTTAAAATTGTCATTTAAAAATTTTAAAATATTGTTTAAATTATGCTTTCTTTTATAGTATCTTGCTACCATTATCTTTGCTATTTAGTTATGGATAATGCTTTATTTTCTCTTTAGAATATTTGGTAGTCATCTGGGTTTTGTAGATTATAGATTGTGGCCAAAAAAAAGGTAATTTTGGCAGTTTGGCATTTTTACATATTTTGTACAGCTGTGATTTTTGTGTAATCTTTTTATTGGCATTAGATTGAATTTTGATGTCATCAATGAAATGCATGAATAAATAAAAACTTTATTGACCACATAATAAGATTGAGAGATAAGGGTTATACTGCCTTGGATTCCAAAGATATCCTTACTCCTTCAAGATAAGGAAGAAGGCCTCCTAGTCAATTGAATGGATCCTTTTTGTAAAACTTACTTGAAAGGCAGGGACAAGATAGGTAGGTGTGGCTAGATAGTGATCTGCAATTTGGAGGAATGTCCACATCACTATTATAGAGGGATCTACTCTTCTCCCTCCCCTAGTCCTTACTCTGTCTCTGTCTCTCTCCACACAACACACATACACACATAAATATAAAGATCATTTTAGAAAAGATGTTCTGAAAACTTGCCAATATTTTTTTAAGTTTTATTTTATTTAATAATAACTTTGTATTGACAGAATCCATGCCAGGGTAATTTTTTACATTATCCCTTGCACTCGCTTATGTTTCGATTTTTCCCCTCCTTCCCTTCACCCCCCCCTCCCCCCAAGATGGCAAGCAGTCCTATATATGTTAAATATGTTGCAGTATATCCTAGATACAATACATATTTGCAGAACAGAACAAAACTTGCCAATATTGAATGAAATTAATTATTAAAATCAAAGATAAGACTTTTTAATTTGAAAAAATAGCAATTGATATTTTATATTTTTGTTCATGATCTTGTACTAGTTATTAAGGAATTCTAGGCTAATAATAGAATGATTTCTTTCCTGTCCTCCTCCTTCTCCCATCTAATATCTTTTATATGACAGTGCTTTTCTTCCTATTAGAAGAATGTTGATGTACTCATTGAAAGCTTGGAATATATGGATTTGTAAGGATCTTGGCAGTTTGCTTCCTTGACCACAACTTCTTTTATAAAGTTGGACCCATATTCAGAGAGGGAGAGGGAGAAGGAGGGAAAAGGAGACTGTAGTAGATCTTTACTCTGCTATATTTGCTTCTTTCTTTAGGTTAAGGATCATGCATCATAGTAGAAAGTATTAACTAGTAAGTTGCATTTTGAAGTACTTTACAACCTTACAACATATTTATACATTTTGACTGATGAATAATAACAAAATAAATTGCACTGGTATTATTTAATTCTTGATGAAGAAGAATGATTATCTGGGTCTTTTATATTCTTTTTAAGTGAAGGATCTGGTAGAAATTAGTAATACAAAATCTGCCCATACCATTTTTCTTCCTTTTAGAATCTGTTCAATTGCTAATAGTCTATTTGAGAAGAATCTCATAAATTTTAAAGAAAAACTCATTGCCCTTTAAAATGAAAAGATTATTTTTATAATCCTAAAAATACTACTTTAATGTTGTCCTTTTATTTGTAGAATACTAATTTCTGAGGAGTTAAATAGAAGGAAGGACATTTGGTGAACCGAGCACTCTGGAGTCTGTGACTTGAGTTGGAATTTATTCTTTCACTATCTTTGTTGGATCATAGATTTAGAACTGACAAGGATTATTTAAACTCTGAGCCTCAATTTCCTTATCTTCATGGGTTTAAGTCTGGCCTGAAACACTAGGTGTATGATGTGACCTTTAGTCACTTAACCCTGTTTGCCTCAGTTTCCTCATCTGTGAAAAGAGCCTAAAGAAGGTTTAGTGGCAAACCACTCTAGGTGTGACAGAAATATCGATGTCACCACCACTACGTAGTGGGAAGGGAAGAGTTGTGAAGGTTGTAAGAAGCAGCATGAAGTTCATTAGGTCCTTCAAAGTTTTGACGCATTCTTATTAGAAAACCCTTGGGTGAGCCCGATAAGCTCTCTTTTAGCCCCAAGGAAATCTTAGACCAAATTGCACAGTTGTTGATCTTCATTGATAGAGGGAGTTTTTACATATTTTTACTTGAGATCACGCATGTGGATCAAAGGAAAAAAAGGACAATATTTAATCATCTATTTGAAGGAAGAGATAGATAAATATTACATTTAACATGTGCACTATTTTAAGTACTTCTGTGGGCAAATATTTGCTATTTTCATTTTCTAGGTAGGAAAAAAATTCAGGGAGATATTGAAGGACTTTTCCCTCTTTAAATGAAAAAAGAAAAACCAGGTTTTCATATATTGGATCTTATTTAAATCATAACATACCTTTATGTTGTGTTATTACCTTATGTAATCGGTATATAGTAATAGTTAAGGAATAAAAAGTCACAACAACATAATGGGTTGAAAATGAAAACCTCTGTTTAAAACAAACTAATTCATACAGTTAAACATATTTCCTAGGAAGAAGAGAATTTTTCTTTTTTAGGTGCCAGTCTTTGACCTAATGATAACAAATTGAATGACATTTGATATCAGAAAGTCAGTTGCAGAGTTCTGTGGCACCTGTTTATGATTTTTGCTTTTGATGGTGACATTTTGAGTGAAATACTATAGAATTTTGTAAATGTAGTAAAAGAATGGATTTTGGACTTAAATCACTTTAAAAATATAACTTAAGCATTTTCAATAGAATAATTTAGTCATTTTGAACTACAGAAAAGGAATTCAAATATATTCCTTTAATTTCTCCCTTTTATTAACAAAAAGCTGTAGTACTTTACATTCTACTTCTGTTTAACCCATATACTCCAAATATGATTATTTTGCACTACAAGTTTGTTTTATATAATTACATATTTGTTGTATGGAATGACTTGTCAATTTCTTTAAAATGTAATTTATGTTAATAACTTTCTCTCCTCTCACTTTCTTGTTAACCCTTTATAATCCAGCTTCAGACCCTATTATTCCACTGAAATTGCTCTCTCCAAAGTTATTAATGATCTCTTGACTGCCTAGTCAAATGACCTTTTCTCAGTTCTCAGTCTCTTTGACCTCTCTTCAATCTGATACTCAGCAGAATCATAGTCTCCTCCTTGACTTACTCTTTTCTTTCTAGGTTTTCAGAACCCAGAGAGTTCTCCTTTCTGTTTTTCTTCCTCACTATCTGACTGTTCCACCTCCTTTGCAGAATCCTCTTGAGATTCCATCTCATCTGCAGGTGTGCCCCAGGGTTCTGTCCTGGGCCCTCTTTTTCTGTATTATTTCACTTGGTGATTATCATCTATATGTTGGTGAATTTCAAATCTTTATGATCTGGCTCAAACTCTGCTGACCCTCCAATTTCAAATCTCCAACTACTTTTCAGATATCTCTACCTGGATGTCTAAAATGGCACTAATGCTCTTTCCTCCTACATCCTCCTCATCTTTTTATTTTCCTCATTACTGTAGAGAGCAACATCATCCTCCCAGTACACAGGCTCCCAACTTAGGAGTCATTTTGGATTCCTCAGTCTCTCTTACCCCCTTCAAAGGCATTCCCAAGCCTTGTTGATTGCACCTTTTCAACATCTCTCCAAGATGCCCTATTTCTCCATTTGACACTGCCACCACTTTAGAGCTTAGTTTAATTGATGAGTGTAATCAGCAGTTTTAAGGTTTTGTTATGTACTTTGAAATGTGTGATTACTTTTTTTGTATTTAATTTTTTCTGCCTACAGATACAATAGCATTGTATCATATTTTTTTTGAATGGCAGGAAAAATGTTACATACGAATAAATTTGCTGACAAAAGCACTTTTTGAATGAGATATAGTATGGCAGAAGAACCTAAGTTCAAGTCCCACCTGCTTCTGATACTGTCTTTGGGACTCTGGAAAAGTCACTTAACCTCTTAGGGTTCTAGGCAATTTTCTCACACTCTCATCTAGCTCAGGAAGTGCTATTGGTAAGTTGGATTTTCTCATCTAGGTATTCCTTATAATAAAAATCCATGTCCAGTGCTTATCCTTCAGGTTTTGGATGCTTAGAAAAGGTAGAGTTCTTAATCATCTAAAGCACTTTAAAGAAAATGTTTTGCCTCTAGGTCTTAAATGTGAATTATGATTCCAGCATATTTTGGCAGTGGGGTCATCCAACGGGCAGCTGCAGAGCAATGTTACATGTACAGCGAAAAACCCAGCTTGCTGTTTTGAGTCACAGACAGCTGGTTTTCTGAAATGCTTCTCTTTTATTACAAATGTAATGATCTTTGGTTGTGTTTTTCTTTTAAGATTATCTTTTTTCTAAAGATGTTGACAACCCTATATCTCAAGAAATGAAACATGTCATCTATGATTCCTAACCTAATTGGTTGCTAGGTTGCCTTTTAAACTAAAATTTTCTCTTCCATGTCCCTGCTTCCTGGTTTCTCTAACTTTTTTCAAGCCTCTGATAAAATATGGCTTATAAAAATCCTATTCTCCCTTCTTAATATTGGTGCTTTGTATGATTACCTTTAGTTTATTCTATTATCTTGTTTGTATGTAGTCTCCTACTCCACTAGAATTAGACTGGGAATTTGAAGACAGAGGCTGTTTTTGCCTTTTTTGGTATCCACAGTATATAATACCTGTCCTGTTATAGTAGATACTCAATACATGCATGTTGACTTGACTAAGCCATTTATTTTGAATAGTATGGCAGCATAAAGTTGCAAATGAAAAGTCCAGACCAGTAAGCTCTGGATCAGCTAACCTGAATTTAATCTTGGCAAATAAGTCATCTGACTTCTCAATTTTCGCATCTGTAAATTAAAGATAATAGTATTTTTAATGCCTATAGTCACTGCATAGGGTAGGAAAATGTCTCAGACCTTAAAAGTTCTATAGAAATGGAGATCGAGACAAAAATATACATTGGATGAATTCTGGGATAAGTAAAAATTTGCTTCCAAATGGAAGTAAATTGTAAGTTATGAAGTGTTTCAATTGTGTTCTTTTCTCATTGTAAAAAGTTTCAAAACATACTTTTCTTATGTGTATCTCCAGGTCAAAAATATAAAAAGCTTTGAATTCTTTCTGTTGTTGAGACCTTGGTACATTTTGTTATTTGATCTAATTGTTCTATTTTGACATGTGGTATGTCAAATCTTATGTCAAATTTTCTAACTACATACTTATGTGAATCATTCATTCATTGACAAGTTGTATTTTCAAATTATTTAAGATTTACTTTCATCCATCAATTATAATTCTAGATTAAATTGGATTTGCTTACAATTTCTTACAAATACTTGAGCATGCCTTCATGAATGAAAATGAGCACACTGCTTGAATTTTATTTTATGCTATTTAAATTTTTACTTCTTAAAACTTTATTGACTTTGCTAGTTTTTAATGTTAATGTCAATTTAAATTCTTTGGATAATTTTTTCCCCTCTCTACTGCTTTCCCCCAGTTTGATCTTTGTCACAAACTCCAGTTACTTCATTTTAAAAGTTCACCTATATTTATGGATGCATTTTTAAAAAGAAATTTCAGTTTTTAGTCATATGTAGCTTATTGTATTTACTATGTTTTTGTTGGTTTGCCTTATTGGACACAACTTTTTCGTAAAAGCTTGTTGGCCCCTTTTAATCACTGAAGGATGCATTCTAGTAACCAGTAAGAAATGTAAACTTAAAGCCCACAACTTGTCATTAAGCAGTAATATTTACCATATTAAGTAAACACTATCCTGTTGTTTAAGCTATAGAGTTTTACATTTGCTGTCTCAGCATGGTTCATGGGTGGGAGTAGGACAGAGGAAACCCTGATTGAGAGCTGGGCCAAGCCAGGAAGTTTGGAACATGATGGCTAACAAAAAGTCACAACAGAGGTGCATATGTGTTAGTGTTGACACAGAAATATTAGTATACTTTTTTTTTTTTTAAAGTATTCTTAATTCTAAGGGCAAATCAGAAGTTAGAATTGGGATTTCTGGCAAGACTGAATGGAATGTTGAATAAAAGTAAACAGTTATGGTTTGATGGCCGGAGGTCCAGTTTGTGGTAGGAAGAGACCTGTGGGTGGAAGTCTTGGTTGTCTTCTGCTTTAGTTGAACAGCAAGGTGTGTGCTGCAGACTTCTGTGGCTACTACCATAAAAACAGAAACTTAGGTATTAGGTTGTGTTGGAACTCCTCAAGTTATAGTAATATAGTGTAATATCAAGGCTAGCTTTCTGGAGGTCTTCTGGAAGGGCCTTGGTCTCAGCATGATAGACACCACGAGAATGGACAAGAATAGAGTCCAAAGTCTTTATTGTCTCTTACACAGTCTGTGTCTGTCATAGTCTGACCCAGTCTCATCTAGTAGTCTGCCAGTCTCAACCAATCCCCCCCCCTCCACTTTTTCCCCATTAAATACCCTATTACAATTACATTATTACAGTATACTGAGTATGTGTGAACTAGAGAACCATTACATCACCATACTAAGTACTAAGTATAAATGTGAACTAGAGAACCATTATCTCATCAATTCCACTGAGTTAATACCTTGTTTCAAGTATCCTTCTCCAGAGTTCCTGCTCTCTACAATATAGCTCACATTTATTTGCTTAACCTCTTGCTTTGTGATTTTCTCTTTTTTGAGATGAGCATCTTTTGAGATGCTTTTCTCATAATCTTATACAGTATCATTAATAATTTTGTACAAATATCATTCCCATTCTATATGAGAATAAATTGAGTCTCAGAGGTGAAGGGACTTGGCACTTTTGTCCCATGATTAGTAAATGTCAATCAAGGACTTATTCTACTTTACTGCCATGACCTCTCTGGATTCCACTTTTTAAAGGCATAGGGCAAAGGTAATTTCCCTGGTCTGGAATATCTTCCTACACATAATTGGATTGCTGAAATCTTGTCCTGTGTAAATTCCATCTTTCTTTGCTGTCATTTTCTCCCCAATACCTCCCATCTCTTTCCTAGGAACTTTTCATACACCCTCCTTTCTTGTTTATAGATGCTGTTCTGGGGGTCATAGCTCAGAGCTCCGTTTTTCTCTCCTGCTTGCCAGTGATTAGAGTAGAATTGTTTCTTTTTTGCCTTTGTATTCTCCAATGAGAATTCAAAGTCCCTGGTAAATAATAGGCACTTACATAGTGCTAATTAATTGATTGCTTATCTGTTTTCTTTCACTGATGTACTTAACACATTTTTTAGTTAGTACTAAATAGTAAAAATTGTTGATGATTACCGCTTTATAATATATCATTTGAGCTCTGAAAGTGTTATTTATCATTTCTTTCTCTCCTCTCCCTCCTCCCCCCCATTCCTTGAGATTCCAATTTCTTCAGGTGAATTTTATTGTTTTATTATTTTGTCTGCTTCTGTAAAACAACTCCTTTACAGTTTGGTGTAACACAGATTTCATAAATAAGATTAGATGATATTACCAGAGGCAGTGTAGTGTGATAAATATCACTGGGATTTGGAATCAGAAAGATCTGGGTTTAAATTCCAAGTCTGATGCAGAATTAGGGGTGGGATTCTGGGAAGGTTACTCTGTACTTAGGGCCTCATTTTTCTCATTGTGAAATGAAGGGGTTGGATATGATATCTCTAAGGTCCCTTTTCATTCTAAATCTATGAACTTGTGATCATTTTTATGTTTTTAATAGCCCAAACCTGAAGGGTAATTATGCCTCCAATTCTTTGTCGTTTGTTAAAAGAGTATTTTGTATTTTATGAAATTGACCCCTAGATATTTTATGCACTTAGTCATTTTGAATGTTTTTCCCCTTTCTGGTATTTTTCTTGTATTATCTTGTTTTATAGGAATCCTGGTTATTTTTTATTTGTTTTGCACTGCTACTTTTCCAAAAGTAACAGTTGTTTCAGTTGATTTTTTTTTGCTGATTCTCCAAAAGTTTCTAAACATCATGCTATCTGCAAATAGAGTAATTTTGTGTCTTGCAATTTTTTATATTTTTGTTTTTCTTTGCTTATAGTTATTACTAGGATTTCTAGAAGAGTTGCCAAGCAATATTGGAGAAAGGAGACATTCTTGATTTACTATTATATTTATTTGGGAAATTTTAAAAAGTATTTTCTCATTGCATATCATACTAGCAGTTGCTTTCAAATGCATACTTTTATAAAAATCTTATTAAAAATGGCCATGCTGTCTATCTTTGCTTTGTATTTTCAGAACAAGTTAATGGTATACTTTATCAGATTTTTTTGCAACAGTTAATATAACCAATATGATTTGTAATGATTAAGAATATTATCAATTATATAATTTTTTTGTGCTTCACTCTATTTCATGCCCTGCTGTTGCTATTTCAGCCTCCAAAATTGGGTGGCCATAGGCAACAACTGGATGGAATTAAACTTTTTGGCTCTGCCTTCCTGGACCACATATCCTCATCCTCCTTTTTTCTTCTACTCTGCCGTTTTTTCCACCTTGATGGTTTTCACATGTCTTCTCTCCCCCCTCATCTATTTCTCTTCTTTTTGCTCTAACAATTGCAAGCAAAGGAATTCTATTAATGTCTTTGGAAGACCTGGTGACATTTGACTACCTTATTGTGCTCACCATCTTTGTAACTTCCCCTATTTTGGCTCCCTTTGCTGGCAGCTCCTCTCAGGGCAGTGTTACCTCCCCCATTAGAATGTAAATTCCTTTCTTTAATGAACTAATGCAGAGTGAAGAAAAAAGATCTAGGAGAACAGTTTATACAATGATAACACGAAAAACAACTTTGAAAGAATATAGAACACTGATCAGTGCAATGACAAATCAGAAAAATCAAGATCAAACATACTATTCACCTGATAGAGATGAAACTTTTAAATGCAAATGAGATATGCATTTTCAGACTTGGCTTATGGGGGAAATAAATGCATTGTCCTAAATCAATCCACTTTATTTATTTTTTATAGCTTTTTATTTACAAGATATATGCATGGGTAATTTTTCAGCATTGACAATTGTAAAACCTTTTGTTTCAATTTTTCCCCTCCCCTAAATCCACTTTAAAAAGAAATTGTTCATTTGGGAGAAGGAAGAAAAGGAAGGATAAATTAATTTTTTAAATTGTTACTTGAAAAATAAAAATACAAAAAGAATGTAAACTTTTTGAGGGAAGGAATAGTTTTTTTTCTGTTCCTTCCTTTTTTTATTTTCTTGTATATTTCTGTTGCTTAGTATATTGCTTGGCACATAGTAAATACTTAAGTTTTTTTTTTTTTTTTCTTTTTTAATTCATCATGTCAATCCATTCCTTTATTATCTCTGGTATAAATCTGTTTTTGTTATAATGAATTATTTTGAAATATTGTTCTAATCTTTTTACTAAATTAAAAAAAAATTACATAAAGGGGCAGCTAGTTAATGCAGTGGGTAAAGCACCAGCCCTGAACTCAAGAGGACCTGAGTTCAAATGTGGCCTCAGATACTTAACACTTTCTACCTGTGACTCTGGGCAAATGGCTTAACCCCAATTGCCTCAGGAAAAAAAAGAAAGAAAGGAAGGAAGAAAATTTTACATAAGTAATTATTAGTGATGGTGGTTTATATATGTATATATTTCTTTGATTTTTCTCCTTTTGTAAGAATATTGTCATTCTCCCAGTCAGTCCAGTTCATAACATTGTCATTCTTTCAATCTCACTTTCCCCCTCTCTCCTATATCTGTTTGATTTTCAGATCTTATTGGTCTTACCTCTTCTCCATCTTTTAACATTTGTACCTTCTGTCCAATCACAAAGCCACTACTCTACTCCATTTTAGGGCCTCTGCTGCATAGTTACAATGGCCTCTTAGTTGACCTTGCTCTATGGTTTTCCTTCTGCAATCCATCCTCCACATGACTACCAAATCAGTAATCCTTATTCATAGGTTTGACCATGTCACTTTCCTGCTGAAGAAGATTCAGTGATTATTCTATTAGTCATTTAAAACTTTTGAGGTTTTAAGCTACATTACATATTCTTCTTTTAATCAATCCTTTTTTTTTTTTAAACCATACTGTCCTCCTTGTTCTCAATATATGACATTGCATTTTTTTACCTTAATTCATCATACTTTGAATATATTCTCTATCTCTGCCTCTTAAAATTAACTATTTTTACGCCTCAGTTCATGTCCCATATCCTTAAAAAGATCTTTTCCACTTTTATACCAATTAATGATATTCTATTCACTTCCATAGTTTTGTATTTATTTGTGTATGTAGTGTATTTACTTATCTTTAAACATGTTGTTTTTATCCTTTCAATGTAAACGTCTTAATAGCATGGAAGAACTACTTTACATTTTGCTTTTCAATCTTCTGTTCTTAGCTTAGGGTCTAGTACATGGTAAACACCATAATAATTGCTTATTGATTGATGGAAAACACATACTATGTGTTTCTCAACTATAATACTATAGCAGATGTTATTTATGTTGACATTTTTTCCCCTTGTATTAGAATTAGATTTTTGTACTTACTTTATTTCTCAGGATAGTGCCTTTTCACAATAGGCTTCCAATAAATGTATGCTGAGTGATTGAATAGTAAATTTTTTCTTTCTTTTCTCATAAGATTGAGAAAATTTTGTTTAGATTTTGACTTTTTTTTTTTTTTTTTGCTCTGGATCTTCAACTTGGTTGATTAATTAATATTTATTTAAGTGCCTCCACTTAGAGGTATTAATGTTCCTACTTTTCTCACCATTCTTAATGTTCACCTCAAGCCTTCTTGGCTGGAATGTAATCTTTAAAAAAAAAAAAAAAAAAAAAAAAAACTTCTATTTCTACCTGTTTGTCAAAGCCTATTCTCACCTGTTCCACACAACTTTCCATATTTGCTACACTGATGACTTCCTTTCTTGATCTCTTATTGTACTTTGTGCTACTTGCACAGTTATAATATGATCATAGACTTCTCTCTTTCTCCAGTTTGAGTTATACTTCATTTTTAAAGATACAAGCCAGCCTTGTACATGGCCATATTATCCCATATTAGTCCCTGAAAGCTTTAATGTATTGTCCTGATGGTATAAAATAAAGTTCAGTTTGAAGGCCATTGTGTACTGTTGTAGTTTACTTCATTCATTTGTCCAGGAATTAAATAGTACAATAAATATTGTCATCAATATAATAATGAATTTATATGCAGGTAACACAGCAGAATCAGATAAATAATAGAAGCCATCCTATGACGGGGATTCCAGTCTTCCATTAAAATAGTGGTTATCAAAGTGTGATCTGAAGACCTCCAGGATTCTCAAGCTCTTTCAAAGACTTCAGAAGGTCAAAACTTTTTTCATAATAAAAGATGTTTTTTACCTAATAAAGTACTTCTCCCTTTTTCCAGCTATGCATTTGGGTAAGGCAAGATTTTTTTCCTCATTTGTTGTTCAGTTGTTGCACTTGTGTCAGATTTTTCATGACCGTATTTGGGATTTTCTTGCAAAGATACTGAAGTGGTTTGCCATTTTCTTCTCCAGTTCATTTTACAGATGCGGAAATTGAGACACAGTGTTAAATAAATGACTTAGTCACACAGCCGAGGGCAGTGAGAATCCAGCTGTCTTCACTTAAGTCAGACATTAAGGAGATTTGCAAAAATAGGAAAAATGATGCCTTTCACTAAATTTTTATTATTTTGCAAAATTTAATTATTTTTCATAAACATTTGTTGTTATAACATAATAAATTTTTTATTTTAAAATATTAAATTAATATAAAATTTTCTCTATTTTGATATCTAATAAATTATAAAACCCACATAAAAGCTTGAGGACTGCTCTGTAGTACAAAACAAAAAGTTTAAATGTAAAAGTCAGCATTGACTTTCAGATGAAAAAGAAACATATAAATTTTAAAAGGTGAGTACAGAAAAATATTGATGAATTAATATATTGAGCATCCAAAGGAGTTGTTAAGGCTATGTGATATCTAATATATGCTAACTCTTTATGAATCATCTTTTTTGGAGATTAAAACCCCCTTTTTGCACAAAATCCTACTCTTCTTGAATCCTGCTCAGAACATTCAAATAATGTTTTTTTTTTTTTTTTTAAAAAGAGCCATCTAAGATGACAAGAAAAGATAATGACGAATGTTGGAGGGAATGTGAGAAAACTGGGACACTAATACAGTGTTGGTGGAGTTGTGAACTGATTCAAACTTTCTGGAGATCAATTTGGAATTAATCCCCAAAGAATTATCAAACTGCATATTCTTAGACTCATCATCTGTGTTTCTACTGCTTATACCAAAGAGATCTTAAAGGAGGGAAAGGGACCCACATGTGCAAAAAATGTTTGTGGCAGCCCTATTTGTAGTGGCAAGAAACTGGAAACTGAATGGATGCTCATCAATTGGAGAATGGCTGAATAAATTATGGTATATGAATGTTATAGAATATTATTGTTCTGTAAGAAATGATCAGCTGGATGATTTCAGAGAGGCCTGGAGAGACTTACATGAATTCATGCTAAATAAAATGAGCAGAACCAGATCATCATTGTACATGGCATCAGCAAGATTATATGATGATCAGTTCTCATGGATGTGGCTCTTTCCAACAATGAGATGATTCAGGTCAGTTCCAATGATCTTGTGATGAAGAGAACCATTTACATGCAGAGAGAGAGGATTGTGGGAACTGAGTGTGGATCACAAAGTAGCATTTTCTTCGCTCTTTGTGGTGGTTTGCTTGCATTTTTTTTTCTTTTTTTCTTTTTTTTTTTTTTTTTACTGTTTGATTTGATTTTTCTTATGCAGTAAGATAATTGTATAAATATGTATGCATATATGGGATTCAGCATATATTTCTTTTTTTTTTTTCAATTTTATTTAATAATTACTTTATATTGACAGAATCCATGCCAGGGTAATTTTTTTTACAACATTATCCCTTGCACTCGTTTCTGTTACGATTTTTCCCCTCCCTCCCTTCACCCCCTCCCCTAGATGGCAAGCAGTTTTATATATGTTAGATATGTTGCAGTATATCCTAGATACAATATATGTTTGCAGAACCGAACAGTTCTCTTGTTGCACAGGGAGAATTGGATTCAGAAGGTAAAAATAACCTGGGAAGAAAAACAAAAATGCAGATAGTTCACATTTGTTTCCCAGTGTTCTTTGTTTGGGTGTAGCTGCTTCTGTCCATCATTTATCAATTGAAACTCAGTTAGGTCTCTTTGTCAAAGAGATCCACTTCCATCAGAATATATCCTCATACAGTATTGTTGTTGAGGTATACAATGATCTCCTGGTTCTGCTCATTTCACTTAGAATCAGTTCATGTAAGTCTTGCCAAGCCTCTCTGTATTCATCCTGCTGGTCATTTCTTACAGAACAATAATATTCCATAACATTCATATACCACAATTTACCCAGCCATTCTCTAATTGATGGGCTCAGCATATATTTCTACCATGTTTATATATATTGTGGGACAGCTAGGTGGTGCAGTGGATAGAATACCAGCCTTGAAGTCAGAAGAACCTGAGTCCAAATCTGGTCTCAGACACTTAACACGTCCTAGCTGTGTGACCCTGGGCAAGTCACTTAACCCCAATCACCTCAGCCAAAAAAAATCACAACAAAAAAACATCTGATCTTATAACTGCCATGCTGTTGCCTCTCTTATTCCTCCTTTTCTGTCTTCTCTAGTTCACAATTTTATGAAACTTCTTGCCCTTTCCATTCTCATCTACTGATGACTAAACAGCCCTGCACCTTGCTATTTAAAGACTATCATTTTGGGACTTAACAGGCCTTTTATCCAGCCCATAGCTACCTTTTATGTATTGTCTCCCCCAGTTGGAGTGTGCTTGACAACAAGTATTGACTCTTATTTTTCTAGTCAATAAACATTACATGCATACTATTGTGGTATAGGCACTGTATTAAAAACTGTGGTTTCAGAGAAAGACTAAAGAGACTTCTTATTCTCAAGGAATTTACAGTTTAATGGAGACAACATGTAAACAACTATGGTGAAAAAGGAAAGAGAGTTTACAGAATAAATTGTTAATTGACAGAAGAAAGGCAGTAGGATTAAAATCAAGATTGGGAAGGACTTCCTGAAGAATGATGGTATCAAGTCCAAATAGAAACTGATCTCTGCTACTCTTTATTGACTTAGAAAATGATAAATTAACATTATCTATGCTGTCTTTTTAATTTTTTGTTAAACATTACCTAATTACATTTTAATCTGGTTCAAGCTGCACTCAAGTTTTTACTGGTTTTGTGGAGCACAGATTTGATGCCTATGTTGTAGAGATAGTATTTAGCTAGGACTCAAAGGAATTCGGTGCTTAGCATATATAATAAGTGTTTAATAAATTTTTTTCATTCACTATTGATGTTTACAGAAACATGATTTAATTGCAGGGCAAAACGTGGGGCTCTTCATCTAATATAAATTTAAATCATTTAACCAGGGATTTATTAAATTCTTATGTACCAGGTACTGTGATAGGTGCTGGAAATGCAAAAACAACAACAAAAAAATTAACAGCTGCATTTCTCAAGGCTCTCAAATGTATAAGTATATGTAGAATAAATACAAAATAAATATAAAGTTGTAAGGAAGGAACCAGCAGTTGGCATTATCAGTAAAGGTTTTGTGTAAATGGTATAATATATGGTTGCAGTAAAGTTCATTAACAATGGTGGACATGAATTCATATTTTAAATTTTGATAATTTCAATTATTTTTGACTTGCTTGTCAGATCTCATATTATAATTTTTTTTGTATTGGAGTAGCTTGTCTTTGTAGGGGGGGTAGAAATGTCATGTCCATCTTTTTATTATTGTTTGTTTTTGCTTGGATTATTATTAATATTACTTTCAACCTTTCATTTGAAGTCCCATTTTTTTAAGGATTAGTTTGTTAAGAAAAATTAGCCACAAATCCATTTAACCAGATTTATTTATTTCAGTCTTCTTTTGAATGAATAATTGGGGGGGGGGGGAATGGGACGCTCAATCCTACCATGTTTTAGAATGCTTTCTCCTCTTAGAAGACCTTTTACAATATGATATGTGACAGTTGGAGTGAATGTACTAGTATTAGTTCTTGTATTAATATTAGTAAAACTTAATTTGTTATTTTAAAAAATAAAATAAAAGTTTTGATATTTTTCTTATATTCTAATGTGTTGTGCACCCTACTTTGGAGGCCATTGATTTGAGGGAAGGGTAAAAGAGGAAGGGATTGGATTCATGAGGTGTAAAGGAAATGATGGTACTCAATAAGAGCTTTGAATTTTATTTTCTTCATTTAAAAACATTATTCTGAGAAAAGAGGCCTTAATAGACTGAAGTCCATGATACCAAAAAAAAAAAAAAAAAAAAGATTTGGAACCCCTAAATTAGGTGATCTCCAAAGTTTATTTAAGCTCTTTGTGCCCATGAATTCTATGGATATTTTATTGACTTGTCTAAGAAAAGTCTCATCCCTTCCCATGCTCTAAAAATCAGTCTCATCTATTTGTCCTTGGTTTTTGTTCTTACTGTTTTTTTTTTTTTTCCTGTGTTGAACCTTATTATTAAGCACAGTATTCTCTGCCACTTCTCAGATACATTTTAAAAAATTTATTTTTTTCTGGATTGCTTGGCCTTCATTACAGCTTGTTGTTACAGAATTTATATAGTTTAAAATTTTCCCTCTCCTATATTTGTCCCATGTGATGTTAGGCATTCCAGGTTGATATTTCCTGTTTCTGGCAATTTTTTTTTTAACCGTATTTAATTGAGTAGTGAACCAGGTAGTGATCATGGTTTAATTTATTTGGTATCCATTCCAACAATAAATATTATTAATGTACCTTACACTTTCAAAATTTTGCTGAGCATTTCTTGGGTTTGAGTTTATTTTGAAAAAGATCCTTGTCCTTTATTATGAAAAAATGCTTGGCTACAATTTTCTCCTTTTTTTATATCCTGGTTGCTGTACCTAGTCTGTTGCCCAATATAATTTTATTCACATACTCATAAACTTGGGTTAAGTTGTTAGTCCATATTAACAGGCCTATCACTTTTATTCTAGTATATCTCAATGAACATCTCTTTCGTTCCTTGCTATGAAGTGGTTAATTCTGAAGTTATGTGGTAATCTCGAAAAACAATATGTGCCAGTTGCTGTGGCCAGTAGGGTGTGGTTCAGAAAGGACTTGCTTCTGATGTTATTCCTTGGGCTGAGCTAGAATGGGCTAATTATAGAGACAAACTCTTGGGAAGGAAAAGAACAGGGTCAATTAGAGTATTCAGCACTATTTCCTTTAAATTAGTAGTTGAGTTTAGTTAGATAAAAATAAAGAACTAGTGAATTTTAAAAGCAATAGCTTAAAATAGTATTAGAGGTTGTCAGATGTTGTTGTTGATCTAATGGATTTTCATTCTCTTTCCAATAGAATATGCTAAAATTACTTTAAAACTACCAAAAAAAACCCCACTTGGACACATAAGTTTATAATTATTTAGAAAAATCTTAAGTGACTGCATCTCTTTTGCACTTTTTAGTTTAATGGATTTGCTTAATGAGTATGGTCACATACATTCTCAAATATTGGCGACTAGAGATAAGTATTGGACCTATGATTTCATTGCCATAGGGAACTCTCTTAGGTGAGGAAACTCTCTAACCAATGCAGGCTGTCACCTTCTCTGTCATTTTTGAGATTTATGTAGAGCAGAGATAGAAAGAATGGTTATATCATAAAGTCACTGTTCATTGTTGGGGGGGGGGGCGCAAAAATATCTCAGCATATTCTTATCATTGCCTTAAGAAAAGCAGTGTACAGAGTCAAAGAAGTGTCAGTTTTGTAAAATAAAAGGTCTTTTTCTTGCCTGCTGTACTGAAACTTCCAAATGAGAGAGAAGACAAATTGAACAACTTTATAATCTTCATTAAGAAGGTATTTTGAAAAAAACTACTTTAGAACAATATGTACTATTTTATTCATTGCTAAGCTGTAAATGCTCTAAAAACAAATATTGTTAATATACCTTATATTTTAAAATTTTTGCCGAGCATTTCTTGGGTTGAAATTTATTTTTTAAAATATCCTTGTCCTTTATTGTAAAAAACCCTTGGATATAATTTTCTTTTTATATCCTGGTTGCTAAATCTAGCCTGTTGCCCAATTTAGTTTTATTCACATTCTCATATAACTTGTATAAGTTGTCAGTCCATAGGCATTCATACTTGTTTCCTCATTTTTGGTGATCTCATCAACTCCCATGGTTTTAATTATCTCTATGAAGATGACTCTCATATCTGTATATCTTAACTTAGTCTTTCTCCAGAGCTTCAGTTTTGCATCAACAACTGCTTGTTTGGCTTCTCACACTGGATGATCCTGTAGATAACTGAAACTCATCATGTCCACTACAGAGCTATTATCTTCACCCTAATCTCTTCTCCCTCCCTCAACCCAATCTCAGCTACAGGGTTTTCTTTTTGGTTAATGATAACCACTATCCTTCCAGTCCCTCAGTTTCTCAAACTGAGTCATCAGTGGATATGTCATCCTACATGTCTAGTCATTTTTTAAACCTTTTTGATTCTCCTACCACATTTCTTGCATCTTTGATCCCTTTTCTACTCACATGGTCACCATTCAGGTTCAGACTCATTGCTTTTTTCACCTGGGCTATTGCAGTGGAGTTTCCTTTTTTCATTCTACCATCTCTGCAGTGCCTATTCTTCACAGAATTGCCAAAATAGTCTTCTGAAAGTATACATCTGAATATATATATATCCCAGTTCAGGATTCTCCAGTGACACAAATTCCCAATTTGTCTTTTCATACTTCCTTATGTTATATCATAAAGTCACTTCCACTTCACATACATGCCTTTTGCACAAATTGTCTTCTGTCCCTACATTAGTCATACAGTGATCATTTATTCAGTGCTTGTTAGCCACTGTGCTGAGTACCTGGGCTGCAAATAAAATAAAAATATAGTCTCTGTCCTGAAGGAGTCTTTCCTCACTTGTTTCTTTGAATTCTTAGCTTCTTCACAGCTTCTTTGGAAATCTTTTCTGATTCACAGTCATTTGTGCTGAATTCCTTCTTATTTTATATGTTTTAATTTTTATATACATTGTATTCCCTAATAGAATGTAAGCTCTTTGTAGCCAGAATCTATTTGTCATTTTCTCTTTGAGCTAAGTACCTTCTTTATTTTATTGGGTGTCCTAAAAGTCTTAGTGAAGTTTTAAGTAACTTTGTAGTAGGTACTTAATAAATACTTGTTGAATTGAATTGATTGCACTTAATCTTTACAAGAGACATTTATTTATTTTAAAGACTTGTATCCCATCCTGTTTAATGTTAAGATTCCACATACAAAGAAAAGAACACTGGATTCAGGAAGACTTTAGTTTTTCAACCTCTTTTCACCACCTGGACAAATTACTTCATCTCTTAGTTTCCTTAAATGGGGAAAGTACAGAGTTGTACTTAATGATCCTTGTAGCTCAAATACTCTGATTTCTGTTGAACGTAGGCATTTGGAAACAAAGAAAACTTCCCCTTTTCCTGTTTCTTATAATGTTAGCCATCCTTGCCTCAAGGATGATGCCTAGTGAAATTTTGCTCAGACTGATCTGATGACTTATGAATATGATTTTTGTGGTGGCAGGTGATGTAATTAATGTGTGTGTGTGTGTGTGTGTGTGTGTGTGTGTGTGTGTGTGTGTATGTGTGTGTGTTAGTGTTAGACTGTTTTTATTTGGAGGTAGGCAGGGATGTTTCCCTAAGTACATTTAATAGAGCAATTAAGGGATTTTTGCTTTCCTTTCCTTCCCTATTACATCTTCCATTAGGCGATTTCAGGACAGCTGATCCTGTTCTATATCCACTGTACCTTGTAGTTGCTCCTCCAAATTGAGATTCTTTCTTGGGGCAACCACATAAAAGTTGTCTTTGAGCATAAGACTTTTATTAAGAGTAAGGGTGAGGGAAATAAGATTAAGAGAGAAAGAGAGACAGGCTTACTATTCCTTTGCTTATTTTTAGGACATAGTACCTAATGGTAGAACAATTGAATGACAGGAGCGGTGAGGAGTGATGGGTTCAATCCATCTCTTTTTTTTGTGGGAATAGTGGAAAAAATGTGTTTTTGACAGCCCTGAGGGGAATGACCAAGAAAGATAACTTCTGGCTAGTGATGTGTGAGTGACATTTTCCTTTTTTTTTTGTTTTTTGTTTTTGTTTTTTTTGTTCCAAGAGTCAGGACTTTACTATCCAGAAACCAATTCCCCATCATCCTGTTACTAGAGGTTAGTGCAGATTGTTGCTGCTAGGGAGGGCAAATTAGGATGCTAATCTAAGGGGCAGTTGGATGGTGTGGTGGATAGAGTGTCCACCTTGCACTCAGGAGAACTGGAGCCCAAAGGTGGCCTTGGAGGCTTCCTGTCTGTGTGTGACCTGAGCAGGTAGACAATCTGAATGGGAAGGAGGGAGAGAGTTCTTCCTAGTTAGAGTTAGAGAAGAGATTGAATTCTCTGTTTATGAGTGTATAGCTATTGTTTTGTACTAATGTCTCTAGGCTTATATTATCCCTTGTGTTAAATGCTTTTATAAAGTATTGAGGAATGTAGTATAGAATAGTATAGAATTCTACATCTAGGTTATAGTATTACTTTGTAATCATCCATTTGGAGATTCTTTTGCTGACTGATATAGGAGTTTAATTGGATCAGGAAAACTGTGACCTAATGTCCTGATTTCCACACTCTTAATATAGTCTTCATTTAATTGCTATAGTTAGTGACTCTACTTCAAAATCTATTTCCCCTCTTTTCTGTCTGCTTTTAAGCTATTCTTTAAATCACAGTTCAAATGTCATCTTATCAATGAAGCCTTCCTTAGCTAAAAGTAATAATCTTTCTGGATTTGAGTTCTCTGCAGTATGATTATTTTGAATACCCTTTTCCCGTTCATCCTTCTACCAATCATTCCAAGTCATTCTATACTGGAGTGCTTACAGAGTTTTTTAAATGTTACAATTCCAGTCAAAATTAAAAATTTTTTTTCTCTGTCCTTGCTAGTTATTCAGAGATGATAAAGTTTTGTAGGCACTCTTTTTAGTCAATTTGCTTTTTTCATTGTGACAACATGTAAAATTTGGATGCTATAGTGCTGTTTGCACTCTTTAGCATGCAAGCATGGTCCTTAACACTTGGATACTTAGAAGCTTTAAGTTGACTCTAAACAGTGCATACCTTATTTTAACTATGTCTTTTTAATATGTATGATCTGTTGTATGTTCAAAGTTGTCCTAAAGCTTGATTTCATTGTGGCATATTATCTATGCTATAGAATGAATTTTCACTATCAACTCGCAAATGGAACTCTATTCATTATACCGACTCTGAGGATACTCTTTCTTTCTCCAGTTGTATTGTGTATTGCAATTTCTAACATTTCTTTTATGTAAAACACATTATTAAGAATGGCTTTTAGGCATCTAGATCTCCAGAAATCATATCCCAGAAGAGTTAAACCACTTAGCTTTGGAACACCTCATCTGGCCTACTAGATAATGCTGTCCTGATTGGTGAATCCATGTAAGTCTATTTGGCCTTGGCCTCAAATCCCTATTGTCCAATCATTCTTCACCATAGCCGTCTTTTTCCATCGAACATGTTCACCTTCCTCTTTCTCCCAAACACAATTCTTCCTTGTCTTTCCTATATGTATTGTGCCCTCCAATAGAATATAAAGGTTTTTTTTTTTTAAACCAAAGCTCATTGTATTTGTATCCCAAGACTTAAGGACATACATGGTAAATATTTGATTCATTTAGAAATGATAATTGCTTTGTGACAGGAAAAAGGACAATAGGTCAGATAATGTTAAAGATTGGGAATTAGGATATGTGTAAGCAAGGAGAAAAAGAAAAATCTGATTTATAAAAGAATTTGAGATACCTGAGAAAAAGGCAGCTGTACTGGATCTTAGGTTTAGGGGGCTTAGGGATGAGAAGAGTTTAAGGGGATTTAGTTATAAAATTAATATAATGTAGCAATCTCTTTACATGTACTGAGTAATGTGAAGAAATAGTTTTGATCTGGAACTTGGATTACAGATTAGGACTAACCAGAGAAAATCCATTTTTATTTAGGACTATTCAGGACTAGAGCTAGCTACAAGTAAGTTTCCTCTTAGAGGAAATCTCATGGAATATGTTAAGAAATTGGTATGGTGATACTGTGAATGGAGAGAGGGGGGTAGATTCAGGAACTGTTGTGGAGGAATAGTTAATAAATGGGTAGTATTGAATAGTAGAAATAGCTCTGAAGTTGGAGTCCAAAGATCAATGTTTGGAATCTTAGCTCTGCTGCTTGTTAAGTGACATATCACATCATTTTTTTTGGGACTCCATTTCCATTTGTTTAAAACAAATAGGCTAGATAGGGTAGTTTCTCAGCTCTCTGTAAACTCTTGTGATCATCCAGCTTTGTGAAAATATAAATCTGAGTCAAAATAAATTAAGTTATTAAATTATTACAGGCATATAAATTATATGACACATGTAAACATCTTACAAAAAAGGTGGCAGAGGATCTGGGTTTAAATCCTGACTGACATATACTATATGTTTGATCTGTGGGCTTTTAATCTCCTAAGGCCTCAGTTTCTGAAAAAATGAAGGGCTAGATTAGTTGTCCTCTGAAAAATCTTTCATTTATTTATTTATTTATCTTTGTGGACTACAAGCCCCAAATGAGTCAGTGATATGATGTGACAGCCAAAAAAAAAAAAAAAAAAAAAAAAAGAAAGAAAAGAAAAGAAAAGCTAGTGTAGTCTTAAGAGATACATAACTTCGACTAAAAAGAAGATAGTTCCCCACCAGTGATCTGGTGAGACAGTTGTGTTCACACACAGTTTAGAAAGTTTAGAAACAGTTTAGAAAAGATATTACTAACTTGGAGGAGGATTACCAAAATAATGAAAAACGCTTGAACAAGTCATTTGAAAAAATTGAGTGTATTGATTTTGGGGAAGAGAAGATTGGGATAATGCTTTGTTCAAGTATTTGAAATACTGATAAATAAAAAAGGGATTGGACCTGTGGTTGGCCACTGAGGATGGAACTGGTGCTATATTGTAGATAGAAGTTGAAAAGAGGAAAAGTTAGGATTGATATTGGAAAAGACTTCCTGAGAATTGGAGATACCAAGAATGGAATAAGTTTCCCAGGAGATAATAATTTTGCTTTCTTCTAATGGTCCTTTAAGCAGAGATTGAATGACCATTTCTTAGATATGTTGTGAGCTTCCTTTGGTTGAGGTAGATGATCTCAAAAGTTACTTCTGATCCTGGAAACTATAATATAATTTTTTTTATTTGTTGAATTAATTTGTGAATCGACATATTTTAATAATTTTGTTTGGATTTTACCATGTTTTGGAACTTGCTCTCTGATTCTTAATTCTGTTGCTCCTCCTTTCCCTCTCCTCCCTAGCAATTCTGAAAGTGTTCTGATGAGTCTCCCAAAATTAGGATGTTTGACAGGAAGAGAAAAGCTTTGTAAAATGTGTTGCTGTAAATCATAAGTGAAGGGGAAGAAGTATGACATTCTGACTCAAATTCTAAAATCTGACATGAGTAAATGGTCTTTTTTCAAGCTTATTTCATTAGAAGTAAATGAAAGTTTGAAATAGATTTAGGTTCATACTTGAGTTTAAATAATAGTATTTGATACTGAAACAAATTTATTGGGGGAAGCAGGATATGAAATGTTGTATTTTTTCTGTTTAGATTTGTAAAAGTAAAACTCATCTGCTTCTCAATTTGACTGTTTTGGAGAGGACAGTTAAAAACCATTTCTCCACTTCTGAATTGTTCCCAATGAGAAGAAAACAATTATTTGTCATCCTCAAGTCAAAACAAACAAACAAGTATTACAAGAGAATAGAGAGAATAGAAAAAGAGAATAGAAAGCATTATCTGGTGTAACAGATAAAGTTGGCTTCAGAGTCAGAAAACCCCTTGCGGGCAAATCCTGAGTCTTACAAATAATAGTTGTATGACCATGGGCAAGATACTAGATCTTAGTCTTCTAGGCATTTGTTTGAAGCCATAATTTACAGAGAAGGTGCAGACCTGAATTGGTAAAGATAGTGAAACATTGCATATTTCATATATTTCAGTACATGTCTCTTTCCCTGTGTTAGAATACGAGCTTATAATATAACTTAGAGCCCAAATATAATCAGTTATTTTTCACAACACAACAGTGAAGAAAGATAACATTTATCTTTATAATGGATACACAAAAATGTATTGTGTCTTTTCCTTATTACAGAAATAGGCATTTTCAGCACTGATAACCAGTGTTAGAACTGAAACAGATCTTAAAGATGTGATCTTAGGGTCTGTGAACTTAAAAAAAAATTTTTTTTTTATTAACTATTGCAATAATTAACTTCCCTTTAAGAAATGAAAGTTACTTATAGTCATATGAAAAAAATACTCTAAATTGCTATTGATTAGAGAAATGCAAATTAAAACAGCTTTGAAGTACCACTACATATCTCTCAGATTGGCTAACATGACAGAAAAAGAAAATGTTAAATGTTGAAGGGAATGTGGGAAAACAGGGACACTAATGCATTGTTGTTGGAGTTGTGAACTGATCCAATCATTCTGGAGAGCAATTTGGAACTATGCCTAAAGGGTATTAAACTGTATATACCTTGGATCCAGCAATACCACTCTTGAGTCTATATCCTAGAGATTATAACAAAAAGAAAAGGATACCTGTACAAAAATATTTATAGTAGCCCTTTTTTAAAAAAAATTAAACCCTTTTTATTTTCAAAACATATGCATGGATATTTTTCAGCATTAACCCTTGCAAGACCAAGTCTCTCTGAAATTTTCCTGCTGGTCATTTCTTACAGAAAAATAATATTCCATAACATTCATATATCATCTTATTCAGCCATTTTCCAATTGATGGGCATCCACTGAGTTTCCAGTTTCTTGCCACTACAAAAAGGGTTGCCACAAACAGTTTTGTAGCATGTGAGTCCCTTTCCCTCCTTCATGATCTCATTGGGATATAAACCCAGTAGAAACACTGTTGAATCAAAGGGTATGCACATTATGATAACCTTTTGGGCATAGTTCCAAATTAGCAGCTCTTTTTGTAGTGGCAAAGAATTGGAAATTGAAGGGATGCCCAAGTTGTGGCATGTGAATGTAATAGAATGCTATTGTGCTATAAGAAATGAGCAGGCAGATTTCAGAAAAATTGGAAAGACTGAACTGATGCTCAGTGAAGTGAGCAAAATCAGCAACATTGTGTGATGATAAACTATGATAGACTTAGTTCTTCTCAGCAATAAGTGATCTAAGACAATAGAAATGTGATGGAAAATGCCATCCACATCCAGAGAAAGTATTGTGGAGACTGTATACAGATTGATGCATACTATTTTTGTTTTGTTTTGTTTCCTTGTAGATGATTTTTCTTTCACTACATGCCTAATATGGAAATATGTTTAACATGATTGTACTGGTATAACATGCCAGATTACTTGCTGTCTTGGGAAGGAGAGAGAAGAAAAAGAAGGGAGAAAATTTTGAAATTGAAAAATCTTTTTTTAAAAAATGAATGTTGAAAACTCTTTAACATAATTGGAAAAAAATAAAATACTATTAAGTCGAAAAAGTAATTGGTTTCCTTTAAAAAATTTATAATTTAAAAGCATTCTGAGATAGGGTCTGTAGGTTTTATCAAATTGCCAGAAAAGTAATCTAAGAACTGCTGACCTAGTCTAACTCACCCCCTGATTTGGCAGAGAAAGAAACTGATTTTGAGATTAAAGTACCCTAAGGCCATAAAAGATATTAAGTGGCAGAACTGGGACTTGAACTCAGTTCTTTTCCTCCAAATCTAGGGGTTTTGGTTCCTAGAATAATGCTTACTAATGCTTACTAATACTGAAATTTTGTAGGTCTAGAATAGCAGGTAATGCTTGAAAACTTAGCAGCATTTTCTAATTACTGAAACTGAAAACTAATAGAGAACTTTGAGCTGCATGAAGAGATAATTGGTTCTGTTGATATTTCTGAATATTTTATTTCATTTTATTAATTCAAGTATAAGACTCCCTAAGAATTAGCAGAATTATACTTAAATTGAGCAAGCCATAAATGAACTCCCAAAGAAAACAATCTCTAGGATTAGATGGATTTGTAAGTGAATTCTACTTTGAAAGAACATTGAAAGAGTAATTCCAATATTATATAAACTATTTGAAAAAGTAGGTAAAGAAGGGTACTTAATAAGTTCCTTTAATGACACAAATATGGTTTTGATAACTAAACCAGAAAGAACAGAAACCTAGAAAACTAAGCCAATTTCTCTAATGAAGCAAGTATCAAAATTTTGTTTTGTTTTGTTTTTTATTAGCATTTTGTTTTTCCAAATACATATAAAGATGGTTTTCAGCATACATTTTTGTAAAACTTTGTGTTCTGAATTTTTCCCCTTTCCTCCCCAAGACAGTATAGGTTAAATATGTGCAATCCTTTAAAACATATTTCCATATTTATCATGTTGTGTAGTAAAAATCAGACCAAAAGGTGTGTGTGTGGAAACTATGAGAAAGAAGAAAACAGATGAAAAGGTCAAAATGCTATCTTTCGATTTATATTCAATCTCCATAATTCTCTCTGGATGTGGATGGCATTTTTCCTCCCATGTCTGTTGGAATTGCCTTGGATCATCACATAGTTCAGAAAAGGCAAGTTCATCATAGTTAATCATCTCATAATTTTGAATCTGTGTACAATGTTCTTCTGATTCTGTTCATTTCACTCGGTATCAATTCATGTACATCTTTTCGGGCTTTTCTGAAATCAATCTTGTCAATATTTCTTTCTTTTGGATTTTAAAAAATTAGTATTTTTTTAATATATGCAAAGATTTCAACTTTTACCTTTGCAGAATCTTGTGTTCCAAATTTTTCTCCTGCTCTTCCCTTCCTCCCTTCTCAAGACATCATGAAATCCAATATGGGTTAGACATAATTCTTCTAAACATAATCCCATATTCATCATGCTGCACCAAAAAAAAAAAAAAAAAAGATTCAAAAGGGAGGGAAAAAGAAAGAAAATTGGCAAAAAGAAAGATCAAAGGGGGAAAAAAAACACAAGAAAGAAAAAAAAAACAAATGAATATACAACAATAAAAAGGTGAAAATATTATGTTTTGATCTATGTTCACTCCCCATACTTTTCTCTCTGGATGCAAATGATACTTTCTGTCACAGGTCTATCGAAATTACTTTGAATCATCTCATTGCTGAAAAGACTCAAGTCTATCACAGTTGATTATCACATAATCTTGTTGCTGTATACAATGTTGTCTTGGTTCTGCTCACTTCACTCAGTATCAATTCATGTAAGTCTTTCCAGGCCTTTCTGAAATCACCTGAGTTTATTATTTTTTATGGAACAATAATAATCCATTACCTACATATACCATAGCTTATTTAGCCATTCCCCAAGTGATAGGCATCCATTCAATTTCCATTTCATTGCCATTATCAAAAAAAAAAAAAATGCTACAAATGTTTTTACTTAAGTGGGTCCTGTTTCCTTTTTTAAATTATCTCTTTGGGCTACAGACCCAGTAGTGAGACTGTTGGATCAAAAGATATTTTTTAGACATTTTGATATAGTTCCAAATTCATGGATCATTTAACAATTCCACCAATAGTGTATTAGTATTCCAGTTTTCCCACATTCTCTCCAAGCTTTATCATTATCTTTTCTTGCCATCTTAGCCAATCTGAAAGGTGTGAAATGGTACCTCAAAACTGTCTTAATTTGCAATTTTCTAATCAATAGTGATTAGAGATTTTTTTCATATGACTAGAAATGGCTTTAATTTTGAAGCAAAAATGTTATGTTTGTAGTGGCTAGAAACTGGAAAATGAATGGATGTCCATCAATTGGAGAATGGCTGGGTAAATTGTGGTATATGAATGTTATGGAATATTATTGTTCTGTAAGAAATGACCAGCTGGATGAATACGGAGAGGACTGGCGAGACTTACATGAACTGATGCTAAGTGAAATGAGCAGAACCAGGAGATCATTATACACTTCGACAACGATATTGTATGAGGACATATTTTGATGGAAGTGGATCTCTTTGACAAAGAGACCTAACTGAGTTTCAATTGATAAATGACGGACAGAAGCAGTTACACCCAAAGAAAGAACACTGGGAAACGAATGTGAACTATCTGCATTTTTGTTTTTCTTCCCGGGTTATTTTTACCTTCTGAATCCAATTCTCCCTGTGCAACAAGAGAACTGTTCAGTTCTGCAAACATATATTGTATCTAGGATATACTGCAACATATCTTACATATATAGGACTACTTGCCATCTAGGGGAGGGGGTGGAGGGAGAGAGGGGAAAAATCGGAACAGAAACGAGTGCAAGGGATAATGTTGTAAAAAAAATTACCCTGGCATGGATTCTGTCAATATAAAGTAATTATTAAATAAAATTAAAAAAAAAAAGAAGCAAAAATTAAAAAAAATACTATCAAGGATATTATAACAATAAATCATAAAAAGCATACTCTGTGACCAGTTGGAATTTATACCAGGAATGCAGGATTGGTTCAATATTAGGAAAACTATAATTGACTGTTTCAATAACAAAAATCATCTGATTATTTTAATAGATCTAGAAAATGCTTTTAACAAAGTGCAACACCTATTTCTTCTTCTTCTTCTTTTTTTGGACAGTACTATTGTTTCCTTTTTTTTTTGGCTTTTATTTATTTATTTATTCATTTATTTATTTTATAATAACTTTTTATTGACAGAACCCATGCCAGAGTAATTTTTTTTTACAACATTATCCCTTGCACTCGCTTCTGTTCCGATTTTTCCCCTCCCTCATGTTCCGATTTTTCTCCTCCCTCCCTCCACTCCCTCCCCTAGATGGCAAACAGTCCTATATATATTAAATATGTTGCAGTATATCCTAGATACAATATATGTTTGCAGAACCGAACAGTTCTCTTGTTGCACAGGGAGAATTGGATTCAGAAGGTAAAAATAACCTGGGAAGAAAAACAAAAATGCAAACAGTTTACATTCATTTCCCAGTGTTCTTTCTTTGGCTGTAGCTGCTTCTGTCCATCATTTATCAGTTGAAATGGAGTTAGGTCTCTTTGTCAAAGAAATCCACTTCCATCAGAATACATCCTCATACAGTATCATTGTTGAAGTGTATAACGATCTCCTGGTTCTGCTCATTTCACTTAGCATCAGTTCATTTAAGTCTCTCCAAGGCTCTCTGTATTCATCCTGCTGGTCATTTCTTACCGAACAATAATATTCCATAACATTCATATACCACAATTTACCCAGCCATTCTCCAATTGATGGGCATCCATTCATTTTCCAGTTTCTAGCCACTATAAACAGGGCTGCCACAAACATTTGGGCACATACAGGTCCCTTTCCCTTCTTTAGTATCTCTTTGGGATATAAGCCCAGTAGTAGCACTGCTGGATCAAAGGGTATGCACAGTTTAATAACTTTTGGGGCATAATTCCAGATTGCTTTCCAGAATGGTTGGATTCGTTCACAACTCCACCAACAATGCATCAGTGTCCCAGTTTTCCCGCATCCCCTCCAACATTCATCATTATTTTTTCCTGTCATCTTAGCCAATCTGACAGGTGTGTAGTGGTATCTCAGAGTGCAACACCTATTTCTATTAAAAACAGTAGGAAGCTTAGAAGTCAATGGAATCTTAAAATGACAAGTATTATTTTTCTAAAAGCAATTTCAAGTATAATCTGTAATTAGAATAAGCTAGAAGTCTTTGTAATTAGATCAGGAATGAAGTAAGGAGATTCATTATTACTGTTATTCAATATTGTGATAGAAATGTAGCTATATAGCCCTGGATCAGCAGGACTTAAGGTTTAAATCCAGTCTCAAGACACTTGACAATAATTGTGTGACCCTGGGAAAGTCATTTAATTGCGATAGCCTTGGCAAAAATAGAAAGAAAGAAAAAAAAAAAGCTAACTATAGCAATAAGACAAGAAAAATAATTGAAAGAATAAAACTAAACAATGAAAAAACAAAACTATTATCTTTTACAGATGATATAGGAGAACTTTTAGTAGAGAATCAACTAAAAATAGTTAATGGTAAGCAAAGTTTGAGGATATAAACTTACATAAATTAGCAGCTTTTCTATATATTACCATCAAAATCCCACAGGAAGAGCCAGAAAGAGAAATTCTATTTAATGTCTGCAGATATTATAAAATATTTGGGAGTCCATCTGCCATGACAAACAAACCCAGGGACCATATGAAATAATTGCAGAATGCTTTTTATATAAATACAACAGATCTTAAAAAATTGGAGAGCTCATGGGTAGGCTGAGCCAGTATAATAAAAATGACAAATCTATCTAAATTAATTACTCATTCAGTGCTGTACTGATCAAACTACCAAAGAATTGTTTTGTAGAACTAAAAAAAAAAAAAAAAAAAAAAAGAAAGAAAAAAGAAAAATAATTTATCTGGGAGATCAAAAGGTAGAGAATAGTGAAAAAAAATTATGAAGGAATATTAAGTCTACCTATAACCAGATCTCAAACTTAAAAAGCAGTAATCATCAGAACATTTTGGTACTAAGAAATAAAATGGTGGATCAATGGAATAAATTAGACATGTAACGCACAATAGTAAATGGCCATAGTAATCTGATATTTGATGAAATCCAAAAATTCATGCTTTGGGAGTAAGAAGTCACCATTTGGAAAAATTGCTGGAGAAACTAAAGCATTTTGGCAGAAACTTAGGTATAGACCAACATCTCTTATATACCAAATGTGAATGTATGAATTAAACATAAAAGGTGATATCATAAGCAAATTAGGGGAATATGGAAAAATTTACTTTGTCAGTTATAGGGGTAAGGGAAGAGTTTGTGACCAAACATGGGACAGAGAGAAGATCACAGGAAAGAAATGGATAATTTTGATTTCATAAAATTAAAAAGATTTTGCATAAGCAAAACCAATGTAGCCAAGATTAGAAGGAAAGCAGGAAACTGGAGAAAACATTTTTATATTGCCTTTCTTTGATAAGGGTCTCATTTTTCAAATATACAGGGAATTGGGCCAAGTTTATAAAAATACGAGCCATTCTCCAGTTGATAAATGGTCAAAAGATACAAACAGGCAGTTTTCTTTTCTTTTCTTTTTTTTAAATTTAATAACTTTTTATTGACAGAACCCATGCCAGGGTAATTTTTTTTTTACAACATTATCCCTTGCACTCACTTCTGTTCCAATTTTTCCCCTTCCTCCACCCCCTCCCCCAGATGGCAAGCAGTCCTATATATGTTAAATAGGTTATAGTATATCCTAGATACAATATATATGTGCAGAACCGAACAGTTCTCTTATTGCACAGGGAGAATTAGATTCAGAAGGTAGAAATAACCTGGGAAGAAAAACAAAAATACAAGCAGTTTATATTTATTTCCCAGTGTTCTTTCTTTGGGTGTAGCTGCTTCTGTCCATCCTTGATCAATTGGAACTGAATTAGATCTCTTTATCAAAGAGATCCACTTCCATCGGAATACATCCTCATACAGTGTCGTTGTTGAGGTATATAATGATCTCCTGGTTCTGCTCATTTCACTCAGCATCAGTTCATGTAAGTCTCACCAGTTCTCTCTGTATTCATCTTGCTGGTCATTTCTTAAGAGAACAATAATATTCCATAACGTTCATATACCACAATTTACTCAGCTATTCTCCATTTGATGGGCATCCATTCATTTTCTGCCACAAACATTTTGGCACATATAGGTCCCTTTCTCTTCTTTAGTATCTCTTTGGGGTATAAGCCCAGTAGAAACACTGCTGGATCAAAGGGTATGCACAGTTTGATAACTTTTTGAGCATTGTTCCAAATTGCTCTCCAGAACGGCTGGACGGAACAGGCAGTTTTCAAACAAAACAACTAAAGCTAGCTGTAGTCACTTGAAAAAATGCTCAAATTTGTTTTTGATTGGAGAAAGGTATATTGAAACGTCTTTTGAGGTACCATCTTATAAACTGAACAGATTGGCTAATATGACAGAAAAGGAAAATGGTAGTGATCAAGGGAAGTTGAAAAATAGGACATCACTGCATTGTTGGTAGAGTTGCAAATTGATCCAACTTTTCTGAAGAACAATAGAATTTTAAAAAATTTCTTCTTTATGACTTTAATTTTATTGTCTTATTGCTATTGCTAGCACTTCCAGAACTGTATCAAATAAGTATTGCTGCTTCATTCTTAATTTATTGGGAAAGGTTTTAGTATATTTCTGTTGCACATTTTGCTTGCTTTTTGTTTTAGAAAGATGCTTTTTAATGATATTAAAAAAAGTCATTCTGTATCTGTGTTTGGTAAAGCTTTTGGCATAAAAGAGTTTTCTATTTTGACAAGATTTTTTCTTTTTTGTGTGTATCTATTGAGATAGTGATGTGGTTTGGGATGTTTTTGAATTTCAGTGTGATTATGTTGATTGTTTTTCATCCTTCCATACTATAGATCCCATTAGATCACATGAGTGATTTCTTTCATAAATTTCTGCAGTCTGATAGAATTTTCTTTAAAAATTTTTAGTTGTTATTCATTAATGATATTGACCCATATTTCATATTTATTTAAGATCTTTATCTGGTTTTCTTTTGCTGAGGCAATTGAGGTTAAATGGCTTGTCCAGGGTCACACAACTAGGAAGTGTTAAGTGTCTGAGGGCAGATTTGAACTCAAGTCCTCCTGACTTCAGGGCTGGTGCTCTATCCACTGCGCCACCTAGTTTCCTCTTTATTTGGTTTTCTGCTAGTTTGGATACTTTATATTCTCAAAAATACTTCTCTTTTTAAAAAATATGTTTTCAATTTTATTATGCTATGTATATGTTCTGATTATTTTTGCTTGTTGATTTGACTTTCTGCTTTTTCTTTTCACATTAAAGATTTTTCAATTTTATTATTCTTCATTGAATCCGCTTTTGATTATCATTTGTATTTTTTGTTTCTAACCTTATTTCTCTTATTTTTCTTTCCTCATGTGCTTCTTTTGTGTTTGTTTCTTTATTAACTTTTTAGTTTTTACAAAATGTATGTTCAGTCAATTATTCTACTTTTTTTCTATTTTGTTAATTTTTATTAATATATGTGTATAGGATTACATTTTTTTTTTCCTTCTGAGGATTGCATTTTAGCTGCATCTCAGAAATTTTCGTATGTTGTTTCATCATTATAATTTTCCTTCATGTAATTACTGTTTTTAGGATTTGTTCTTTGATACATTCATTATTTAAATTTCATTGTTTAATCTCCGTTTGATGTCTGTCTTTTGTTTTTAGTCTGAAGCAATAACATTTATTGCATTATGTTCTATAAAGGGTGTATTAAGCTATTTATGCCTTTTAAATAGTTTGCAATATCTTTGTGCCTTATGGTGAGTTGAGAATTTTGTTGTATTTTGAAATATATGTTTATTTCTTTGTAGTTCCATTTAGAAGATTTCACAAGTCTGTTTCTCCAGTAATTTATTCTGGTTTATATTTTCCCTTTTGCTTATCTTTTTGTCTCCTGTCACTACTATGTTACTTCTTTTGTCAATTTAAATCTTAATGCAACCAAAGTATATAAGTATTATTGGTATTATTTTATTGACTATGGTTCCTTTCAACATCATTATTGTGATGCTTATATAGACCCCCTGAAAAGTCAATCTGTATTTGTTGCATATTGTTTCTTCTGTTGTTAGTGAGCTCCTTGAGAATAAGGGCTAGTTTTTGGTTTGCTTTGCATTTTTATTTCTAGCATTTAGCACATTATACTTTTTTGTTGTTTAGTCATTTCAGTTTGTCTAATTCTTTCTTTTCCAGCTCATTTTATACAAGAAGAAACTGGGGCAAATAGGGTTAAATGACTTGCCTACAGTTATCCAGCAACTAGTGTCTGAACTAAGGAAGGTGAGTCTTCCTGACTGTAGGTCCAGCATGTATCACCTAGGCAGTTGACTTGATGAGAGTTGTTAAAAATCTTTCAAAGTTGTTTTTCTTTTCGAAGTTATTTCTTTATAAATTATTTAGCTTTTGCTCTGTTCAGTCTACATTAGATCATATTATTCAATATTCTCTGAAATTGGCTTCTTTTAAAAAATTTCTCATAGCACAGTAATATTTTATTATATTCATATACCAAAATTTGTTTATCCATTCCCCAGTTGATTAAGACAATTGATTCTTAACTTTTTTTTTGACTACCTTGTTATTGTGAAGCTTATAGATTCCCTGAGAAGTAGATCTGTATTTGTTGCCTACATTCATAATTGAAAGAAATGCTGATTTTCATTTAGAGATGAATAAAAATGTAGATAGAATTTTTTTCCTCTTCAGAGCTCATGTTTCCCCTGAAATCTCTCCAAGGTCCTATGGAGCTTTCTGACTATTCTGATGATATGTCCAGAGAGTCCTCTGTTCTTATTGATTTACTAGCTTTTCATATTAATTATAATGTCCTTGACACATCTCTGCTCATGATGAGAAACTTCTTGATATTAGCACAAGCATTTTCTTTTTCTGTATTCCATATTGTCTTTTGGCTTACTATAATTTCTTATTTCATTTCTTGAACATTTAATAGTTTTTTACCCATCTCATTTCTATGAATTTTACTTTCTCATTCTATAAATTAACTTATTGATAGTGTTATTATTGTAATAGACATTAACTTAGGAAATATGGATAGTATTTATATGTAGGTATATATATGTTCATAATATTTATATGTAGGTATATATATATATGTTCATAGTATCTATTAGAGGCAATTAGGTGCATAGTAGGAGCAAAGTGTTAACTTTGAAGCTAGGGTGATCTGAATTTAAGTGTACTCTCAGATACATACTAGTTGTGAAATTCTATCTGCAAGTCACTTAACTTCTGCCTGCCTCAATTTTCTCTGTAAAATGAGAGTTCCAGACTTTTACTATAATATTCTTGAAAGTTTTCATTTTAGGAACTTTGTCATCTGTACACAAATAAAATATCTATCTCTCAGGATTGTTAGGAAGAATGAGATATTCGTAAAGCTCTTTGTAATAAATAAATAAATGTCATTTTAATGCTAATTCATTATTATTTGCTTAACCTAAACACATGTAAAGAAAACAATCTTCAGTTCGGTTCTAGATGCGTAATAAAATGTCTTTTGATTGAAATTGTGAGCAGTTTTTTTAAGTATGATAAGAAAACATAATGTTTGATGAAATCCTTAGTATGTGATACATTAAAGTGAAATAATTTTGGAATTATCCCCTGTGCAGCTGTAGTGGTTAGAGAAGCCAACCTCACAATCAGGAAAAACTGGTTTTGTGTCATGTCTCACAAATATCTTTGAAACACAAGCACTCTGATCAACACAATGACCAACCACAATTCCAGAGCACTCGTGATGAAATATGCCACCCACTACTAGACATAGATAATGGCCAGGGCTGTAGATTGAACTAATAAATTCATTTTATTAGTTCAATAAATTCACTCACTGCTCTTCTCCTTTTTCTTTCCCTTCCCCTTTACTTTTTGAACATTGCCATTCTGAGGATTTGATTTACTTGACTCTATATATTTCTTGCAAAAGTTTTAATTTTTTTCCGTGGTAATGAGTAAGATGAGATATGGAAGGAAAAGAAGATGCATACTTACTAATTAAAACCTTTGTCTGAAGTACATACTGACTGATTCTGAATGAATCATTTAACCTCTCAGTACTCTAAGCAGCTTTTTAGGTACTATTTAGGTACAGCTTTATAAATGTGGTTTTCTTTTTTAAAGTTCCTTTTTAGAAATTTTAGAAAATCTCTATTTCTCTTTCCACCCTTGACTCCTTTCTCTCTTACCCCACAGCAGCAAAAATACCAAAATCTCTTCTACAATTTTAATAGATATAGAGTCTGGATTTTCTTTAAGGAAGTCACCACAAAAAAGAGGTTTGGGAATAGAACTTTAAATAATATCCCCAAACAAATTCTGGAGTTGCAGAATCTATAAAAGGATGGGATGAAACAATTTTTCAGTCCAAGACAACCTAGAAGACAAAATGTCTATTGTACTGGGGTAAGAGTGGAGCTTACAAACTTTACCAAAATTTCTGTAAACCAGAAGTGGGCCAGTGGGTGACGGAATCAGTGGTGGCAATAGCTGTGTGGAGCTCTCAACCCATAGAAAGGCAGTTGGACAATTGGTCAGAAGGAGATTGGTAGCACAGATGCAGGACTTTGTTGCATTGCCCATATACAAGAGGACAAGGAAGATTTGTCCATTTTTTTCCTTGAAGTATTATACTCAGTTTTCCTGGATAGATTATTCTTAATCCTGGCTCCTTTGTTTCTGAATTATTGTATTTCAAGTTCTCAGATCCTTTAATGTAGAGGCCGTTAAGTCTGATGTTATCCTGACAGTGGTTCTGTGATATTTAAATTTTTTGTTTTTGATTGATTGCAGTATTTTCTACTTAACCTGAGAACTCTAGAATTTGGCTATAATATTTCAGAGAGTTTTCCTTTGGGGTTCTCTTTCAGGAGGTGATTGGTGGATTCTTTTATTTTTTATTTTACCCTCTGGTTCTAGAATAAAAGGCAGTTTTTCTTGACAGTTTCTTAAATGATGATGTACAAGATCTGTTTTATTTTGATCATGTCTTTTAGGAAGTCCAGTAATTTAAAAATTATCTGTTCTGCCTCTATTTCCCAAGTTGTTTTCCAATGAGATATTTCACATTTTCTTTTATTTTCTTCATTCTTTTGATTTTGTTTTATTGTTTCTTAGTTTCTCATAGAGTCACTAATTTCTACCTTCCCAAATCTAATCTAATTTTTAAGGATTTATTTTCTTCATTGAGCTTTTGTACTTCTATTTCCATTTGGCCAGTTTTTTACCTTTTAAGAAGTTCTTCTTTTCATTGGATTTTTGTGACCCCCTTTTAAAAAAAACTTATTTGTCCTGTTCTAGTTTTCAAGGTATTATTTTCTTTTACACACACACACACACACACACACTTTTTTTTTTGGGGGGGTGCCTCCTTTTATCAAGTTGTTGGCTTTTTTTTTTTTCTGAGGCAATTGGGGTTAAATGATTTGCCTAAGGACACACAACTATGAAGTGTTAAGTGTCTGAGATCACATTTGAACTCAGGTCCTCCTGACTTTAGGGTTGGTGCTTTATCCATTGTACCACCTAGCTGCCCCTCTTTTTTTTTTTTTAGGCTAATTTTTTATTCTAAAATTTTGATAGAAAAATATTTGCATTTAACTACATTGTGATATTGCAGGAAAACCACACACTCGATTGCTGTACCTTTAGTTTAAGCTTCAAAGAAACTAAACATTCATAATCAAGATATCCATTATTTACTATAACCTATCTTTGGAAGTTAATTGTATCTTTTTAAGCAAGCCAAATCATTTACTCATTCAAGTTAAATTCCAGGGCTGTATAATCTCTTGGTGTCATTGATATAGCATGTTAGTGAATAGTAGAATTAGATCTTTTTGATCTAAAATTTTGGTCAGAGAATGCAACTGCCTTTCAGTCTCCTTATATCATTATCATCCTCTAAAATGAAGGGATCTATTCTTTTGGTCAGAATTAGATCTCCAGCAGTCTCTAGCAGGTGACTCCTGTAACACTTGACCTTTAACTTTATGTTAAAGTTGGGCTCTGCTCTTGGGTGGAAGTTGGGAACTGTCCCACACTTCAAGGTTTTGTTATTTGTCCAGCTGTTATTAGATCTATTTCTGGAGATCTGTAGGTTTTTTGTGCTTCTGAGGATTGGTATGGTCTTTGCTCTCTTGGTTGTGTTTTGGTCTTTACCTAGGAATAGAGTTGTTTCCCCTCTAGCCACCAGTACTAGTACTTCTCCTGGCTCTGGGACTGTAATCACATACCTTGCTCTCCTACACTTGATGCTTCCCCCTGTCTTGAGATCTGGTCTCCTCTATGTTCTCATATCTTTCCCTGGGCCCCTTCCTCTCCTGTGGTCACAAGTACTCTTGTTCCTTTTGGCCCTGCGATGTGACCTGGCACTGCATATGGACAATGCAACAGAATCATGAACATAGGATTTCCTGCATTCTCCTTGCATTTCTTCTACTTCCCATTCCCACTCCACTGTCCATAGACCAAGAGCTTGAATCTCTTGCTGCATTTGCTCCAAAGTCAGGATTTAACACTGCCACTGTTAGCGGGACAGCCCTTTTCAGACAGTCCTTGTCTGCTAACTTCCTAAGTTGTCTCGTAATGGAAAATTGTTTTACCTGACTTTTCTATTTTTGGTTCTTGAGAATTCCGTTTGAGACATCATTTTAGAGTTGTTTGGAGAGTTATTTGAAAGAGCTCAGCTCTACTCCACCATCTTGGCCTTTTCCAATCTTCTCCTTCACTAGATTCTAAGGATCTCATAAAAGTCAATTTATAATTCACTCTACCCTCATCCTTTGAGAAGTAGAAAATCATAAAGATGAAAGTTTGCTTTGACTGGAATTCCATGTGGCCTCTGGTGCAATAGTACTTAGTTAGACAATTGAGCTCAGGGCAGGATTCTAGATTGTGCAAGATCTATAGGGCTTTCCTGAAGCAAAGGGCCTACCTAGCATGCAGTTGGGGCCAGAAAGTTACTTTATGACTTAAGGACCAGAATGTCAGTTGTCTTAGGTGGGAGGAAGCTGAGACAGTCCAGAGGAAAACAATCAAGGGAAGAAGTAAGAAAATGAGCAACAGAAAATTTTAATAAAAATAATATAAAGATTACTGAAGATTTCAGAAAGAAGAAAAGTAAGTCAAAGATATTGAGAATAAGAATATAAACCATAAAGGGAAGATGTTAATAGTGCCAGGAATATGGCATGTTTATCAGTAAAACTAGTAATCTAACTTTACACCTGTAAATAAATACTGCAAGACAAGAAAATGAGTCAACACCTGATGAGGCAGAGGCAGAATTTCTATGAGAATCTAGACTCACAGCTATGTGTTTCTGAATGTTTTAAAAGAGAATTGAGAATTGTCACAGAATTTGGGGCCTGCATAGAAGAAATAATTGGCAGAATAAAAGAGCTTAAATAGTTGGTGCCAATCTCACCAGAAAAACAAAGGAAAAAATAATTGGGAATAAAAATATATAGAAGTGAAAGGCAGTATAGAAGAGAAGCAGAATACTAACATTAAAAGAAAGATGATTTCTGTAGTTCATAATTGGTAAGTCACTTGAATTGATTCTAACTGAAAGTAAATAAATAGTATATTTGTAGTTTTGCATTTTTTTTTATTGCTGGCTTACCATGGTGATGTTTACCAGATGAAAAATCAAATTTTGAGAGGATGACAGATTAAGAGATTATAAGAAAGCCAGTGAGTTTTGTTTTTGTTTTTTAGTTCCCCTGAAAGTAAAAACAGAATTGATGAAAAAAAGCGGAACATCTGCAAGTGTCAAATAGCATAGTATCATATTAAAAATATAATGAATTGTAGAAAGAGCCTGATAGAAGAACCTCCAAAACTTTACTGTGCTAGAAAAACACGAGGGAAAAGGACATTAAAGCAAATCAAAGTAACACCAGAATCAATTTTTGTCCTGAGAGAGAAAATCATTAAGATAATAGTATTGAATCAATTTTAAAAATTTAAACATCGAGAGAGGAAAAAATCAAGAATTTGAACAGAGGTAAAATAACCCAGGAAATTAAAGGAAGAAATGAATGTGATAACTAATCTTAGACCACTTAAAGGAAAAATTTAAGACTAGAAAACAATATGAAGGACATGTCCTTTTAGGCTTCCTTTTTCCCCATAAAAGAAAAACTGCTTCCCTCTCCTCTCCTTCCCCCCCCACCCCCCAAACTTTCATAGCTACAATTATGGGTAGAGGGTTTATTTTTTGTTTGTTTTTGTCTTAAATCATCCAAGATTTTTCTTCTCACTTTCTTACCCTAACATGTTACAAAAAAAGTATAGTCAGGCAAACAAATTTTCCCACTGATCATAATAATTATAATAATGATCATAATAAAATTGTCTCACTTACTTTTGAGTCCTTCACCTCTCTCTACCAACCAGGAGGTGAGTAGTATATTTCGTCATCAGGCTTTTGGAACCATCATTGGGTATTTTGGTAATAAAAGGTGTTAGCACAAGAAATAATATTCCATAACATATATAACAGCTTATTTATCTGTTCCCCTTCTTTATAGACACTTCCTCAGATTCTCATTCTTGGAGAAGAATGGGAATGCCACCTCAGAGTTTTGTTTTGTTTAGGACTAATTCCTCTTTTAATCTGATCACTCTACTTGCCCTCCTTCTTTTTACACCTATTTTCCATAATTAGTGAAAAAGAATTTTTGTTGTAGTATGTGCATTCTTCCTCTTAGGGATAAGGTCCTAGTGTCAGCAGCTCCCTACCTACTCCTTATTTGAACAGGTATTTACTTAGGCACCCTGATTATATGAAATAGTATTCCCTAACCTTTTTTTTCCTTCACTTTCTCCAGTATTTTCCTCTTCTCTTTTTCCTTTCATTCTTCTCTTAGGATAACAGAACTAATCTCAGGCCTTTTCTAATTGTACTCCTCTGAACTCTGATACTGATAGGTAGGTTTAGAGTGGATACAGGTAGCATTTTCCCCATATTTAAATATAGGCAATTTATCCTTGTTTGTTGCTTCGATATTGTTCATTCATATTTACATATTTTATGCTTCTCTTTAATCCCATGTTTGAGTTTCATAGTTTCTTTGTAACTCTGGTCATTTTGTCAGAAATGTTTTGAAAATCCTTTGTTTTGTTAAAGATCTATTTCTTCCCTGCAGTATTATACTTAATTTTACTGGTTAAGTATTGTTGACTGTAAGCTCTTATCCTTCCAAGTTCTTTGCTGCTTTATAGTGGTGGTTGCTAAATTGTGTACAGTCTTGACTGTGACTCTTAAATACTTGAATTCTTTTTGCCTACTAGGAATAATTTTCTTTGAATAAAAGCCCTGGATTTTGGTTATGATGTTCCTAAGAATTTTCCTTTGGAGAGTTTATGAGTTGAGAATTACTTTTCAGAAAACATTATTTGGATACTCGTGTGTGTGTGTGTGTGTGTGTGTGTGTGTGTGTGTGTGTGTGTAAAACACAAAAAGAAATCTAAGTTGCAATATAACACTGCAAAATTAGCATTGGTTTCAAGCTCAGCATCAGTTTCCCAAAAACCTACTTTGAAGACATAAAAGGAACATTTTAAAAACAAGACAGACTAAAAAATTGATTCCTCCTACATAGTAACATTTTGAAAAGACATTTCAAAATGAGATGGAAATATTTTAGTATGTAACTAGAAGAATATGAAAGACAGAAGATTGAATATATAAAAAAAAATTGACAATTCCAAATCAAAACTATCTTGACAAAAAAATTGTAGTGGAGTGAGCTAAATTTTAGAGAAATTTTGCAATTTAATAGTGTGAAATATAGGAAGTTTTTAAATGAATTTAGTTATAGTTAAATAAAAATTATATACTTTTTCAGTCAGTTAGCCTTTTATTAAGTGTTTACTATCTTACAAGTACTATGCTCTACATTAGGGATAAAATGAAAGGAAAAATAGTCTACTCACTATCAAGGAGCTCAGAGTATTATGTGGGAGATAATTGGAATACATTGGATATAATTTCAGAGGGAAGGCACTAACATTAAGGGAGGTTCAGGAAAAGCTTCTCATAGAAACTGGGACTGTAGCTGAAATGAAGGAAGCCAGGGCTTGCAGTTGTGAGGGATGGGGAAGACCCTTATCCAAAATGACTACTCAGAGATCACTCAGTAACAGGCAGAAAAGTTGTTTATTAAAAACCTTCAGAAGATGAGCCATCCCATTGCGAGATAAGAAAGAGAAAGCTCTTGATAGGAAGGCTAAAGAAGTAGTAAAGATACATAGCTTTTATACACAAAATTATATCACAAATAAGAGAGCATTGAGAAAGGGGAGGGGGAGGCATCTAATTGGTTGTTGCTATTTGGAGAGATTAGAATGGAAGATTTCAGGGAAATCTCCTGATTTCTAGGAAACAGAAAATCAGGCCTTCAGGCTTAATCAGGCAGATAGTCCAGCTAATAGACTAAATATCGATAAATGTCAAATACCAATAAATGTCATCAGCTCAGGTTAAGTAAATATGTTTTTAGCTGGCCAGGACTCAAGTAAATATGAACCTGCACATATTATACAGGTCATAGGGGAAACACAGAAATAATGAAAATAAAATACAGAAAAAGAATTCATACATTCCTGTAAGTTCTTCACCTTATCTCTCTCTATTCCATACACAGGGAAAGGAAAATTTGGAGAGCATTACCGACATGGGGGATGTATGTCTAGTGAAAATGTTTTAAGAATTGAGAACTAGAGTGTGCTCAGAATAGAAGAGAACCCAGTAGCAATGGAAAACCAAATACATGGAAAGAGTAATATGAGACTGGATTGAAAGGAAAGAGAGAGTTTATGAAGAGCTGTAGATTTTATAGTTGATCCAAGACAATAGGCATTCACTGGAGTTTATTGAGTAGGGGGTGATATGATCAGTTTTGTGTTTTAAGAAGATCATTTTGATGGCTAAGTAAAGGACAAACTGGAGTGGGGAGAGATTTGAAGCAGGAAGACCAATTAGAAGTCTATTGCAATATAATCCAAGAGATGATGCCTATTCCTGGATAGCTGCAGTGATGGAGGAGAGGAGAGCAGATATGGAAGATGGTATGAGGATAGATCTCAACTGATGGGGTATGGAGGAGTATTGTGGGAAGGATGATTCCTGGGTTAGAAATATGGGTGCATGCAATTAGGAATAGGGAATATTATGGCAGGGAAGAGAGATAAGTCTAGTTTTAGACATATTGAGCTTAAGATGTCTGAAGAACATCCATTTCAAGATGTCTCTTAGATCGACTGGAGGTCAGGAAAAAATTTAGGGCTAGATGAATATATCTTAGGGCTGAATAACTAGATCTCAGTCATTTACATGAAGATGATACTTTAAGCCACTGGAACTGATGAGATCACTGAATGAGTGAAAATAGTATTTAGAAAGAAGAAAGCCCTTGGGGACTTTTGCCACTATTTATCTATAATATATATCAGATTTCTTGCTGAATTGGGGAGAGGGGAGAGGAGAGGGAAGGAGGAAAAAAAAAATCGATACTCAAAATCTTCCAAAAATGAAATTTGGAAACTATCTTTACCTGTGAGTAGGAAAATAAAATAATATTGAGAGGGAAAGAAAAGAAAATCAGATCTAAATTGTCACCTATTCCCACCAGAAATTGAGATGATAGGGTAGAGTAAGTCTCTGAGGTACTGAGGGGAAATGTTTATACTTGGTTCCTGCTATATCTTTGAAGTAGATATCCTCTTCTAAAAGTTAATAAACTTAAATTATTAAATGGAAATATGGCGGACCTCTTACTTTGTTAGTAGAGAAGAAAGTCCTACAAATCCCTCAGAGTACTTTATAACCTATAACCCCCTAGATTTGTCAGCTTGATTCTGGGAGATTAATTCAGAGAATATTTACTATGTGTTTCCTTTGTCCTGTCATACTTGTGTATGGGTCATTAAATGTCAAAATTCTTAGATGGTAGGGATTTGTCATCTTTTCATCTTAGTATCCCTAGTGCCTGACATGCAACTTGATTCTGTGTTTTTGTTAGAACCTGCAGTTTCTTCAATGTTGGGAATTCTAGGTGTGAAAACTTCCCACTTACCCCATCCATAACCCCCTCCAGCCATGCAGATCAGCCATTAGTTCATAATTTGTCTTAGAGAGTTAGCTAGGGCTCTGAGTGGTTAAATAATTTAGATCACAGGCTACCAGTAAGCATCAGGCAGTTCTTGAACCAAGATCTTGCTAATTTCCACACTGACTCTTGTTTTTGCCTTTTTGTACTTAGTATGTAGTAGGTCTTAACATTTGCTAGGTGATAACAAAGGAAGGCTGATATCAGTTTTAGTAATAGTGGATAAAGTTGAATTTGAATTAGAAAGCATGGAAACAGATTTTCTATCATGCTTAAATGATAATTAATTTTTACATATTTATTTTTTAAATTTTAAATATTTAAGGTGTATATCTTATGTTACAGTAATAAAGGAAAGTCTTTAGTTTTCAGAATGAAATAGAAAATTATTAAGGAATATTAATACTTCATTTTCAGCATAAAAAGGATAAAACAGTAAAAAAGACTATAGACTTGAACAGTTACATAATACTGATTTTGCACACAGAGAACTTAAGGGAACAAGAAAGTTATACTTTTCGGGTACACATGAAACGTTAAAATGAATGACAAAAACCTTTTAAAAGAGACATTTTATATAATTTCATTTTCAAATTATAATTAAATAAAATTAGAAATAGCAGTGGAAGGTTAAAATCAATTAATATCTACATTTAGACAGAAGAATAAAAAAATTATTCATGAAAGGACAATTAATAAATAATAAACATAAAAATCTGTAATATAATGCCAAAGAACCATGGAGAGAAAAAATGGATTAATTCTGCACTTAAAGTAAAGCTGTGGCAAAAGAAGTCAGTCTTAAGAAGGATTCTGCTACTAATCTGGAAAAACATAAATTATAGACAAAGCAATATTATGTGTATCAGTATATGCGTGTCTGTATTACATATGTATGTTTATATTTACGAAGGAAACTCAAGAAAATTCTAATTAAATCACAGAGGAGTTATAGTCTCTGTGGAAGGCAATGACTATACTGATAGAACCCAGATCTCTTGAAGTCTTGGTGTTATTACTTTAATACTTTAAAGATTTATGATTTATTCTGTTGGTTTGAGTATATTTCCTTCACCAGTGTATATCATAATATTGCTACAATTTAGAATATAGTGTTTGAGAGTTGGATTTTGTTGGGAAATATTATCTAGTAGCCAACCTTATGGTGAATTTCTTTCAATTTAGCTAAGTTTGTTCTTGGATGACAGTTTATATTTTATATAAATTACTTCATACTTGTAACTATTATCATTCTGGCATAGCATTCAAAAACCCAGGTTTACCTCCAAGCTAGTTGCGATATCAGAGTAGGATTTATGGTGGAATTGCCATATCCCTATGCCAGTACTGTTGGGATATTTACATTTATAATAAGTACTTATATAAATAAATGAATGTCTACTACAACTTCAAGTATAAATATTTACCCAAAAGGAAGTAAATTAAATAAGTCATTCTCATAGGAAAAATCATGAAGACCAGAAATGATGTGCCTCATAAAAAGACACCAGACCTTGATATTTGATGAGTATTGGTGTTTAGTTGTATCCAACTAATTGCGACCCCATTTGCGGTTTTCTTGTTAAATGAATGGAGTGGGTTATTTCTTTTTGTAGTTCATTTTGCAGATTAGGAAACCAAGGCAAAGAGGATGAAATGATTTTCCCGGCCACATAGCTACTAAGAATCTGAGAACAAATGTGAACTTCTGAAGATGAGTTAGGGTGCCACTTAACTGACTGATGAGTGGCTTCAGGAATTTTTAAGTTTTGTTTTCTCTTTGTTGCTTTTACATTTGCTTCTATTACTTTTGTTCTCTTTGGAGAAGTGGAGTATCCTTTTTCCTTCCAATAGCCTTTTAAATTACTAGTGAATAATTCTCTTTAACCTCATAAATTTCTTTCCAAGCTAAATATTCCCAGATTTACTCTCATAAGATATGAACTCAAGGCTTTTTGTTATGTGGGGGCAGAGTGTATCTCATTTTTATTCCTGATACAGCTCTCCCTCTTAATGTAGACTGATTGAATTAGTTTCAGTGTTACCAGTATACTATTTTTGATTCATCTTGAACTGGTTGTCTCCTAAAACCTTTGATATTTTTGTTTATATATGTATGTTTAAAAAATTGGAATGAGACTCTTTTTAAAAATAGTATTTTATGTGTCGAATTACATGCAAAGATAGTTTTCAATATTGACCTTTCCAAACCTTGTGTTCCAAATTTTTCTTCCTCTCCTCCCCCTCTTCCTCCTCCCCCCCACAGTAAGCAATTTGATATAGGCTAACCATGTGCAATTCTCCTAAATATATTTCCATATTTGTGATGGTGCACAAGAAAAATTAGATCAAAAGGGAGCAAAAAGCACAAGAAAGGGGAAAAAACCAAGCAAACAACAACAAAAAAGGTGAAAATAATTACGCTTTTAATCTACAGTCTCCATAGACAAAAGTAGAAAAGCATAACAGTCTGTGTTCTCAAGGAGATCCCATTCTAATGGGGAAGATCTCATTTTAGGTGGAAGATTTTAACTAGAAATCAGAAAAGCTCCATGTGGATATAGTGGTAAAGATATATGTTAATTTTCTTTAATGCCATTTCCATTGATAAAATGATAGCACTTTCTGATGTTGAATTATTTGACAATGCCAAAGACTTTGGTAGCAAGAACTTTCTTTTCTGGATCTCCCATAGTCATTATTGTGGTGGCATTTGCAGGAGCTATTGAGCCTGGATATGTTTGAAAGATAAAAAGATAGGTCTTAGTAACACATCTCCTGCGGGGAATAATTAGTTATTCCAAGTTATTAAATTAAATTAAAGGAAAATTAATCATGAAGATAAATGGGAATTGAGAAAATTAGCTTTACTGACAAGTCAAGTCTGTGACAATGCTAGGTCATGCAAAATCTTGCCAAAATCTTATATTCTCAAAAATTCGTAGAAACCACACATTTTAAACACTAATACTTTATGGGTCAATCTACTTGGAAAGGAGAATTAATGAAGTAAGAATTTGTTTTTTCATTATGTCGTTCCCAATTGTAATGTTTAGTAGATTTAACAGATCATTAATTTCATGCATATTTTGTGATCATCAATTCTAATCAAGGTACTGTGTAATTATCTTACTTTTAGTTTTCTTGAGATTTTTTTCTGGAAACATTTCTCTTCTCATTTCACTTTGACCTAGAAAACAAAGGAAATTAGAAAATGGGCAGAAGAGAAAAGACAGTGCGGGGTTATTCACATCACCACAGAAATTCTTCTTTGCCTCCCCTTTTCCCCTCACATTCTCCTTAGGCAATGGTTAGTTGCAGAATACACTCAAGTTGCTCCTCTGTTCACAGAGCTTGCATAAGAGAAGAATCATCACCCTCTGTTCCTCTGTCCTACTACTGCCTCCTGTGGTTTGCCAGATCTTAACATTTGTCTTGCTTATATTCTTAGCAGTATCTTGGAATGGTCATTTGATCTGTTTAAGAACTTCTGGGCCTTGCTATGTGCCTCTATATTGTGCCCTTAGAATCTCTACATCTTCTGTGTTAAGGCTAAATTTTGTGTGTGTGTGTGTGTGTGTGTGTGTGTGTTTTCTGACTCAGCTTTCCTATTAGAGGATGATCTCTTTGAGAACAGGGACTTTGTTAATTTTTCTACTTTTATATCCAAGATTGTATTGGAACCAGCTGCAAACCAACTTAGCAGATTGTTAAATTTTCAGTGCTACAAATCGTGTCTTTGTTTATTGGTTTTTGATTGTCTAGAAAGTGATAGAAAAATGTTAATAATGCAGATTAAACTTGAATGTTTCTGTGCATTTTTTTTTAAGTGAACCAGTATTAAGTTGTATGCATAGTAGTGTTTAGCATATAAGAAATCCTCCTATTTATATTTTTAAAAATATTATATCTGTGCTGATGAACTGAAACTGGTTGAACTATTTCAAGAACTGGCAAATATTGGATTGCTCAATTTACCTTTGTTTAGATTTTTGAAGTAAGAAAGAAGATAACAAAAAAGTAATTGAAAATGGAAACATTTAAGGTATCTTGAAAGGAAACATATTGTCATACAGTTGCTATAAGAATGTCACAAGGATTTTGCTGTTGTCTGTAAGAGGTTATCAGTATTTGAAAAGAACAAAAATTGTTAACAGATTGGATGCCAAGGACACAGATTTTCATTGCTGAAAGCTTGTGGAAAAGGGGCAGACCAAAAAGATGACAAGAAGGAAAATGTATCTGACTTTCAGTGATGATCATCCATAGAATAATGTGAATGTATGAAAATAGATTATTGAATAATGTTGCTTAATCCTTAGGTGATCATTATGATTATCTCTTTGCTTAATCCTTCGGTGAGCATTATGATTATCTCTTTGTATTGTCTTCTAAAAGAGTGTTTTGCTTGAATAGAGAATATGTTTTCTTTTCTTTTCTTTTCTTTTCTTTTTTTCTTTTTGCTGAGGCAATCAGGGTTAAGTAACTTTCCCAGGGTCACAAGCTAGGAAGATTAGAACTCAGATTATCCTGATTTCAGGGCTGGTGGTCTATCCACTGTACTATCTAGCTGGCCTGACATGTTTTCTTTTAATGTTTCATTGCTTTTTTGTTTCTCCTCTTCTAGATTGCCTTTCAACTTTGTGTATTTGTATTTCCAATCATTTGTTCTCATTTCTTTAGTGAGACTTCAAGGTTATTATTCTTCCAATTATTTCCGCTATGCAGATGACACATTTTACTTTTGTAATCCTCATTTTTCTTTCAAACCACTCAATAACAGCATATTATAGTCCCATTTATTCTCTTCAGAATCTACAGGTTCTTTTTTCTTACTCATCAGGTATTGAATTATTTTCCTTTATTTTGCAGAATTTATTCATAGATGCCAAAACTTATTATTTTTTTTTTATCAGTCTTTTACTTTGTATCTCTCATCATGACTGCTTAGGTGTTTTGTTTTGTTTTTTTTAAATAGAGATGCTGAAGTTGTTTGCCACTTCCTTCTCCAGCTCATTTTACATGGAGGAAACTGAGGCAAACAGGGTTTTGCCCAGGGTCACATAAGTTAGTAAATAGTTTTGGCTAGATTTTTAACTCAGGTCTTCCAGACTTTAGGCCAGCACTCTATCTACTGTGCCATCTAACTTCCCATACTCATTTACTGTATCTCATTTTTAAAATACTTCTGCTGTTGTAAGGAGGTTGGGATGTGATGTAGTAAGGGAAGTATGGGCAGCATTCAGTTACAAGCTTGTGGGGACTAATACAATATTGCTGCTAGTAACATGGTGAGCTTTTGGGAGAGAATGCCAAGTGAGCTCAAATTAGGCATATTTTTTTGGTACCTTTTACTTTTGGGGAGATTCCTGGTGGACTCTGGACACAGTTGAGATTGCTATATCTTTGATGCACACTTTCTGTTTTGGAGCGATGTTTGTAAAGGTTGTGGGGATGAGAAAAAATACTTAGTTCTCCATTTTGTTTGACCCGGAAATTTCAAAGCAAAACGAGCAAAATTTTAGCTGGCAGAGAAAAAAAGTTATAATTAGTAGGAAAATAGTCTTAAAAGAGCTTTGCCTGTAAGTTTGGTTAGAGAGTGATCAGCCTATAGTGAGACAACATTAGTAAGCCAGAGGGAATATGTGTGGGCTGACCAGGAATACAAGGAATAATGATTGACTTGCATCTTATCAACTTTGGTGTTCTAAGCAGAGTAAATAGATAAAAGTTGTAATGAAAAGAGAGTATATACTTATATTCTGTGCTATGAAATGTTTACACTGTGTGAGGTTTTTGAAAATGAGACTGAAATCTGAAAATGAAAATGAGAACAGCCAATTTATGTCTACCATGTTAAACTCACTCTTAGGATAGAGTAGAATGATGAAATTACATTATTTAAGTTATTGCTGTTTTTCCTTTCATCTAATCTGTAAGTTAAATGCTTAAATGATATAATTCCATTGTATAATAACAAAAAAGAGATGAAGAGAAAATGGTTCTAAGAGGCTAAGATCTCTGAAGGAAGACTATGGGATAAGAAAAAGAAAGGGAAAATAGAAAAATAAGGTTAAAGGAACAGGGAAGAGTGGATAAGAAATTCATATTAAAGGGACATAAAGTATGAATTCTTATCAATATTTAAAAATCTTTCTTGAGTGTTATCATTTATTATTGTTAAATTCATCCAGCGGTCATTTCCAATTTTAGGGAATTGTTGAGTTTTACAGAGGCTCAGAGTGATTTCATTTATTCATAATTGTTAACTCTGCCTTGTCATTATAAGCCTTTGATACTTAAGAAAAAAATTTTTTTAACCATTACATTAAACTTTCATATTCGTTTGTTTTCTTTGAAAAGATCAAGGAGAGAGTTTGAGACCAAAGAGAATAGGTTTTAAAGAGGATGGATGATAAGACTTTTCCCCCCGAGGCAATTGGGGTTAAGCCCAGGGTCACACAGCTAGGAAGTATTACCGTGTCTGAGATCATATTTGAACTCAGGTCCTCCTGACTTCAGCACCGGTGCTCTATCCACTGTGATATTTAGCTGCCCCATGAATAGGACATTTTAATGGGTTGACAGTACAGTAAGAAGAATTTGGCAGAGGTCACCTAGTCCAGCCCTCTCATTTTATAGATCAGGATAGTGAGACCCGAGAAGTTGAGTGAAGCCCATTCAGATCCTCCAGTAATCAAATCAACATACAAACCCAATTTTGGACTCCTCAGTGTGACTGGAAAGATCCAAGGATAGTGACAAAGAGTAGCATGGGTAGGTAGCTTTTACCTAAGAGAGATGAGACTGGATGACTGAAATTATTGGAGAGTCAGTGGAAAAGCAGATCTAAAGTTTAGGATAGGAACTAATTTACATAGAAATGATTATTGTAGCCATAGAAGGGGTTGAGATTGCCAGAGGAGAGATTATATTAAGAGGGATGCTGAAGTAAAGCAAAAATTAGGTTTAAAAAAAAAAAAGGCCTGAGTACAAGATAATCATCAGAATAGAGCAAAAGGAAGGGTATTGGGGGGATTCCAGATATTCAAGTGTTAGCTAAAGAGTGATAGTGATTGAAAGAAGAGTGGCTGGGTTTGTTGGTTTGGAGGTTATTTGTGATATTCTGAGTGAATAGTTTTATTAGAGTCCATATGATTCTCAGTTTTCCTTATCCAGCAGTAATCTCTTGCTTACCTCCAGTCTTACATCTTCAACTATCTTTTCATACATCTCAAGCAGGCTAGATATTCAGTAGATATCTTAAATGTATCTTGTCCAAAAGTGAACTTACATTATTTTCTCTTAAACTTTCCCAGTGTCTAAATTTTCCTGTTTCTGTCAAGGGCACCACCATCCTTCCAGTCTCCTACGCTTGCAGCCTAGGTATCATCTTTGATTCCTATTTAACACCCCCCCCCCCCCTACCGTGACCAGTCTGTTGCCAAGGCCTATCAATTTCACTTTTACAACATCTCTTGAGTATATCTTCTTTGTCTTTTTTGATAATGATAATATCCTAATGTAGGCCCTCATTATTTTTGTGCTTGGACTATTGAAGTAATGCTATTTACTGCCACATGTTTCTTTCTACTTGTGTCCATATTTAATCCAGTTGTCAAAGTGATTTTTCTAAAGCATGAATCAGACCATGTCACTCTCATACTCAATAATCTTCTATGGTTGTCCATCACCTCCAAGTTTAAATAAAAAATCCTTGATTTGGTGTTCAAAGCCCTTCCCCATCCCTTACCTTTCCAGTCTTGCACTACCCCCTCCCACCCTCATGTTTTGATGTGGTGACAGACCTCTTTGCTATTGAGTGAACTAAGCTGTTTCTCTCAGTTCAGGGTATTTTTTTTTCCTCCCACCATGTATGGACTGCTTTCCCTCCTCATCTTAATCTCCTGGTTTCCAGATTAAATTCCACCTACTACCAGAAGCCTTTCCCCATTCCTTTTAATTCTCATGCTTACCCCTCTGTTTACTATTTCCTGTTTACATTGTACACTTATTTTGGAAAATATTTGTTTTCTCTCTATTGTAAGCTCCTGTAAGGCAAGGGAACTGTCTTTTGCCTTTCCGTGTATCCTTACTTACTTAATTAAGTGCTTAATTATGGTGCTTGTCTCTTCCCTCCTCTACTTTTCTTCCTCTATGCATAGACTATCATATCCTATGTACAAATGCTCTTTAAAAGATTTTTTTTCTTTTGTACCCCTGAACCCTTCCCAAGATATCTTGGGGTTTACTGGCTAGAATTCTTTCTTCCAACCAGGCCTTGAACCAAAGCCACTCTGATTCTCATTGGCCACCTTAGGTCCTAGACCAAGCCCCATTTAGTTATTATTTGAGTCCTGATTGACTGGGATTGAAATGTAAGTAACAATTATTTCTGGTTTGGCTAGAAACCCTGAAGGTTTTCCCCTCCCAGATTTTTTTTTATTTCTTTAGATTTTTTCCCTTTTTTGGACTAAGTGAAAGTGAAGATTCTTTGTCTCAATTGCTACCTAGCCTTAATCATTGAGTGAGTACAGACTTGGTCAAAATGAGACCTGCTGAAGATCTTAGCTTAAAAGGCCAAAGTCTCCCACTACATTCAGGGTTGTCTCTAGTCAACCTCATCTATATCTTGTCACTGGACCCAGATGACTCCAGAGGGGAAAGTGAGGCAGATGACCTTATATTCCCTTCTTTCACTTATATCCAGTTCATTTGCATGTCATGGCACCATCTCTTTGATGTCATGATCCTCTTAAAGAATGAAGGACAAACAACCACTACCACCTATGGTACCTGTCAGATAATAAGTTCTTAATAAAATATTGTTGATTAATTAAATCATAAAATCTTCAGTTTTTAATCAAAATCTCAAGGACTTAGTAAGTGGCAAGGAAATGGAACCATCAAATTTTTTCCCCCAGATGTTTGCAGATAAGCCATGGGCTCTGTTTTTCCTGTGCATGAATGAAAGAGTTGGATTAAATTAGGTCTTTAAGTTCTCTTCCATATCTTAAAGATGTGTTTGTGTGTGTGTGTGTATAAGTCCAAAATAAAAACTGTGGGGTCCTCTTTCTCACCACTCTTCCCCCCTCCTCCTTTTTATTTGTTGATGATGTTGGAACTAAACTACTCAGTACTTTGATTTGAAAGTCCAATAGCATTCTGCCTACTGTTATTAAAACAAATGCATTGTTAAAGCAGTTTTTTTTTTTTTTTTTTAGAAAACAGCACTAAGTTTCTTAAACTTCTTTTTAGTTAATTGATTGTATCATTCATTTTATACAAATTTACTTCTTGTTGCAGCTTTTGTAAGGACTCATCTGTTGTATAGCTTGTTACATGAGTAGCCTTTTAAAAGGAAATAAAATTAATTTTGTTAACTTTAAACAGAAACAAATGTTACTTTCTCATCTGGGGTTTACTGCTTGCTTGGTTAATATATAGTTCTACTAGTTATTAATGCAAATAAATTTATTTAGATGTAATTTGTATGACAGCTCAGCAAAGCTTTATGTAATGCTCCAGGATGATATTCTGTATATCCATTCTTTATTCTTAAAAAATTAAAGCTATTTCTGTTTAGTGGTTTTAAACCACATAACAGGAAACATTAATGTGTATAATTTCCCCTCTTTGTCCTAGAAGAGAGACTATAAGATAAAATGAAAACAATATCAGTTACTTCCTGAGTTTTCAAAGTTAAGCAAATTTGATTAAATGAATTGTTTTAATATGGTGTTATTTATTTTATTTGGAGAAATAAAGTGAAATGTAACTAAGTCTTAGGATAATCTGATAGAATAAGAACAACATCAAAATGAACGCTTGGTAATTATTAACTTGTCACTTTTTAAATTTTATCTGTTTAATTTTTCAGTAGTTTGTAAGTCCTGAAGAGAAAATCAAAGAGTATCTTACTTTGTTCAACAATAAACAAATAAAAAAAAATTATTCACCCATCTTTTAATCATTTGCATTCATTCGACTTGATTAAGATGAGTGGGTTTTAGAAATGTTACATTTGGAATGTTTTTTTTTAAATTTTGCTTTTTTTAAAGTAAGTTTTTATTTGTTCCTCAGAATTTTCACTTTTAATTACATTTTAATTAGAAACATTTAAAATCAATATGAAATAACTCTCTTAGTACCTAAATATTATTGCTGGTGCCTGAAAATGTTCTCTCTAGTTCTTATTATTTCTGCCAGAAGGTGGTATTGTTCACTCATGAAGAATGCACTTCTATAAAACTCTCTTCTTCTGGCTCTATTTTTTTCTTAGGAGTTTTTTTTTTTTAATTAGTCATAGAATGGTAAAGGATTCTCATAAAATTTTTTATTAAACTGTGGCATTTTAGGAGACTAAATTTCTGCCTTTTAGAAGTAGATATTGAAAAATAAAATAACCCAATTAAATTGTTATTTAGTAGATACTTAAAATTTGGGTGCTATGTCTAGATGCTAAGGTATGCAGACAGACTCACACAGAAAATATTTTCTTCCCAGAACTTACATTCTATTGGAGAGAATCTGCATATAATTAAATATAAAATTATATATAAGGCAAAGAGAAAATAATATTGGAAATGATAGAGCAATAGCAAGTGAAAGATCAGAAAAGATCTGTTATAGGAATTGGCAGTTGAACTGAATGCTCAATGAAGGTAGGGTTTTAAGAGGATGGAGGTGAGGAGAGTGGTTTGCAGCATGGGAGAAAGTTCTTACAAAGATAAAGAGAGAGAAGATGGAATATTTCTTATGAGGAAGAAAATAAGTTCTTCAACAGTTTGGCCAGAATGTGAAAGGGAGTAATATATAATGAACCAGAAGAAAAGTATATTAAAGTCAAATTGTGAGAGACTTTTAAGTGCCAGAGGAGTTTGTATTTCATCCTAGAAGCAACAGGGAGCCACCGAAACTTTTTGAACAGAAGAGTTATGCCAGTGATCCTAAGTTAAATAACAGAGCCTGGACACAAATTGAAATTACTGCATTAACCTTCTGGCTGGTCTTCTTGCGTTGTCTGCCTTGTGTAGTATAGGCTTCATTCAGCTGTCAAATTTATCTTACTAAAATGCATGACTGACCATATCACCTTTGTTCAGTAAATTCCTTTGGGTTCACTGTTACTACCTCCAGGATCAAATACATAATTTCCTGTTGGACTTTCAAAACCTTTTATTACCTGATCTCTTTCTAACTTGCCAGTTTTGCTACATCTTAACTCCCCCTCCAAGTACTCCAGTAATAGGAGCTTTCTTTCTGTTCTTAGAATGTGACCTTTTGTCTCTCATCTTTTGAGCGATTTCACTAGATGACTCCCATACTTGAATATTTTCTCCCTCTTCCTTTCATCTTGACTCCCTCCAAGTCTCAACTAAAGGCCTACCTTCTTCAAAAAGCCTTTCCTGATTCCCTCCTTAATGTAAGTGTTTTCCTTCTGAGAGTATTCCAGTTTGTCCTCTTTCTTGCTTGTATGTACTATGTGCTCTTTGAGAGCAGGAGCTATTCTTCTCCCTTTCTTTGTGATCTTAACCACGTAGTATTAAAGCCTGGCATATGTAGTAAATACTTAATAAATCCTTGTTGATGTGGTCAGAATACAAAACAGAAGAAAACTTATTCTTCCAGCCTGATATCCTACATTGGAACTCTGTGTTTAGGTTAGGGTTCTGAGAAGGACTATAGTAATATTGTATGATCCTACTTTGTCTTATCTGGTGTCTTGCTGCAGGATTCAGAACCGTAATACTGATTTTTTTTTTTCTTCTTGGTGTCTCCCTTTGAAATCCCAGTTTTACCCCTGTTCCATATTTTCTGCCATGATCACTTGTCTGTAGGAGGAAATTTGTGATTTTATGCTTGAAAATGATTCATTGTGGTTTCTCTTTAGATTTTCCCCTTACTGCTCATTTTGGGAATTGTCTGAAGTATTTGTTAACAGTAGTTGTCTCAGGAGCTGGACTGCCTTTTTCTACTACTGGCATTTTGACTAGTCTCCCTTCTTTTATTTCTGCAAAAATGTTTCTTAGTTTTGTTGATATAAGTTCTAAATCTATAGATAGGCTAGCAGATGTTTTGTACTTTATAAAGTTATTTTGAATATAATATATTTTATCTTTTGCTGTTGACTTTTGTTGATTACATGTAATACCTCTTTTAAAAAAATAATTCTTTTTATTTTCAAAATACATGCAAAGATAGTTTTCAGTATCTAGTGTTAAAAACCTTGTGTTCCAAAACTTTGTCCCTTCCTCCCCACTCCTTTTCCCTAAACATCAAGTAATCCAGTATGTTAAATATGTGCAATTCTTCTTCTATACATATTTCCACATTTATCATGCTGCACAAGAAAAATCAGATCAAAAAGGGAAAAAAAATGAGGAAAAAAAGCAAGCTAACAAACAACAAAAAGAGTAAAAATACTATTATGATCCACCTTCAGTTCCCACAATTCTCTCTCTGAATGTAGATGGCTCTCCATCACAAGACCATTAGAATTGACTTGAATCATCTCATTGTTGAAAAGAGACACGTCCATCAGAATTGATTATCATATGAACTTCTTGTTGCTGTTTACAATATTCTCTTGAATACTACTCTTTTTTAAAGAGAATTTTTCATTGATGTTTTCTGTTTCTTATATCTCATGCTATCCTATGGATCTCTTTACCTCCTTCTTTTAAGAGCCATTCCATAGGAAAATAGTGTCATTAAGTTGTTAAGTATTGTTAAGAGAGGGAGGAAATTAGCATAGCTGATCAACCCATTGAGAAAATCTGAAAAATATGTAATATGTGGAACTCCCATCTTTACCAAAAGATAGGGGGACAGGGATGTTTTCATATTTCTCTTCAATCAAGTCCCTCTTTATCCTTATAATTATACTAATTTGCTTTTGATTTTTTGATGTTATGCTTTTTCTCTCCTGCATTTATATTCTTGTAGTTACTGTGTATATTTTTTCTTGGCTCTGATTACTTCACTTGCATTAGTATCCTTAGTATTCATTAGATAATTGTTTCTTTATTTTTTAAAAAATACTTATTTAAAATTAAAAACAAAATTGAAAAAGAATAACAGAAAAGGAACACAAAAAAACAGAATAAAACATTTCCATATGCCCAGCAGAAAATCAGGGAGAATTGAAAATATATAACAATAAATTTCCATTTTAAGAAAGCATATATACTAATAAAAGATTATATTCATGAATATCCATCTTTTCTTTTGTTCTATGATATGTACTTTTTATTTTATTCTTTTTTCTTCTCTTTCATCATCTCCACTTCTCCTATGCAGACTATAGTTAAGCAGGGATATATTTATATATACATACATATGCTTATACATACACACACACCCCACCCCCACATAATATACATCTGTCTATATACATACATTTACACATATGTAGACATACTTCTAAAACAGTAGTAATACGACTGACATAATATAGATTTCTCTCTTGACTTGAATCTTTTAAATTCGACTTTGTCTGAAATTAATGATTATTAGGCCTCCTTTTTTTCCTAATAAATTCTATTCCTGATCTTTATTTTAGTGTTTGTATATATCTTTTGTTTCCTATCCCTGTTAAGTCTGCTACTTTAATTCTACTCCTTACTGGGGTCTTCAAACTACGGCCCGCGTAGTTTGAGGACCCCTGTTAAGGAACTGAGGACGTTTATCCCCCTCACCCAGGGCTATGAAGTTTCTTTATTTAAAGGCCCATAAAACAAAGTTTTTGTTTTTACTATAGTCCGACCCTCCAACAGTCTGAGGGACAGTGAACTGAGGAACAGTAAAAAGTTTGAGGACCCCTGCCTTAACTTGTTTTGCTATTACTTAACCTCTTCTCATACCCACAGATTATCTTCCCTTCCTAGTTTTTCCCTCCCTCTTTATCCCAGTCTCATTAATCTACACATTTTATCCCACTATCTTTAATCTAACTAATCTTTCCTACCCCATCATATCCTATATCACCCTTTCCCTCTTTCTTTATCCCTTTTACATTAATCTACACCCCTTGTCTAACTGCTGTTAATCTACATACCCTGTTGTATTTCAATTTATCCTATTTCTTTTCCCCTTATTTCTTTATAGATTTTGGAGGGTGCTATAACTTCATGGTGTGTGTGTGTGTGTGTGTGTGTGTGTGTGTGTGTGTGTAGATTTTCAGAACTACCAGCTTTTCTCCTTCTTTACTTTGTCAGTTCTTCCTCTGCACCTCATTCATATAGCATAATTATTCTTTTTATCTTTTCTTAGATTGTTTTGCTTTTTAGAGCTAGATCATTCTCAATTCTGTCCCAATCTTTCGAATTACCCAATTACTGATTGGGTCAATCTTAAACATTTCCATGTAAAAACCAGTTTATACTTGTTGAGTCCCTTGAAATTATTCATTAATTTGCCAGAATGATTTCAGAAAGGCCTGCTAAGTAAGTCTCTTACTTACATTGACTGATGCTAAGTGAAGTGAGTAGAACCAAGAGAACATTGTATACAGCAACAAGATTATGTGATGACCAATTCTGATGGATGGAGCTCTTTTCAACAGTGAGATGATTTAGGCCAGTTCCAATAGACTTGTGATGGAGAGAGCCATCTGCAACCAGAAAGAGAACTGTTTTTTCACTTTTTTGTTATTTGCTTTCTTTTTGTTTTCTTCCTCATTTTTTTTTTCCCTTTTTGATCTGATTTTTCTTGTGCAGCATGATAAATTCAGAAATATATATAGGAGAATTGTATGTTTTTAATATGTATTTGGGTTACTTGCTTTCTAGGGGAGGGAGAAGAAAAAGGAAGGGAGAAATTTGGAATGTGAGATAATTTTGCAAGGGTGGATGTTGAAACATATTTTTGCATGTATTTTGAAAATAAAAAAGCTATTATTAAAAATAAAGTTGTGTAGAGGGGGAAAAGAAATTAATTTTTAGTGTTGGCTCTTATATATTAAATTTTCTATTGAATTCAGGTTTGGTTGATCCAGAGTCCTGAAAATCTGCAAGTTCATTAAATGTTTGTTTTTTTTATTCAGTATTATGGTTAGTTTTACTGGATGTGATATTTTTTAACCTTAGGCCTCATTCTTTTGATTTTTGATATGTATTATTCTGGGATCTGGGATCTTCTATTGTGTTTGCTGATAAATTTTGTACTTTTTAATTGTAGTTCCAACACAATTGATTTTTTTTCTTTTGTTTATTGTAAAAAAATTTTCTTTCATCTGTGAATTTTGAAATTTAGCAATAATATTCCTAGGTGTTTTTCTTGTAAGATCTCTTTGACATGATGATTGGTGGATTTTTTTTTTCCTATTTCTACTTCCTCTAGTTCTATCATTCCACAACAATTTCTTGTATTATTGTGTCAAGATTGTTTTTTGGTCATAGCTTTCAAGTAGTCCAATTATTTTTATGTTTTCTTTTCTTGTTCTGTTCTTTAGGTGTTCCTGATGTTTTCACATTCTGTTCTGGTTTTTTCTTTTTTTTATATTTTGTTTATATCTATTTATATTTGTGGTTGTTATATTTATATGTATGTATTGTTTATATATTGTTGCTCTATATGTGTTGGTGTCATAGTTTCACGGTCTTCCCTTTGTCCAATTCTAATTTTCTTTCTCTCCCCTTTTTTGTTGTTTTCTTTTTTTCCTAATTATATATGTATGTTAATTTTTTAAAATACACATTTCTTTATGAATCATTTTGGGAGAGAAATCAGAACAAAAGGGAAAAATCATGAGGAAAAAAAAAAGCAAGGGGAAAAAAAATAGTGAACATAGCCTGTGTTAACTTATATTCAGTCTCCATAATTCTAACTTTGGATGCAGATAGTATTTTTTATCCAAAGTTTGTTGGGATTGCCTTAGATCATTAAATGCCTGAGAAGAACCAAGTCTTTAGTTGACCAACACACAATCTTGCTATGGACAATGCATTCCTAGTTCTGCTTTCACTCAGCATCAGTTTGTGTAAATCCTTCCATGCCTTTCTAAAATCAGCTTGTTCATCATTTTTATAAAACAGTAATATTCCATTACCTTCATATGTCATATTTTCTTTCATCTGTGAATTTTGAAATTATTCAGCTGTTCTCCAATTGATAAGCATCTACTCATTTTCAATACTTTGCCCCCAAAAGAGCTGCTTCAAATATTTTTGCACAAGTGGGTCTTTTCTCTTCCTTTATGATTTCCTTGGGATACAATCCCAATGGTAGCATTGCTGCTCAAAGACATATTGCACAGTTTTATAGCCCTTTGAGCATAATTCCAAGTTGCTTTCTAGAATGGTTGGATCAGTTAATAACTCCTCAAACAAAACTAGTCCCTAGTTTTCCCACATCCCCTCCAATATTTATCATTATGTGTTCCTGCCATCTTAGTCAATCTAAGAGGTGTGAGGTGGTACTTCAGAGTTGATTTAATTTGCATTTCTCTAATCAGTAATTATTTAGAGCATTTTTTTTTCATATAACTATAAATGGCTTTAATTTCATCATCTGAAAATTGAAAGTTCATATCCTTTGATAATTTCTCACTTGGAGAATGACTTGTGTTTTTATAAATTTGAACAGTTCTTTATATATTTTGGAAATGAAGTTTTTTATCAGAAAAACTGGCTGTCAAATTTATTTTCCCCAGCTTTGTACTTTTAATCTTGTATTGGTTTTGTTTGCACAAAAACTTAATTTAATGTAATCAAAGTTGTCCATTTTGCATTTCATAATGTTTTCTAGTTTTTCTATTCCTCCCTCTCCATAAATCTGATAAGTAGACTATCCCTTGCTCTTTTAATTTGCTTATGGTATCACTCTTTATACCCAAATTATGGACCTATTTTGACCTTATTTTAGTATGGGCTGTGAGATGTAGCTCCATGTTGAGTTTCTGACGTTATTTCCCAGTAATTTTTGTGAAATAGTGAATTCTTATTCCAGAAGCTGGAGTAGTAGGGTTTATCAAATACTAAGTTACTAGATTAATGGTTGTGTTATGAGTACTTAACCTATTCCCCTGATACAGCACACTTCTTCTTCTTCTTCCTTCTTCCTTCTTTTTTTTTTTTTTTTTTTTTTTTACTTTTTATTGACAGAACCCATGCCAGGGTAATTTTTTACAGCATTATCCCTTGCACTCACTTCTGTTCCGATTTTTCCCCTCCCTCTCTCTACTCTCTCCCCTAGATGGCAAGCAGTCCTTTATATGTTAAATAGGTTACAGTATATCCTAGATACAATATATGTGTGCAGAACTGAACAGTTCTCTTGTTGCACAGGGAGAATTGGATTCAGAAGGTAGAAATAACCCGAGAAGAAAAACAGAAATACAAGCAGTTTATATTCATTTCCCAGTGTTCTTTCTCTGAGTGTAGCTGCTTCTGTTCCATCCTTGATCAATTGAAACTGAATTAGCTCTCTTTATCGAAGAGATCCACTTCCATCAGAATACATCCTCAAACAGTATTGTTGTTGAGGTACATAATGATCTCCTGGTTCTGCTCATTTCACTTAGTATCAGTTCATGTAAATCTCGCCAGTCCTCTCTGTATTCATCCTGCTGGTCATTCCTTACAGAACAATAATATTCCATAACGTTCATATACCACAATTTACTCAACCATTCTCCAATTGATGGGCATCCATTCATTTTCCAGCTTCTAGCCACTACTAAACAGGGCTGCCAAAACATTTTGGCACATACAGGTCCCTTTCCCTTCCTTAGTATCTCTTTGGGGTATAAGCCCAGTAGAAACACCAGCACACTACTTCTTAGCCAGTACCACATAATTTTGATGAGTGCTGCTTCATAAAATAGTTTTAGGTCTGGTACCAATTCTAATTTTCTAAGGATTATTTTCTTCTTTAAGATTCTATTTCCTTTTCTAGTTGCTTAACTTTTTTTTCATAATATTGTTTTTCACAGCTTTTATTATTATTTTTTAAGTTTTCCTCAATCTCATTTGATTTTTGATTTTTTTTTTTTTTAAGTTTTTCTGTAAATTCTTCCTGGATAAGTAGCCAAAATAAAATTAATGTTACTCTGAGGTCGAAGATGTTTTTTAATTACACTGTCCTTTTCTGACAATGAACTCTGGTCTTCTTTATCCCTATAGTAACTTTCTATAGTTGTGTTCTTTCTTTGATTTTTCTTTTTTTCTTTTTTTTTGGTGAAAATATTAGTATAAGCTCCTCTAATTTTGGGGTGGCGGTAGGGTGCCTTTAGTTTCACTTCAGCTCTCTATTCTGATATAGAATCCAAACTGAAAGCTCCCCACTCTTTCAAGTGTTCACAGCTAGCAATATCCCTGCCCTACTGCTTCTGCACTCACCAGGTAGACTGATTCCTTCTCACCCAGGGCTGCCTCTCGGCAGAATAGCTGGGCCTGACCTTCCTACTCAGAAGAAGTTTCCTTAGTCTTCTTGAATTTAGGCCCCAATGCTCCAGGCTGTCTGAGAGGTTCCTGTGGCTCTCTCTGAGAATTCCTTGTGCCCAGGGGGCCCCAGGGATCCCTATTTGGTGTTTCATTGGAACTAACTTGAAGGTGTGAGGTATTTCTACTTCACACTGGTTAAATTCCTGCCTTGGAGTCTTGGATTGTCCCAGGTGGACCCCTCTTAAGCCCCAAATCTACTACTCTATGCATTTTTTCTACTATTCTTTTTAAGATGGAAAATAATACTAAGATTTTTCTAATACTTAGAAAATAGTACATGACTATTTCATAAGTTTTTAATCTTTGCTTTATACAAAAGTTTGTTTTTGTCTCTTTTTCATACTTTTCCTTAAAGTTCATTTAATATTCTTTTAGTTAATGAATTCCTATCACTAACATGAAGAACTTCTTTGATTACTTACTGTACTTATTTCATTTCCCTTTCTCTCAAATTCCTTTTACAACTTTTTCAATATTCTGAAAATTTATATTAACCCTCTTCCCCAATTTTGTTGTCTTTTCCCCACCAATCTGTTCACCCTGAGGCATAAGCTTGTTTCTTTTGTGGGGGAAATCTGAAGAGCTTGGAATTTTATGACCTACTCTGCTATCGTTCCAGAATCCTCTCCCATTGCATACTTTCTTACAGCAGCACATTGGTATTCCATTACACAATTACTTTAGCCATTTGAGTATACACTTTGTTTTCACTTCTAGCTGTTCCAAGAAGTACTTCTATAAATATTTTGAAGTATATGAAAGTTTTTCTTATCATTTGGCTTCCTTGTGGTAGCGCAATTATCATCTCTGGTTCAAACTGTTTAGTCATTTTAGGCAGTTTATTTGCATAATGCTTAGAATTTTTTTTGAGAACTGTCCATATCCTTTGACCATTTATCTATTGGGAAATGGCTATTAGTTTTACACACATATTTCATTAATTTTGACTACTTTTTAGTCTTAGATGCATTAATGTTGTCTGTGCAAAATCTTTTCTGTTCAAATTTACTTTATCTTTTGTAATTGCCTCTATTTCTTTTTGATTAAGAATATCTCTCTCACCCATGGCTATGAAAAGTACATGGTCTTAATTTTCTATTTTTTTTTTTTTTGTATTACCATCTTTAACTTTAAGATATGGTTGTACAGTGTTAGTCTAAGCCTAATTTCTCCCAGATTGTTTTTTTAAATTTTTAAAAATTGAATCTTATGTTTTCTACTTTATTGAAAACTGGGTTATTGACTTTCTTTATTTCTGATGCTTCCTTGTCGAGTTTGTTCTGTTGTTGTTAATGCTTTTTGTTTGTTTTTTTTAAACTAGTAAACAGTAAACTGTTTTTGGTGACTACTGCTTTTATATAACTTGAGATCTAGAAGTGGTCCTTGGACCTTTTTTTCCTCCATATTATTTCCCATTATATTCTAGATCTTTTGTTTTTCCAAATAAATTTTATTATTTTATCAAACTTTTTAAAATATCTTCCTTGTAATTTGATTCTTACAGCATTAAGAATGCAAATTTATTTTGGTAATATTATTTTTATTATATCCATTCAGCCTAAGTATGGGCACTGATTTTTTTCCTTCAGCTCTTACAGATGTTTTTAATTTGTACAAAGCTTTTGTGAGCTTTTGAGGGGAGGATTGATCCCCATATATCTTAAGCATTTAGAGTGGGATTTATCTTTCTGTGATTCTCTTGTATTTTGTTATTGTGTAGAAATGCTGTTGATTTTTTTTGAGAATTTATTTTGTAGCCTGAAGCTACTAATTATCTCAGTGTCTTCATTTAAGCCTTGGGGTTTTCCAAGTAAACCATCTATCTTACCTTTAGCAAATAGGGATAGTTTGATATCCTTTTTATTCCTTTTATTCCCATCTTATTTCTATTGCTGTCATGTCTGGTACAATCTCAAATATAATTGGGGAAAGTGCTTCACTTCCATATTAGAAAAGACTAATGCATCCCTGTTGCATATGATGCTTGCTATTTTTTTAGATGCTTTTTATAATACTTAAAAAAATCTCTGGCTGTACTTTGTAGGGCATTTATCATATAACACTTTTATATATTTTGTCATATATAACACTTTATATTTTGTCAAAAGCATTGCTTTTCTTCTTCTGTTCTGCTCTATTGAGATAATTGTGTGGTTTGGAATATTGGGGGTTTTAATATGATTATTTTCCTAATGTTTAATTACCCTTGCATCCTAAATCCTATTTGATCATAAATTGTTATCTATTTGATTGGATTTTGTATAAAATTTTTGAGATGATATTCATTAGTGATATTGGTCTATATATGTGTGTGTGTGTGTGTGTGTGTGTGTGTGTGTGTGTATGTGTGTATATTTTTTAAATCCTTCCTTAATGTAAAATTAATTCTATGTGGTATTCTCTTCTTTTCTAAAATATGATGGTTCTCTGGGAGCTGTTTTCTTGGGGAGGTTTTCTGGAGGTAGCTTTAGTTTCGGTTCAGAGTAATAATCACCTCAAATGCAGCCAACTGATAAAAGTTCAGTCTTTTATTGTCTCTTCCAAAATAGCCCGGTAAACTTTCCTTGGTTCCGAAAGCTCTTGTTGCTAGTCCTTTGCCTCTGCAAGCTTCTGCCTCTAACTCAACTCTGACTCCTAGCTTCTCAATCCCCTCAACTCACTTCTTGTGAATCTCCCGAAGTCTCCTCCTTTTCTTGGAGGCTTCTAGCTTATATAAGCTCTCTAAAGGTGTGAACTCTAAAGTGTGACCTCTAATGTGTGAACTCTCCCAAAGTGTGAACTCCAAAAGTGTGAACCAATTACATAAGCATTGTTTTTATCAACTCTAGTGACTTAACACCTTGTAAGGATTCTAACACCATCTCCCCTCCCTTCCCTTCCCCCCCCCCCATGCAGAAAAAAAAAAGATTCTAGTAGGGGTCTTTCTTAATTTTTTTGAGAAGAATTTGTGAATTATGAATGCTAACTATTCTTTAAAAATTTCATAGAACTCATTTAAATCTTATCAGGTAAAGGAGTTTCCCTCTCTTTTGGTAGTTCCTTTATAGCTAGATTTAATTCGTTTTCTGAGATTGAGTTATTTAAGATCACCATATGGTCTTTTCACAGTTGGTATATTTTATATTTTTGAAGGCATTTTCTATTTTGTGTTCTCAATATATAACTGCGTAATATGTTCTGATTACTTTTTTAATTCTGGTTTTGTTGTGATTTCACTTGCTTACTTGCTATTTTATTGATTTTACTTTTTGGCAACAATATTCTGTAACAGTAACATACTACAGTTTGTTTAGTTTTATTTTTCCCAATTGATGGACATCTAGCTTCCTTACAATTCTTTTTTATTACAAAAATTACAATTGTAAATATTGTTGACCATGTTTTTCTAGATTTTTTGACTACCTTGGCAATATAAACTCTGTAGTAGTATTGCTGACTATACTTCATTTACTCTTTTCCAATTAGGGGATAAAATGCATAGAATTCTGGAGTCAGGAAAACCTGCCTTCAAATCTGACTTCAGACACTTAATAGCTGTGTCACTTTGTACAAATCACTTAACTTAAATTTGCCTCAGTTTGCTCAACTGTAAAATGAATATAATAATTCCTGTTCTATAGAGTTGTTGTGAGGATCAAATGAGATATTGGTAAAGTATTTGACAATACCTGGCACATAATGGGTGTAGATACAGTTGGTAAAAATCTCAAGGCAAGATATACTGTGATATATTGCTATGAATTTGGGAGCTAGATGTTTTTTGCCAAATGGAATGCATATCTCTTTAAATCATTACTAAAATCACAGCTTTTCTCTGACTATTGACCACCGATTCCAAATTTAAAAGCAAGAAGTCAGAAAAACACTCTGTGACTTAAGTGTTCATTTTGAATTATCTTTCACAATTTGATTTAAATCTAAACGTGTGCCTGAGTATAATAACCAAGTCATATTCTCTATGTATCTCACAATGCTTTAAAGATGCATACTCAATAAATATTTTTGAATGTATTTATATTATTGTAGAAAAAATATAGGACAGCGACTCTTGAGGCCTGTGTTTGAGTCTTATCTCTACTACTAGTTTGATCTTGGGCAAGTCTTTTCATCTGTTTTTTTAAAAAATTTTCTCATTTATAAATTGAGTCACTTGAATTAGATAATACCAGGCTTAAAATTCTATGATAAACAATTAATGAAAAGAAAAGGTCTTTTCTCTCTTAAAAAGTATTAACAAAAATTTTAAAACGTATGTTCGAAATTATTTTGGTATGTTTGATACATTTTGTTTTTGCATTTTTTTTTGTTTTTTCTTGCAGTTTTGAAGTTATGAATCTTTTGGCGAGAGTTCTAAACATGCAGTATCAATGCTGATGGGATAAGATCCAATATGAATGTGAATGATGTTGGAGGAAGAAGACGCTTTGAGGACAGTGAACACACATTACATATTTATCCCGGGACAATTTCAGAAGGCACCATCTACTGTCCAGTCCCAGCCAGAAAAAACTCAACTGCTGCTGAGGTGATAGATGCGCTTATTAATAGACTCAAGCTTGACAAAACAAAATGTTATGTTCTAGCCGAAGTAAAAGAATTTGGTGGGGAAGAATGGATACTCAATCCAACAGACTGTCCCGTTCAGCGAATGATGATGTGGCCACGGATGGCCTTAGAAAACAAGTTGAGTGGAGAGGATTACCGATTCCTTTTGAGAGAGAAAAATCTCGATGGCTCAATCCATTATGGCAGTCTTCAGTCATGGCTCCGTGTTACAGAAGAGCGTCGGAGGATGATGGAACGAGGTTTCCTTCCCCAGCCACAGCAGAAGGATTATGATGATTTATGTAGTTTACCTGACTTAAATGAGAAAACACTTCTGGAAAACCTCCGAAACCGCTTTAAGCAAGAAAAAATTTATACTTATGTTGGTAGCATTCTAATAGTCATTAATCCATTTAAATTTCTTCCTATTTACAATCCTAAATATGTCAAAATGTATGATAATCATCAACTGGGAAAGCTTGAACCTCACATTTATGCTGTGGCAGATGTAGCTTATCATGCTATGCTTCAGCGCAGAAAGAACCAGTGCATTGTTATTTCAGGGGAAAGTGGTTCTGGGAAGACACAGAGTACAAACTTTCTCATTCACCATCTCACAGCTCTTAGCCAGAAAGGATTTGCCAGTGGAGTAGAACAGATAATTCTTGGAGCTGGACCAGTACTTGAGGTAAGATGAGTTGTAGAGCGCTACTGTACTGTTTTTTAATTTGTTATTAGCACTCAACAAGTGCTAATACAATTTGTTTTGCCATAGTTAGCAAATAACTAACACAAGACTGTTAATATCATTTGTACTTTTACCTATGAATACCAGCATATCTTTAACTTGTCTGTAGAGTTATTAAAACAGTTGTTGGTAGAAAAGTAGCATAGGTAGCATTCAGTGGTAATGAAAGCTGAAAATAGTATATTTGGGGGTTACATTTTTTTTTCCCAAAGATGATATCTAGGCACTAGAATATATATGAATAAAAAACATGAATAAGAAAATTGTAGGTATCCAGTAGGAGAGGAGAAAGGACAATTATATAGGTCAAGGGGATTTATGCAACATATGAAGAAGGTGGTAGGTATATTGTAAAAGTGAATTATCCTGAATGTTTGGTTAGTGCCTCTATTCCTGGTATCTCTCCTAAGCACTGAAACTATTTTTAAAAAAGAGCTCAGTATCATTTTACAACCAGATAGTATTACCTAGTCTATTCTTATCATTTAAAAATATGCTTTCAAAATAGTATTATCAGTATTTAAAGGAAAGAAAGCAAACTTTTTTTTTTGTTTGTTTGGATTAAAAGTAAAGAAAGTAATACTGTTATTTGGCTTTAAAACATGTACTTGAAGTAAACTCAATCATAGATCATTAGAGATGGAATAAGTCCTTAAATATGGCTTAGTTTGATACTTCTCAAAGTTTTTGAATTGACAAAAATCTCTATTTTAAACAAAAGTTCCAAAACTCTGGGAGAACTTTGCAATATAATATTTCAGAAAGATTTCTTTAAAAGCCTTTCAACTAATGGAAACAACATAAAATTCTTCTACTTTTGAATCACCTACTCTGAATTTATAAGTGTTATAAATGATGTATTGAGAATAAGATTGCCCATGATATTCTTTATAATACTATATCTTATAGGCTATTTCATGTGATTTCATTTTCTCCTTTATATAAACAGATAAACTTTGAGCTTGTTGCTTTGTATCATGTTTGCACTTTAAAATTCTAGATTTTCCAAAAAATTGGCTGTTTTAATAAATTTCTTCATAATTCTTTGAGAACTAGTTAATTAGTAAGTGCTCTAGTCACTGTACTAGGGGGCTGGTAGACTACAAATGCCAGGAATGAAATAGCCCCATTCAAAGATTTTACTTTGGCCAGTCAGTAAGCCTCTATTAAGCTCCTAGTACATGCTGACATTGTGCTAATAACTGGGGATACCAAAAGAGGCAAAAGACAGCTCCTGATATTAAAGAACTTATAATCCAGTGAAGGAGACAATAAGCAAGCTAATCTGTAAAGAGAAGCTATATATAGGATTAATGGGAAATAATTAGAAGGATGACACTAGTTGGGAAAAGCTTCTTCCACAAGGTAAGATTTTGTCACTTATGGGGAACCAGTAGACAAAGAAAGAATTTCAAGCACAGAGAGAATTCCCAGATACAATAAGGCAACCAAAAGTGTATTTATCGATATGTGTGTATACATTCATACACATATACATAGCTAGATATATGTGTGAGTCTATGTGATGTAATATACACATGAGGCACATATATACAAATAAGTATAAGTATAAGGTATAAGTATAAGTGGGCATTAACCCATAAGAGGATGGAGAAAAGACTTCACATAGAGATTTGTGCTTAAATCGGGTTTTGAAGGAAGAAAATTAGGCCAAAATGAGAAAGTATCTCCATTCCAGGAATGAAAGTCAAGCAGTGCAAAGGTGAGAAGATACAAAATGGAGGATTATGTGTGAAGATTAGAAAGACCAACAGTTTGACTGGATTATGAGAATATTGTAGGGGGAGTAAAGATCATTATGTTAGAAAGAAAAGATGGAGCTATGTTGTCTAAGACTCTGAAAGCTCTGTCCTAGAGACAATAGAGAGTTATTGGAATTAATCAAGTTAGATGAGTGATATGGACAGATCTCTCTTTAAGGACAATCATTTTTGTACCTATTTCGATGATATATTGAAGTGGTGAGAGAGAGTGGTGAACTGTTCTTCATACCTTTCTTGAATGTTCCTGCCCTTCTTTCTTTCCTTTCTCTTCTCTTTGGAACCTTGACTGTCTACATTATTTTTTCATCCCAGCACTTTCTTTGCCTTCAACTATGTTATTTTAGCATTTGACTTCTTTAGTCACCTAGATCGTATATTGGTTTCATCTTGTCTAACAGATTATTAATAACTCTTGACAAGGGAGTAGTAGCCCTCCCTGAATGTATATATATGTGGATATGGGTGTGGGTGTATTCTTAAAAGAATCTTTCATAAGAGACAACTTGTTAGAATAGGTCCTACTCTACTGAATCAAATGCTTCTTTAAATAATAAGTTTTATAGATTCTTGTATTCTCTTCATCTTCGTTCTGTATGATAAAGATATGATCTATTGTGAAATGTTATTTGTAAAAACTTAACTCTAAAACCTTTATCAAGGTTGCCTATAAATTCCAATAAAATGTTATATAAATGGACAAGTAGGTCTATAAATCCTATTAGTATTATCATTCTTTTAGTTACTTTTTGGTAATAATAAAGTAAAATATAAAAATAAGATTTTTTTTTTAACTATCCTATTGGTATCTTCCCTTCCTTCAGATTAAATCCTCGATATTTAAAAAAATTGTTTCTGTTCCTCCATGAATTTCCTCTATTTAATTTTGGTCTAATTCAGTCTTTTTTCTCCATTTGTGTTTTCTTCATTGTTATTTCAACTACTTTTCTAAGCACATCATGGTCTTAAAAGTCCAAATATGGTGATTCTGTTGTCTTTAATTGTGAGAAGAGCTTGTTATTAAAATTTGCAGCTCTTTTCCATTTTTTCCACATATTTATTGTCTTCCTAGTTTCATCCTTAAACTACTCTTGAAATGGAATTGTTGGATATCTCTTGGCATTGTTTTGATCTCTTACCAGTTTCCCTTTAGTTGATTTTCTTCTGTACTACTTTGCTCAGTTATTTTGGGGAAGGCAATTTATCTTGGATCTTTGCTATCAAATTTTTGATATCAAAATGAAATCAAATTTTTTTGATTCAGTTACTTTAACTGATACCTTTAAACATGTCTGTGTCTATTCTACTGTTAAAAAGCTCTTCCTTTTGCTTCTCTCTGTTTCTCCTTTTTTTTGTAGCTAAAGACTTAAAAACAAAAAAGCCATCTACATCTCCACTACTCTCTCATTTTCTTTTAAATTCTCATTCAACTAAACCTGCCTTCTTTAGAGTTGCAAGTGCCATCTTAATCGCCAAACCCAATAATTGTTTCTTGATCTTCATTTTTTTTCCATTATCTCTATCATTTGCTATTTTTATTATCTTCTCCTCTTGGATATATGCTTCTTTCTATAGATGTCCATGACATTGTTCCCTCCTGATTTTCCTCCTCTGTCCAGCTGCTTCTTTTCTATTTCTTTTGCTGATTTTTATTTTTCTTATGCCTCCTAATTCTGAGTTACCACTGCCACAAACACCTTCTCCCCACTCTACTCCCCAACTTTATCTCATATCCTCTTATCTTTTCCTTTTATACTATCGCATTTATCATCAATTTCATTTATCATCTCTCTATAGATGATTTTCAGATCTATATGCTTAGTCCTACATTATTGCCTAATCTAAAATCCCATATCACACATTGCCTTTTGAACATCTCAAACTAGATGCCCTGTAATTATTTTAAACTTAGTGTGTCCAAAATAGATCTCATCCTTTTTCTTTCCAACTCATTCTTTCCTAATTTTCCTATGACTATTTCCAACTCCCCAACCCAATCCCATCCCATTCACTCAGGTTTACAATTTTGATATTATATTTAGCTCTCTCCCCACATAGCCAATTCATTGCCAATTGTTTTGTTATTTGTACATTCTCAGCATCTCACCCATCTATCTTCTTCTGTCTATCCCTATAGCTAGAAACCTGTTTCAAGCTATTATCATTTCTAATCTGGACTATTAAAATAATTGGAATTTCTTCCTCAAACATCTCTCCAATCCATTGCCTACTTAGCAACCAAAGTAATCTTAATAAATTGTAGGTCTCATGACCATATCACGGGTCCCCCTGACTCTCCTGCCTTTCTCCACTTAGTAAGTGACAGAGACTCTCTGTTGCTTTCAGCATTTTGAAGCATTTAAAAACCTTATAATCTGTCTTTTCTGTACTGTTCCAATCTTTTTTATGTTTTACATCTCTCCATCCAATCTACAGTTTAATTGTGTGCTTATTCTTAAACAAGATACTATGCCATCCATTTCCATGCCATTGTAGTGACTGCCTTCATGTCAGAGTGCTCCTCCCATCTCAGCTTCTTTGGCTTTCTTGAAGATTCATTTCAAATTCCACCAATTTCTTTATTTTATGAATCATCCTTCCGTGTTGCTATAACTTACATTTCTGGTTTCTTTATAGTGAAAATGTAAAGGTTAATATGATTCAGTTCTTTCATTATTATGTTTGTCCACTTGCTGGATAAGGAACACAGCACTTAGAGAACTGACTGCTAAATTAGCAACAATTGAAGGTCTAAAAACTTTGTGATTATTTGCCCTCTACAAATTCTTACTTTAAAGCCTTATTATGACATGGAAATGACCATGAGTTCTCAAATGTTATTCAGCAAGAGTTTTTTAGGTTTCATCATGCTGGAAATGTTTTGAATGTGGTCCCAATAAGCCTAACTAAGTATAGAGAGGCTCATCACTACAAACTGACTACTTGATACTGATTTTTTTTTTTTAATGGCAAGCCATAAAATAAAGAACAAAATGTCCCTTAGTTTTGTATTGCCTTTCTCCATTCTTCTGTTTCTGCTGTAAGGGTCATAGAGTGGTAGAAAAAGGAATAGAAGCATTTACAGATGCTATGACTAAGCAATTTATTGTTCTCTTTCCAGCATGCTCGAGGTTAGTTAAACTCATAAGATCTTTGTACCATAAGCTATCATCAAGCAATTATTAAGCATCTACTGTATGCTAAGGACTAAGCTAAACAGTGGGAATACAGAGATAAAAAGGTAGAACTATCTCTGTCTTGTAATGGGAGGAAGTTCATAGGGGCTTATGTAAGTATACATGGAATATATACCAAAAAAATACTGGTCTTTTGGAGAAGGAAGCTTTTTAGGTATTAGCATTAGGAAGAGATAAGGGCAAGGGGGCATTGATTCCAGCAGAGAGTAGTAGTCTGTGCAGAGGCACAGAGATGTCATCATTCCCTTCAAGTCAGCAGAGGGACACAGCGGAGAGAGAATGCTATACTTTGAGAAAGAAAGATGTAAGTACAAATCCAGCCTCAAACACTTAGGAGCTGGGTGACCCTGGACAAATCCCTTAATTTTTTTGCCTTAGTTTCCTCTGTAAAATGAGAATAGTACTAGCACTTACCTTTCAGGATTATTGTGAGGTTTAAAGGAGATGATAATATTAAAGCCCTTGATACAGTACCATGCACATAATTACTATATGGAAGTTATATGTGAATACGTATGTGTCTGTGTACCCACATATACATGTACACACATATGTATTTAAGCAAACAGCATTCATTAAGAGAATCTACTATGTGCCAAGTACTGTACTAAGCACTCAAAATATAAAGGCAAATATGAGGCAGTCTCTGCCCTCACAAGAGTTGATGGTCTAGATAGTATTTACATACATAGGCATATACCGAATATATAAGAATAGGTAGTGTTTGGACTGAGCCTGTAGTTTTATACCAGTATTGGAAACTCTCAGGTAACAAAACCTTTTCCAGTGCCATTGGTCTCTTTTCTGAAACTTGAGAGTTCCCCCTTTCGCCCCCCCCCCCCAAGTTTTACACACACACACTTTAACATTGATTATTTATTTGTTTTAAGTTTTGAGTTCCAAATTCTATCCCTCTCTTCCTTTGATGGTAAGCAACCTTGATGTTGGTTAAACTTTACATGTTTAGAATTTTCATATTCTTCCATGTAAGAATACTTGAACAAAAAAAGTAAAAAATAATATGCTTCAGTCTTTATTTAGACATCAGTTCTTTCTCTGAAAGCTGATAATTTGCTTCATCATTAGTCTAAAACAATTATTGTAGACCATTATATTTCTCAAAATAACTAAGTCTTCACAGTCGTTCATTGTACAATATTCCTGTTGCTCTGTGTAACATTTTCCTAGTTCTCACTTCACTTTGTGTCAGATCATGTAAATATTTCTAGGTTTTTCAGAAGTTACCTTGCTTGTTGTTTTTTACAGCACAATAATATCCTATTATAATTATATACCATAGCTTGTTCAGTCATTTCCTAACTGATGGGTATTCCCTCAATTTCCAATTCTTAGCCAACACAAAAAGAACTGCCAATCTTTATTTGATATAACTTTTTAAAATTATATAATAAATGGGACAGAATAATTATTTTTGTACAAATAGTTTGTTTCCTCTTAAAAAAAAAAAAAGATCTTTTTTGGCATACAGACTTAGGAGTTGTATTGCTGAATCAAAGGATATTTATAGTTCTTTGAGTTCCAGAATGGTTGTATCAGTTTACAATTCTACGAGTAATGAATTAGGGTACTAGTTTTTCCATATCCCCTCCAATATTATCTTTTTGTTGTTGTTGTTGTTATATTAGCCTAATATATGTCCCTGACTTGCTCAGGGACACATAGCTAGGAAGTGTTAAGTGTCTGAGATCAGATATGAACTTGGGTTCTCCTGATTTCAGGGCTAGTGCTGTGTGTACTGCACCATCTATCTGCCCCATCCTCTAAACTTTTTTTTAAAGGCTTTCTAACTTTCTAGGATTTCCAGAGTAGCTGTTCTTTTTAAAAATGTAAATAATAAATTATTTTTCCAAATACATGTAGAGCTAGTTTTCAACATCATTTTATTTTATTTATTATTATTAAAGAGGGAAACCCTAAAGAGGGTAACTTTGAGAGTTTTTGAGAATTACATAAAACGCTGAGACATAGGTGCCAGAGGAGGTACTTGAGTCAAGGGCTTTCTGGCTTTGAGGCCTATTTTCAATTCAATATACAAAATATATTCAAGATTATTTTGAAAGGAAGGCACTAGAAGCTGGGGAGAATCAAGAAAAGCATCATATAGAAGATGGTATATGAGTTGGATCTTGAAAGAAACCTTTACTTTTTGGGAGGTATGAGTGAAGAAGAAATAGAGTCCAAGTTTGGAGTTCTACCAGGGTGAAGTCCTGGAGACAAGATGTTTGTGAGGAACAGCAAGTAGTCATAGAATACTTAAAGAAAATAATGTGTAATGAAGCTATAAAGGTAGGAAGGAATAATAAACAGTTTGATAATAGAAGTGATCAAGAATGACCCAGTTTTATTAAATGGTGATTTTTTTCAGACTTGCACTAAAGGAAAATCATTTTGGCTGTTGTATGGAAGATAAATTTGAGTGTAGAGAAACTTATGGTAGGAAAACCAAACAGGAAGCTTGTAGTGATCCAGAAAAGAAGTGAAAAAATTTCCTTAACTAGAATGGTAGCTGTTGTGAGTGGAGAAAAGGGCCATTGTGGAGATTAAAAAGATTAATTGTATTTGTGAGGTGAATGAGAAGGTGAAGATGACAGAGTTATAAACCTAATGAATCTATTTTGGCTGTGTTTTATGTAAAATGACTAAGGAACATTCAGTTTGAAATATTAATAGGTTTGTGAAGTGGATCACATGTATACAAATATTGTCTATTACAGGGATAGTACTCAAAATTTTTCTTTGCAATTTTTATTGTGAACTTGACAATCAAAAAGATTTTTTTCTTATATGAAGAAGCATAAAAAGAAGAGTTAATGGAATTGCCAATCTTTATTTGATATAACTTGAGGGATGTAGAAGACCCTTACCCAAAATGACTACTCAGAGATCCCTCAGTAGAAGGCAGAAAAGTTGTTTATTGAAAAACCTCCGGAGGATGAGCCGTCCCATCGCAAGATAAGCTCGCGGTAGGAGGGCTAAAGAAGTAGTAAAGATACATAGCTTTTATACAAGAAATTACATCACAAGTAAGAGAGCATTGAAAGGGGAGGGGGAGGCATCTAATTGGTTGTTGCTATTTGGGGAGATTGGAATGGAAGGTTTCTGTTTCCCTGAAATCTCCTGATTTCTGGGAAACAAAGTCAGGCCTTCAGGCTTAATCAAGCAGACAGTGGTCCAGCTAATAGACTAAATATTGATAAATGTCAAATACCAATAAATGTCATCAGTTCAGGTTAAGTAAATATGTTTCTAGCTGGCCAAGGCTCAAATAGATATGAGCCTGCACATATTATACAGGTCATAGGGGAGACACAGAAATAATAAAATACAGAAAAAGAATGCATACATCCCTCCCTGTAAGTTCTTCACCTTATCTATTCCCCACATAACTTTTTAAAATTATATAATAAATTGGACAGAATAATCTCTAAATTATTCCCTTAGTGTTGCCCTCTAAACTTTTTTTTTTTTTGTGCTGAGGCAATTGGGGTTAAATGACTTGCTCAGGGACACATAGCTAAGAAGTGTTAAGTGTCTGAGATCAGATGTGAACTTGGATCCTCCTGATTTCAGGGCTAGTGCTCTATGTACTGCACCACCTATCTGCCCCATCCTCTAAACTTTTTTTAAAGGCTTTCTAACCTAAGATTTCCAGAGTAGCTGTTCTTTTTTAAAATGTAAACAATAACTTATTTTTTCCAAATACATGTAGAGCTAGTTTTCAACATTCATTTTATTTCATTTTTTATTATTATTATTAAAGTTTTTTTATTTACAAAGCATATATATAGGTAATTTTTTCAACATTCACCCTTGCATATACCTTTTGTTCCATATTTTCCCCTCCTTTCCCCAATCTCCTCTCCTAGTTGACAGGTAGTCCAATACATGTTAAATATGTTGTAATACATGTTAGATCTAATATATGTATACATCAGTGGTTCTCAAAGTGTGGTCTAGAGAATCTTGGGGATCTCTGAAACCTTTTTAGAGGGTCTATAAATTCAAAAATAGTTTTTATTTCCAATATGTTAAATGTCTATAAACATAACCCAGATAAACAAAAACTCTTTGGAGAGATCCTCAATAATTTTTAATAGGCTTAAGATACTGAAAACAAAAGTTTGAGAACCACTGGTATACATATTTATATACAGTTATCTTTCAACAGTCATTTTTATAAGATTTTAAGTTTCAGATTTTTCTTCCTCCTCTCCTCTCTTTTTCCCTTCCCAAGACAACAATCTGACCTAAAACACTTTCTAGTGTTTTTTAATAGAAATGGATGCTTGTTTTAACAGAACCTTTTTTTGCACCTGTAGAGACAATCATGTGATTTCTGTTGGTTTTCTTAGCGATATGGTCAGTTATGCTGATAATTTCCCTATTGAACCAGCACTGTATCTGTGATATAAATCTCATCTGGTCATAGTATTATTCTGATGATAAATTACTGTAATCTCTTTGTTAATATTTTATTTAAAATTTTTTCATCTATACTTTTCTTTCTGTTTTACTCTTTCTGTTTTATATGTTAACACTATATTTGTGTTACCACAGGAATTTAGTAGGGCTCTTTCTTCACCTGTTTTTCCAAATAGTTTATATAGTACTAGAATCATTCTTTTCAGTGTTTGATAGAATTCACTTTTGAATCCATCTAGTCCTAGAGATTGTTTCTTAAGGAGTACATTGATGGTTTGTTCAATTTCTTTTTCTTAAATGATAAAGATACTTAAGTATCTTATTTCCTCTTTTGTTAATCTGGACAATTTATATTTCATTTAGATTGTCAAATATTTAAATATGCATGGGCAAAATAGTTCCTAGTTATTGGCTTTAATTTTCTCTTCATTGGTAGTAAAGTTATTTCATTTTTGATATTGGTGATTTGATTTTTTAAAAAAATCATATTAACTGAAATTTAATCCTCCCCCCAATAAAATCAGCTCTTAGTTTTATTATTAATTTAATGTTTTTTTTTTAATTTTCAGTTTTGTCAATCTCTCCTTTGATTTTTAGAATGCCTAATTTGCTATTTATTTGAGGGGAGTTTAATTTGTTCTTTTTCTAGCTTTTTTAGTTGCTAATTCATTGATCTGTTCTTTCTCTATTTTATTGATTTAAATATTAAGAGAGAAAATTTCCCGTAAGTACTATTTTGGCTTTATTCCATTAATTTTGGTATGTTGTCTCATTGTCATTCTCTTTGATTAAATTATTGTTTTATATTTGTTTCTGTATGATTTATTGTTTGACTCACTCATTTTTTTAAATTAAAGCTTTTTATTTTTCAAAACAGTAGACAATTCTTCAACATTAGCCCTTGCAAAACTCTGTTCTAATTTTCTTCCACTTTCCCCATGCCCTCCCCTAAAATGGCAAGTAGCCCAATATATGTTAAACATGATAGAAATATCTAAATCTAATACATGTATACATATTTGTACAATTATCATGCTGCTCAAGAAAAAGGAAGAGAAGCAAAATAAAATGCAAGTGAACAACAACAAAAAGAGTAAAAATGCTATGTTGTGAACTACCCTCAGTTCCCTTAGTTCTTTCTATGGGTGTAAATGGCTCTCTTCATCACTTAACATTTGGAACTGGTTTGGATCATCTCATTGTTGAAGAGAGCCACGTCCATCAGACTTGTACAATCTTGTTGCTGTGTCCATCGTTCTTTTGGTTATACTCACCCTTACTCAGAATCAGTTCATCTAAGTTTCTCCAAATCTCTCTAAAATCATCCTGATGGTCGTTTCTTACAAAACAATAATATTCCATATCATTGATATATCACAATTTATTCAACCATTCTACAATTGATGAGCACCCATTCAATTTCCAGTTTCTTGCCATTACAAAAAGGGCTGCCACAAACATTTTTGCACATATGGGTCCCTTTCCGTCCTTTAAGATCTCTTTGAGATATAAGCCCAGTAGTAACACTGCTGGATCAAAGAGTATGCACAGTTTGATAACTTTTTGAGGATAGTTCCAAGTTGTTCACTAGAATTCTTTCACAATTCCATCAACAATGTATCAGTGTCCCAGTTTTCCCACATCCCCTCCAACATTTGTCATTATCTTTTCCTATCATCTTAGCCAACCTGAGAGGTGTGTAATGGTATCTCAAAGTTGTCTTAATTTGCATTTCTCTGATCAATAATGATTTGGAATACCTTTTCATATGACTAGAAATAGTTTCAGTTTCTTCACTGAAAATTGTCTTTTCATATTCTTTGACCTTTTACCAATTGGAGAATTTCCTGAAAGAAAATGTTCAGTTTAGTGGGGTATTTTATTCTTGGCTGTACTCCAAGTTCCTTTACCTTTCAGAATATCAGATTCCATGTCTTTCAATCCTTTTAAGGTGGAAGCTGCTAGGTCCTGTGTAATCCTTATTATGGCTCCTTGGTATTTGAATTGTTTATTTTCTGGTCGCTTGCAATATTTTTATCTTGGTCTGATAGTTCAGAAATTTAGCCACAATATTCCATGGAGTTTTGATTTTGGAGTCTCTTTCAGGAAGTGTTTAGTGAATTCTTTCAATGGCTATTTTACCTTCACATTCTGTGACATCAGGGCAGTTTTCTTTAATGATTTCTTTAACATGTAGGTTTTCTTTTTTTCATGGTTTTCAGGAAGTTTAATAATCCTTAAATTGTCTCTCTTAGACCTATTTTCCAGGTCACTTGTTTTCCCAAGTAGGTATTTTACATTTTCTTCCTTTGTTTTTTTTTTTGTTTGTTTGTTTTTTTGTTTTGAGTGACTGATTCTTGATGTCTCAATGAGTCATTTTTTCCCATTTGTTTAGTTTTGATTTTTAGTGAATTATTTTCATTTACTTTTTTAGTTCTTTTTGTATTTCTCCAATTGAATTTTTAAATGAGTTGTTTTGTTCTAAGTTTTTTTCCCTCCCATTTCTCAAATTATTTTTCAGGGGGTCGCTTTCTTTCCATTTCACAAATTTTGTTTTTCAGGAAGTTGTTTTCTTTTTTCCATTTTGTCAAATGTATTTTTTAAAGAATTATATGCTTTTTCCATTTCACTAAGTCTATTTTGTAATGAATTTTCTTCATATAATTTCTGTGTTTTCTTTTCTAAACTCTCTTGTAAAGCTCTAATTTATTTTCCCCATTTTTCTCCCAGCTCTCTTTTAAGATCTTTTTATTATTTCTTCTAAGAGAACCTTGTATGTTGGGGACCAATTTATAATCACCTTTTGGGGCTTCATATGTAGACAATCTGCTTTTAGTCTCCTCAGGGTTTGAAATCTGTTCTTCCCTTTCAACATAAAAACTATGTATAGTCAGAACTCTTTGCTTTTTTAATCATTTTTATAAAAAACTTGAGATCTGCTTTTAGAGCAAGGGAGATTGTAAAAGCTTCTACAAGCAGTAGCGGCTGCGCTGGGTTAGTGTTTGCTACACCAAGTCAGTGTTTGCTACACCAAGTCAGCGTTAACTGACTTCTAGTGCTGGGTGGGTGTGGCCAATACTGTGAGATTCTGGCACTTTCGGGGTTCACCATTTATCTTTTGTGTTTGTGTTGTATGTTTTAGCAGTATAGCCAACACTGCTGTAGATTTCACCCCATAGATTCTCTAGTGCACAGAGAGCCCTTACTGCCCTGGGTCTGTGCTGCCTGCACTCAACTGTGCTCCTCAGCCTGCTTGTGCTTGGCCCACTTTCCTCCATGCCTGATTGAAACAGACTTTTTCTGGGGATGTTCAAAATTATCTTCTGCTGGTAATTTGTTACACTCCCAATATTTGTGGATTCTGCCAATCCAGAGCTAATTCAGAAGCTGGATTTGCTAGTTAGTCTGAGGGTTGTGAAGAAAGACAGAAAGAAATGTGTGTCCTCTCTGTCATCTTGGTTCTGCCTCACCTCTGACTCACTCATTCCTTAATATTAGATTATTTATTTTCCAATTAATTTTAAATCTGGTTTTCCATGGCCCTTTATTATGTTATATAAATTGCTTCATGATATGAAAAAAAACACATTAAATTTCTATTTTTCTTCATTACTTTGTGAAGTTTCTTTTCCTTTAATACAAGATCAGTTTTTGTGTAAATGCTGTATATCACTCATTTAGTTTTCTCCAGAGAGCTATCATACCCAACTTTTCTAAAATTATTTTCACTTACTTTTTTTCTTGTTTATTTTATGGTTAGATATATCTGGTTTTGAGAAGGGAAAGTTGAGGCTCTCAACTAATATAGTTTTACTGTTTCTCCTGTTACTTAATTTAACTTTTCCTTTAGAAATTTGAAGGCCGTACCATTTGTTGCATATATGTTTAGTATTGATATTATTTCATTGTGTTTGGTACTTTTTAGCAAGAGGTAGGTCCTTTCCTGTACATTTTATTTAGACTTATTTTTACTTTAGCTTTGGCTGAGATCATGATTGCTACCTTTTTTTTTTTTTAAACTTCATCTGAAGTATAATCTATTTTATTACCGCCTTTTACACATTTCTTTTGTATCTCTGTGCTTCACATATATTTCTTGTAAACAGCATATTGTAGAATTCAGGTTTTTGATATTGCTATCTGCTTCTATTTTAAGGAGAAATGCATCCAAATCAAATTCAGAGCTATAATTACTATTTCCCTCCATCTTATTTTCCTTCTTTTTATACTTCTCTCTTTCTTTTCTCACTCTGTCTCTCCTCATCAGTATTTTGTTTCTGACTACTGCCTCTCTCACTTTGCCACCCCCTTCTCCCAGCACTCCCCTTTTCTTTCCTCTTCCCCTCCACATCCCCTGCAGGATGAGGTACATTTCTGTACCCAGCTGAGTGTGTATGTTATTTCCTCTTTGAGCTAAATGCAATGAGAATAAGATTCAAACCATTGCTCAGCCCTCCTCTGCTTCTTTCCCTGTACTGTAGAAGCTCTTTCATGTCTCTTCATGTGATATAATTTATGTCACTCTGTCTTCCCCCTTCCTATTCTCCCATTACAGTCCTTTTTTAAGCCTGTAATTTTTTTTATATTATTGCATCAAAGTCAAATTACAATTATATCCTTGTCTAATAGATTTATAGTTCTTACCTTAATAAATTAGCTAACCTAATAGAAATTCAGTTTTTTAAAAAAATTAATTAAAGCTTTTTATTTTCAAAACACATGCATGGATAATTTTTCACCATTGACCCTTGCAAAACCTTGTGTTCCAATTTTCTCCCTTCCCCCATTCCCTCTCCTAGATGGCTAATATATGTTAAATATGGTAAGAAAATATATATTAAATCCACTATTTGCATACATATTTATGTAATTATCTTGCTACACAAGAAAAATTAGATCAAAAAAGAAAAAAATGAGAAAATAAAATACAAGCAAACAACAAAATGCTGTTATGATTCACACTCAGTTTCCACCATCCTCTCTCTGGGTATAGATGGCTCTCTTCATCGTAAGATCATTGGAACTGGCCTGAATTATCTCATTGTTGAAAAGAGCCATATCCATCAGAATTGATCATCATATAATCGTGCTGTTCCATGTACAATGATCTTTTGGTTCTGCTCATTTCACTTAGCATCAGTTCATGTAAGTCTCTCCAGGCCTCTCTGAAATCATCCTGTTGATCGTTTTTTATAGAACAATAATATTCCATAACATTCATATACTACAACTTATTCAGCCATTCTCCAACTGATGGGCATTCACTCAGTTTCCATTTTCTTGCCACAAAACATTTTTGCACATGTGGGTCCCTTTCCCTCCCTTAAGAAATCTTTGGGATATAAGCCCAGTAGAAACAATGCTAAATAGAAGGGTATGCACATTTTTATAGCCCTTTGGGGAAATCTATTTCTTGAGAGTCATAGCTATCCTTTTCCCATTTAAGGATATAAATAGTTTATACGGTTTAACTGTAAACACTTTAAACAGTTAAAAAACATGCTTTTTTTTTTCTTCCTTTGCTTTTTAGTGCTTCTCTTAAGTCATATATTTGAAGATTAGATTTTCTGTTCAACTCTTGTTTCATCAGAAAAGTCTGAAAGTCCCTATTTCATTGCTGTATATTTTTCCTCTGAAAGATTATGCTGTTTTTCTGGGGAGTTGATTTTTGATTGTAATCCAATCTCCTTTGCCTTCTGGAATGTCGTATTCCAAGCCCTCTGTTTCTTTAATGTAGAAACTGTTAAGTCCTGTGAAATCCTAATTTTGGATCCTTTATAGTTGAATTTTTTTCTTTGTGTGCAGTTTTTTTCTCTTTGACTTGATAGTTCTAGAATTTGAAATTTTTATGTTTTCATTTTGGAATCTTCGGAGGTATTATTGCATTCTTTCAGTAATTAGTTTACCCTCTGATTCTAGGATCTCAAGTTCAATTTTCTTTGATAATTTTGTGAAAGATAGGGTGCAGGTTTTTTTTTTTTTTGATAATAACTTTCATATATAGTCCACTAATTCTTAACATCAGATTTTCTCAAATGTATTTTTCAGGTCAAATATTTTTCCAATGAGGTATTTTAGATTTTCTTCTATTTTTCATTCTTTTAATTTTGACTGATTTTTGATATAGAGTCTTATTTGTTTTTGTGCCTTCTTTTCTACTTGACCAATTCTGTTTTTTTAGGGAATTGTTTTTGTGCATCCTTTGCCAAACTGTTGACTTTTTTTTTCATGATTTTGTCTCCTAAATCTTATTTCATTTTCCATTTTTTCTTCTACCTCTTTTACTTGATTTTAAAAATGCTTTTTGAACTTTTCCACTAGGACTTTTTGGACTCGAGATCAGTTCATATTCTTCTTTGAGGCATCATGTGTATTTTGATGTTCTTGTCCTATTCTGAGTTTGTTTTGTTCTTCCTTGTTGCAATAGTAGCTTTCTGTGATCAGGGTCCTTTTTTTGTGCGTTTCCTGTATTCATTCAATCATTCATTTCTCATTATCCAGCCTATTTTGTGACTTTTAAAATTGAGCTCTGATCCAAGGATACGGGGACACTTTTCCAGGTTTCTTGTCCTGCAGGGTGACATCTGATCTCTGGATTAGGGTCTGTATGGTTGCTTGCCCAGAATACTGGGATGGCCTGCTCTTTTAAGTTGTACTTGTTCTACCAGGAAGTTGAGGCTTGCAAGTGTGTGTGCTGAGCTACTAGCTCACTAAACCAGCACGAGCCTCGGTTCTGTGATCTGTGCTGTGAATAAGAGTTTCCCACTGGCTTGCCAGTGCCTTTCCTTTTTATCCAAATAAGAGAAACCTTTGCTGCATTCATTTTAAGTTATCTTGAGTTGGAAAATAAAATTTATTGAAAGACTGTTATGGACCAGAACTCTGAAACAAGGATTCTTACAAGATGATAAGTCAGTGGAATTGATGAGACAATGGATAGCTAGTTTAGCATGGTGCTTAATAGTTCTCTAAGTTCAGCATGATTGATTTAATCTTACAACAAATAATGGTTTCCTATTGATATAATGATTGGTTTATACTCAATGTAGAGCATATAAGCTGAGACAAACTCAGCCAAGGGAGGCAGAGACAGATTCATTCAATTGTCTACCTTTGTGGTGGCTGGAAGCTGAAGCACAAACCCTTGCACTCAAGACTCACTTCATCTCACACCACGGTGGTGGCCTATCCTCCTGCATTTTCTCCACTGAAACTAAATCCCTCTGAAGGCCATGAGAAAGTTAGCTGAGCACTAGGAGGAGACAATAAAGACTTTTGGACTTTACTGCTGGCTATTCTTGTGGTGATTACTGTGAACTGAAAAGAAGGCTTGTCCCAAGACCTCCAGGAAAACTTATAAAAGACAGTTGACAAGATCTAAACTGGATGAGAAAAAGATATGGCTGGTTCATCTCCACTTTTGAAATGAATATCTCCTTAATGAAATTGCAGTCCCATTAAAGCAAATAAATAAGCTAAAAACTAGGTCCAGCATACTTGGTGTGTTTATTTTGGACGCTACTACCTAATCTCAAACATATCCTGTTAATAAGTTGCTTTTTTAACTTTTGAGTATGTGTTCATATTGTTTGAAGTTTGTGATTTAATCGAGGTCTTTTTTTTTTTTTTTTTTTTTTGATATGTAATACTGTTTGGTGGTATGTCATTTTGGGGACTTAGCAAAGACATTATTCTGGAGTAACTAAGGCAAGAAACTTTGGAATATTATTTGAAAACATTGTTAATATTTACTCATGCTGAAAGTATTAAAAAAAAGTCCAACAACAGAAAAAAAATAAACCCCTAAACTTTTTTTGCATGTGAATATAATTATTAACAAAGTGATGTTATAGGTTGAAAATTGTTTTGATAGAATTTCTCATAAAAATATATTAAACTGGTACTAATTAAACAAGCTAAAAGTAATAGAAGTATAATGCTTTTTTGTGTTTAATTCATTAGTTTTGTTAAATTATCTTTTCACATTCATGTAGTTAAAATTGCTTTATCCCATATATACAGTTTAGTTCATCTACATTTTCATTTGTTGGCAGATTTTTATGTTAATAGGAAATAACTGTCACTTTGACTAAGATGAAATTTGTTGAGTACCTTCATCTAGAATTACGTTTACAGTTAAGTCTTCTGGAAGACTTCCAGTGATAGAGAGCTTTTTGGGACATTATTTTTGTCTATTGTTCATCTATCCTGCCTGTTTACGTCTTACACAAATTGGTCTCATTCCTATTCTCTGTAGATATAAATAAAATACAGCGAAACCTTTAAATACTTCAAGATGATTATGGTTAGCTGTGGATTGTGTTCCCTCTCCTCTACTTCCCCAGTTTTTTTGAACCTATACCTTCTTGCATTCTTCAACCATTTTTTAACAGGCCTTAGAGTCTTTTCCTTGTCTTCATTCTCTTTCTATAGCTATGTTACTATTTGTGATTCCCAGAACAAAATTCAATTTTTTGCTTGAAGTTTTAGAACTTGAGAATATTTTTGAATCTGGATAATTTATTTATTTTTTTTAAATGAAATCTAATGTTCCCTTAGGGCTGAGGTTTTTGAGTTGGGACTCATGAACTTGTTTTTTAATCGCATTTTGATAACTTTCAGCATAATTGATTTCCTTTGTAATCTTATGTATATGATTTTATGCATTTAAAAGTGTTACTCCAGTTTTCAAAAGGTTACATTAGTCTGCCAAGGAGCTGTATGATACAGAAAAGGTCCCCTACTTCAGTGCTTTTTTTTTTTTTGAAACCACTTCTGTCACATGAATTGTTATTAAACTTCATAATCTTTAAAAAAAAAAAACATGAAATGTTGTCAAACTGTCTTCTTGCTTTCTACTTAACTAATTTTATAGCCAAAATGTAAAATTGCGTACTTATTCCCGTTAAATTTGTCTTGTGGTTGGCCCATTAAACCATCTTATCAAAACAGTAAACTCTGGAGAAGTGGCAAAATGAGCTGTAAAATCATCTTGAATTGCAAGGGGGTAAACTTATCCTTATGTAGGTATCATAGAATATCAGTAGGATTTGACTCAGTGTTTGGAATATGACAAGAGATGGACAAATACAACTTATATTTCCTTTTAACTATAAGTTCCTTGAGAGTAGGAACAATTTGACTTTTGTCTATATATACCCGGCACTAAGCACAATTACTAGTTTAAAAAAAAATAATATATATATACATATATTTATATGTATGTGTATGTATATATATATGTGTGTGTATATATATTGCATATAGTAGCCTGGTATATCAAAATTCCCCATATACTCATGAAGAAATAGATTAGAAAATATTGGAAATAGAGGACTAATAAAGAAGCAGACTTTATTATATTGATAGTATACTACAGTTCACTTAAACCTAATGAGAAAGTAGATCATGGCTGTACTTCACAAAACTGCAAAAAGGAATGATATAGTAGTGATGAGGAATTCAAATTGCCCTGCTATGACTATAAAGTTTTCTCTTGACTAAAAAAACAGAATAGCTGTTATTCTTGACCTGCCTCAGTGATAATTTTATATCACAAAAAGCCAGAAAACTGATGAAGAATATTTGTGCATCCTATTATGATTATCATTGAGGAACTGAAAATAGTGATGAAGCTGCTGAAGGGGAGTTGCTATCTGAAGTCTGGGTATCTGGGAAGGAAAGAAATGAATGGAAGAAATGACGAATCACAAAATTTTAGATTTGGAATTATAATAATAGGTAATTTTTCTATAGCCCTTTAAGATTTGCAAAATGCTTTATTTTATTTCATTTGGTCCTCATAAGAAGTTACTGATGAGGAAATTGAGGCAAACAGACATTAAGTGATGACATCTCGTAAGTGTTGTCAGCTGTTTGGGACACAAGTCTTCTAGAATTCAGATTCTGTGCTTTATTTACCTGAGCCTCTTGGCTACATAGTATAGTGCTATAAGGTTTGCAAAGCACTTTACTTGTGTAAGAAAGGACTTCAGTGAGCATCTAGTGCAATCCATGTAGAAAAAGAATTCCTATTCTGACATATATGTCTTGATTTTGGATTTCTACTTAGGTTTCTCTTGGGGGCCTCTGAGAGTAGCTTCTTTTTGAAAGCAATCTGCTAATTATGGATCAAATCCTTGCTAGTATTATGAAAATAAAAGGTTAGAAAACTACACCACTACCACCCCTCCGAGAAGTCTGCTATAAATAAGCCACACTAGTTTAACCACATGAACTAACAATAGTAACATGAGAACAGAGAATAGAGGAAATGGAGAAAATACAGTGCTGTATAGAAGGGGCTTTCTGTTTGTATTTCACTATCATTGCCAAGTAAGACGTATATGTACGGGTTGGTTTCCCTTTGGGAAGAGATCAAAGACTGTAGGAGCATCTTTATACTTTCTAAGTTTTAAAGAAGAAAAAAGACCTTTTTTAGAGGGAAAATATTCTTTAAAATGAGATCTGACAGAAATAGGTGAGGAAGTCATAATTGTTACAGGAGGTTGAAGGAAGGGAGAACCTCTGAACATTTGGAACTGTATATTAAAAACAAGGATATTCATTGAAAATGTAGCTATAATTTTATTTTTATAAACAGAAAAACGTAAATTCTTCCACAAAACACTTAGCATTTAAAAAATTAGAACTAAATGAATTCCTGGGCAACAAACAAGGAATTTGTTTGATCTGTGTTCTTTTTCTTATACTCGAGTTTTATTATTTTTGAATTTTCTTCTATTATATGTAGTCCAATGTATATAAAATTTTTTGATTCTGCAGATATTTTTATTAATTAACATAATTTTCATATTTCCTTATGTTCATTTTTATCTTTTTGTGAATGTGATATTTTGATATTTTGGAATTCTGTCCTTTTTTGCTTCTGAAATACTAATGGATATTTGTGTACACCTTTGAATGTTTATTCAGATTTATTCACAGTTTAAGAAGGATTTTGAACTTGAGGTGTTACCCAGAGATAAGGGGTGATAAGCCTTGAGCCTGTCTCATTTGAGGACAGATTGAAGGAACTAAGGAAGATTAAAGGAAGTGGGGATGTTTACTCTGGAAAAGAGAAAATTTAGGGGGTAGTTGGTCTTAATGACTGAGTTCAAAGTATTTGAAAAGTTGTCATAGAAGAAGGATTCAGTTTGTTCTTTTTTGTTCTAGAAGATAACCAAGAGAGGTGAAGGAAATTAGAAAGAGGTTAAATTTAGACTTGATATTAGGAAATATTTTCTAACAATTAGAAGTGTTAAAAATGAACTAGTCTACCTTGGGAGATGTTAAGATTCTCTTCTTTGGGGGGTCTCCAATTAAAGTCTAGACAACAATACTTGGATATGTTACAGTGTGTGGTATTCCATATAAGTGTGAAATCCCACCTTCTTGAAAGTGTTGGTCGTGATCTTCTATAGTGTCTCATAAGTGAACATGGGGATTGAAAAATGATTGTTTATTATCAGTAAGTATTTGATTTATATACTTATTTTATATGCTTGGGGTCACATAAGTATTTCTCAGGCAAAAAGGGATGGGGAATGGAAGAAGTTTAAGAAGCTCTGATCTATGTCATCCTAGTATATAGCTGTAGATCCGGTACTCCTAGGCCTCTTTCCTTTCCCCTTTTGTGTTTCCAGGTGATTTGGATAATACATTACAAAAATAAAAATATACTCTTAATTTTAAATTAAAATTTAAAATTAGTGAAGAATCATAAATATGAATTTTAAAATAGATGAATAGATGATAATAGATAATAGATATATAGATGAAACATATCTAGAAAGTGTTTGAGATACACACACACACACACATATATACCCTTTATGGACAAGAATTAGAATTTACTTTCTTTAAATCATTCTTTAATGATCTGAAAGAGTTTTAATTTGAAGTATTTAAAAGTAGATTCTCAGATGGTCTTTCAAGTAATAATTTGGAGGTGTTTATAAATAATGTTCAGCTCTCTGTACTTTTTGTGTATGACTAATGATTTGAATTTTTAAAAATAGATATGTTTATTAACTAAAATTTATTTCAAGGTAGACAAAAATTTGTGGGGTTTCTTTCTTTTTTTTTTTTTTTTGACACCTGTTAAGATCTCCAACATATTCGAATATTTCTTATTAAAGCCATTCTTTTAATAATATATCTAAAGATTGACACTGTTTCCTGTGGGGTTTTTCCTTTACAACAGAAGTAATATTTTGTGATATTGAATTACCATTAGTCAATTGCACATGGAATTTTTCTCCCACACTTTGAGAAAATTCAACCCTAAGGACAATGTTTAACTTCTCTTTATTGCTCATTACCTAATGCCAAAGGTTGGAATGTTGCTCAGGAATTTCACTTAAAATAGTTCAAGTCAGTCAAGAAGAATATATGGGGAGTTTTTAACAGCATTAATGTTTTCAAATTTTGCACTTCATTCTTCAGTGAAGTGGAGTGCTTCAAATAATTTAAATATGCTTGTATTCATAGCAGCATTTTACATTTACATTGTCCTTTTTTGCATGTTTAAGACACTTTAGAGTCAAGACTGTTGGGGATCACATTATAATGCATTGTGACTTAAAAAAAATCAAATCTGCATTTAAAAATATTTAATTCTGTTTTCTGAATTCAAAGCAATATAAAGATTTCATGTTTGATTTATTCAGTTTTTTCAGATTATGATGATTCCTTCTCATCTGCCTACCAGCAGAACAGCCTCTATCATATAAAAATCTTTGTTCCCTTGTCTATATTTGTTAGGAATACATCTTTCCCTTCACTTCTTACTTATTCTTCATAGTTTATATTGCACTTGTTTAAATAACATGCCTTTATCACCTTTCACCCTGATTTCCAAAATAGTTTCCTAACTAAATTTCTCTACCTCAAGCTCTTACCTCTCTAATTCTCCCCTCACAGATTTGTCAGCTTGATATTCCTACAGCACAGGTCTGATTATCACTGGGCTTCCTAACAGACTCTAGTGATTCCCTATTGCCTAGAAGAACAAATAGACTTTTCTTTTTCTTCCCCTTCCTCTTCCTCCTCTCCTGCCTTTTCCCCTTCTCTTTCCCTTCCCCTTCCCCTTCCTTTCCCCTGCCCCTTCTCCTGCCCCTTCCCCTGCCCTTTCTAACTTCCCTTTCTCCTGTCTATTCCCCTTCCCTCTTCCCCTTTTCCTTCCCCGTTCTCCTTCCCGAACCTTGCCCCTGTCCCTGCCCCTACTCTTGTCCCTGCTCCTACTCTTTCCTTTCCCTTGCTCTTTCCTTTCCCTTTTCCCTTTCCTTTTCCCTTTACATTTCCCTTTTTTTCCCCCTTTCCCTTTGGTAGTTTAAGACCCTCCACAACCCTTTTCCAAGTTTATTATATATGACTTCCCTCCATGTTTTCTTCTCTCTAGCCAAACTGTCATTTCTAACACATAACATGCCAGCTTCATTTCTCTATGCACATCTCTTGTTCCCATTACCTAAAATGCACATTCCATTTTGTCTTTTGCTCCTAATAATACTGAATTTCCTTTAAAGTTATGTTTGAATGCCATCTACTTCACCAGAAATTTCCCAATCCCCTTCAGTTGCTAATGTCTCCTTCCAAATATTCTTCATTTATTTTGTATATACTTAAATATATATACACATTATCTCTTCTGATAGAATGAAATTTAGTTGGAGAAAAAGTTTCATTTTTGTCTTTTTATCACCAGTCCTCAGCACAGTGATTGCTCCATAGGAGGTATTTAATAACTGATTCGTGATTGAACAGAGAGATTACAATTCTTGTTTATTTTATTTTATTTTTTTTATTTTCATAGATTGATTTATTTAAAATGGGGAGATGTAAAATAATCCACAAGAGAGCTTACAGAAATTGAGAAGTAAAAATAGGCAAGCAGGGCAGTCCTGTTTGGATTTTTAAATTTAATATATGCTTAAATAAACTATAACAGAATTTCATGGTGGCATGTAGATTACAATTTAGCAACAAAAATCCAACTAATATTTGTGGTTATATCTACTATCATCTAGTTTAGGTAAATAAGAGTGTAATGCAGGAGAAACTGAGGCAGGAGAGAGATTAGAGAGTTTTTAATATTTTATTAGTGGGAGAGTAAGATTGACTGGACAGGACTCTCATCTCAAATTTGTCTGCTCAGACAGAGATAAAGATATACTGGGACCAAGGAATCCATGTTGGTCCCAGGGCTGGAGGAGACTGTCATCCCAAAGAATCCAACATCCAGCATACAGCCGCCAGCCATCAACCTCCAGCAATGAATGGAGGAACCCCAACTTCTTAAATACCTTTTCTCTAAACAAAGGAAGGGGTAAGAAGTGAGGGAAAACCTCTATCAGGATAGGGAGGCCATAAATCCTAGAAAACCCAGAGACAGGATGTCTGAATACAAAGAAGTAAAGATATCAATGAGATATCTTGGAATATTTTAGAGGGATATTGTAAATCCTTGAGGACAGAAAAGAGTCAGGAGGCCTACTCTCCTGTTTATCTTGCTAATTTATAACCTTTGAACAAATAGTCCTCAGTCTTACTGGGTCAGAGAGGGATTTACAACTAAAGAGATTGAGACAGAACAGTTAAGGAAACTGAGACAAGGGAAACTCATACAGGGAAACTGAGTCAGGACAGTTAAAGAGAACTGTAGCATAACAGGAGCACATCCCTATTTTCAGAAAACAATAAGAAGACCAGTTGATTAGCTGAAGTAATGTGTGATAAAATTGGATATATAGGCTTGGGACAAAATTGTAAAGGGCTTTAAATTCCAGACAGAAGAGTTGATTTTACTTTTAGTGGTAAAAGGGAGCACTAGTAGATATTATTGAGTGGGATAGTAATGTGTTAAAATCTGTGCTTTAAAAATACTCTGTCAGCTGAAGCAAGAATGGATTGTAGTGGGAAGAAGCTAGAGGATGAGAGACCAATTAGGACTTCATACTTTATATACCTTAAAATATTTATAGCATCATTTTTCGTGATAACTAAAAACTAGAAACAAAGTAAATGCCTATCAATTGAGGAATGACTAAATAAATTGTGATGTATGAACATAATAGAATATTTAGAATATTGCTGTATTGTAAGAAATGACATGTGTGATCAAAACATGGAAAGCTCTATAGATGCAGACTGTAGTAAACAGAATCAAGAAAACAATATATACAATAACTACAACAAGGTAATTGATAAGAACAATCACACACACACACACACACACATACATACATACATACATATCATATCCCCCAATTAGGTCAAAGACAGAAAAGTGCCATATAAATCAGATTATTCCTGGTTAGCACTCCTCCATTAGTTATATTTGAAAATGTATGCCTTTTTTCTGAATTGTATATTTATGACCTCTATCAGGAGATAAGTTGTATATTTCATCTTCAGTTTTTAGGACTTGTGGGTTATAATTGTGTTTATAAGCATTCTGAATTATTTCAGAGTTGTTTTTCTTTATAATATTACCATTATGTCAATTGTTCTATGTTTAGTGACTTCAGTTTGCATCATTTTACAGAAGTGTTTCAGATCTCCTCAAAATTGTCTGTTTCATAATTTCTTGTAGCATGGTGATATCCTTACTTTCATGTAACAATAATCTATTTAGCCATTCCCTAAAAGAAGGATTCCCCAAACTTTCATTTTCTAGCTTTTATCTCCTCATTAAAACAGAAACTCTCATTTTCTGCATATCAGTCCTTTTCTCTTTGATTTCTTTGGCCTAGTAATGGTATAGCTGGGTCATAGAGAATGTAGAGTCTGGGAATTTTGCTCAGAAAGTTACCAAACTGTTCTACAGAATGGTTAGGCCAATTCATAGCAATACCCATCAGTGTCCTAGTTTATCTATTCTTCCACGACCCCTCTACCATTTGTCATTTTCCCCTTTTGTCATTTTTAGCATACTAAATCAGGTAAGATTCAATATAAACCTGTTATTTTAATTTTCATTTCCGTAATTATTTATGATTTAGATAACTTTTTCTTATGATTGTTGATAGTTTTGATTTATTCCTTTGAAACCTGTCTTCGTATTCTTTGACTATTGAAGATTAGCTCATAGGTTTAGAAATTTAATTTAGTTCCTTATATGTCTTGGAAATAAGACCTTTATCAGAGAAACTTGTTACAAAGATGTTTCCTCCAGTTAACTGTTTCCCTTCTAATTTTTAGCACGTTAAGATTTATTTGTCCGAAATCTTTTAGGGAAGTCAAAACTTCAACAGTACTTCTGATACTGGATCTAATGTTCCTGAAGCAGTGTTGTAGTGAAAAGAATATTGAGAATAATATGACTATTACCCACCTCCCAAGATTATTATGAAGATACTGTTTCTAAAGTTTTATGGTACTACAAATATGAATGTAAATTGATGCTGACTACTTTTTTCTGGTTGTTTAATTATATAGACTAGAAATAAATAATTCAGGTATATTCAGGATACAGCTCTTGAAGTATACCATAAGAATTCCCCTTTATTTTGACAGGCTTTTGGAAATGCAAAGACAGCACATAATAACAACTCAAGTCGCTTTGGCAAGTTTATTCAAGTAAATTACCAGGAGACAGGAACTGTTCGAGGGTAAGTAGCATTCCATCAGTATTATGAGTTTTAGAAATTATTTGCTTTTTATTATTACATTCTTCTCTTTTCAAAAAGTAACAAATTAAATCTACATTTGCTTTTTAGTATAGGCACTTCATTGTATTTACATTTAAATACTACTGACTCCTTGTCCTTTAGCTTTGCCACAGTATGTACATTTGCTGCTCATTGAAGGCAAGTGTTTCTCCTGACGTGGTCTTTCTTGTTCCTCTCCTTAATCATTCCACTTCTGTGGCTCTCTATTGTCTCCAGGATCAGAAATTTACCTTTGCACCATTTTCTCTCTTTGATACTGCTATCACTCTAGTACAGGCTCTCCTCACCTCAACTATAATATTACAGTAGCTGCTAATCGTTCTGCCTGTCTCAAGTTTCTCCCCTCTTTAATTCATCCTTCATTCAGCAACCAAACTAATTTTCTTAAACTTCAGATCTGACTATATTACCTCTCTACTCCACAAACTCAGGTGATTCTTTGTTGACTCCACGATCAAATATAAATTCCTCTATTTGATCCAACATCCTTCATGACCTAGCTTTCATTACTAACCTTTCCAATCTTCTTTCACATAATCTTTGCCAACATACTCTTCAACATGGTCTTTATTCCACATTATTCCAGAAACAAGACATTCTGTTTTTCATTTCTAGGCATTTTCTCTGGTTGTTCTCTGTCATAGAGCATCCTTTCACTTCTAGGTATTTTCTCTGTTCTCTCTGCCTATTTAAATCTAGGATACAAATCACTTCTTTCAAGGGATAATCTGCCATTTCATTATGAAATTTTTCATCTCCAATAACATTATCCTTCAGAATACTTCCCTCTAATTGATTTTATTTTGCCAATTTTATTAATCACGAGACTGCCCTCAAGAAGACTATAAAAACTACTGTACAAAATTGAAATAGTGAAGCACACCTCTTGCCTTTCTGCAGAGAAATGTGGATTATAGATGTAGAATGAAATATACTTTTTCAGACATGGCCAGTGTATATTGTTTTTTTTTTTTTATTAACTCTACTTATTATTACCTTTAAGTGAAGATCTTTATGGAAGGGAAGATATATCACCAATTAGTGACAGTGGCATTAAAAAGTGACATTAAGGAAACAGCTTTTCTTTAAAAAAAAAAAAAAAGTAATACAGCCTACCTTGATATATGATATATTCCAGTCACCTCTTCCATATCTTTGATATGTTCCTGATATTTCAGTATTTCTTATTCTTGTTTACTAGTTTCATTTCCAAAGTTTTCTTCTATTATCATTTAGTAAAAATTTTCCCTTTGAAGTTCACATTCACACTATCTAAATTTTAATCAATTTATCACACCATCTGTTGATTCACTATGGTATTCTTCCATTCTATTTATTTCATTATCTGACTTAGATTTTTTATGTTGTCTCCAACTTCTGCCTTTATTTTATATAAATTGCTCCCTCAACTGCTCCTAAGTTCTCAGTTCCCAAGTCTACTAAATATGTATGATCTGTTCTCTAGATCCCCAGATTCACCCCAGCTCCATCACACAAAAGATCATATCGTGTATTTTAACATGACACACAATGCAATTGCATTTTCATAACTCCATTATTCTTTGATTTGATTTTTATCATTTCCATGATTTATTAGCCCCTACCGGCTTATCATTCTCAACTTGTCCTCCATTCACTTATTTGGCCATTTTCATTCTATTATCTTTGGACTGTCTACAATGGTCCTCCCCTTATAAAATCAATTTAGTGCTATATCCTTTTTTCAAATCTTGTTCCATTGCCATTCCTATCTTGCCAAACTCCATTCTGACTTCCTACTTTCTACTTCTACATTCGATTAGCCTACTTCTTTTCCTTTTCATGTGGTTTGGAACAGAGGTGGAAGAAATCACGGAATTGTGCTTTTTAAGTATATTACTAATATCTGTCATCTATTTTAAGTGATCTCACTGCAGTAGTATAATTTATTTGATTCCTTTTTTATCAATTCCCTTTCCCACTCTCCACAGCAAAAGTTTATTTCAAATATTCTTATTTCTTCTCAGCCCTGTCATGACACTTTTCCCTTCCTCATATCTATTGAGGATTGTTTTTTGTTATTTCACTGATAGAAAATGAAGTCATTCATCCAGAATTCTCTTTTCTCCTCTCCTTCTCATCTCACATCACTCATATTTTATCTTCTCCCTCAGAATGGGTTTCTTCCTTTAAGATGCAGCTTGAATCAATCTTCGGCATGAAAATTTTCTTGATCTTCTAAAATACTATCACCCTTTCTTTTAGAGTACCTTGTAGTTTATTCACTTCATATATGCTATATTTTTGTGTACCTGTTGTCTCCTTCTAGGATGTGGATTGTTGAATTCTTTGTACTTAAATAATCTCAGTAATTAGGATAGCTGCTTAATCAATATTTGTTGGTTGATTGATTAAAAAAAAGACTAGATATATTATCTAATGAATTGAACATTTACCAAATATGGAAATTAGGAATGCTTATAAAAAGGTCACTTGTATTTCAATTGAACTAGTTTTTATTGATGAGATACTGTTAGAACTTATTATCAGTTATTAACTTATTATGCTTAAGATTTTGAAAATATATAAAGGCTCTGAACTTCAGGCAGTCAGAATTTAGTAACTGATAGGATAAAATATGTTAATAATACTTAATGAAAATTGCATAGATATCTATGTATCCTTTTTTATACCTATGTTTTTCTGTTAAACAAATGTTATCTAACATGTTAAATACTTTTCTTTCTTTCTTTCTTTCTTTCTTTCTTTCTTTCTTTCTTTCTTTCTTTCTTTCTTTCTTTCTTTCTTTCTTTCTTTCTTTCTTTCTTTCTTTCTTTCTTTCTTTCTTTCTTTCTTTCTTTCTTTCTTTCTTTCTTTCTTTCTTTCTTTCTGTCTTTCTTTCTTCGCAATTGAGGTTAAGTGACTTGCCCAGGGTCACAAAGCCAGGAAGTGTTATGTGTCTGAGGCCAGATTTGAATTCAAGTACTCCTGACTTCAGGACTAGTGGTGTATCCACTGCACCAACTAGCTGCCCTTTAAATGCTTTTCTAGTAAATAATTTTATCACTATTTTTTTCCCTTGCAGAGCTTATGTTGAAAAATACCTGTTAGAGAAATCTAGACTAGTCTATCAAGAACACAATGAACGGTAAGTTTTGTCTATCTAGCTATCTTATCTACACACACACACACACACACACACAAAACAAAATAAAAACATATATATAAATACACAAATATGTATGTATGTGTATGTATTTTTATATATGTTCACAGACTATATGAATCAGACTCTTAATTTTCTAGGTTTCATTTATACTATTTAGATATTACTACTACTACTACTATTTCTACAGCTGCTGCTGCTACTACTACTATTACCACCACCACCACCAATAATAAAATGGCACATTTGTTGCATATGCTCTCTTTCATATTAAATCATAACATCACCTGCTAATGACCATGTCCCAGATACAAATGGAATTCTGATTTTCAATGATGTAGGACTGTTGTGCCCACAGGCAGCAGAAATATGTATCCAGTGGGGGAAACAATACAGAGACTCAAGAAGCATACAGGCCAGTGCTAGATATAGTCTAGCCCAGATGGAAGCAGAAAGGTAGATTTAGATAGATTAACACAGAAGTGTGGGAAGGTGGTTTTTTGAGAAAAAGATGTCTTTTAAAGGATAAATTAGTTCCCATTGAGGATGTTTGTCCTAAACTTATTTTTATTTCTTAATGTTTGGCGGCTTTTAGAGGAAATATATGAGCTAATAGCTTAGTACTGATAAAAATCTGTTAAAAGGGTAATAATGTAAATGAAATCAAAATACTCTTAGATATATAGTCAATGAAACTTGGAATATATGTGACAATTTTGAAAAAAGACATTTATTTACATATACATTAAATAACCAATTGTTAAAGTATCAAGGAGATGTCCCAAAATGAATTTGCAGATAAAATGTTACCAGGACTATTTGAATTCACATGTTAATTTGCCATGTTCAGCCTTCATGCTATTATAAACTGCTTCCAAATAGAAAAAAAATTTTCCATTACTCTTTATCTGAAGCACATATAGTTCTGATTGATGGACACATAAGGGATAAAACAGACAAAGGAAAATACAAATCAGATCTTAATAAATACAAAGTTATATTTTAAAAAATCGTGATTTTGTTTTCATGGGTTCCTCTCAGTGTGGGAAGTCCCTTTATATAGAGTACCACCCATCTCTTATTAGAGAAATCCTTTGCTTGAGATAGAAATCATGTGACTTAACATATATGTATACTACACAAATTTACCGATATTTAAGTATTTTTGCATCCTTTCTCATTAATGGTATAGAGGTAGCATGGTAGAGTATATAGAAACTGCTGTAAGTAGAGTCAGAAGACCTGGATTAAAGATATGCTTATGTCTCCTCCTCCCCAACACCTAATATATACTTGGAGTAACATATTTAAAATCAGAAAACCATATACATACATAAGTGTGTGCATGTGTGTGTTAATTTATATCTTTAATGAGAAATGATGCAGAAATACTAAAATATTGATAAATAAATGACAATTATATGTTAAGGAAATTATTCATTTGGAGCAAATAGGATTTAGGTCAGAAATGCAAAGGTAATTCACAATTAGAAGACAATTAATGTAATTATATCAATAATAAACTTCATAGAAACCAAAAGATAATGATAAACTGCAGAGTTTATCTGCAGAAGCTGCAGAAGCTTTTGAAACTGTGAACTAACATAATTTGTTAAGGAGTAATAGACTTTTCCCCCTAAGAATATGAATATTGTACATTTGCCACCATCATTTTTTGACACTGTTTTAGAAATGTTTATTTTATCTCTTGGCAAGATGAAGAAATTAGAGGAATAAACTGAAAGAAAAAAAAAAACATTATTGTTTGCTAGTGCTATAAGGGTACCTTTTTAAACTGAAGAAAATAAAAAACTGCTGTAGCAGTAGAGTAATAAAAATACAAGATGTTTTGCATATCAGTAAAAAATTTCAGAATAAATTTATATGAAAAGTAATATAATTATGATAAAAATGATAAAAAAAATCTTTGAGTAATACCTATATCAAGATTTTGCAAGAGGGGCATCGAGAGTATTATAAAAACAATTTTAACAGAAGTATAAATAATGAATTAAATAATTGGAGAGGCCCAATGTACATGATTTTGCTGAGTTAATTGAATAAAAAAATTAAATAAAAATAAAAAACCCAAACTAATCTCCAGATCTATTAGCAGTTAGATAGATAACAAGGGCTATGTCACAGAATTAGCAATATTGGTGAATGTTGCTTTATATTGGTGAATAAGAGATAAAAATTGCAAGGAGGAATTACAGGATAGCAGTTTATTCTAAGAGTTGTCAGACTTTAACATATTTAATATGTTTTAATATAAATGGGTAATAAGCCCTTCAGGGCTGAATAAAATGGGAAAAAAATAATGTAATATATTGTTATCTGTACAGTGAACAGATAAATTTAACTTCTTCATCCTCAACCTATTTATTTATAAAATCAAAAGGCTATATTAGTAGTATTATGTCCTTCAAACTTTAGATCTACAATCCTATAATTCTTCCAATCCTTTTAAATTAAAAATTATGAATTCAGTGCTAACTTAACTGGGGAGAAAATAGGCATGGCATTCTACAATCAACAGAACTTTCATATGAGATAAGCAACTTTTGGAAAAGCAACTTCATATTTATTTAAAAAAAAAAAAAGAAAACCATAAAACTATTTAGACTCTTTGAATTCAATATTTTTTCCCCCTGGACTTTTTTTTTGAAATTCTTTTTCGTGTGGGAAAAGAGGTGTATACATTTTTTTTTTAATGATACAGAAAAAGTAGAAAAATCATAATTAGGGGTATAGTAATAAAAAAAGACATTAATAGAATGCAATTTTATTGTATTTTAACAAATGACAAAAATGAAGACTGTAGAGCAATTCATAAAATAAGAGAGAGTACAGAAAAGATAAGCAGAACTAGGACACACATTTTTAGTATTTTTAGTGGATCTTTGATTTGGTTCTTGTAGTTTGTTCTTCCTGTGGAGGTTCCAACTATCCATTTCTGCCCCTGTGTCACTCAGGCTTCAGTTGAGAGGAGTCTGTGTTCTGCTTGGTGCCTGAACACCAAGGTAGATTTCTGGAAGAAAAGAGCTTTTAAATATTCTTGTGTACAACTTGTCCCTACTCTTTTTTGTCCATTCTTGGAAATCAAATGGGTTAGGAGATTTTGATTTCGTCACATTGTTAGTTACCATTGCATGGACTTTTTCTTTGCTATATACATCATTCTTCCCACATGACAGATCTATATTCTTTTTGTGAGAAGTTGGTTGCTGTTAATTTTCTTCCAAGGTTTGCTCATTGTGTCCATGTCCTTCTATAAATTATACTTTAAAAAAAAATCTTAATGATACCTTTTGTTTTCATACTAGTTCTGTGTCTTTAACATCTCCACATTCTCCTTGCCATTTATTTCCTCTAGCACAGCAAGATATTTAAGCAAAATCATTATTCTTAGCTATGGTTTGTTTCTGTATACACCTCATTTTTATGTTGATTCTTTCCATCTCTCTTCTGAAAAGGAGCTTTTTTCTAAGATTGGAATTGGATACTATTATTAGTGTTAGACTTTTAGTTTTGTTTTCATTTATATACTATGTTCACTGTATATTTAATTCCCCTTGTTATTTTTACTTCAGTTTGCATCAGTTCATATGTTTTTGTTACTACAAAGTTTCTTCCTTTGACATGAATGCACAGCAGAATTGTTAGTTTAAAAGTGTCTTTTCTCAAACAATTTCAAATTGTTTTACTAAATAGTTGAATTTTAATCCAATATCAGAAAAATGAAGCAAGCCATAAATGAACAAAAAATACCTGTTCCATACAGTTTTACCAGTAAATTTTATCTAACATTTAAAGAGCATGTGATTTCTTTGCTATTAAACTCTTCTCAATAATAAAGAAATTCTTTTTACATCATTTAATGTCTAAATATGTTTTTTTCTACTGACAAATTTTTATTATTTATTCATTTTTATGACAGGAACTACCATGTGTTCTATTACTTACTGGCAGGAGCAAGTGAAGAGGAGAGGGCAGCATTTCACCTTAAGCAGCCTGAGGAGTATCATTATCTCAATCAGGTGGGACTTGGAGAGAAGGAAGGCATTTTGACATGTTGGGTATTGTTATAAATGCACTTAGTTTTTACCAGTGTTTATCTTTTGATGTAGGCAACAGTTATTGAGTGTAATAGTTAAAATCCTACTTTTATAAAATTTATAGGGTCAAATCTGATACATTTCTACATATTTTTAATCTCTTAGGTTTAATGTCTGAAATAAGGGGATTCATATTATTTTGCTTTTGCATATTTTTCATGTAGAAAAAAATTCTTATGTTGTTAAGGTTTTGTTATTTGTTTGAGTGTTGTTACTAATAATGTTACTAATCATCTTTTGCCAAGTTTTCATGTAAAGTGTAATTTATATATTTACAGGTCTTTAGTATCTAATTCCTTGCATGATTTCATGCTTAATTATTTTTTCTTGATATAAATATATATATAAATGATCTACTAATGTGTGCTTATGTATACTTATAGATAGACATATTCCTAGTATGATTAGCTTAACAAAATAACAGATCTACTCCTAAATCAAAATGAAATCCATCAATTATAAGGCATTTGGAAATTTTAGATCTTTCTCTGAAATTATTTTTACCAGAGCAGATTTAAACTATTTTCCCCTCAGCAGAATGATTGCAAAGACTAAGTAGAATACTTAAATGCCCTTAATAAATGTTAATAAAATAAAATTAGGTATCCTTCACTCTTTATGATTGTCATATATAAAAATAAATTCTGTCCTATTTAGGATTTAAACATCCTAATAGAAAAGATTAAAGTTTTCATGCTTAATGTTCCCTGAGTCATATAGGGATCTGTAAGGAAAAGCTTGCTATTTAAGTTAAAAGAATAATTACCTCTAAAGCAAATAACTTACTTTGCTAGCAACATAGGTGTTTTAGGATGTAGTTATAGCAATGCAAGTAGCACGTCAGCTTGGTAATTATGGACATTAATTTTGAAATAAAAAATTTAGCATGGTCTTTCATAATGTTAAAGATGATTATATTCTTTGTAGTACTTAGAGCTTTTTTATTAATTAAAATTAAGTGGTATTTTTTGGGGAAGGTCATAATTTTATTTCTGGGACAGCCATTCTTTGGATTTCTGAAATAACCCATTTGAATTATGGTTTAACAATTTATTCCTTTACTTACTATTTATTATTTTTAGAGACAAACACCACTAAAACTAAGTTAATCTTAGAATTTGTAATTTTTTTAAAAAGCTATCCTCCTGTTATCTGTTATTTGGACAGACTGTAACTCAAGTATGTTTTTTTATAAAAATCAGTATAAGAGCAAATATTGATAATTTAATGAATGATTTTCCAGAATATTTCTTAAATATCTTATTTCAGTCTTACTATGCAAAATCTTCTTTTATGTTGCTTGTAGCTGTGCTACATGCTTACTTAATTTAAAAGATGGTCAGGAAAATTTGTTGTACTTCTTTATCTTTTCCTAACTGGATTTGCCTTACTTTCAGATGACAAAGAAACCCCTCAGACAGAGCTGGGATGATTATTACTATGACTCTGAGCCGGTCAGTACAAGTACACAGGTAGTCTGTGTTGCTGGTGAAGGGTATTACCTCGCTCATTTGATTATCATCTCACAATTTACAACTTTGGGAATTAAATGTATAAAATTAGAACTTGAGCAATTGATAATAGTTTAGATTACTTGCTGTGTATTCTTACATGCTTGAAATTATACCACTAATAACCTATCTGAATTTTCTTAGTTAATTCTTAAAGCCAGAGTTCAGTCTAGATTCAATTGCATTTAAAGACCAAGATCATGAGTTTTTTAGATGATCTCAAAGTTGCTATATTTTATGATGGTGGAATTTTTAAATTTTAATTAAATGAATGTTTCTACAAACTAGATTGATTTTAATTTTTGAATCATTCAGTCTAATGGAAACTAAATTTAAGTTAAATGATAACAAAATTGAAGTAATTTATATAATCACTGCTAGTTTTTTTTCCCTTTAAAATGAAGCCAAATGGGTATTACTCTACTGATGCACTACAATCCTGTGCTTAATTTTTAACCTGGTTTTTCATCAGAATTTTGTTTGTGCATGTATGTGTCTGTGCACACGTGTGTATGTAAAGATCTGTGAATTATTTTTAATAGAACACAAATTCATATTTGGGTAATGATTAAATTTGATCTGTTAAAATGTAAGATTCCTTTAATTTTCTGTTTTTTAAAAATAAACTCAAATCACTTTTTGGTCCTGTTTATTTTTTAGTTCTGAGAGAAAATAATTTAATATTTCTTTCAAAAAAATTTTAGTGAAATTTCAGAACACAGCCCTGAGAAAATCAGAATGAACTGACAGTAATCATAATTTTTTGGGCTCTGAGCATAAAATCAAGCAATTCTTTAAAGACTTAGCTTGTTTGTTATGTTAATTGAGGGCAAATTGCTACAAAAGAAAATTGATGAAGAAAGGAAAAGTAATATTATTCTTTTTCCTGACCTGTGGAAACAATTCAGATGTCAAAAGTTTAAAATAAGATCCTTTTGGTTAATATGCTTCTAGTTATTCATCTGTGTGCTCTGTCCCTTCATTTTTCTTTGCTCTAGATTGCATTGTTTTAATCCTGATTGTTTGTGGTTACTTTTCTATTTATTAAAAATCTAGTTTATTTCAAAGACTTAAAAATGATTCTAGCATTACCCACATTTCATGAAGAAAAATTTATGGAGTGATTTTATTATTGTTTCTTAAATGTTTTACACTGATTTCTGAAAGGATTAAAAGATTCAGTGTATTAGTCAAATTGTAATAGGGCTCAATTAAAGCTATCCAACTTCTTCAATACATTCTAACAAATCTTAACAGAAATATTAACATTTTGTGTTATATTCCACTTAGAGTAAGTGTATAGTGCTAAAAATTATTCAAAGTGAGAGAGCAAATTTTTCATTCGTTTAGTGAGAAAATCATAACTACTCATTGCTTATGTGCTGTTTTATTTTGGACTTGATCTGCTATTTCCTTGGTATTGAGAATCTTCATGTGAGAGAAAGCCAGCTGAGAAAACTCCCTCTACCAATGTAGGTCTTCACCTTCTTCATAGTTTATACTCTTTAGCATGTTCCCTGTGGGAATGAGTGGTTAAATAACTTACACTGGGTTCCACATACAATGTGTGTCAGATAACTGAATTTAAACTTAACACCTCCTCTTGGGGGAGATTCCATAGGCTCCTTAGGCACCATACTAAGTGCTCTTAATATTGCTTAGCTAACTCTTTTTCCCCCATTAATTCAAACTAACTGAGAATGGATTAAATTGATAAAAATGCAAATTACAAAAAAGTTTTAAATAATTATATTTTATGAAGATCAGATAAAAACTATATTGACAAAGTACTGATAAGTAGTTTCTTCAGGAAATTGAAGGGGGATTCCTTAGACTTTTTCAGGAGATCCTTAAGGTCAAAATTATTTTCATAATATTTTATTTTCTTGTTAAAAATTCTTCTCTTTCCAATTTGCATATCTGCATGAAACTGGATTTTCTTAATAGACAAACCAAAACAGTATCATAACAGATTAAATGCAGAAGCAGATATTCTGTAATCCTCTTATACTACAAAGAAAGTCAAAGACAAATTGCCTCCTTAAGGAGCTGATATTTTGAATGGGACAAAATAGAAACAAATATTTATATATACAATATACATATATATGTGAGGGGAGGCAAGGTGATACCCACACATACTCACATCACATTGGGGAGAAAGAGGGAAAGAAAGAGATGAGAGAGGGAGATGTGAGAGGGTAGAAGGGGTGGATAGAGAGATTTGGAGAGATAAATATTGGAAGATGTTGCCTATGTAATAAGTGTTTTTGATGAGTGTAACATAAAACATTAAGTAGTAATGTTGGTTATTGTGGTAATTTTATGCCATTTTAAAGTGCTATGTAATCATAGTTGTTGTACATGAATCTGTCAGCATTCAGCATTAGATATAGCAATTTCAAAAGTAAGTTAAAATAATTAAATTTATATCATAAAGGTCCTAAGCAGAACTTTATCAAGGCTTGTCAATTACTGCTTTTTTCTTTATTAGTTATACTTCTTTAATTATCACTAATATTTTGAATGTTGCCTTCAGCTCTGACAAATGAAAGTTCTTCATTTGCAGTTTCCAAATATGGCTTTTAAAGAAGTAGAATTTAACCTACTAAGTAATAGAGTTTATCTAAAATTAAATATAAACTTTAAAATTCACTTAGAAGAATCGGGATTCCTTTGTTTCTAAGTAGACATCTATGTGTTGAAATTCCAAAGTCTTAAGAAAGGTAATTGGATTAAATAAATTAACATTTCCTCCATTTACCAAGTTGTAATTTTCTAAAATTTATTTTTAAATCAGTAAATAGAACTTAGAAAGATTAGTGTTTCCCAAGATTTTTTAGACAAATGCATGACATAAAGACTATTTATTTGAAAATGATTGTCATTTCTGTGCCAATCATATATTAATATACATTGTATTTGCCATATGCATATTTTAAACTTGCTATACACATTGTACTTGCTGTATGCACATTTGAAAACATTGATTTACTGTCACTTGTCAGTCTTCTTGGAAATGAACATTTTCTTTGTTTATAAAAATTAAGATTAAAGTGTTTTTGTTTAGTAAAATGTTACTATTTCTTTTTGCTGTTTTTTAAAATAAAAGATTCACAGAATTAAAGATTTAGAGCTTAGAGGAAATTTTAAGATTATCTATTTTATAGGTTAGGAAACTGATAATCATTGAACTTAAGAGATAAATGTCATGTAATTTTGGATGCTGCAGAACATATAGTTCTGACACTTCATATTTAAGTTTTTTCCTTGAAAAATAGCTCTTTAGAGTTGGTAGGACCATTAGAAGTCATCTAAGCTAACCATATGTGAAAATAAGAGAATATCACTGTATTTCTGTTGAGACCATGAGGTGATAATATCAGTTATCTTTTGAGCATATAGAGTAGTAGTATAGCCATGATTGTTTTTATCTTTTCTATTATAGTAATCTGTTCTTTGAGATAATTTTGTTTTCAAAGTTAAGATAATGGAAATGCTGGCTTGTTTTCCCCCCCTTTTTTTTTTAGTGTTTTTGAATGAGTATCACAAGTATATGATAATAATTTTGGTAACTTCTTAACTCAACTAATACTATTATATATACAAAGCAATCATTACACATAAAATTGTTACATTATATAATCTTAATTAAGAGGAATTACATATGTTTATGTACTATAACAAAATAATATCTATATTATAATATCTATTTTGTACCTTTCTGTCCTTTTAAGTAGTTCTTATATTTATTAGATTTGGTTGCTCTCATTTTGAAAATAGTTCCGTTCATTTTCTTCCTTCATCCTAAATTGCTTCATATTAGTATTTCCATATTTGTTTATAGTCTTCATATTTGTCATATTTTAAGTCTTAAGTATTCATTTACTTTTTATTTTTCACTATTCATTCCTTTTGATTAAAAAGTCAAGCCAAAAGCCAAAGAATCTTCATCTCTTTATCATTCTGTTTATTTCATTGGAAGCATATAATATTCATTTGATTTGGGATTATAAAATAAGTGTTTTTCACATAGAAGTTTTAAGATGAAAAAATATGTTCTAAGTTTACCATCAAAGCAGCCAAGTAACTTTTTTTCATTTCTGTTTTTACTTGAATAGATAATTTTCAATGAAAAAAAATAATTATTGAGGGAAGCATGAAGGTTCCCTAAGAATTATGAGGAAAACAAAACACTTGAATTCTTAAGACATAAATAATTTTCTGTTGTATATTTATAGTCTCTCATTTATAGATAGGGTTCTTTCTCCCTAAAGATTTCATACATTTTAAACATGCCACTCATTCTTGCATTCAAATCTCCAAGTATTTAATTGAACAACTACATGTCTTATTATGGCAAAATAAATTCTTAAAGTCGTTCTTAGTTTTCCAAAGCAGGATAATTTTCAATAATGGAGCTATTCCAAGATAAAATCAATGAATTATTTTATTATAAAGAAACAACTTTGATCAACTTGGAATAAAGTTCCCTTTTATTACTTAGGAAAGTTAAATGGAAATATTATGCTAACATAATAATCATTTTTGTGGAACTCTAGACTTTTTTAGCCACATTAGAGTATATATCATTTGAAAATTGCTCTTGTTTGCACATATAACTTTATCCTTATTGTTACTCATCCTTTATTTGGTTGCTCACTTACATTAGGAGCCCAGAAATAGTGGATTAACTAAACAGTGCACTATGTCTTTGATTTTGGCACATAAATAGAAATATGCCTTTATAATGGATAAAGGAATGGATAAGGATCTTATTTATAGTTGTTCTAAAACAATCTAAATGTCAAAATACTTTAGAAAAGAGTTATTGATATTATCAACATCATTTATCTGATTTGTAATAAGTAAAATATTGAGAATAGTGAATTTTTGGTGTTCAGATTATGATTCGGTCATATAAGCAACAGTTATATTTAGTTTTGAATCAAATAGATAATCTTGATTTCTTATATTTTAAACCAGCAGGATTGTTCCTCTGTTGATGGAGAAGATTTGAAGCATGATTTTGAAAGACTACAGCTGGCAATGGAAATGGTGGGATTTCTTCCCAAGACTCGTAGACAGTGAGTTCATTTGATAAATTCTTAAACAATTTTTTTAATACTTTATCCCTTTAGAAGCAATAGTAAGAACTACCTTTGAAAAATATGTCATTTGGGGAGCAGTTAGGTAGTACAGTGGATAAAACATAAGCCCTGGAATTAGGGGGACCTGAGTTCAAATGTGGCCTCAGACACTGGACACTTAACAACTGTATGACCCTAGGCAAGTCACTTTGTTTTAAAGTTGCTTTGTTTCTTCTCTGTGGTACTTGGCATCCTGAGGTTAGGAAGGAAAAAATCCTGATTGCAGAAATATCTCAGGCATTGAAGATTAACAGGTCTGAAAGTGGTAGAAATGCAGAGCCTGAGGGATTCTAAAGTATTGACTAATGAGTGTTGGAATCCTAGTGTTAACTCTACTTGAAACAAGGTGATTACTCAAGGGAGATGTTAGAATCCTAGTGTTAACTCAATGGAATTGATACAATGCTTGTGTTCATACCTTGAGAGAGATCATATAATCAAGAAGTATTTAAATACTCCTTGGAGTTCACAAGTATGGGAGGTTCACAAAGTTAATTTTGTAACTTTGTGAATTCACACCTCCCTTAATCCCTGCCTCCAGAAGAAGGAGTCAATCTTTGGGAGATCATATATATAGAAGCTCTTAGAGCTTCAAGTTAGTTATGTCAGAACATTGCCAGGGGTCGGAGAAGAGCACTCTGGGAGGAAGCCCATAAACCCATAAGCCTACTCTAAGAGGTGGAGTCAGATTCATTCCATTTTCCACCATTGTGCTGGCTGGAGGCTGAAGAAAGCAGAGGCAAAGGATAACTGCAAGAACTCTTGGAACCAAGCAGAAAGATAGGCCTCTAAGAAAAATTAACCAGGCTATTTTGGAGGAAGCAATAAAAGATCTGAACTTTTAACACCTGGCTGCATTTGGGGTGATTATTGATCTGAACTGATATTAAGGTTCTCTCCAGAAAACCTCCCCAAGAAACCTGGTCCCAGAGAGAACCTTCATATTATATTTTAAAGAAGAAAAACACCACAAATGAGTAGTGTTTATGTTCAAGGAAACTTATCATCTTGTTTCTTATACTATTATTCTACCTGACTGAAGCTAAAATAGATGTTTGGTTTTGAATTTGGGGGGCTTTTTTGAGTGGGGATGGGATTTTGTTTCTTTCAGTCCCTGAAGAAGTCTTACTTAATGTCTTTTCTTTCTGCTCCCCAGCTGAGTCATAATAAGTATGTTGAGGCTGGATTTTCCTAGACTACTGAGCAGTTGGCGTTCGTTTTTATGAAAGTCTTTATAAATGGGGATAATAGGAAGAGAGTCTTAATTTGAAAGTTAGAAAACCTGGATTCTAAAGCCTTAGGATTTCTAAGATTGTTTAGTGCTACAACTACTTTGTGGTTTTATTATTACCTTTGATAAGCTTAGTACCCTGATTTTTCTTTTTCTTTTTTATTCCTTTTTTGTACTTTTCTCTTTCCCATAGTTTCTCTTCTTCCCTTCTACCCCCAAAGCACACAACAATTAAAAGTCTTTTCTACTCATTACCTATTATAATTTAGAAGTGCTTGCTTTCCTTTTCTTTCTTTTCTCTTCCTCCTCTTCCTGTTCTCCATAAGATATTCCTTATACAATAAGTAGCAGTGTCCCAAAAGGATGTGCAGGAGTTCACATATAATTAGAAATGGATTGTCAAAGGATTCTGATATCAGAATTTCTGCCTTTTTTCTCTTACAATAGTAACTGAACAGAATTTTCAAATATTAGATAAACAGGGTGCCATGTTTTAAATTATTTTATTTTCATCATTCCAGAAATTTAATGTCTATTTAATGGAAACATTTTCTCTCTGACTCCATAGTCTTTAAAACAAAAACATCCCAAATCTTTAATCTACATTATTTATATAAGACACTATGTATTTAAACATTGTATAAGAAAGAGTTCACTCTGAAGATGTTTCATTTAATTTTTTATTTGAAATCGAGTTTTAAAATTTGTTCTAGGTTGTTTTATTTGCTCTATGGTTTAAATGAAATGGACTTGGCAAGAAGTAGTGTGGAGCTTGTTTTTAGAAAAATAGTCCATGATCAAAACTTAGGTTTGTATCATTTTTGTTTTACAGGATTTTCTCTCTTCTCTCAGCAATATTACATTTGGGTAATATCTGTTATAAAAAGAAGACATATCGCGATGATTCCATAGATATCTGTAATCCTGAAATATTGCCAATTGTTTCAGATTTACTAGAAGTGAGTATTGGAAAATTGCCATTTTTCTTTTCAGAAATGTTTATTTCCATTATTTAATGTTTCCGAATTACTTTAATAGATCAGATAGACATATCTTGCCCTGATCAATATTACACATCAAAGAAAATGTTAGAACAAAAACTGTCACTGTAGCCTTAAATGCTTTTTTCTACTTTTAATATTTAGGAAAATAAAAAAAAAATTATTGGGGAGCTAACTATGGCAAAATTCTGTGTTCACAAAGGGCCTACATGTTTGTTCTCTTTGTTTTGGCTTTCTTCTATCCTCCACAAGCCTTCCCTCCTCCGTCCTCCCCTCTCTCTTCCCCCCTACCCTCCCCTTTACGGGGTAAATGTAGAATTAGGAAGTCCTTTGAATTGCTGCTTTTCTCCCAGAAACTCTTTAGCAGCAGATATTGTGGATAGCTAATGCTATGAGTTCTGGAGCCAGAAAGACCCGAGTTCAGATCCAGTCTCAGACACTTACTGACTTTGTGATCCTGTCAAGTCATTTAACCTCTATTTGCCTTAGTTCCTCATAAGAAAAATTGGGATACACTGGAGAAGGAAATGGCAACCACTCCAATATCTTTGCCAAGAAAACCTCCAAGGAGATCATGAAGAGTCAGAAGGTCTGAATAAACTCATTTGGGCAGAGGAGGTGGAAATGGGTTTAAATTATGAAGCTGGGGAAGAGATATGAAAACTGTAAGGGCCTCAGTGCAGTGCCTCTCCAGGAATTCCTAACCATGTGGACACAGGAGACACATAAAGGACAGTTCTCCCTTAATATGAAATTTCTATTTGTTTGGGGTAGCAAAAATGAGGATGAAATTAAAGCTGTTAAGATGATATTGTTTTAGCTGTATAATAAACTTTTAAAAATTTCTTATTCTGAATTTTTGACTCATCAACATTTTACATTTTTAAAATTTGGTCCATTATTAACTCCTAATTCCCTCTTCCCCAGTTTTATGTTACTGAAATAGTTGATAACTTTTAGCAAGATATACTTTGTATTTCTAATTGGATATTAAATTTTATGCTTTATTTGTAGTTGAAGAACAAATAGAGATCTAGGAAAATATCTGTGGCCTATTTTTTCTTTTGATGCTTAGCGATCACTTTGAAAACAGGGGATATGATTTTTTAATCTAGTTTAGTATTATAGAATGTTAAAAGATGAAATTTGGACATATTTTCAGTTAAATCGAGAATTAAGTGATTGTGTTGGGATATGTATTGTTAGTAAACCTTTTTCTCAGCTAGGAATTGACATTTGAAGTGAAACAAGCCTTATTAGCTTCCTACTCTGGGCAAAATATGATGGCATGTGCTTTGAGTTATTCCATCCCTCCCTTTGCACATACCTTGCTTTCCCCTTCAAAGTGCTAATGGCATAATAAAGATATCAAACAAATACACATATTTATGATTATGTTTTATAAGGACAAAGTAAAATAAGTTAGAGATCCTTTTTATTTAGGGGAATCGGCCATGGATTGGGGAGGAGATAGCAGCAGAGTATAAACTTAAAAGAAGATTCAGTAGGCAATTCTGGAGGAATTGTGTTCTAGATATTAGGATCTGTTACTTAGAAGAAGTGGGAAAAGACATGACAAAATTGTGAACAACTAGGATCAGGAAGAGAGATTGGAGTCAGATTTTTGAAGGTTTTTGAAGCAGATGAGGTATGGATTAAATATAATTGAGATACTACTAGATTTGGAGTAAGATTGTGTGATTTTTTTTTTTAATTTAAATTTTATTTTCAGATTTTTATTCTATGCTTCCCATTTCTCTCCTTCCACTCCCTACTTGTACCTTGCTTCTGCTAATTGAGAAAGTAAGAAAAACAAAACCCCTGTTACAAATCTCAAAGTGACAAGTCCAACAAAACAAATTCCTGCATTGGACATGTTCAAAAGAAGAATCTCAGTCTGTATTCTTGACTCCATCACTTTTCATTGGTTAGGTGTTTTATCTTGATCCTGTGAAATTATGCTTAGTTATTTTGTTGAACAGAGTTCCTAAGACTTTCAAGGTTATTTGTCTTTACAGTATTGATATTATTATAAAAATATTCTTCTGTTTCTGTTCACTCTGAATTAGTTCATACAAGTCTATCTTTGTGTTTTGGAAACTTGTCTCCTCATCATTTCTTATCATATAATAGTATAAATTGTTCAACCATTCTCCAGTTAATGGATGTCCTCCCTTATTCCCAGTTTCCAATACTTTACCACCACAAAAAGCGCTACTATAAATATTTTTTGCACATTTAAGTCCTTTTCTTCCTTTTTCTTCCTTTTTTAATCTCTTTAAAGTATAGACCTACTAATGGTATCACTGGGTTCAAAAGGTATGCACAATTTAATAGTTTGGACATAGTTCTAAATCATTTTGCAGTGTACCTATTCTCTTACAGCTCTTCCAACATATATCTTTCCCCCTTTTTGTGTGTCTGCCAAGTTGATGGATGTCAGGTGAGGTTGAACAGGAGTTGTTTATTATTCATTTCTTTCAAAAATGATATGAATTTAAATGCTGGCTCTGCTACTTTTAACTTGTAAAAGTAGGCAATTCACTGCACTCACTGGGCCTCTGTTTTTTCATCTTTGCAATTAAATCATCTGACTAGATTTTTCTAAAATCTTTTCTAATTTTTTATCATCCTAAATTCAGAGTTAATATTAGTGCAAAATCAGAGTAATTGGGACAAGAAGTAGATTTTGACAAGTACAATTTAGGAGAGAACAGTATGGGATATGAACAATTCCTCTGCTTGGAGAATGTGAGTTTTACTTGCCACCTATTACTGACTACCCTGTAGCTCTTTCACCTTTTCTCTTTATTCCTAACTAGCCATGTAGGAGCAAACCATCCCCAACTCTCTGTTTCTGTTCTCTCATCTTCATCCTTCTCATTCTTATTTTAATCCCACACCCATACTAGGTAGCCCTTCCCTTGTTTCCTTTGAGCTTCCTATCCATAGTAAACCAGTGTGATTCTGGACCTCTTTTTCTCATGGTCTTTCTGTCCACTAGATTTCACAGAGATGTGGCTCATTTTTACTCTACTATCCTCTGCAGCATTGATTGCACCTTTTCTCATACTCTGTGGCATACTGGACCCAAAGAGGAAGTTGGACTACTTGCTTGTTACTGCTACTTTCAGATTTACTATTTTTAAACCATTCCTTTTCCCCTTGAAGTCCATACAATCACAATGTTCTATTCAATTCAAATTATGGCAACTCTAGTATAATAATCTCTGCCCTTCTCCCTCCTTTCTTAAGGAGTTCAGTATATGGTTTATCACATTTGTCTCCTCAGAATCTGTTAAGAAAGTAAATGACTTAAATATTCATGTACATACGGGTATATGTGTGAGAAACATATAATTAATATTCACATCTCCCTTACACTCTGTAGCCTTTTGATTCCTTAGCCTCTTTAAATCTCCAAGGCCTACACCTAGAGTATATGCTCACACACCAAATATGACCATTACTCAAAGGGTCTCCTACATTCCTGATTAGAAACTAGAATATTGCCTTATCCTAATACCACATGCCCCCATGTTCCTCTACTTAGACTTCTCCATACTTTCTCAGGCCCTACCCTGCTCTGATGTCATTTTCATCCCTTTATAACCTCAACCCCATGATTTTTCATTTTTACTCTTCATTGTCATCTGTTTTGAAGACCTTCCCCCATATCAGAACCCATCCATCACCAAATTGTACCTGAAGGTCACTGCCATCATTTGCTGCTTTTATTCTTTTATACAGAGTGGCAGAGAAAGCCTTACAACCCTGCTGACCCAGGTACATTAACAGTTTACCCAATTTCACGTGGATCTTCACTGCAGCAAGGCAGTGCTTCCATTTCTCTCCAGTTGAGTCCCTGTTTCACGCCTCACAAAAACTATTTTAAACCTTGTCTTCCTGCCTGCAGCCCACCACAATTCTTCATTCTTTCTCTCAGCTGAGGACTTTAATTTTAACTCAGAAAATTAAGTCCCTTAAGCTTGAGTGCCCCTTTTAACATTCTCTTTGACTCAAACTCCTTTCTATCACCTCTCACTCTCTCTTCTTTGTTCCCTGACAAAGAGGTGGCCCTTGCTTGTCAAGGACAGTTCCCCTCTATATGTGCTTGAAACTATACTTTCCTATCTCCTCTAGCAGATTGCATCTTGAGTCATTTCCTCTTTCCCTTTAATTTTCATCTTTTCCCTGTCTTTAAAAAAGCAAAAGCAAAAACAAAACACCTTTCATTGGATTCTTCTGTTCCTTTTCTCAACCACATTCCTTGAAAAATCTGTCTCTATTTGCTGCTTCCACTTTCTCTCCTCTGGACAGACAGCTCTCCAACCTTTTGTAACTTCATCACTTAAATGAAACTGATTTCTCCCAAGTTACCAATAATCTTTTAATTTCCCTTTCTGAAGGTATTTTTGTTGTTGTAGGCCTGTCTCCACTGCATTTGTCACTGTTGTCTATTCTCTCTCTCCTAGCTCTCCTCCATCTACTTCTCAGTTTGCTTTGCTAGCTCTTCATCCAGATTGTGCTTCTTAACTGGAGGTATTTTCCAAATTCTGTCCTAGGCTATCTTCTTTTCTCCATCTGTAATCTTTCTACAGTAACCACATCAACTCTCATGGAAATGTCATTATAAATATTGAGTTATAATCTCTTCTGAATGTGATGGTAAGTTTTACTGACTGGTTTTCCTGTGGTATATTTCTCTTAATATCTGTAATACATGAAGAGTTAGCTTATTTAAGAACATGGTTCTAAAGAAACTCCATAATATGGGTTCAATTTCTCTTTATTCTTTGTGGTTGTTCTCTAACTGACTACATCATCTGGTCATCTCTTTGGGGTATGTCATTTATCACAGGAAACCTGGGCAGTATATATGTGGCCCAGTGCAATAAGATACTTTGCTCCAGATAGAACTAAATGTTTTCCCTACTATTGGTGATTCCAGAGGGTCATTTTTAAAAATTTAATTCTCATACATTAAATGCTCTTCCAAGTTTCATTTTCCTAATCTGTGAAATAAGGGCCTGGAACAAATGTTCTCTGACATGCCTTCTATCTTTGCCATCATGTGATTTTTATCCAGTTTTTGCAAAGCAAAACACTTTGTGTTAAGGAATTTATCCCATTTAGAGAAGACACAATTTGTATTCTTATGGACTGTAATATAGATCTTTGTCTCTGACACAGATGATGGTGATATTTGTAGAATGGTGTGCTAGATGCCATTCGGAATGCAAATTCATTGTGAATTTACTTTTAACACTTTAAAAAATGAATTTTACATGATTACAGTTAACTTTTGATTGTATTAAGGGAGAGGCCCGAGTATTTCTGTGGAGTACATACTTCTATGTTTACTTGAATTTGACTTTGGAAAGTTATTTGTGTACCTTCAGTTAAATGTGGGTGTGCCTCCTATCATGGGAATTTACTTCCATTAAAATCAGGAAGCTCTAATATGAGAAGTTTTATTAGGAGGGGCTGCAGTTTGTAGTCTCTAAACTCCCTAGTACATGTTCTGGGTTTAACTGGACAATGTCATCTGACAACTTTGCTAAAGTTTGCAGGATAAAGGATAAAATTGGGGAGTTCAAAGAATAGTATTTATGATTTTTTGACATTTTATTATATGCGTAACTTTCCTTTTTTTTTTTTTCATTAAGATGAAAAAAAGTTCTCACAGCACCATTTCCTGTTTCTAAGCTGTGGGTTTGATAGATATTTTCCATGTTTTCACACCTGCTAGTGTTTATTTTGTTCACCTTTATTTTTCTTCATGGTATTTAGACTTTTTTTTTTCCTTTTACCAGTTTGTCTGTGGGTCACATTATGTATTTTGAATCATAAGATATAGAGATTCAATAAATCTTTCTTTTTTTTAAGGGGAAAAAAGAGCTGTCGATATTTAGGGTGTAAACTTCCTGTTGTCATTGTCCTTTACTAATACTGTGAGCAGCCCTTAGGAGTGGGGGAATCATCAAGCTAAGTCTTAAGGAGTGCTGAACTGGTTCAGTTCATAAAAACAGCTAGTTAAATTAAAGCTATTGTGCTGAAACAATGTTGGGGTCAGACTCACAAGTAGCCTCTAGATTTCTTTCCTGTACTTTTTTTCTTGTTGAGAAGTGATCAGAAATCTATCTTCCTACCTTCTTCCAAAAATCACATTGTCAGTCCTAAACAATGTAGCAAAATAAACTTTTAAAAATAGACATTTGGAACAGCTTCTGTGATCAAGGTACTTAGTAGCTGTTGGAATAGAAGCAGACTTTGAATAAAAACATAGTATCTGTCTTCAACTAGCTTGTAGCTATTAGAGTTGTGATAGAGTGTGATAACAAAATTATAAAAAGATAAGATCCAAAAGGAAGGATTGTTAAAAACGATTTGCTGGTGATTTTTCTAAACGAATAGATTTTTTTCCCTTAAAAATAATTTTATAGGTTGCATATTTCATTTTATTAAATAAAAATATTTATAAAATTATATGATTATATACAAAGGCAAAACATAGAGAAATGAGACAAAAAGTTTTTATGAATATAATTGTGAACACCTTTTATTTGCATGTGGTAAAAAGAATACAGAAAGGATGTTTATATTTTTTTAAATAGTATTTTATTTTTCCAAATGTATGCAAAGATAGTTTTCAACATTCACCTTTGCAAAACCTAGTGTTCCAAATTTTTCTCTCCTTTTCTACCTCCCCTAGACAGTAAGTAATCTGATATAGGTTAAACATGTGCAATTCTTCTAGGCATATTTCTATATTCATCATGCTGTTCAAGAAAAATCAGGTCAAAAAGAGGGAAAAACCACGAGAAAGGGGGAAAAAAACCCAAGCAAACCACAACAAAGGTGAAAAAACTGTTGTGATCCACATTCAGTTCTCATAATCCTCACTCACATACAATATTAGATATTGTATGCAGATGGCTCTCTCCATCACAAATCCATTGGAACTGGCCTGAATCACCATATTGTTGAAAAGAACCACTTCCATCACATTTGATCATCACATAATCTTGTTGTATACAATGTTCTCTTGTTTCTTTTCACTTCACTCAGCATCGTTTCATGTTAGTCTCTGCAGGCCTTTCTGAAATCGCCCTGCTGATCATTTCTTATAGAACAATGATATCCCATTACTTTTATATAGTATAACTTATTAAGCTTTTTTTCAGCTGATGGGTATACACTCACTTTCCAGTATCTTGTCACTACAAAAAGAGCTCCCACAAACATTTTTGCATATGTGGGTTCTTTTCCTTTTCCTTGTGATTTCTTAGTAGAGATATTGCTGGATCAAAGGATATGCACAGTTTTATAAGCCCTTTGAACATAGTTCCAAATTTGTTCAACTTTGTGCATATTAACTTTAACATGGCATGATTATTTTGAACTTTTTTTCTGGGTTTTGTTCCTGTTATTCACATGTGGTGTTGTAGTAATTTGTGGCTTTTTGATTCAACCTTCATGTAAATGTTTAAATGATTCATTTAATTCTTGATGTTCTTTTTATGAGGCAATGATATTTGATAACACTGTATATTGCATTAAAATTGTGTTCAGTCTTTTGTGAATCCTTGAATAGAATTTTCTTTTAATTTTTTACTATTATGGTTGATAAACTAACACATTTTTCAAGATTTAAAATTGCTCATAAATTTGTTCATAGTAAGAGTTTTATAAAGTAGTGTTACTTGAATATTTTATATATATATATATATATTTTTTTTTATTTATAGATTTTGTGGTGTTCTCTTCTTTTTTAAAAAAATATGATTGTTCTCTGGGAGCAGGTTTCTTGGAGAGATTTTCTGGAGGCAGCCTTAGTTTCCATTCCAAGTAATAATCATCTCAAATGCAGCCAGGAGTTAAAATCCAATCTTTTATTTTCTCTTCCAAAATAGCCCAGTTAGCTTTCTTTGGTTCCAAGAGCTCTCATTGCTAGTCTTTTGCCTCTGCCAGCTTCTGCTTCTAGCTCAACTCTGACTCTTGGCAATCTTCTGAACTGACTGACTTCTAGCTTTCAATCTTTTTCAACTCACTCTCCTCCACTGACTTCTCCACTCACTTAGGAATCTCCTGAAGTCTCCTCCTCTTCCTGGAGGCTTCGTTCTGTCCCACTGTAGTCTCTGGCTTTCAATCTCCGGAGCTGAACTTACTTTACTAACTCAGCTCTTTTTATGTTCTTTTAGAGGTGTAAACTCAAAGATTGACTCCTCCTCCGACATTGGATTATGGGAGGTATGAATTCGTGAATCTGATATACTGAATACTGAAATCTCCCAACTTGTGAACTCTGATGTGTGAGTTCTAATGTGTAAACTCTCTTAAAGGTGTGAGCTCTAATGTGTGACTTCTAATGTATAAACTCTTAAAGGTGTAAACACAAGCATTATTTCTATCAACTCTAATGACTTAACACTTTATAAAGATTCTAACAGATCTGATACCGCATGAGTTAGTTTAATAACTGGGGAATTGGGAAATGAATTTATAGGAATTAGTATTTGAACTTTTTTTTTTTAAGTGGAACTATAAACATTTGAGATGAAGATGAAGAAGGATATGTTACAGACATAGGGAACCACTTGTGCAAATAGACAAAGTTAGGAAATGGAAAGGGGGATATCATTTAATTCAACTGGATGAGAATGATGAAGGGAAATAATATGAAGACAGGAAAGTGGGGTGGAAGGTAGACTGAGGCTGTTTGAGAAACTGATGGCAGGCTAAGGATTTTGTGTTATGTTACAATTAATAGCAAATTAAAATTTTTGCGTAGAAGAAGAATATGGTCAGATTTGTGTTTGAAGAACATCAGTCTGGATAGTAAATGGAGATGGGTAGGAGAAAGTAAAGAATGGAGTCTAAAAGTCCATTCAGCAGGTTATTACAGTTGCCCATGAGAGAAAGGGGAGTTCCTAGGAATATTGTGGAGAGATTGGATCAAATAACTACAGCTAATTGTAAGAGGAGGATGAGGGTATGAAGAATAAAATATGATTTATTATATGTATAAATTTGCTTGGCTAGAATTTTATTATTGTTGTTATAGTGGGCTTGTTAGTAGTATCACAGCAATGAGGAAAGTTTAATGGGAAAGTGATTTGGAGGAGAAATGTAATAGTTCTATTATAAACATGTTGAGTTTGAGATGTCCAGCAGGCATTTGGAGACTAGAGAATGGAGCTCAAAAGGAAAGTGCCAAGGAGTTTTATTGATTTATTTTTAGATGAGATTAAATAGACTAGAGTTCCAGTTCTCTATATCCTTAGCTACATGTCCCCTTTCTCTATGGCATCTTGACATTTCCTTTATTTTTTTTTTCTTTCTTAGGAGTTAAAGATATGAGGGAACTAAAAAAGCAGCTCCTTTTTGCTGGAAGGTTTGACTCATTCACTAAGCTGCATTAATTAGCTAACCAGGTTAACTAACCATAAATCTGACCTTGAAATAAAACAGTATAACACAAGCCCAGTACAGTTTCTCATGAGATAAATCATGAGATTCAGTTAAAAAATACACACACATATACACACACACACAGTGTAACATTTCAAAAATTATGAGGATAATCTAAATAATTATTTCAGTCCTTTAAGGATGCTAATATTTGTCTTAAGCAAAAGAATTCATTTAATCTTAGGACATGCAAGTAATGTAAAAAGATAATTATAGAAACGTTTTGTGTATGGAGATTTTTTGAAAACATTTTTGTGTCAACTTAACCTTGTATTGTTTAACAAGCCAAAATGATTTCTTGATTGCCAAATCCAAAGATCTTTTATCATTTCTCATTCCTCTTGATCTATTTACAGCATTTGACACCGTTATCTAGTCATGTATTTGTTTTATAAAAATTTCCTTATTATTATTAACTTAGCTGACATCAACAAATACAAACATTTCTTTATAGTAAAACAGAAAAAGAGAATTGCTTATGAAATTGCACATAGTTAATTTTTATGGTTCAGTTTTCACTGTTTGTTTCAGATTTAATACAGAAGTGACAGTACTCTCCTGCTTGTCTACATCTTCCATTCTTATTATATGGGCTTATTTATTCCCTTTTGTGGATGACTCCTATATTATATTTCTAGCCCTTAGGCTTTCTTGAACTGAAATTCCACATTGCTAATTGCCCATTAGATATTGTCAATTTAAATGTACTATCTACATCTCAAACTGAATATGTTCAAAAGGAAAATTGTTACTTTTCTCCCTAAAGGCAGCCCCTTTTAAACTTCTGTATTTCTGTCAAGGATAGTATTGTACTTTCATTAACCCTGCTTGGTAACCCCAGTGTCATACTTCCTACTCTTCTTTACCCTAAATAGTCATTTAGCTGCTGTTTGTCTTTTTCTCTCTCCCTCTCCCCATCCCCCTTTTTCTCTTCCTCCCCTTCTCTCCCTCACTATCTGTTTTTCCTTTTAGTTTCCCTCTTGCTTTTCTCCCTCCCTATTCTTCCCTCCCACAACCATTATTATAATTCACATCCTTATCACCTTTTGCTTAAATTATTCTGATAATCTCCCTATCATCACCTGTGCTTTCCTCATTCATCTTTCACATAGGATCAAATGCAAACTACTCTGATATTAAAAACCCTTTGCACAAGTAGGTTGTGCAAACCTACTTTTATATCGTAATTGCATATTATTTCCTTATAGATACAGTCAAATTAACCTTGTTCTGATGTCTACAGAAGTCCTTTGTGAATGGAATGCTTTTTTTTCTTACCACTATATCTCAGAATCCCAATTTCCTTCAAGATTTAATTGCCTGAAGGTGAATTTAAACTGCTTGTGAAATCCTTTAAGATAAAAGGATAGTTCACTATTTTAATTATAATAAATGTGGAGGAGCAGTGTGAAAAACATTTAACAGCTGGACTATAAGGAGAAAAAAGTATGCATGACATAGTTTGTAAATTTAATATGCATTATTAACATTTTCTCCATCACTTCTGTAGATAGACAATCAACAGAAAAATAAATGAAGCCATCATTTATTTTGTTTGTGGATTCCTTAGGCAATAGTAACTGCTGAAAATTTTTTAATGGGCTTGAGCTGTTCTGTGCTGTTTTCAGCACACCCTTAGGGGCTAGAATAAGTGAGAAGGATATAGGGATTTATTTTTATGGCCGCCTTAAAATTTCAAAGGAGTGACATTTTTCCCAATGAGGAAAAATCTTTTGAAAGAGATAATACCATTTTAGGTAATTATTTTATTTTGTTTAAGGATTTGTATATGAATTTTGATGTAAACATATGTCAGAGTTCCTTGCATTAGAAGCCTTGCCAGAATCCATGGAAAATGAATGAAATTTGTTGCATTTTTCTGAAATGGAGTTTTTCTTAATCTTATTTCTTATAAAGAAAAGCTCCATTTCTATGTATGTGGACATATTCACCATGAATACTGCCAAAACAAATAATTATCTGATACATTTTCATGGATACTATTTTGTAAACAATTGCTCAACATTTGGTTTTTGGTGGCTACATTTAACTAAAATTCAGTTTAGTTATTAACAATCGAAAAATAACATTGCTTCTTTTGAGAAGTTTCAGAAATCACTCAAGTTTGGCTGACTATGCAATTTTGTAATTTTTCTTATTGTTTCACGTGTTTCATGTGTATTCTCGCCAATCAATACATACCTTCTTCCTCAGGGTATGTGACATATCTTTGTTATATATTTTTTGCCACATAGACTTTAAGTATTTGTTTCTTCTGTACTTAAACTTAGGTCCTAGTACTAATCTATTTCATAATTTAGCAAAAATATATCTACTGGCACTTACTTAAGTGTTATTTGCATATTTTTTTCCATATTTGGTTTTGATAATAATTATTCCATGGTGATGATTTAACTTTAATGTATTTTAAAACTGCATTTGTATATTTTTCTCTTAATTTTTTTTTAAAACAATTTATTCCTTTTCTGAGTAAGCACATAAAAGGGAGAATGCAAAGGAGTGGGGAGGGAGGAGAAAATCCTTATTTCTTATTGAGGAACTGGTAGAGTGTCTTGTTACATTTGGTATAGGGGGAGCCTTTTCCCCCTATTTCACTATTTTATCAGAACCGTAGTTTGACTAAGCTCTGTTTTATATCCTGAGTCACAACAATTTTATCTCCTTCTCCCTTCTTCTTCCCTCCACTTAATAAAATAGTTAAATTATTTGCTTTTTAAATGAAATACTGGTTATTTAATGCTTTACTCATTAACTGACAAATATTGCAGTTTCAATCTATGGATTGTTAAAACGGTAAGGTAGAATAGAGACTAAAAATATATTGAGAAAGAAAGTCGTACACATGGGAAAAGAGTGCAGTAATACATGAACTCATCATCCTAGATCACATGTCCTCTCTTCACATTTCCCCCTCTATCTTGCTAATCCCCAGCCCTAGATATTCTACACTGTAATTTGGTCTGTGTGTGTTCTATACTTTTTCACAAAACCAAATACATAGAAGCTCAGAGTTGGATTTGCAAAAGTTCAGTCATTCTTTTACATATTATACCTAGCATCCTTCAGAAGTGTCCATCAGAATTCTGTTACTTCAAGTAATAAAAATCCCCTCTGTTCTTTTAATGTTCTAACTATTATGAACTTGTTTGTTAGAATAACACAAAATCTGCTTTTGTCCCTTTTCCCTACTACTTAGACTTCTGTGGGTAGCAGAAGAAGTTTAATTTCTCTTTTGTGTGACAGCCTTTTAGATATTTTTTTTAAAAATCATCATATCCTTAACTAAACATTTTCTTCTGGTTCTTTGCCATTTCTTTTTCTTTTTCTTTCTTTTTTTTTTTTGGCTGAGGCAATTGGGGTTAAGTGACTTGCCCAGTGACACACAGCCAGGAAGTGTTGAGTCTGAGATCAAATTTGACCTCAGGTCCTCCTGACTTCAGGGCTGGTGCTCTATCCACTGCCCCAGTAGCTGCCCCATTTGCCTCTTCTTAAACATCCTCTTATTTTAATCCAAGCACCTTTGGAATTATCTTTCATTTTTCTTTACCTTTTTGTTGTAAATCCAGTTTTTGCCAGATTTTGTAAGTTCTTCTTCTGCATTTATTTCCTTTCCTTTTCCACAACTCCGTATCCCAGTGCGGGACAAATAAAACCATTGTAATAAATCCAGAAAGCAATATAGAAATTATTTGGCCTTGAACAGGAAATAAAGATTTTAGTGCTCTAGGTAATGGTTTAGTAACCACTACCAACTGAAAGTAAGGGTTCAAAAAGGAAAAGTAGATTTGGGAAATGAATGGGTTAATTAAGAAGCTGTTACTTAAAAATCTTTTAAAATTCTTATTTTTATTCTCTCTTTTTCTGCCAAAGAGAATAATCTTTGGTCTGGAACAGAATAAAAATAGCTAATAGGAAATTGATGATCAAGATAAGGGAAAAGAATGAAAGAACATCTAGTTGCCTTGATTTGTTTGTTATGTTGCTCAAATAAACAGTATCTAAAGTGAGTGCCCACTCTTCAAAATGCCTTTCATTTAATTCCTTTGTACATATTATATTTATTCCCTTGTTGATTATTCTGTATATATATATATATTTATTATATTTCTCGTTTACCTTACTAGATTGTGTGCTTATGGACTGGAAGTTGACTAGAACTTATGAATAACTAGCTTCTAAAATGAGTAATGCACTGCCTTGAAAAGTAATGGATTTCCCCTAGCTTCATGCCTTTAAAGTCGGATGCCTTCTTTTTCTTACATATTATTTAGAATATTATTGTTCAGGAATATGGATTGATGATGACATAGTCTGTGAGTTCCTTCTAATTCTGGAATTATTTCTGTGAACAGATTTTTCTTTTTTTTTTTTTTTTACACCAGCGCTCAAGTTAAAACGATGAGTATTTGATCATGGGTAGAAAGAGGTTGGAAAGACTGTGTTTGCATAGAGGTGAGATTTTCTGCACAAAAGAGAGAAGAGAACAGAAAATGTACTGCTACTAAACCCATGCTAGTTTATACTTGCTACTAAACCTATTAAATCATCCCAGATCCATGTCAGACTTAGAAAGTAGCAGCTTCCAGGAAGGTTTATCCTGAAGAAGGGCAGCCCTGTGCTCCTGGCCTATGCAATGTGTAAATAGCAAAAGTGGAGTAGAAATAACACAAGGAAGTAAGGTATATTTAATTTTATTTAGATATATTGACACTTGGCTTTTGTGTATGTAGGGATGGGGTGTGCGCTTGTTCATACACTCATTTGTATATGTGTCTTTGATGGGTGATATGTAGGGAAAACCACATGTGTGTAGTAATTTCAATGGTAGAGAGAATATCTGACCAGAAATTGCCCTCTTAACACTGCTGGATCCCATTTCTTTTGCAGTCTTAGAGAATTAATGGTGACACAGAGAATATATGAGATTTGACCAGTGCATATTGGACTTGAACTTGTCTTCTTGACCCAAAAACCAATACTCTTATCTTTTATATCTTGTTGCCTCACTATACACATGTTGTTTTATTTTATTTTTTAAAATTGTTTCTATTTTTAAGAAAAAATGAATTTTTCAGTGATTTCAGTCAATAATTTTGTTCTGCCAAATATTTTTTTTTTCTGCCAAATATTTTAAATAACTATTTGGGTTTTGTTTATATTAGGTGAAAGAAGAGATGCTATTTGAAGCGTTGGTTACTAGGAAGACTGTGACCGTGGGTGAGAAGCTTATTTTACCATATAAACAGGCAGAGGTACGTATTGGTTCATCTTTCGACTCACATATGAACATTTAAAAATTTTATTTGGGTTATCTTTACTATCATCGATGTGGTTAATATCATTAATATAGTTAATGATTATGAGAATAATATCAATCTTTAAAAAATTTATTTCTGTAGTGTATATCATTAGTATAAGTTTGCTCCTTTTGCGCACATTTCCTGTTTGTTTATTGTCCATGTCTTCCAATCAGTTCTTTATAGTTGTTTCATTCCAAGTACCAGAAATCTTCTTTGATCTTTTGATATTAGTTGTATACCAATTAAACACATAGGATGACATTGTTTAGTCTGTAGCTTAGATTATCTAGTTATCTTGAGCTCTTGCTCAATTTTTTGGTCACATTTTTCTTGGCATCCTGTCCATGATTTTTCCATCCCACTTTTTGGTTTCTAATTTACAGCAACCTGCTCATGTCTGTTATTAGCCTCTTTGTTGCACTTAGAATAACTATAATTTTAATTCTGTGGTGATTATTATATTCCATGGTTTATAGACATTTAACAAGGAGAATATTGTTTAAAGATGCACCTTTGTTTCAAGGAGAAGTGGTTGAACACATTTTGCATTTGTTAAAAAGACAAATCTACCTATTCTTTTGTCTTTGTCATATCCTCTTTGTCCTTTTGTAATGTTCTCAGATATATGAACTTATAAACCAGCTCTGTGGGGTTATGTATCCAACTACATCTCATTGTTTGGACAGTAGGCAGTTTTCATTGAAGTGGTGGTTCTTGTTAAGTTATGCTAAATGCTTTTAAGAGATTATGGGTCTGATTTGGGGGAGGGGGAGTTCAAATCTTGATGCACTTCTGCAGTATTATTGCAGAGATAAAGATCTTACATTTTTTGGACTCAGCAACTTCCACAATAGTGACAAATAAATTTATTTGGTATTAGTAATAATAGACTAACTGAACAAAATCATCCCTGGCAAGAAAACAAAAGTTTTTAATACCTCCATGGGTGACTTATCAGAAAAGAGCTTTTAAGATGTCATTTCCCCAAATCAGATGCTCTTTTATATCAAATAGCAAGCATATTGATATCTTATGTTCTTATATTTTTCAACTGCTAAATTAAATATGGTCTTTTCCTGTAGAATCTGTGAAAGCCTAAGTATTTGCTTCTTATTCCTTCATCAAAGATCTTTTGATGTATGTGTTGATTGTTCTTAAAAAGATTTTGTAGGAATGAGAAAATAATTCTGTAGATCAGGAATTAGATGTTCTGTCACCTTTTTTTGTGTGTGATGTCAGAAATGTTGAAGGTTTCTTCCTTGTTTTTTAACATATTCTATTGGATACCATGAGAATTATTCCTAATGATACTTGGAATTGTCACCTCTGGCACTGATCCCCTTTTGTGTATACTTCATTTGTTTAATCCAGATTTTTTTTTTAAGTTTAATTTTAAAAAAATTATTTTTACTTAAATGTAAAATAAAAAGTAACAAAATAGAAAAGAAAAAAATTGTCATGTGCCAGTAAAATGTCAAGAGAAGATTCACAATATTCAGTAACAAATTTTCATTTCAAAAAAGCATATATAATAATAGAAGAGATTATATTCATGACTATCCATCTTTTTTTTTTTTTTGCTTCCTTGTAGGTTATTCTTTTGTTCTCTTTGCTATGCATTTTTTACTTTATTATTTTTTTCCCCTTTCATCTCCTCCACCTTCCTCAAGTAAGCTACAGTTAAGCACATGTATATTTATATATATTCACACCTATACCCATGCAGATAAATGTCTGTTTATACACACATAAACACTCACATGCATATGTACACATAAACATGTATTTATACATATGCATTTCCACATACATAGACATGGGATCTAAAACAATAATATGACTGACATAGTGTAGATTTCTCTTTAAAAATCCAGATTTTCTTTTCATCTTGTTTTCTTCATTGTCATTTCCACTTTCTCATACAGCAAAACTTGGAGCTCTAATAGTATTTGAATTAATTGACCACTCAAATGGTGGTAGTAATTAATTGCTTGACAGTTCTTTCATTGGCAACACTATGTAGCTTACCTCTATCCATAATTTTTTATTATTTATAACCATGTGACATCATTATAGGAATAGTGATAGTAGATTTTTGTATCAGAAGCTTGTTTTATTTCTTCAAATTAATCCAATATATTCTCTTTAATATTTTTCACCCTTGGACTTGACTCTATTAAATTATAATTGTTTATCTTTTTTTAGTTGTGTCTGATTCTTTTATAATTCCATGGATTAACACTCTTGTACTGCCCATGAGATATTCTTGACAAATACACTGTAGTGATTTTCCATTTCCTTCTCCAGTGGATTGCGACAGAGGTTGCCCAGGTCACACAGTTAGTGAGTAACTGAAGCTGGATTTGAACTCAGATCTTCCTGACTTCAAGCTTAGAACTCTATCCACTGAGCTGCCTATCTGTCTCCAGTGCCAAAAACTTTCTTGTGGCAGCTGCTGAATTTCTAGAAGTAATTTTCCTATAGTTTGAAGTGTATGAAACTCTTTATAACATTAAGTTCTAGAGAGTTAGGCCTATTATTGTTTCCACTTCTAAAGAAAATGATATGTTAGCTTTATATTGGCTGTTTAAAATTCAGTTCACATAAAAATTTAACTTTATTTTTTTGAATATTCTTTGTGCCATACATTTGCATCTTCTTTATGAAGTACTTTGATCATGTGATGCATTTATGACATCCATTTCTTCTACCAGCTCAGCTCTCAACCCATTCCTGTTTTATAATTCTTTAGAGCAAGGATCATCAGCTGTGTGTTGTATAACTGTTTGAATACACCACAGAATTACCTATCTTAATCTTAATAACTGATACATTTAAACTATTTGGTTCTAGGTCAGTTTCTTTTATGTGGCCTTGTATTTCAGTGAGAATCCTTTTTATTCTTCTGGGACCCAATGCCACCAGTACACTGTTATCAATATATCAGAGTATTTCATTATCAGGATATCCCTTATGCATTTGTACTTTATGTAAAACATCCTTCAGGATATGAGGCCACAACTTTCGAGTGCATGTTTTACTCTTTTTCATTTCCCAAGGATTCCTTGCATCTAACAAGAAATTTTATATAACATATATGCTAAATCATATTAAGTGTAATTAAAGGGGTAGCTAGATGGCACAGTGGATAGAGCACCAGTCCTGAAGTCAGGAGGACCTGAGTTCAAGTTTGGCCTTAGACACTTAATACTTCCTAGCTGTGTGATCCTAGGCAAGTCACTTAATCCCAATTGCCTCAACAACAACCACAAAAAAAAGTAATTGAAAAATATTTAGCAAAATAAATAAAAATACATTTAATTTGTGGTTTTTAAAGTCAATATTTAACATGTAGAGATCACTTTTTATTTTAGTTTGATACCATTATTCTCCAGTATTAAAATAGACATGGGAAGCACTATAGAAAGACTGTCATTAAGGCTTCATTTTATTCTACTTAGAGACAATGTTGTAGAGTGGATAGAATGCTAGATTTGTAGATAAGAAAAGTGGGCTTGAATTCTTTATCATACACTTAAACATGATCTCTGTCAACATGGAAAAGTCTTAAGTCTTTTTGTTTTCAATTTCCTTATTTCACAAATGGAGTTAATAGTAGCCTTTACCTCACAGAGTTGCTGTGTAGATTAAGGGATATGATAATTTAAAGTGCTTTGCAACTTTAAAGTGCCTTATAAACATAAAAACATCACCTCTTGTTATTGCTAATATTGCATAGTGTTGTTGATTCAAATAAGAATTTGTTTTTGTGTTTTTTTTTTTTTTGATCAGCAAAACTGTAAGCCCAGAGGATTTATATTCTGCACATTAATAATTAATGACTAAGGATTTGATGATTTGCTTGATTGCTTTTCTTGTTTTTATCAATCAGTAATCCTTTTTAAGTACCTCTAATGGAATACTCACTGTGCTGGATATTGGCAATACAAAACTGAAATCTTATCTGCCCTCAAGAATCTAGGTAAATGTGTACCTATTAAAGAAAAGAGAAGATAATATTAAGATAAGGGTACTTGAAGGTTATGGCCCTTGAAATAGGCATTTGAAGAAAGCTAAATGTTTAGAAAAACCAAGGTAGAAGAAAATTCATTCTGGACATGAGGATTGGTCTCTGCCAAGGCATTTTGATAGGAGATAGAATGTTAATGTGTGGGAAACAACAAGGTCAGTTTAGGTAGATCATGGCATGAGTGAAGAGGAAAATCTTGGAAGAAGCTTGAAAATGTAGTTTGTGAAAGGCTTTAAGTGCCAAATGGAGAAGTTTGTAAATTTTTGTTCCCAGAGGGGTTATGGAGTCTCTTGAACTTATTGAATAGGGAAATGATTAGATTATACACATACTTTGGGACTGTCGGTTTATCAGCAATGTGAAGGATGAAGGGGAGAGGGAAGAGATAAGATTTAGGGATAAACGCAACTGAAATTGTAAATTTAGGATTGACAGGACTTGCTAACTGAATATATAAGATGAGGGAAAATAAGGAATTGAGGGTATGCAGATTTAGGAGATGAGATTTCTGGACTTAGTAGTTTCAATAAGTATCTATCTGAAAATTTTTATCTTCCTTCAAGATTTATTTCAGGTACTTCTTCTATATAGCTTATTGATGCTTCCCCCCCTTCATATTGTTTCATATTTTGCATTTTATGTATTTATGTATTTCCCCTATAGATTGTTAGCTCCTTGAAGAACTGTTCCTTATGAAAGAAATTCCTGTTCAACAAGCACTGCTGAAAAAATTATTCATCACTCTGACAGAATTTAGGTTTATGCATGTGTTATGTACCTCATACCATGGCAAGCTCAAAAAAAGACATACATTCTTACTCTTTAACATTATAAATAAATCAGAAGAGAACGGGAGGATTGTAAAACAAGCAATAGACATAATTAGAAAAGATAAAATAGGTCACATTGATTATGTAAAATGAAAAGCTTTTGTGTGATCAAAATCAATGCAGCTAAAATAAAAAGGAATACTGTAGATTATGGAAGAAACTTTGCGATCCATATCTCAGATCAAGGTCGGATAATTCTCATAGCTAACATAAATTTATAAAACCAAGAATCATTTCCCACCAAATTAGGAATCAAAAGATGTGAGCTAAAACTATTAACATAAGAATGCTCTATATAAGTAAGCAAAATTGAGTTTTTACTTCATACAATTTTTTTCCCAAATTTATTTAATTTTAAGAAACACAAAAAGCAAAAAGTAAAAAGAGAAAAGCAATACAAAACAAGAGAGAACATTATCATGTGCCCGGCAGAACATCAGGAAGGATTCAAAATTTATAACAACAAATATCGATTTAACAAAGAGTGTGTGTGTGTGTGTGTGTGTGTGTGTAGATAAAAGAATCATAAATTGACAGAGGAGAACTGTCATTGTTAGAAGCATTGCAAAGACAAATTCACCAATAGAATATTAACAAAAATTTGAGTTGATTCAGCCATTCTGGAAAACAATTTGGAATTGTGCTCTTTAAAAAAAAATGACTAAGATTCTCATATTCTTTGACCTGTCGATCTCTTACTAGGAATATACTCAGAGGAGATCAAAGTCTTACGTAGATCAAATCATTCTAAGCTGTCCATCCTGTGGTAACAAAGAAACAAAATAGATGCTCATCAATGAGCAAATGGTGGCAGGTAAATGTAGCATTGGATTTTTATCCCTGAACTTTATACCCATTTTATACATAGGAAATGCTTAATAAAATACAAATCTCTTTATCTTTGACTTGTTTCCCTGTTATATTGTGTTTAATTAGATTAAGTTCAGTGCTCAAGCCTATGGAGAGCTTTTAGTGTATTATCACTTTCTGTTAAGTATTATCTGTCAGTTGATGAATATTTATTTACTCAAATCATTGTTAAGAATGTTAATTAAACAAGGCCAAACACAGATCATTTATAGGAAATCTCAGCCAAGTTGACACTGACCTTGAGTTCTAAGTCCATTTAATCTCATTTTCTTCTCATGTCTTTATCTTATCCACTGTAATAGTTTAAGGAGTAAATTCAAGTAAATTCAGGTAAACTTATATCAGCATCATTTTCCCTAATTTACAAATTTAGTAATCCTGTCAAGAGAGGAAATCATTTTTATTTGACATGAATTCTGATGACTTTTTGTAATCACGTCTTCCTTTTTATATGTTGGCCTACCATCTCTTTAATATATTGTAACTTTTTCTCAATCAGTTATCTGTAGTTTTCAGATTGTATTCCTTTTCCTTTGTTTTAAAGTATTTTTTTAGCTTTAGGACATTCTTGAGCAGTGGAGCCAACCTGCTTCAATAATTTCAAACTCTTTCCCTAAGTACTCTCCTCATAAATTCAGCCAACTTTAGAGTTATTTTTAAATGTGTACTATATAGAATATTTATTTGGGTCTTATTGCTTCTTCAGATGTTCATTTAGCACTGCTCTAAATAAGTGAATAGAGACTATTTCCTTAACATTCATGACTACTCTTTTCCAATAGCATGAAAGAAAACTAGAATTAAGACTATTCTGCTTTCCTCACTATCTCCTTAGTAAAGAATGGATTTATTTTCTTTTTTGTTGGGATTGTTAACCTAATAGTTTTTTTTTTTTCTTTTAAAAAAGATTATTGGGGCCATCCAGATGGCACAGTGGATAGAGCACCAACTCGAATCAGGAGGGACTGAGCTTAAATTTGGCCTCAGACTACTTAACACTTAGCATATATGTGCCAGGCAAGTCACTTAACTGCAATTGCCTTGCAAGACAAAAACAAACAAGTAATAAATAAATGGGACACTTTTATTTTTTACCAATTACAGGTAAAAGCAATGTTAAATATTTTTTTTTTCAAAATTTTGAGTTCCACTATACTCAAAAAACTGTCAAACTGTGCATATCCTTTGATCCAGCAGTGTGACTACTGGGCTTATATCTCAAAGAGATATTGAAGAAGGGAAAGGGACCTGAATGTGCAAAAATGTTTATGTCAGTCCTTTTTGTAGTGGCTAGAAACTGGAAATTGAATGGATGTCTACCAGTTGGAGAATGGCTGAGTAAATTGTGGTATATGAATGTTATGGAATATTATTGTTCTATAAGAAATGACCAGCAGGATGGATACAGAGAGTTATGGAAAGACTTACATGAATTGATGCTAAGTGAAATGAACAAGGATATGATTATACACTTTAACAATATTATATGATGATCAATTCTGATAGAAATGGTTCTCTTCAGCAATGAGAGGATCCAAATCAGTTCCAATTAATCTGTAATGAACAGATTCAGCTACACCCAGAGAAAGAACACTGGGAAATGAGTATGGACCATAACATATCATTTATACGCTTTCTGTTACTGTTTGCTTGTATTTTTGTTTTTTCTTCTCAGGTTATTTTTACCTTCTTTCCAAATCAGATCTTTCTTGTGCAGCAAGATAAGTGTGTGTGTGTGTGTGTGTGTGTGTGTGTGTGTGTGTGTGTGTGTGTGTATGTGTGTGTGTGTGTATATATATATATATATATATATATATATAGTATTTAACATATACTTTAACATATTTAACATGTATGGGACTACCTGCCATCTAGGGGAGGAGATGGAGGGAGGGAGGGGAAAAGTTGAAACAGAAGTTTTTATAAGGGTCAATGTTGAAAAAATTACCCATGTATATGTTTTGCATGTAAAAAGCTATAATTAAAAAAATGTAAAAAAAAGTTTTGAGTTCCAAATTCTATCCTTTACTTTCCTATGATATCAGGTAAGCAACCTGATATAAATTATACATTTATAAACATATAAAATATTTCCATATTAGTTATTTTGTTCAAGACTCAAACAAAAAAAAAAAAAGAAAGAATGGAAGTGAAAAATAGTATTCTATTGTCTGTATTCAGACAACATCAATTCTTTCTCTGCAGCAAGATAGCATTTTTCATCAGGAGTCCCTTGGGATCATCTTGGATTGTTATAATGCTCAGAATAGCCAACTCATTCAAAGTTGTACCTTGTACTGACTCTGCTCTTTACTTTGTATCAGTTCATATGTGTCTTTCCAGGTTTTTCTGAAATCATTCTGCTTGTCATTTCTTATAGCACAATAATATTCCATTGTAATCATATCACAGTTAATTTATCTGTTCTCTGATTAATAGGCCTCACCTGATTTTGAATTCCTAGGTACCACAAAAAGATGTTATATAAATATTTTTCTACAAATAGATTCTATTCCATTTTTAAAAAAATCTCTTTGGACATAGTTCCAAATAGCTCTCCAAAGTGGTTGGATCAATTCGCAATGGCACCAAAAATGTATTAGTATCTTAGTTTTTCCACATCTTTGATATTTAGCATTTCCCTTTTTATGTCACATTAGCCAGTCTAATAAGTATGGTGTAGGACCTTAGAAATGTTTTAATTTTCTTTTTCTAATCAACATTTTCAAGCATTTCAAGCATTCTTTTTCATATGCTAGGCAAAGGTTGGTATCTTTGAAAATTGCCTCTTCATGTCCTTTGACCATTTATCAATTGAGGAATGATTCTGTTCTTAAAAATTTAACTCAATTCTCTTTATCTTTAAGAAATGATCCCTTTATTAGAGATATTTACTATAAAAATTTACTTAGTTTCCTACATTCTTTATATAATTTTGGTTTACATTGGCTTTGTTTTTGCAAATCATTTAAAATTTTATGTAATAAAACTTTCATAATGTTCTTTAATACCTTGTTTGGTCCTAAATTCTTCCTTTATCTTACAAGTCAACTATTCCATGTTCTACTAATTTGCTTATGCTCTCACCCTTTATTTCTAAATTTTGCCCCATTTTGATCTTCCCTTGGTATACAGTGTGAAATGTTGGTTTATGCCTAGTCTCTGTCATCCTTTTTTCCAGTTTTCCCATTAGTTTTAGTCAAATAATGAGTTTGGGTCCCCAAACCTAGACTTTATTGCTGACAATTTATGTAAGTTTATTTTGTGACTCTCATTCTTTGCACTTTATGTTAATTGAATAATTAACAATTAATAATTGATAGATTAAATTAATATATTAAATAATTAATAATTAATCGTGAATACGATGCTTTTTTTTTTAGTAGATTCTATAGGAATTTCTAAATATATTGTCATATCCTGTTTCTTCATTTCTTTGTTCATTACCTTTTCTATTTTCTTCAATTTCTTTTTCTTCTCTTATTGCTATAAGCCAGTATTTCTTTCTTTTTTTTTAATATATTTTATTTTATTTAATAATAATTTTATATTGACAGAATCCATGCTGCCAGGATAATTTTTTTACAACATTATCCCTTGCACTCGCTTCTGTTCCGATTTTTCCCCTCCCTCCCTCCACCCCCTCCCCTAGATGGCAAGCAGTCCTATATATGTTAGATATGTTGCAGTATGTCCTAGATACAATATATGTTTGCAGAACCGAACAGTTCTCTTATTGCACAGGGAGAATTGGATTCAGAAGGTAAAAATAACCTGGGAAGAAAAACAAAAATGCAGATAGTTCACATTCGTTTCGCAGTGTTCTTTGTTTGGGTGTAGCTGCTTCTGTCCATCATTTATCAATTGGTTAGGTCAGTTAGGTCTCTTTGTCAAAGAAATCCACTTCCATCAGAATACATCCTCATACAATATCGTTGTTGAAGTGTATAATGATCTCTTGGTTCTGCTCATTTCACTTAGCATCAGTTCATGCAAGTCTCTCCAAGCCTCTCTGTATTCATCCTGCTGGTCATTTCTTACAGAACAATAATATTCCATAACATTCATATACCACAATTTACCCAGCCATTCTCCAATTGATGGGCATCCATTCAATTTCCAGTTTCTAGCCACTACAAACAGGACTGCCACAAACATTTTTGCACATATAGGTCCCTTTCCCTTCTTTAGTATATTTTTGGGGTATAAGCCCAGTAGTAGCATTGCTGGATCAAAGCGTATGCACAGTTTGATAACTTTTTGGGCATAATTCCAGATTGCTCTCCAGAATGGTTGGATTCGTTCAGAACTCCACCAACAATGCATCAGTGTCCCAGTTTTCCTGCATCCCCTCCAACATTCATCATTATTTTTTCCTGTCATCTTAGCCAATCTGACAGGTGTGTAGTGGTATCTCAGAGTTGTCTTAATTTGCATTTTTCTGATCAATAGTGATTTGGAACACTCTTTCATATGAGTGGTAATAGTTTCAATTTCATCATCTGAAAATTGTCTGTTCATATCCTTTGACCATTTATCAATTGGAGAATGTAAGCCAGTATTTCTAATAGAATGTTGGATAATAATGTTAATAATGGACATCCTTGTGTCACCCCTGGTTTTAATGGAAAGGCTTCTAGCTTATCACCATTAAAGATAAGGCTGGCTGATGTTTTTAGATAAAGACATTTATCATCTTAAGGTAGGCTTCATTTATTCCTATGTTGTCTCCTGTTTTTATTAAGAATGGATGTTGTATTTTGTCAAAGGCTTTTTCTGAAACTATTAAGATAATCACATGGTTTTGTTATCAGTGTGATCAGTTATGCTTATAATTTTCCTAATATTGAACTAGTCTTGCATAACTGTTCTAAAATCCATCTGATCATAGTGTACAATTCCTCTGTGTTAATTGCTCTAATCCTTTTGCTTATGTTTTATTTAAAATTTTTGCATCAATGTTCATTATGGAAATTGGTCTATAGTTTCCTTTTTCTGTATTTCTTTTTATGTATCAGCACCAATTTTGATGGCACTACTTTTCCCAAATTGGTTATATAGTATTGGGATTAATTGTTTGTTAAATGTTTTGGTAGATTTGCTTGTGAATCCATCTGACACTGTAGATTTTTTACTTAGGAAGTTAGTTGATAGCTTATTCAATTTTTTTTTCTACTATAAGTTTATATAAAATCTTATGTGATCTTATAGATGTTTTATTTTTGTGTCTGGGTACCGGAAGGAATAGCTCATGCATGGTGTAAAGGGGAGAAGAGCCTGTCACAGATTAGGAAGTCTGGCTAAGTTACTTGAGCTGAAGCAATAAAGAAATTTTCCTCAGGAGAAACTGAAAGTCAGGAAATCACAGGTTTAGGTAGACCAAAAAGAAAAAAATCTTGGTGTTTATTACAAATCTTTAGTCATCTTTGATTCATGTCCTTAGGCATGAGTATTTTTTTTTAAACTTCATTGAATCTGTGATCCTATCAATCTGTCCATTCTCTCTGGTAATACAGATTATAAAATCCTTTCTCCCTCCTTTCTTAGACTTTTAAAAGCTATTACGCTACCCTTTGGTCCTATTAGTGGCACTACTGGGTCTGTTTCCCAAAGATAATGTAAAAGAGGGGAAAGAACCCACATGTGCAAAAATGTTTGTAGCAGCTCTGTTTGTGATGGCAAGGAACTGGAAATTGAGTGGATGCCCATTAATTGCAGAATGGATGAATAAATTGTGGTATTTGAATGTAATGGAATATTATGGTTTTTTTTAAGAAATGATGAGCAAATTGATTTCAGAAAAGCCTGGAAAGACTTCTAAGAACTGATCCTGAGTGGTGAAGTGAGCAGAACCAAGAAAACATTGTACACAGTAACAGCAAGATTATGACATGATGAACTTTAGTAGACTTAGCTTTTCTCAGCTACTCCCCAATAATTCCAATAGACTTGTGATAGAAAGTACTATCCATATCTGAAAAAAGAACTATGGAGATTGGATATTGATTAAAGCATACTATTTTCACTTTTGTTTTTGTTTTTCATGGTTTCCCCCTTTTTTAAAAATTTTTTTCACATGACTATTCTGTAAATATGTTCAACATGATTATAAATTTATAACCTATAATCATTTCACTTGCTGTGTAGGAGAAGGGGTAGAGAAGAAAAGATTGTGGAACGCAATGTGTTATAAAAGTAAATATCAAAAACTGTCTTTACATGTAATTGAAAAAAAAATTAAGTAAAAAAAGAAAGAAAGAGAGAAAAGGGAAAACTTAAAAAATAAAACCTACCTAGAGAAAAGTCCCCTTCCTGTAAATCTTGTAACATTTACATGAATACTTATGCAAAAGATTGACTATTCATCCACAATCACTGTTAGTTTATAGTTAGTCCACATCTTTTTTCCTGTTATATATTTCTTTGGCTTTTTTTTTTTTTTTTTTTTTTTTTTTTTTGCTATTTTTTGCACATAATTTGTTCATGTAAGGCTACATTGCATTATATGTCTTTCTTTTGCCTTCTAGGTGAATTGCATTCTTAATTACTTGGATATTATGGCATTAGATTCATATCTGTGTAACATCACCGTAAAAATTTTGATGCATATTATACCCTGGGCGAGCCTTGGGCAATTGAAAGTGTGAAACAATTTCTCCACTGTCAGGAACTCAGTTCTTTTGCAAATTTTTATTCATTTATTCCGTTTTCAGGAACACAATTATTAATTTTAATATTTTTTAAAGAAAAAAGTGTGCTTTACTTTCTGATGATTTAGTTTTGAAGATGACTTTCATGTATTTCTTTAATACTTTAAATATCTATGATTTCATCCTTGTTTGTTGTTCCCTCTACCAAAAGAGATAATTGACATTTTAATCATATTCAGAAGTTGTAGTTCTGAAAGAATCATCCTATAGCCAACTTGGTAACAACTCTCTCTGAATTTAGCTTTGGTTGTTATCAAATGAGAGATGTCCAATTTGTCATTGAGTCTCACTTAAAGATATTCCCACTTACAAGGACCTGCCAGAGTTTCCAATTTTCTTCATGTTGTTGGCCAGCACGGTGTCATAATGTTACAATGAGACATTGGTATGGTATTTATAAATTCAGGAGGAATATATTATAACCAAAAGAGAAATACTTGTGTTCTGTATCATTCTCTGCTGCAACAACCATGTATTTTCTTAGAGTGTTTGTTATTGATTAAATTGGGTAATTATGGATTATATACATAGATTTAAGAGGCAGTTTCCACTGAGGAAAATAAATCCTATCAGTTTTGAAATGAAAATAATTTGTTATGTAGTCATTTTATTCATGTCTGACTCTTCGTGACCTCATTTGAAATTTTCTTAGTGATTCTGGAGAGGTTTGCCATTTCCTTTTCCAGCTCATTCTATAGAAGAGGAAACTGAGGCAAACAGTGTTGAGTGACTTGGCCAGAATCACTTATACGCTTCCATCATATGCACCATCATGTTTCCAGTTACTTAGGTTTGCAACTTTTGTGTCCATTGTACAGATAATTTATTTTCCTGAAACTACAAGTTTGATCATTTCATTCTTCTACTAAGATAATTTTAGTGGCTACTTGTTATCTTTAGAAGAAAATAAAAACTGTTTTCTTAGGCTTTTAAAGCCATTTGCACCCTGTCTTATATGTTTCATCCTTTCTCCATGATTTTCATTGGTTGTTTTCATTGCTTAGTGTAATGGGCTAAGGCTCAAGTTGATGCACTGAGGTCCCAAGCACATGAGGCTAAATAGTAATCGGACCATACTCTATTAATATATATGCTTGGAGAAAGAATGGCCCCCGCCCATTCTTTGTGCAAGTCCTGATGTATAGTTTAGGAAATGACGTTTTTGGTGGGTGGAGGCAGAGGGGTGGAGAGAGAAGCAGAAGGAGAGACTGCTGGCTGGCATTTTGACACAGCTGCTCGCATTGCCATTGCGATGGCCTTTCATCTCCAAACCCCCTGTACTAACTGGCTTCCTGTCGCAGCTGCCCATATTGCTATCGCAATCCTTTCTCACCTCTTCACTTCAATAAAGACTGAAGATTTTTACCTTAACCTGAATTCCTGACTCCGGCTGATTTTAAATACGTGGTCATCACAGCTTAAAGTGCCCCTTCCTACTGTTTTTTTGAGAAACAGTTTCGTTATTTTTATTTTTAAAATCTATTTTATTTACTTTGTGATATATTTCCTGATTACATTAAAAAATTTACATATATATGTATGTATGTGTATGTATGTGTGTGTATATGTATATATATACTTCTTACTCCTGCCACTTCTCCAAGGAAAGCATTTTGATATCAGTTTATACACATGACCTCATGTAAAATGGATATTAGTTATGTTGCAAAATAAGAAAGGAGAAAAAAAATAAGAGAAAGTTGCATTCGAGTTCATAAGTTTTCATGCCTGAATGTAAATAATGTTTTTATCATAAGTTCTTTGGAATGGTCTTGAATCATTGTCTTGATTAGAGTGACTAAGTCTTTCACAGTTTCCCAATTGATTATCCTTATAATATTGCTATTTCTTTGTACAAAATTTTCCTTTTTTTTTTTTTTTTGCTTACTTCATTTTGCACAAGTTTATATTAAAGTCTTCCCTGTTTTTTCTGAAAACTTCTTCATTTCATACATTATAATTGTATTCCTTTACAATCATATGCCACATCTTGTTCAACTGTTTCCCAATTGATGAGCCTTCCCCTCAATTTCTAATTCTTTGCCACCACAGAAAGAGTTGTGTGTGCGCTCCCTCGTGCTCTCTCGCTCCCTCACCCTCTCACCTTTGGGTATTGTAATGGGCTGAGGCTTGAGTTGATGCACTGAGGTCCCAAGCATATGAGGCTAAATAGTAATTGGACCATAATCTATTAATATATAAGCTTGGAGAAAGAATGGCCCCCGCCCACTCTTTGTGCAAGTCCTGATGGGTGTTGTATAGGAAATGACGATTTTGGTGGGTGGAGGCAGGGGAGTGGAAAGGGAAGGGGAAGGAGAGACTTTTGGCATTGCTATTGTGATGGTTTGCTCAGCTCAGATCTCTCACTGTTAGCTGGCTTCCTATTGCAACTGCCCATATTGCTATCGCAATCTTTCTTACCTATATTTGCTATCACAATCTTTATTTACCTCTTCACTTCAATAAATATTGAAGATTTTTCCCTTAACCTGAATTCCTGACTCCGGCTGATTTTAAATATGCGGTCATTACAGGGTATGATTCTAAATTTTTTTTTCCAAGATAGTTAAATTAGTATATGTGGTGATCTTCTTCCCAAATGCAGCCAGGTTGGGCGCCAAAATGTTGTGATCTAGTTCAGATGGATCTGAATCTGTCCCTGTTCGGGCGCCAAAATGTGGTGAGCTTTTTCTTCTCAAAGCGCAGCCAGGTGATAAAAGTTCAGATCTTTTATTATCTCCAATATAGCCCGGTTAGCTTAGAGGCCTATCTCTCTGCTTGGTTCCAAGAGCTCTTGCCGCTTTGTCCTTTGCTTCTGCCTCTGCTTTCTTCAGCCTCCAGAGCTAGTACCAAGTTGAATCTGTCTTGCCTTGAAGAGAGGGCTTCTGGCGTAATTCTGCTGAAATCCCGACTTGTAGCTTCTTCACTCTGAAGAACTTCCTTGACTGGCCCATTGAAGCTCTATTTATGCTAGTGCTCTCTGGCCCAAAGAGCTTCAAGGGAGGTGTGAACTCATTGAACTCCAATGAGTAAAGGTGTGAACACAAGCCTTGTATTAATTAGTCCTACTTAGTACCTTGTTTCAGGTTCTGCCCAAAACATCTTCTTGTAAGATTAGATCAACTCTAATTAGTTAGCAGTTAGTAAGGATTCCAACAAGTATACAACTCTACTAACAGGGCATTAGTGCCCCTATTTTTCCACTTACGCCCCAGCATTTGTCATTTTACTTGTCTGTTATGTTAGCTAATCTGCTAGGTTTGAGATAATACCTCAGAATTGTTTTAATTTGCATTTCTCTAGTCACTAGTGATTTGATAGCTATGATTTCTTGTATAAAAAAAACAAACAAACAAACCTTCCTGTTCATATATTTTGACCATCTATTAACTAGGGAATGGCTTGTATTTTTATGAGTTTGGCTCAGTTCTCCATATATTTGAGAAATGAGACCTTTGTCAGAAAAACGTGCTGTAAAAACTTTCCCCCATAATTTCTTTTTTCTCTTCTAATTTTGTATTAGGTATGTTTGTGCAAATGCTTTTTAGTTTTATGTAATTGAAATTACCCATTTTTCTTCCCACAGCCCTTGTTACCTCATTTTTTCATTAAACTCCTTCCTTAGTCATAGATCTCTCAGGTGCATTTTTCGATGCTCCCTTCACTTATAATGTCATCCTTTATATCTAAATCATTTACCTATTTTGATCTTATCTTGGTATGGAATGTTTATTTATGCCTAGTTTCTGCTAAACTGCTTTCCAGGTTTGTTTAAGCAATTTTTGTCATTTGCTAAGTTCTTACTTCAAATTTGTGGATCTTTGTGTTTATCAAACAGTAGATTACTGTGGTCATTTCCTATTATTGTGAACTGTGTATTGTAAGGTATTTTGCTGATCCACTCCTCTATATCTTAATGCAATGATGTTTTGACGATTAACACATTTTTAATATATTGAAATCTTTTAAGCTAAACTAGCTTCCTTCACATTTTATTTTCTTTGATTCTCTTTTTATTCTGATATTTTATTATACTTTGTAGCACTATATAAAATAATTCTTTGGTAGTTTAATTGTTAAGGTATTGAATAAATAAAATTACTTAGGTAAAATAGACATGTTGGTTAGCTTACTCATGAACAATTAATAATTCTCCATTCATTTGTATCCATCTTTATTTGTGTGAAATGTATTTTCCAGTTGTGTTCATAAATACCTTGGGTTTGTCTCTCTTCACTCTTGTGTCTTATTTTCTTTACCATTTAGTTTAAGTATTCTCTTTCATATCATGCCTTTCCAAATTTCTACTATATTTTAGAGTCTTTATTCCAAATTAATCTGCATTTATTATGTATACTTATGAGCAAATGTTCTCTGTCTTGATAGACCATACACCTTTTGATGGTAGGTACTTTCATCATTTAGGTCCAGGCCTATTTGGCTCATAGTGAGGTGCCTTTAAATGCATGTTGATTGTTTCATTTAAAAATAATATTAACATTGTCTGTTAAAATGTACAAAAAAGGTTTCTCTCAATTCCAATTTCCCTTCTATTGTTTTCTTTAATAGGCTGTGACTGTCAGAAACTCCATGGCAAAATCTTTATATAGTGCCCTTTTTGACTGGATAGTTTTTCGAATTAACCATGCACTTTTGAACACCAAGGATTTGGAAGAGAATACCAAGGTAAACCATTGGATTTACTTATATTTTCATTTTTGTACATGTGAAATTTCTTTTTTTAGTAATAGTATTGATAACTTAAAGAAGTAATTTTTTTACAGGGAGAAAAACAGTTCTGCTGTGATTCAATTTAAACAATCATATTTTCTATATAGGGAATGCATTGGCATTCCTTTCTTTAGGTCTGTGATAAAAAAAAAAATTCTCATTTTTTATTTTTAAAATGTGAGTGAATTTAAGAAAAGATATGATAATATTTCTATTATTTATCTATTCAGGTAATTTGTTTTATATCTATATGTTAATTTGGAAACATCCTTTATCCTTCTAAATTTATGTATTTATTTCAAAAACATTCTTATTACTTTTCCTATAGACTCTGAACAGAAATTTTGAGATAGGGATATTCTTCTAGAAATCTTCTGTGAATTATCGTTTGAGAATTCTATAAAATTTTCTCCCTTTCAGTGCCTTTTTACTTTTCCCTTTCATTACGATTATGTTTTCCTGAGCCTTTCATCATAACCTTCTAACCCAGCCCACATCACCTTTTTTCTCTGTAGTACTTTCAGGTATTACAAACTTATCTGTAGTATTGGCTGACTTTATAGCTTTGATAAAAGCAGAAGTTTGGTTATATATTCAGCACTTAGCACAGTGACTGGAATATAAATGTTGCTTAATAAGTGCTTTCTGACTTCTTTACTATTTTACAATTTACAATTAACCATCATTTTGCCAGAAAATCACCTACTATTTAATGTCAATATTTTATAAGTTAATCTGTCAGTCAGCAAGCATTCTTCAAAACAAATTTTTATTTGTGTATTTTGTTTTTGCATTATCTTAATTTCCCCTGGCATCTTTTTTCTTTTACTCCTCAGAGATTTTCCTTATAATAATTTAAAAAAAAAAGAAAAAGGAAGAGCAGTGTCCCTCAACACTCTAAAGGAGCTGAGCGAAGTATCTTCTCATAGTTCTTTGGAGCCCTTAATATTCTTTGTAATATTAATTTTATTTGTATGATATATGTTGTTGTTCTTCCTTTTTCTCCTCTTCTTTCTCCTCATCCTCTTCCTCTTCATCCTCCTCCTCCTCCTCTTTGTTGTAATCATTGTATATTAATGTTTTCTTGTCTTTGCTTGCTTTACTTTCCTTTAGTTTAAATAACCTTGATTTTTCTGGAAATATGAATATTCATCATATTGATCATCTTTTATCCTTATTGTAGCTTTTTTTTGGGGGGGGAGGAGGTGTATAGAGGAAGGGAGGAAAAATAAAGCAAAAGGTGCATAGCAGAAAACAAAAGAAAATCTACAAGGAAGCAAAGATTGCTAGTTCTGAACATTGTGTGTATTATTTAATAAGCTTACATGAACTTTATAATTTGAATTTTCTCTTATGTTCTTCTGTGAACATGGCAACTTTTTAAAATTATTATTCCACTCAAAATTCTGTACAGTTTTGTCACTAAATAGTTAAAAAAAATTCTTTAGTTCTGGAAAGAGAGTAAATGAAAAGTAAGAAGGTATTTAACATTTTAACAATTCATAAACCATATAAAATCCATATGCTGAGAAAGCTTACAGTTGGGGAGGTGGCATTTCATTTGTAATAGTCTAAAGACAGTGGGGAAGCAGTCAGAGGGTAAATCAGTGATGTATTACGTAACTATCAAATTTATATATCTAGTCTAACTTCTCTCCTGAGTTCCAGCTAAGCATTTCAAACTGTCTACTAGATATTTCAAACTGGAAGCCTTATAGGCATCTCAAACTCATATTGTAATCTTTTTTTAAAAAATGTATTTGTTTATAATGAAATCTTGAATTTGATATGATTCAATTATTCCTGTAATATGTTCATTAATTAATCACTAGATCAACATGTCATATTTATAGTATCAAAAAGTCCATGATGGATAGGAAGAAATTTCAGAGAAGCAAATTTAGTCTTAATGTAATGAATGTCTTTAGGCTTAATGTCTTGGGGGAAACAAAGGACAAACAACAGCAACAATGAATGAGGAACTTCTTAACAATTAGAGCTATCTAAAAGTAGAGTAGACTGCTTCATAACTTGGTATATTTCCTATTTTGGAGAAATCCCCCCTATACACTTCCTCCCCCCGCCCCCCCCCCCCAAAAAAGCTACAATTAGGGTAAAAGATGATCAATATAACGAATATTCATATTTCCAGAAAGTCAAGGTTACTTAAACTGAAGGAAAGTTTCCAGACCTCTGAGACCACAGACACCAAATATAACTTAGAAGGTTGGTTAGGAAAAGTGGCACCTTGGTGAGAGTGGAGCACAGTAGAGTACAGGTTGTGCTGGCATAGGCACAACCTCAGCAAGCCAGGGGAGAAGAATGCTTTAAAAAGTAGAAATAAAATTTCCTAAAGCCAATTGTATTAAATTATATGTATTAAGTATGTCTTTGGAAATTGAGTTAGATCCATTTTTATTATAGAATTGACAAAGATCCTCTTCTACTAATTTCCATTCGTCTAGATCCAATTCTTTTTCCAGAGAGAAACAAGGACATATATTCTTTACAGTTTCTAAAAGTTCAGTGATCTGCTACAAAATTATAATCAAACCTTGACAATTTTCTCTAAACATTTTCCTTGAACAGAAACAGAAGGCTGTTTTCTAAATATCTGTCCCATCTTAGCCTAATTTCTGGATTGAGGAGACTTTTCCACTGGATTCAGGATCAGAGGCTTTTCCACTGAAATCAGGATTGGAACTTTTCCACCAGAATCAGGATTTTGTCAGTCCCACGTTCAGGGCACCAAAATGTGGTGTTTTTCTTCTTTAAAATAATATAATGGTTCTCTCTGGGAGCAGGTTTCTTGGGGAGGTTTTCTGGAAGCAGCCTTAGTTTCAGTTAAAAGTAATAATGACCCAAATGCAGCCAGGTGCTAAAAGTTCAGATGTTTATTTTCTCCTTCCAAAATAGTCCAGTTAGTTTTTCTTAGTGGCCTATCTTTCTGCTTGGTTCCAAAAGCTCTTGTAGTTGTCCTTTGCCTCTGCTTTCTTCAGCCTCCAGCCAGCACAAAGGTGGAAGATGGAATGAATCTCTCTTGCCTCCGAGAGAGGGCTTCTCTCTGAATTCACTTGACACTCCCCTCTCAATCTTTTTAGTTGAACTACAGACTGAGCCTCTGTCTGCTTCTTATATATGATCTCCTCTGAAAGAGTGGTATTATGGGATCTGATAGTGGGATTATGGGTTTCCTCTCAGAATGCTCTCTGGCCCCAATTGCTTCTTGCTTATATGAGCTCTCTAAAGGTGTGAACACAAGCATTGTTTCTATAAGTTCCACTTATTACCTTGTTTCTTCTGGCCCATAACATCTTCTTGTAAGATCAGATCAATCATATTGAACAATGCTAAATTAGGTAATTATTATTTCTATCAATTCTAATGACTGTACACTTTGTAAGGATTCCAACAACTGACCAAGAAGTAGGAGGAGAGAAGATTAATTTTGGTGAGGGATAGAAGGGAAGGCAGATCATGGGAAATGGTAGGGAGAAGAAAAATGCTGGTAAGAAGGAAAAAGGAAAAGAGAAGGGACATATGGAGGAAAAATAGGGTGAAGGGCAATTCACAGTAATCATAACCATGGATAAAAATGGGATAAACTCATAAATTAGAAATAAAAGCAGAGTAGCTCAACGTGCAGACTCCTATAATATGTTGTTTACAAGAAGCAAACTTCAAGCAAAGACACAGATTAAAAGGAAGGGGCTGCAGCAAGATCTATTATGCTTCAGCTAAATGAAGTAAGAAGAGCAGAGATGGCAATCCTGATTTCAAAACAAAAGCAAAAATAGATCTAATTAAAAGAGATAGGGAAAGAAGCTGTCTTGCAAAAAGGTACAATAGAAATGATGTAAAATCAGTACTAAACCTATATGTACAAAGTGGCATAGCATCCAAATTGATTTTTTTTAAATTAATTTATTTAAAACTTAGAAAAAGAAAAAAGATTTGCCAGATGCCCAGCAGATGAAAAGATTCAAAATATAAAACAAATGTCAATTCCAACAAAGCCTATATAATAAATACTACACATTGTTTTTAAAGTGGTCCAACTTTTTTTTTTCTTTTTTCCTTTCTGTTAACTTTTTACTTTGTTCTTTTTCCCCCTTCCCCCCAAGGAGGCTATAATTAAGTGGGATATATGCACACTTAAATAGATATAATATACATATATACCAATAATCATATACATATATACAAAATTGATTCATATGCATCTATGTAAGACTGTATTGTGCTTGTTTGTCCAAAGGTGGATAATATCTTACTTCGCAAGTCAAATTCTTTCCATATTTTTCTAAATTCACTAATTCACCACCAAGGAGGCTATAATTAAGTGGGATATATGCATATATGCACACTTAAATAGATATAATATACATATATACCAATAATCATATACATATATACAAAATAGATTCATATGCATCTATGTAAGACTGTATTGTGCTTGTTTGTCCAAAGGTGGATAATATTTTACTTTGCAAGTCAAATTCTTTCTATATTTTCCTAAATTCACTAATTCACCATTTCCTATAGCACAGCAATATTACCGTCATATAATGTCTAATTTTTTAAAATAGTCTAAAACAATATATATTACTGTTAATGACATAATGTAGTTTCCTTATTTTTCTTTTTTTTGATTAATATATTTTAGCTTTAACTTTGACATCAATGATCCCTTTTTATGTAAAAATTCTATTTCTGATCTTTAGTGTTATGATTGTGTGTTTCTCTTTTTTCCTACCCTTTCTGACTGCTCTGCTTTACTTCTACCTCCTACCTTGCTTGCTATTATTTAACCTATTCCCATAAGGATCCCTCCCTTAGCTTCTCTTCCCAGCATTTATGCCATTTCTTTTATCACATTCTTGCTAATGTGCACACCTTTTTATTCTATCTCCTTCCTTTCATGCTGTTCCACCCTCTTATTTCTTTATAAATTCAAAAGACATTTATTCCCTTCCAAATGTACATGTGGTTCTTTCTCTCTTTAACCTAGAACTGATGTGAACAGGGTTCTCTCTAAAAATCCCTTTCTTATTCTTTCCCCTTTTCTTCTTTTTCTTCCTAAATGTTGGCAACTTTTATATCTGTGTGTGTGTATGTATATATGTGTATGTATACGTGTCTATATATATAAATATGTGTGTGTATGTATGTATGTAGTTCTCTCTTTGTTATTCTCGATGGGAATAGGGTTCCAGAACTACCAATCCCTCCCAGAACTATCTCCTCCCCTATATAGTTCTTCTGTGTCACTTCTTTCTCATATACTCCATTGTATAAGATACTCTTTCTATTTTTTCCTACATGGTTTTACTTTTTTAGTATGATATACTCAGCTCTACTCTAGTCTTTCAAAGTATCTAATTACTAAGACAGTCTTAGACATATGATTTACATTTTGACATATAAAATGTAAACAGTTTGTATTTAAGTCCCATGAAATTAATTTCTAGGTTCTTATATGTCATATTTTCTATCAAGTTCAGGTCTTTTTTGTTCACAATTCAGTTCATTGAATGTTCATTTTTTTGTTGTTGTTGTTCAAGATTATGCTTAACTTTTCTGGATATGATATTTTTGGCCACAATGTTCCGAGGCAAAAAAAAAAAAAAAAAAAAAAATGAAAATGCTTCCTACTCCATTTCTAGAACTTTTTAATTGATCTTTTCTCAATTAGTAAGTGAACATAATTTTTGTCATCGTTTTTATTTTTTCCCCAGACATTGTCCATTGGAGTTCTCGATATATTTGGATTTGAAGATTATGAAAGCAACAGCTTTGAGCAATTCTGTATTAACTTTGCTAATGAACGTTTGCAGCACTACTTTAATCAACATATCTTTAAATTAGAGCAGGTAAGTGCCAAAATATATGACAACCTATG